>NC_142867.1:213252500-213877500 GCF_051225735.1 Oryctolagus cuniculus | reverse complement strand
AGTTCCTTAAAACAAGACATTGCTCATTAAACCTAAGAAGGACAGACAAGAAGAATCTATCGACTATAAACTGTCATAGGAAATGGATTTTTTTTTCACTTGAGCTATAAGTGAACCCACCAGCTTTGTGATAATCTACTATATGCAAGTCATGTGAGTTGTTCCAAAGCAAAAGCACCAGATTCTGACATTGGCTTTCTGCTTGTAGCCATTTAAAACTAAAAATACCTCTAACAGATTCAAATCCAAACACAGTGCAAAGGCTCATTCTTCCAAAGAGTTCAAGAGACTTTATCTTTTGTTCTGCTTCTGCCATTACCTTGCTATGAGCAAATCCCACCTCCACCCAGGACTCATTGGACCGAGCCATAAAATGGGATGAGAGTCAGACACTCAAATGCCAAAAAGGGCCAGGCAGGTGACATAAACAAAGGGATCTGGGCTGAGTAAGATGACAGGCAGCACGGTGGCCATGGTGAACAATATGGCATGGCTCCTCTGAGAGTAACAGCCACTAACAGCTCCAGGCAATTGCCAATCAGGAAAAGAGAATTTGAGCTACCAAGACAAATTGGAAATCTTTCAAAATCAAACTTCTTTTCATATATTATTACCAGCAATGAATAGAAATGATTTTTAAATGTGTGCAGGTAAGTGAGCATAACTGTGGGGGCAGATTCAGCCCGTGCATAACCACACAATGATTTCTGTCATACACAGTCTCTTAGAGATCCTGTAGCCTTAACTTCTACGTGGCAAATCTTTCTATACTGTCCATAAAGTGGCCAAGTTGGCACTGTGTAAAGCTGGAGAGCAGCTGGGGCTTGGAGGCTGTTGGGGAGACAGCGTGTTCTATTAGTGGCTACAGAGGTTGAGACTGCCTAGATCCAAACACATCTGCACAAGTCATAGGGCACACTGCCCCTGTTGGCAGGTAAGACACGAGTGAAATAATAATAATGCCATCAACAATAACAAAGCCACCTTGGTTTTCAATGATGGGTATGCCACTTCTAAACTTTCTAGAGTTGTTTTGTTTGAGTTGTTACCTATTTATTGATTTTTTTATGGACAGGAAAGGAAAAACTGTCAAAGAGAACAACAGAATTCCTAATGCATACACAAGAGAACAATTATGACTTTACTCTCTGCTTCTGCTTTGGTTAAGAAAGTGCTGCAGAGATACCTCCCAGCCTCCAGAGGGCAGTATCAATACAGAGCAGTTGCTTGAGTAGGTAAAGGTGCAAAATAAGAATTGGTGGTGTTTTATCTTTCTTAGTGTTTTTGTCTTTTCTTGTTCTGTATCCAGCCTCAAAGGAATCCCCACACCACTTCTGTGATATGGAACCTTCTGTGTGGCAGGAAGTAAAGAGAGGTAAACTTGGAATAAGCTTCCCTCCTCCCACCCCCACGCATCTCCACATCAATTTTTGGCTCTTCTACATTGGCTAAGGTCCCTACTATCTCTATAACTCAGTTTCTCAAGAAAAGAAGGGTAATAGCAATTATGACCTCAGTGTTGATGTAGGATTAAAGCAAACCTTATCTTCCCAGGGGGCATGTCTAGCCTACTTTGGGGGTACTAAAGAGTGTTCTCTTACAAAGTTCTAATTTTCTCATCTAAATTCTTCTACTGTAGAGTTCATCTGGTAATCTTTCACCTTCCATAATGGGAAATGATACCCAGAATAGAATCATTGGTTTGATTGGGATAGAATCATATGGAATTATCACACTTCAACATTATTGATCTACAATATGGCTATTCTGTGTGGTTCAATGTATACAAATGCAACCACAAACCCAAAGGAGGGCAAAGCAGCCTTTCTTTTTATACTGGCTCTGAAACACACCTAAAAAACTCATATTCTTTACAACAGAGAAAGGTGAGCTTTTTGGAAGGGGGACAGACATATTTTCATCACAAGTAAACTAACACTGGGTATCTACTTCCAGCATACACAGTGCTTTGCATAAACACAATCTCTTTGAACCTCACAACCACACTGGGGATATATATAAACACATAACTCTCCACAAGCTCCAAGGTTTGTCCCTATTGGTGTGGCCAAAGCTATGGGATGCATAATGTGCTGTCATGGTTCTAGCCTACATATTCACACACTAAAGAGTATTTTATTTAACATGGAGAACAATGTAAAGAAATATGAATCAGACACAACATAGTTCCACAAACACTCAGACCAAATGGTTGGGTACCTAGAACCACCACCCAGGTCAGGTACTCCCAGCAACACAAAGAGTGCCTAATAGACTGCTCTATCTTAAAAATTACCTTTCATGCATGAAGACATCCAAAAAATCCACCATAAAACCCCATCAGATGAGAATGCCCCAAATGGATTTCATCTACTCTACATCTTCAAAAAATACAATCTTCTGTGACACTTCTACAGGTGGTATCAAATCTGTTCTCTGTTCATTTTTTTCATACAACAAACTTTGGAGCTTTTTTTTTGAGAATCTACTATGTACCAGGTCTTATTTGAGGCCAGGGTGGGCAAACCACAAGCCCACGGGTTAACTTCAGCCCACTATAAGTGAAGAAGACCATATGCTTTCATTTATGTGTTGGATATGGCTACTTTTCAGCAGTGCTGAGTAGTTGGACTGAGATCATTTTGTCCACAAAGAAAACTATTTACTATGTGGCCATTACAGAATAATTGCTAACTCTCTCCCAGGTAAAGAAGGTATGGCAATGAACAAGAGAACCGAAGTCGCCATCTATCTCTGGATACCCCTTTTTAGAAGACTGCATTGGATGGTCCCTTATCACTTAACCCAAGGGGCAGCCCAAGTCTGACCTATGGGATCATAATCCAGGCTACACAGGTAGGGGCTTGCAAGGAAGAGGAAAAAGTGTGACAGGTGTGGAGAGAGAGTTGTAAGAGGGAGCTGGAGAGAGATGCTGGGAAATTGGATTAGTTAGTGTAGAAATCAGGCAGCTTCCAGCATTCCCACTGAGGTGTACCAAATCCCACGGGCCACACCCCCCATGCATCAGAATCACCTGGAGACATGATTAAAGTTGCAGGTTACTGGGCCCCACGTAGGAACCTGAATCTGGGCTCCAGAGGTATGGCTGAGCTTTCATGCTGTTAACATGGCATCCCCCAATGATTCTGAAGCATGCGCAAGTGTGAGAGACACCACGCCAGATTAGGGTTCAGTTTTAGTGAGTGGTTGAAGACGCTCCCAACACGGTCAAGCCCCAAGTGCACTCCCAGCAGGTGAGAAGGGGAAAAGAATAGGGCACAGACACACAAAGGTAGATGCAGCGAAAAGGCAGTTTATTGTCTATTAATACTGTACAGAGGAACAGAGAGAAGCTACAAGTACAGCATCAGTTGTTGCTGGCAGTGTTTTCTCAGAAGTCAGTTTTTGTTTTGATTTTCATCTGAAGGAAACAGGACCGTCAAAGTACACTTCAGGTTACAAAGTACAGCAGCTAGCCCAGCAAGTCTAATTCAGAGGAGACACAACAGACTCCCACCCCCCGCCCCCACCACCCAACCACAAATGGGTGTATGTACAGAGATGTCACTCACCCCAAGTGAGCTGCTAAAGCTGAAAATTCCAACAACAACCTACATTCACGGAAAAGCTGCATCAGACACAACATTTTCTGGAACCCCTGTATGATTTCACCTCTCCTAAGTCAGGAGCATGAGAGGAAAAAAGAATGTTCCAGAACCCTGTCAAGGATAAGAACTCTTCCCACTCACCAGAACAGGATATCACAGAATTAATCGGAGCTATATGCCAAATAAGTTCAGGTCAGGCATTGCCTGGTGGCCTCTTGGTGTGTAAAAGTGTGTTGTTGCAAAACCAAGTGGCTGGATTGCTCCCTGCCCACCTAACCTCAAAACTGAGGTTTCCTTAGTAATTGGACTAAATTGGCCCTCCCTCAGCACCTTCAGGCAATTAGATACTTCTTTCATTTTTGCAGTGGTCTCCATGATGGCAATGTACACAGCTAGGCTTGAGCTGGGTTTGTTGGAGGGATACTGTGATGAGGGCATGACAAATATTTCCATGGGAACCAGAAGAGTTAATTTTTCTGGAAATGGAGAGTGTTTATGACCTTGTCATGTAGGAATGAGGACCTTGAGCTGTTAGGGTAGGGAAGGATACTGCCTGCTAAGACAGTCAAACAGGAGTGGGCGTCAGAACGGACGCTGCAATTTGATCCATTCTGTCGGGCAGATAGAGAAACAGGTGGAGGTGAAGATCTTGGTGAAACTGAGTGTGATCAGGGTGGGAACACAGGAATTTGGCAGAAAATTGGAAAAAAAATTAAAAATTCTAAAAATTCATAATCTCTTTTATGGATGGATAACAACAATCTTTTCCCATCTCTACTCAACTCTGGAACTAAGACACAACTCCAGTGATAGGTACAAGGCCAAAAACACCTGGCAAGTTTTTGAATTGGTGGCTCATACATTTATGCATAGACTGAAAGTGGCCAATCCTTGTGACTCATCATTTCACAGGTATCACCAATATCACCAGAGTGAGTGGTCCCTTCACTGCAAATGCAGCAATTACTCCCTAAATATGTGGAAGAGTTGGACTTCAATCATTGCTAGGCTTGGTTTGCATTTACAATACCCATCTCCTTCCAAAAGACTATTAGTTTTGTATGTATTTTTGAAAGCTATCAAGTTTATCTGATGGCGGGTATAGAAAGGTTAATCTTTTAACCTCAGTCTGTTTGGAAACACTGGATTTCAAGCAATGGCAGTACATGGCCAGGTCAGAGGACCAAGATCTGGGAAGGTGCTGTACAATGCACCGAAAGTTACCATCATGGAATGGAGAAATAACTCAGTCAAGGGTGTTTTCAAACTGAAGCTCTATAATGCATATAGATTTCATTATAAAAATATTATTCCTTAAAAAATACATAAATGTAAAATATGCCTTTTCTCTAGCCACTCCTTCCTTCCATCCCTATCATGCTACTTATCCTAGACTACAATAAATGGACATAACCCCTTAGCTACGGCTCAATCGTACCATTGAGTCCACGTCTCTTGTTTTTTTTTTTTTTTTTTTCCAAGCAATGCCAATTGGGCTTAAACATATGCTCCCAGCCCCAGATGGGGGATCCACAAGTTTACTTTCCCCACAGTGGGACGCACTGTGAGGGAATGAGACTGAAAGAAGTCATGCGTTTTAGGTGGCCTGCCCCAGGAATGTCAGAGTGTGGTTTTGCAGGCTCAGATGGGAACACAAGTGTGTTCAGTTGGAAGAGGGGCAGAAGGAAGGCCCAAGCCATGCCCAATTTAGCCCTTCTGGGCACAGCTGCAAGGTTCTGCCTCAAGGCTCCTGGGATGAAATTCCCAGCTCTGAGGAAAGCTGGCAGGAGTAGGGAAGAGAATGTTGTGTTCATACAGCTTTGGAATACAACTGCGTTTTTTTCAAAGGACAGAAAGGAAAAACATAAACAGTGATGCTAAGGCAAACTGTCAAATGGCACATCAGAACTCTTTTTGTCATTCATTTTGTTAACATCACAAGGCAGGTACATTCTGTAAACATATATGCCATACAGTACATTAACCATAAGAACATGAAAAGGAAGCCACCCTGTACTTCTTTTCTTTCTGTATTTCTGTTCTTTCACACCAGAAGGACTGCCTGAAATCTAGGGAGAATGTTATGATTCATGAGATACACTTTGCTCTTGATAAAAATACAATGACTTGCAAAAAACAGCCCCAGGTGACTACTAAGAGGCAGTATGAAGGGAAGATGACCATTCACACCTCTACCTGTATAAACTTATAAAATAGTCACAAAATATAAAAAAGTCATTAATTTCAGGAAACATTTTGTCTTCCTGCTTAGTAAAAGATTAGAACATCGAAAAATTATTATTATTTTATTTTTTTACAAAAGTTAAGGCTGTCCAGATCTTTGCTGCAGAAAGTCTGCAGTCCCTAAAATTATAGATGATGTTTCCTCATTGACAGCAGGTGTTTTGTGCGATAATTCTGACCTTCTTATGTTAGACCAGAGGGGAGAGGGACAGAGGCCTACTTAAGTTATAGAAAAATTACCTGGGAGAAGTTGGTCTAAAGATCTCCAGGGAAATTTCCCTTTGAAATGTTCAGACTATGATTTTTATCCTATACCTTCCTACAAACAAACAGTAAATACTTTGGTATTTGTTGAAATGGGAGTTGTATTAAGAACTCTGCCGAAGGTATGAAAATACAGACATCTAACGGCATTGTGCTCCTACATAAAAGACCTCCTTTTCCTTAGAAAATGCAGGGAAGTTTTTCCGATAAAACCAGAGATACCCCATCTGCCTCATTACTTGAAGTTGTTTTGTGATCTACCCCAGTTACTCATGCTGTTGCTTTGTTAGACGATCCAACAGCTCAAGGGATAATTTCTGGTTTTATCCACCTACACGGATTCAGTGTTACCTTGATGAAGAAACTGAGGAGCTCCCAAAAGTTGCATATTTCTAAAGTTTCTGAAATCTATGTCTTAAATATGCTGAGAGTCTGTGGTTTCAATAACAAACATCCATGTTGCAAAAATACAACATGAAACTGCTTAACTTGGCATGGGTTTTGTTGTAACCTGACATCGAAGGAGATGAGAATATTTCTACAAGGAATAGACCCTTTATGCAGTGAACCTCTCCCGTCCATCCACTGATGAGCACAGATGACTAAGCGTCTAGATTTTAAGAACAAACAACAGAAATCCTCAGTACATTTTCTGCCTACGTGCATCTGTGTTTTAAACTGGGAGGGTGAATGCTTTTTCAAACAGGAAGACCTGATACAGTAATCTGAGTTTTGCCTCCATCATTGTATTTTCTCCTTGCTCTTTTGCTACCTATTGGTTCACTGAGAGTAAACAAAGGGCAATTTTCAAGGGTGTTCTGTGGTCCCTTGAAATGAAACTCTGTGGGAAGGGAAGAGAAATAAGCCATTTTTTCACATTCGGCCTCAACATTTCACTTCAGATATGGTAGTGTATCTCTAGGAAACTATACACACAAGTGTGTGTGTGTGTGTGTGTGTGTGTTCACTTCCTTCCATAAAAACATGACCCGAACCAAAATAATGTATTTTGTTTGCATGTAGAAAAGACATATTTATCACAAGGAAGTCAAATAAAATTACTAGGAAGGAGTCAAATCAAATCAACTCTAGAATTTGAGTCTTCTCAAAACCTTTGAATCATTTCAAGTTTGCTCAGGGAGCTTGGGCTTTTTGGGTTAGGCCAGAAGGGAATTCCCCAGCCCCTCTTCTACTCAACCCCCAATATTAAAGTGACATCACTGGACATTGTCAAATCACTGACAGGCAGTTATTTTTCCTTATATAAGGAAAATAATATAATTATGGGTAAAAGAGGTACAAGGTGGGGGGAAAAGTTTTCCTTAGTTTGTCTTATTGCACATTAAAAGAAAGAAAAAAAGGGTACAAAAGTCATCAAGAATTTTCAGGATATTTGGGGTTAAACTTTATCATTCTAATCATTTAAGGATCTTCAATTAAATGCCATTGAAAATCTACTTACAAGCAGATGAAATATTCCTCCTTTCCCTTTTTCTCCTCTATTTAAAAACTGCCCAACTATTAGCTAAAAAATATCATAGTTTTGCAACTTCATTACTGATTCTTTAATGAGTCTGGTTATGTAACTAAATGCTTTGCATTTTTGAAGGGGGTGATATCATACATGATAAAGTTTGTACAGAGAGAATGCCAACAACAGTAGGAAGACTGGCGGTCACAATCACAGCTCTGTCTACGTTTGCATTATCCAGGGTAGTTACCTGCTGCTGTGGGTGACATTACAGTCTCCAACCCTAAAACTGCTGGCTGAGCCTGAATTCCCCATTATGAAAGGAAAATAATGTGAACTATGCAAATATATTTGCATATTCAGACGAACCTTCATTTACTATGGCCACAGATAATTTGAACAAAAGGAGTGCACCTTACTTCAGAAACCATTAAATTGTAAACTGCAGTATTTAATAATAAAATAAGCAGAGCATCCTAATTCATTCAATGTGCTCATCATTGTTCTCCTTGATGCCCATAATTACTGATGAATGAGGGAGGGTTACCCACTGGTGATTTAGGTCTTAGGCTCAGTGCTGTAGTTAGGGGTGCAGATCATTTTGTTCATGAGTAATCAGCTCACTTATGGAAGAGTGTGGCTTTTCAGGAATTGCGCTATCCTGGAAGACACATTCTGTTTACCAACAGTAAGCCCAGGGATCCTAAGTCCCACCATTCCACTCACTAACTGTGCTTTTAAAAACTCATATTAAAGAGTTTTAATCCCCAAGAAAAAATATAAACCACGGTAAACTTTCAGATTGTTTCTTTCCTAAATAGATTATGAAAATAGATTGTCTAGAACAGTGAAATATTCTCCTATGTAGATAGGTTTGTCTGCATGTCATTTCAGTGACTGTTTGCATGATGCTTAAATGACCATTTATTGAGGAAAATTATGCTGAGAGTAGGGAGATTTGTAGGCATTAAAATCAAGTTTCTAGACAACAGGGCAGTTTTATTTCACTGCAGCTGTTTAGGTGAACCTGATGTTTCAAGAGAATTCCCTCACTCATTCAGAACCAAGCCACAGATGGGATCACTTGTTTTCTCTTCTTGAACTTTGTTGTTTACACATTGGTGATAAAATTATTCATTGGTGATAAAATTATTCATTCTGTGTTTGCTGAAAGTGTTACTAACTTTGAGAAACAAGCAAAATATGCCAAAGTCCCTTTCCAATTAGTATAAATATCATTTCAAGTCAAGAAATGAAAAAATAATAAATATAGCACTGACTTGAGCAAGATAAATTAGATGAATTTAGTTCGTTCTGTAATAAAAATCTCTCATGGTAACCTTCTTTCTCATTCACTTTCTACAGAAGTTAGACTTGATATAATGTATCATGTTACATGTTTTTTGGAACTCTTTGGGAACACAGATAATTTTCTGCATGATTTCCACAACTGACTCAACATCTGGGCAAGTAAGTTAAAATTAAGATAGCTCTTATGAAAATCAGTTAAAGTATGACATCTTTATTTCATTACTATATAATTATTATTTTACTCAACTCCTTCCCTTTGGTTTTACCATACACATGGCTGATGATTTTGGGGGCAGTGTTAATAATTGATTTCAAGCACTCTTTATTGTGTTCTAGATTAGAAAATACTCTTGACGTTTCAGAATCTCCAGAAGTTTAAAAAACAATCCTTTGAGATGTTCAGCCATCTGCCACTCAGCCAGTCTTTGAGGAATGGATGTAAGTACTTAACATTGAGAAGACAGGTCATTCTTCATCCTTTAACCTTTTTTTTTTTTTTTTTTTTTTTTACATTTTTCAACTTTTCTCGAAGGGCAGTTAAACCTATCTGTGGAAGCTACCTGAAACATTCTCTTTCTCATGAGGACAGAAAGAAAAGGGTACAGAAGCGAGGCTCTATAATCACCCGGGCACGCGAGATGAAGAGTTAACGCATTACAGCACCATCCAGGATGAAGTGGAAGCATCGCAGCAACCACTGTAGGTCAGAAAAAAGCTATTTTAGAAATATGATCACTGCAGAGATACTCCTCAAAATGATCCCTTCATTGAAAATAGATTAACATGATCAGAAAAATCATGACAAAGAAAGCAATATAAAAATTTACATTTTTTTGAGAGAATAGAAACAAGGCTCATGGATTTGCCTGTCTACATTTGGAGATCACTACTGATGCTTAACACAAGGTTTTGTTTCATGTCCTTAGAAAATTTAAAATGGTGCTTCTTATAGAAAGGATTCATCGGTTAAACCATAGAAAGAGAGACAGCTCTGATGAGCAGGTTATGGGATCAGTCCTTACACTTCTGCCGTGATAAGCATTGGGTTCTTTGCTTTAACATCAATTTCATTTCCGTTTTCACAGAAGGAAAGCCAGAGATGCACAATACTGTAATCTGGAAGCTTAGGTAAGGCAGCTAAAAGCATCGCCCTCGATTGCACAGACTAAGGAAGGTCTGTTTTTGGCTACATTAGCAGCCTGCTAGAGCCAACAGCATTTTGCCACGCGAGATGTAAAAACAAAGATCCACAGCGAGGGAGGCAAGTGCTAAATCAGGGACGTGGCGGTGTGGGTTGTCTAGGTGATAGGAACAGGCTACGAAAGCAAAGCCCCCGGTGCCAATGGGTTCAAATCCAGTCAAGTGAATTAAGGCTACTAGAGAAGTGGCTGATCTGAAGAGTCCATTCCAATCGAGCAGTCGGGAATTGATTCGCTCTTGAAGACACAAGGAAAAGCTTAGAGGAAAAGCAAGTTCTTGGGAGGAAAAAAAAAGTGAAGCACACACATGCACGTGGTCTCTCAGGTGAGAAAAAAGGAAAACATGAGAGAGGTCAAAGCAATCCAACTGCAAGGCAAGGCAGGCGTTTGCTTCCAGTTCACAGTATTTGCAGTTAGTGGTACAGTGAGGTCTACGGGAGTGGTGGAGAGGACAGAGTCTGCCCGGAAGAAAGGGGGGGAAAGAAGTCACATGACAACACAGCATTGACAGCGCTTTTTCTTTTGGGTACCTGGGGCCGGCTCTGTAGCCAGGCTCTCTTCCTTCCCTTCTGGGGATGAGGGCTCTGTGGTGTCTGAGGCCGGCCTCCCAGACACAAGCTCTGCGGCGTTGCCGTCGATGGTGGACACGTCCGTCACTGTCTTCTCCCTCAGCGACTTCTCATCATCTTCGTCGATGAGGACCAATTCGGCCTTGATGGTTTCGTCATAGCCTAGCACCTTTTTAGTCTCTTCTTCATCCTCGATATTTTGGTAGCCCATAAAAATCATGGTGACGGGCTGATCCAAGTTGCCCTCCGGCCCTTCGGCACTGGGGGCTCGGGTCTGCTGCCCTGGGTTCCCAGAAGCATGGTCTTTCCTAGATCTCTGGACCATTTCTAACTTGGCTTCTTTACAGAGCATGTGTTCCTTCGGGTGGCTGAGGCTCCCGTCGGCAATCACAGTCCTTTCGGCCAAGGGCCCTCCTTTCAAGCTTGATTGTCCCGCCTTCTGAATAAGCTCTTCAACATCCTTTGCACTTAACGCGTGCACTCCGTTTTCTACTATGGTGCCTCCTGAGTGCACCTCATACACTACTTTGGTACCGTCATCATAGACCTTGACTCCTCTCTGTTGGACCCCCTCTGGGCCAATGGTAGATGTAGAGAGAATCTTGGTCTCTCCTGTTTGTTTGTCTGTCTCCACATTAATTTCCATGGCGTACATAGCTTGAATGAAAACAAGAGAAAGGAAGTGCATGTTACAACAAAAAAAGCCAGTGAATGGTTAATTGCCAAACAGACAAAAAAATAAAAAAAATAAAAATAAAAAACGAGGCTCCATGCCCTTTCTATCCTAACCGCCAAGCATCTTGCATGTTAGAGTGAGGTGCACGTTGTGGACAGAGGTGATCATGTATGTGTCTCAACACAGCAGCTTAACAAGCACTGGGAAGACAGGTGTACAGAGACTGCCTCTCAACAACACTCATACTTTTAAGGAGCATCTGCTAACAGCTGGCCACAAAAGACATTAGATCGAGGTGTAAGGAATTACAGGGAGGCTGCAGGTTCACCTTCCTGGAGGGCTTCCTAGGCTGAGAGATAATTCTAAAGCCCTTGAAGAAGATGTGTCCCAGTTACGAAATCTTAAGAACTTTTCTTTATCGCACGTTCTCCCATTTTTTTCCCCCTACATTTCCTTCAACTGCTAATGGACAACACACGCTGGTTTCCACGGGTGGAACAAGCCCAGCCTCCACTGAACTATAAAACCTTTGCAAAAGTTGAAAAGGGAGGAAACCATTCATCCTCTGTGCTCTGTGAGCACCTGTCACCTCGCTCAGTTTCTAAAACAAGAAGCCAGAAAAGAACTAGAGTAGCACCAGCCTACGGCACTGGACGCTGAGGATGTTGGCCACAGAGGGCTGTTTTCTTCTTCCACGCTCACAGTGCCACATCCTTGTGAGTCGGCCTCATCAGCTCTTCCCCATCTGTCTTCTTTCTCTTCTGCTGTCACTAGTGTGAGGCGCTCACGTCCCCTTCCCTAGATTCTGGGAAGAGATTCCTGCTGGAGAAAGGATGCTCCAGCCTCATGCTCTCCAATTCACCCCAACCCCAGGGCCAGCTGGACATTCCCGAGCACCAACTCTCTCCTGTCCTGTGGACTCCTGCAATACCTCGCACTTCCCAACTGGTAGCCTCCCACGCTCCTTTTGAGGCACACACTCTGGATCAGAAGAAACTGGGTACAGACTTTTACCATAAAGCCACTGGCTCCAGGATCCCTCAAGCTGGATGACTCTCGGACACATTAACCTCAGCAGGTTCAAAAATGATGTCAACGTCTCTCAAAACTCTACCATAGTCTTGTTGTTAAGTAACCCCAGCTCCACTGTCTGAATTTGCAAGCCAGGAGCTGCAGAATCACACCTGGTTTGTCCTCCTTTTCCTGCTTTCTCACAGCCGAATTATCACTGACAGTAACCCATCCCCCTTCCGACATCACTCTCCATTTCTCAACTCCACCTCTGTCACCAGGGCCTGGTTCAGGCCCTCTTCCACGCTTGCCACAGCAGCCCTGTTTCTGATTTTACCTGACACTTTTTTCTTGCCACTGCAGTCCAAGGGACTTCAAACCACAGCTGGAAGGCCAAAGGCAGCCTGATGCCTGTTTCTGTAGGGCCAGAGGAGGTATTTGAAAGGTGAGGGACAGAGAGAAAGAGAGAGACACATTCTACCTGCTGGTTTATTCCAGAGTTCCTGTAACAGCTTGTTCTGGGTCATGCTGAAGCCAGAAGCCTAGAACTCCATCCAGGTTTCTGATGCTGATGTGGGTGGCAGGGACCCAAGCACTCGGGTCATTATCTGCTGCCTTAGCAGAAAGCTCAGTTGACAGGGGAGGAAACAAGATTTGAATCAGCACTCTGATGTGAGATGCAGGCATCTCAAGTGGTGGCTTGACTAATGTGCCATAATACCTGCCCCTGGCTATAGATAGATAGATAGATAGATAGATAGATAGATATAGATAGATTGATTGATTGATTGATTTATTTGAGAGGCAAAGTTGCAGACAGAGAGGGACAGACACACAGAAAGAGGTTTTCCATGCACTGGTTCACTCCCCAAATGGCCACAATGGCTGGAGCTGGGCTGATTCAAAGCTACGAGCCAGGAGTTTCTTCTGGGTCTCCCACATGGGTGCAGGGGTCCAAGCACTTGGGCCATCTTCTGCTGCTTTCCCAGGTCATTAGGAGGGAGCTGGACTGGAAGTGGAGCATCTGGGACTTGAACTGGTGCCGATAAGGGATGCTGGCGCCACAGGCAGAGGCTGACCCTACTACACCACAGCACCAGCTCCGTGGCTTTTATATTTTTAAAGGGTTGAAAAGAGAGTAAGGGGTGGAAGGAAGGAAAAAGGGAGTGAGTTGAGAGGGAAGGAAGATATGAAAGGAAGGGAGGGAGGGAGGGGAGGGAAAGAGGAGAGGAAGGGAAGGCAGAACAGAAGGAAATGGAAAGGAAAGGAAAAAGAAATAATATGCAACAAAGACCATACATTATACATAAAGTGTAAAATGTTTACAGTCTGGTCATTTATAGAAAAAGTACGCCAACCGCTGCAAACCTGGGCTCCATCCTGTCCACAAAAGCCCTTTGTCTGATTCTTGTACACAATACACAGCAAACTCCCTAGCTTGGCATATAGTTCCTTGCAGAAGTTGTCCATAACATTTCTTCTCTGTGTTGTCTCTGAAGTCCCTCCTGTTCTCCATACAAACTTCCCGGGCCCCAGCAAACTTCTCACTATTCCCAGAATTCCACTCAACAGCCTCCCATGCCTGCTTCTCTATGACCTGCCATCCCTCTGCCTAGACTGCCTTTCATCCCTTCTCTGCTGGTAGGCTTCTCGCCTCCTAGGCCTCATCATTGCCTGAGTTCTTACCTCTTTTGAATAGCTACAAATTCCCCCCTGTGTTAGGAAGATGTAGACTCTGCAGCCATATGCTATGTCATCAAAGAATACCAGCCCTACATAAATATCTAAATATGACCTTTCAGGATTCCCTTCTCCAGAAAAATCATTCTTTTGAGTTTTTTAAAAAAATCTATTTTATTTGTTTGAAAGGCAGAGCTGGGGAGGCGGGTACAGAATCTTCCATCTGCTTGTTCACTCCCTGAATGGCTGCAATGGTAGGGTTGGACCAAGCTGAAGCCAGGAGCCTGGAACTCCTTTTGCATTTCCCACATGGGTGACAGGGGCCCAAATAGTTGGGCCATCTTCTGCTGTCCTCCCAGGCACATTAGCAGAGAGCTGGATTGGAAGTGGAGCAGCTGGGACTCGAACGGGTTCATGTGGGACACAGCATTGCAGACTATTGCCTAACCTGCTGTACCACAATATCAGCCCCTCTTTTCCATTTCTACACATTCAAATATGACGCATCATCAACAACAAGGTCAAGTACCCCTCTTCCACAAACTTTTTTTCATCCTCTCATCTCTAAGTCACCCCTCTCTTCTTCAGATTCTCCAAATATTTTTCTAGGCTTTTCTGAGGACATTGAACAATTTTCACTCAGTAGCATAATTATTTGTAGGAATGTTTCATCCACTTGATAGGTTTTTGTATCCTTGAGTTCTAGTTTCCTGCCCTACATATTTCTACTATGGTTCTCCTTTCCTGCTTGCATCTACCTTAGAGACTTTGGCATTGATGGTACCTGACACATTGACCTGTGAAACAAACATGACTCACTAGAGAGTCTCATCTGGTTATATTAATTAGTCGCAAATATTTTGCATAATATAGCATCAGTGAAAATGTCCACATGGTGATTCATGTTTGAACTGGTTTTTAAAAATATTGTTCTATTTGCTTGTATATTAAGACACAATTCGCTCATGGTTAATCCTTAACTGATAAGATTATGAAGCAAAACCCAATGCCTGATCTTCATCATACTCATTTTCAAAATTTCACTTGTTCAATGGAAAAATCTTGAGCTTCCTCAAATGACACCAAAGGGAGGCCAACCAGTATAAAGACCATGAGCTCATACACAATGACTCTGATATCAAAAGAATCATCTGTTATTTTTTGACTTTCCACAAAATGTACCATCAGAGAAATGAATAGGCATTGAAAATTCTGCATAGACTCCAAAAGCCTGCTCTTGAACTGCTTCAGTTATATTAAAAGTTACAGTTTTGGGTTAAAAATATTATAGTCTATTACTATTAACACACTCATGGGACCTATTTATGAATAAATTCATTAAATAATGATTATCATGATTATTATTATTATTATTGTCAGTTTGTAGGTATAATACCTAATTATCCCCCTAAACATCCAGTAATATGTGAACAAATGCAATCAATACAGAATATGGAACAAAATATTCTATTTTCATCTGCATATGTGCTAGGAAACAGACTATGAATATGGAAATGTGTGGACATGGCCCTCTCCCTCCACCCTCCCATGAGATGCTGCCATGGGTTAGTTCAATTATGTCTTCTCTGTTGTCCTAACCCCCAATCTCGTTTTGTCTTTTCCTGTTCCTAGTATCAGAGACAGGACAGAAAGAAGAAAATGATGATAAGTTCTTTGTAAGAAAAGCTAAGTACAGTCACATAATAGAGAGATGAGGGAGGACTTTAGTGGGCGGGAGGGTAAATGTTGTTTGGATATGGACAGAATATGCTATGTTGGTGGATGATATTTTGGAGAACATGATGGCTGGAGGGAAAAAAATGGGATCTGAGAAGAACTGCTGCATGGAGAGAAAAAGTAAGTCACTTTTACTACCCTTCAGAGACAAAAGTAAAGACCAAAATTCATTTTTTATCGTTTTTGGGCCTCCAATTTTAAGCTGACATCTCTCTGGGACTGAACCACATGTGACATGGTTTAATTACAGTTACATATTTACATCTGCATATTATACATGAGTTTTTCAGTGTTTCTAGATTATGAATATTTTAACCCATCTTTATAATAAAATATCATGTATTATGCTATAAAATGCAACATCCACATGTAGTCTTTTCACCAGATAAAACATAAGGTTTCAAGGGAGCCAGTTATAGTAGATTCCTTGAGGGTGTAATCCTCCATCCATTTCTGCATTTGATTGTAGGAAGCATAATTACACAGGTGAACACTTGGAGATACTCTGGATTAACCCAAAGGCAATCTGTAGTCATCATGAACATGTACATGTGTGTACTTGGGCATTCAGAAAATCACAAAGGAGATGCGCATGTTTATATACACGTGCTCTTTATGCATAAGCCTCTATATTTTGCTTCAGTTCTCAGCCAAAAATATCCAAGGCTGTAAGTGAGTTACCTTTAAAAGCCAGCATTTTGTGTTTGATGCACAACACACAATTTTAAAAATTCTTTTGCTTTCTACTTCCGCCATGCAGTTCATACCAAAGGCCAAAGGCCTCTCATCCCTCTAAAAAAAGAAGACCCTCTCACCTGCCCTTGCCTTCTCCCAAGCTCCCCACGCCAGAGGCACACTGCAGTCTGAGTACCCAGGAGGGCAGAAAGGACATGGGCCGGGTGTTCATTTTATGAAAACCAAAAACCAAAACCAGCAAGGAGTGGCTGAGTGAGGAAGCCTTTCCCATGGAGCCCATCTGAAGCCCATCTTCATTCCTGCGGGAGGGGGAAGGAGGAGGCAATTCCATGGGAAGTTCCCTGATAGGCTGCCTAGAGTCTAGAAGCAGGTCTTTATTAAACAATGCATTTATTTATTGATTTCCAAACATAATCGACTGATGACAACAAGATGGGAGTATATAAACTACTTTTATGGCTCATTCAAATAACCCAGTGTGACAGCTGAGTAAAATGTTCATTTTATTCATGGAGAATAAAAATGGACATGGCTAGTTTCTTCAAAGGGACACAAAGAAATGACTGCACTGATCAGATTTGGGGCCTCTGTGTTTGAGCCCCTTCATTCTTGCTCCCCCATAGCTATTCTGTCAGGAAGGGGGGCCTGGAAGAGCAGAGATACTAAAATGGGGGATTGATCATGCCAGCCTCTAGGTTCTAAAGACACCCAGGTGTAGAGGGAAGGCACCTGCTTAGCAACCACAGTGAGGGTTCCCAGGGAGAAGTGCCCTGGCCCAGAGTTCTGTGAGGCCCAGCAGAGAATGCTTCATTTTGGTTCATAAGTACTTCCTGATGCCATACACTCTCTCATTGCTTCTTACCTTCATCTTCAGCAAGAAGGAAGTACTATGAGGGCTGCAAGGAGCCAAAAGAAGAGGGAACAAGAGTATCTGACAGAAGAAAGGTAGGGGGAACAACAAACACGATTTCATTTTAGAATCAGTCCAAGACCATCCGAAATAAGACGGTATCCCAGCCTGGAGAATTCCGTAATTGTTAAATCCCTCAGCTGGGGCTTCTCACAGTCCACCTCCTTTGACTCGCTGTGATTGCTGTGATTATAGGAGGAGGAACGAGGCTGAGGGTCCACACGTGGTGGAAATGTACCACACGCCCCACTGCCATCAGTCAAGAAAAGGGGAAGGAGAATGGCAGTGGGTCTAACTTCCTCCTCAGCCCACAACATCTCTTTTGCCCACATTTTTTACCATTTATACAATGAAAGGTCTCTAGCATTGATATGTTATGGTGCTATGAACAGCCTGTGTGCCTAATACAACAGGAGAGCAGTAGACAGCTCATGGCTGTCACTCACTCAGGAGCATATTTACCTAAGTCATTCCAGTATAGTGAACACCAGGAACTGGTATGGCAATTTGCCATGAGAAAGACAAGCAATGCACACGTGTGACCTATTGAATGGACATACATGTGTGCTGTCTTATGCCTTTGAGCATATGATTCTACATACATATATTTGTGTGTGCATATATAATTCATATCTTCTTTTGACATTGGGAATATAAAACTGGATATTTTCATGTCAACAGCAATGAAAATGAGGCATTTGAGTGCAGATGAACCTCTTATCTCAGAGAGCTATCTCTAATTTCAAAAACTAGTGATTAAAAATTCCTCACAATCAATCATTTTCCCAAGATGCCTTCGCATGCCACAGCATGGCAAGGTGACAACAGTTTACAACAATTCATGATGTATGCTAAAAATATTAGAAGAGAGGTATCTTAAGGTTCTCAACACAAAGAAATGATAAACGTTTATGGAGATGTAAATGCTAATACCCTGATTTGATCATCACACATTGTGTATACACATGGAATTACGACACTGTACCTCAAAACTATGTACAATTAGGTGACAATTTTTAAGTAATCCAAACATTAAATATATAAATGAATGATACATGATCTGTAGAAAAGTAACAGAAGAGGCATGGAAGTGACTCGTCCTCACAGCCCTCTCCTGAAATCCATCCTGCACGCACTGATCTTGGACTTCTGGCCTCCACAATACATTTTCATTGTATTTTTCTGTAAGTCAGCAAGGATGTGATATCAATGGATAACATAGGCAAAAAGTTCTTGTATCTGATTCTACTTCTATCTTTTCGGTCAAGAAAAAGTTTTCAGTCTAAAAAGTGCCTGAAAGAATGCTGCTGGAGAGGACTGAAGCCCTATTCAGATGAGCAGAACAGACCGCGAAGTCATAGAGCACCTGGAATATAAAGGCGCTCAATTGCTTTATCACCCATTTTGTCTCAACAATGCTGGACACAGGAAAGGTGCTGGAAGCAAGCACTTAAAATTCTGGTTTTCAAAAATGAGAAGGAGAAGATTGTAAGCTACACGGGAGGAGCAAGATGGCAAGACATTAACATTCAACGAGCAGGGGCTGGTGTTCTGGTACAGCAGGTTAGGCCACCCCCTGCAAAGCTGACATCTCATATTGGAGTGCTACTTTGCTTCTGATCCGGGTGCTTGCTGATGCATCTGAGAAAGAAGGTGCTTGGTCCTCTGCCACCCGTGTGAGAGACCTGGATGGAGTTCCTGGTTCTTAGATTCTGCTGGCCCAGCCCCGGCTGTTGTAGCCATTCGGGGAAGAGTGGCTGGAGGTCAATCTCTCCCCCCCCCCCCCGCCTTTCAAATAAATGCATAAGTAAATCTTTTAAAAAATATTCAAGATCAGAGAGTACCAAGAGCCAGCATTTCATCATGCAAAACTAGACAGATTAATATAAAAAATATAGATGTTTTTGTTCAAGGTTTCTAGAAAGAGTAGGCAAATGCCAGCAACACATTCACACTATGTGTCTGTGCGTGCATGCAATGTCTGGCTATCACAAAGCCCCTTACTTCCCTGTGGACAAGACAGAAACATTGCCTTGGGTGACAGAATGACTGTCAGAACTGGTTACTGGTTGCATGATTAAGTGGCAGAGGGGCTGTTTTAGGATAACCGAGGGCCAAGGGACCCCTTGTGGAGTGTCCCCAGTGCTCTGGCTTTGGTTCCAACATGCAGTGCTTTTCATCAGTGAAAGGAGGCAGACTGCTTTTCAGCTGTGAGGTGGTACTAAACTGAGAAGAGTAAGGCTGGGAGTTGCTATAATCATGAGTTATAGAGATCTCAACAATAGAAAGGAGACTTCCCCATCTTCAAAACTCTCAGACCCTTGATTCAAATGACATCTGATGCAGAAACACAACATGCAAACACAAGGATAGAAGAGCTGCTGAGTTTGAAACCGGAGAGAATAGTGCAGCCCTGGACTCAAACCCCATACCATCCACCCCTCCCATCTTCCTATCCCAGTTCTTCAGTGACTGTACCTCCCCCCCACCCCATCATCACCACTCATGGGAGACAGCCTACCAGGAAGAAATTTGTCTTACCTACAAGGGGCAGAAAGGCGCATAGATCATTCTTATTTTTGGCATTTGCAATTAAGAAAGGAAAGGACTGTGTTAAGTTCTACGTGTGAGCAGGTGAAGCAGGATGTGCACAATGGAGGGGAATGGACCGCACATTTCAGCTGGGATGCTGCTCAAGCAACCACTCTACTGAGAAAGGAAATAAGAGTCAGGGCACAGGGAGATGACTTTAAAGCCTTCCTTCAGAGACAAAGTTGAAATGGCATCAGAGTCTTGCAGCATATAGTCTGTGGTGTCATGCTCTGTTACGGAGAGTGATCAGCCTACCCCAGGGTGCCCTGGGCAGTCCTGAGCACAGCACTTCAGAAAGACTGGAGGCAAAGTGGGGAGTGTTCAGAAGAGAGGCCCGTGGATGGCAGGCTGTGTCCCTAAGCAATTTCATTATCTTGGGACCAGCTGATGAAACTAGGGCTGGGAGGGTAGAGGGGATTTATAATGAGGGGCTAGGAAAGTCATTTTCAAGTACTGGAAGGGAAATTAGACTCAGATTTGTTCTAACTCCAAGAGGCATGATAAGGACCAACAAAGGGAAGATGAAGGCAGACAAAAGATGGCTCGAACACAGGAAGCACTTCCCAGTAGCCAGAACCAGCTAGAGATGGGATGGGCCACCTGAAGGGAGACTGAGTTCCAACCACGAGGAGGGAGACCACAGTGGAAGGACCATATTGCAGGGCTGCAAGGGCAGGGGTTCAAGGTCTGGATAAGGTATGGGAATAGATGCCTGCTAATTCTGAAAATAATATCGGAATAGATGCCTGTGATTCATCTATACAATATCCTAAACTTCCAAACTCCAACTAGAAGATCTATCACGATTCTCAGTAATGACAATTATGTAGAAGACTTGTAGTGACAAGTACCACTGGTTGTAGGCTACCCTTGCTCTGTCTGCTTACTGTAAACTATAATTGATAACGAACCTCAACACCTCATTCCAGAGCATGGACAAGGAGTGAACCACATCCAAGCGACTCCTTCTACAGCACTGCTCCTATGCATTCTCACTGTAGATGCATTTACACAAATTAGTTTCTAACTAGTAAACAAAAGTACATGCAAGCTTATTTTTTAAAAGCTTCTGATTACCTTATACTTTAAAAATGCATTTGCTATTTGGATCATTATGTTTTTGCAGTAATTTCAAATATGAAGGACGCTAGGTTGGGTAGAATATGTGTTCCTATTTACAGAGCACCATACCACATTGATATTTTACTACTGAACTCTACATTCTTTGACTACTGGCATTGCTAAGTCCTTTTCCAGTTCATAAAATTAGTTCTCATTCACTGTCTGTACTCAATCCATGAGCTGATCCATTAGTTTCACATATGCTGTGTGATGTAGGGACTCCTAGGGAGGAGCTGAGAATCTGTTTGCCTACAACTACTGGGAATTATCAACGCCAGAGTCTCTGACAGCAAGCAGAAAACTGTGAGACTTTTCTACAGTTGTTACCCAGGTTGATCTCAGAGCACTGAAAACAGTCTGCAGTTTAAGTAATTTTGAGTGTGTCCTTTGCTGTGTGACTGAAGGCTATCCAAGGACACCCAGCCCTGGCCGAGGTTTGATTGGATACTACTTGACAGTCCTGCCCATGCTAGAGCTCTGTGAGTTGTAGGTACCAGTAACATGCCAAGGTGTTTACAGAATACCCAGTAGATATTTAGTCAGTATATTCACAACAGCCAATATACAGAATCAACCTAAGCATCCATCAATAGACAAGTGGACAAAGCAAATGTGATATATACACAATGGAATGCTATTCAGCCTTGAAAAAGAAGGAAATCTTGTCATTTACAACAGCATGGAGGATATTATGCTAAGCAAAACAAGCCAGGCACAGAAAGATGAGGATCGCATGATCCCACTTATATGTGGAAGCTAAACAAGGTGAACTCACAGAAGCAGAGAGCAGAATGGTAGTCACTAGGGGCTGGGGTAGGGGACCACTGGAGAAACGCTGGTCAAAGAGTACAAAATTCCATGAGACAGGAGGGTAAGTTCAAGAGATTGTACAATATGGTGACTGTCTTTAATACCAATGCATTGCATACTAAACATTGCTAAGAGATCAGATTCTAAGTGTTCTCACCACAGATAGATGACATGTGAGGGAAGAAATTAAAACACAAAGCCAGCGGGCCTGAGAACCATGTCAATACTTACTTGCCTTTTGTTTTACTCTTGCAGTAAAATAAGGAGGAGCTATTTGCTTCATAAAATATTCAGATTGGCCTACATAAGAGCTTCCCTATGGCTTTAAAGTCCATGTTCGCTTTGTTTTGTAATAGGTGTCACCGTGCGATTTATTTTAAATATAAACTTATGTAGAATATGTAAAGCATAGCCTAGGTCCTCATACTTGAGTTCACCTGCATTGGCAGTAACTGTGCAACTGTTCATTTTTCATTTAACCCTCGCAGTGCACTTCTGCATAGTGCAAATGGGTTGTTGTAGAGTCTTATCATTTAAAACCTTCCAGTTCTGATCTCCGGGGTACATTTGCAATCCACAGAGTGAAACATGGCCTTCTCCATACTCTATACCTACAAATGTCTTCTTTTATAAAATCTACAAATGTGAGAAACATTAGCAAGTTCTCCTTCACCCTCCCCTCAAAATACACCAACATAGTTAAGGAATAACTCCAGAAATGAGATGTCCTGGGAAGATATATTCATACTATTCACAGACAGCTCCATTGCCGCAGGATGCATATGTTTAGAAGATACTTTTGACCCAGTTTCCGTCATAGCGCTTTTGGTCTGTGCAAACCCAATGAGAAAAACAAAAATTCCTGGAGGCAGAGTATAACAATCAGATTGGCTTTGAGAATAAAGACAAATACAAAGACCAGGAACATGGGACAAAGACTCCCCCAGAACTGGAGGCAAAATTTCCTCCCGCTGGGTTCTCAAGTACACGTCAGGGGAATGCACAGGACTTTTCTACACAGTCCCTGTGTGGCCACTGTACATGCTGTGTCTGGGGCTGGGCTGGAGGAGGGGTACCCTACATAAGGATATCAGGGCGCCCCTATCATTAATCAAGCTCAGAGAAATGCAAGCCCCCTTGGATAGTCCTGGCATAAAAACCAAAGGGCTCCCCAGGACTTACCAGCTGCTCTGCTGGTCCCGTCCTGCCCAGGTGACAGTTCTGCTGTTCGTGAAGAGAGGATTGGCAGGTTGGGGAGCTGGGAGGAAATGTAAGTTACTGCATCTGGTAGCAGAGAACAGGGAACACAATTAGGCTCAGTGCTGGAAGGCCCAATGGGTTCTCTGCCGAGACAGCAGCTTGTCTGCCCTACATAATGGACCGCTGCGGCGGCCACTGAACCAGAGGATCAGAATAAACAAAGGCTAGCATTTGCCCAGTGAGTGGTATTTAGCAGAGTAGCTGAGGCAGGACGGATCCCGGCCAGAGAGCTCAAACCCCAGGACTGCTCTGTGTATCAGGGGAGTCATCAGAAAGCTCTAGATTCTCAGAGGTCAATGGGTTCAGGGGGTGGAGGGCAGATGTAAGAGATGGGCTGGTGAGAGGCGTTACCAGCTTGATGGGATTGGTCAGATACAGAACATGGCACCAGAAATGTGTGTTATATAGTACTGAAAATAGACTCGTTTTCTGAATTTATACAGATTTTCATGCCTGATTAATTCAGAAGATCAATCTTATATGTATTAAGACAAAAAAAAAAACTTCAGAATTGATCCCAGGATTTAATATTTCAGCCAGAGAATCTAGAAATTCCAAATCACAACACCCAGTGAGTTCGCCATTGGTTCAACTGCAGGAAATTCTGCTGTGTTTTCCTTGGGCAGACACCTAACAATCTCATTTAGGGAGGTGAGACCTTGGCCAGCCTGAACATGAGCAGGTGTGCAGAAGAAACCACTGGGGTGAGACAAGAAGAATCTGCGCACCCCCTAAGGGAAGTGGGAAAATTAAAGCAGGAAGACTCTAGAAAGCTGGGCTCCATGGGATCCAGTTCCTTCCTTGAGTCTGTGCACCAACCAGCACAAGGCAGGACCAGAGAGAGGGCAGATTGAGGTAAGCCGGTCTCGAAGGGTGAGGACAGACCAGTAACAGCAAATCCATGGGACAAAGCAGCAATCTGGGACAAGAGGGGGAGTACAGGAGAGAAGCAGGGCATATCTGCAGAACTTCCAAGTTCCTCTGCGGATTTCTAGAAATCTGTGGCATCAGATCTCAGTAAAATGTATGTACATTCGTCTGTGATGAAGGCTCCAGCCATCAAGACCCAGGGAGGTCTCACAGACCAGTCACAGGTATGCCTGGTAAATTCGATGGCGCATACAGCTTAGAGTGTATCTAGCTCCAGAAGGTAGCTCCAGATGTGCACGGCTGATGGAGACACCCTTGCCCCAAACTCACTGGCTACAAGTTTGAAGGCTAAAGCTCCTGGAGGGTGGGGGCAGCAGGATCCTGCTGAGATGAGGGAGTGGAGGCAGGCCAGGACATAAGGAGGTAGGCAGGGCTGCCCCTTCCCATGTATCACCAAATATTCAATAAACCCTAAGGTTATGCAGCCAGGAAGTATCTGACACATTAGCACCAGGAATAACAAACAGGGCCTCCGCATCTTCCATGGGAACATTGCTTCCTGTGGCCTCAGTCCATAACCTGGTCTTTCCCTGTTGAAGTCAAGGTGGACCCTCTCTACCATAACAGAAGGTGGGGCGCCAGTCACAGCAGAAGTTGGAGATGACTGCCGCTTAGTTCCAGCACGGCTGAAATATTCACAGCAGCTACGAAGGACACCTGCAGCTAAAGACAGAGGAACCCAACCGATGAAAGGTCCCCTGACAACAGGACTTACAGGCAACTGAAGATGGAGATTTCCCAATCTTTGCTACCAAGGTTTTGATGGGAAGGTGCCAGGCCACCACAGGCTGGCACGGGATGAAAACCCAAGATGAGTATCATATAGCAAGGATCAACGGAGGCCCAGACAGGCTCGCCTTTGCCTGTTTTGGCCAGGGGATTTCATGCCAGCTCCACAGTGAGTAAAGAATAGAGTTTTTACTAGATACAGGCTATATGCAATTTGTAGTTACACAGGACCCTGTGCCAGTCTAAGGTGATGAAAACAACTCTCCCAACTCATGGGGGCTCTACTGTAGAACAAGAGTATGATGGCAGAGGGTCATCAGAATGTACACAGTCAGGAAATTCTAGTCCAGACCGGCTGCCCTTGCTCCTATTGTCAGTACTACCACACAGTTCAAACCCAGTGGTGACCCGGCAGTGCAGCACAGCTATTCCCGCTGAGACGACGCATAGGGAGACGTGCATAGAGCACCTGAGGAGGGGCCATGGCACACACACACACATACACACACACACACACACACACCAGCAGCCATTTCTTTGGTATTTCCTAAGTTAAGGAGGTGTTTGTTCATTAACTGCAGCATCTGCACAGTTAACAGAATCCAAAGACCTAGATTCTAGAATTCATATGTCTCAGCAACTGAAGGTTTTTCTTAAGGCATCGTTATTCTATAATAAGCTTTTGTTAGTTCTTAGCAACAACAGTTGGGGATTCTGAAAGGTCTTGGCAGCTCCCAGCCTTGGAAATAGAAGAATGAGGAAAGCAAGAGAGAGATCCTTAATCCTAACCCTAACCCCAATCAACCCTTAACCCCAACCCTAACCCAAAGTCCCTTCACTGGCACATGCTTCAGATTACACTCCCAGACCACAGTGTGGCCCAGCATCAAGCGCATTCTTGAACCACACTTCCTTACTGGTCGCAGTGGCGTTGACAGAGAGGTCACCCAGGTTTAGCTGTGACCACGGATGGCAAGAATCACAATCCAGGATGACAGGTGATACCATGGAATCTCTTCCTTGGGATCCCCAAGACTTTTTGTTTTTAAAGATTTATTTATTTATTTGAGAGGCAGAGTTACAGACAGGCAGAGGGAGAGAGAGAGAGAGAGGTCTTCCATCCACTGGTTCACTCCCCAATTACCACAATGGCTGGGGCTGGGCCGATCCAAAGCCAGGAGTCAGGAACTTCTTCTGGGTCTCCCATGTGGGTACAGGGGCTCCACTGCTTTCCCAGGCACAATAGCAGGGAGCTGGTTCAGAAGAGGAGCAGCCAGGACACAAACTGGTGCTCATATGGGATGCCAGCACCACTGGTGGAGTCTTAACCCACTATGCCACAGCGCCAGTCCCCAATCCCCAAGACTTTTACAACGTCTTAAGCCCAAGCTCACTCTTCCTTGGCAAACAGTGATGGGGGACAGAGTCAAGGGTGACCTCCTCCACTGGCCATCTTCAACCCTGACCAGCATTTGTCCCACATCCGCGATCTGCTTAGGTGAGCGGGTTGGCCATGGTGGGAAGGAACTCAGGAGGAGACAAGAGAAGTTCAAGGTGAAAGGAAAGAGAGGGTGGTGAGAGAGAGAACATGGCTTCATCTCTGCCTGCTACCCAGTCACAAATGACGGGGTCTCCATGCCCACACAGCCGTCTCAAGGGCACAGCAGGCAGGCTCCTTCCCTTCCCTACTTCTCAGACAGAAGTCTTGGGAACGCAGATGCTTGTGGGTCCGCCTGCTACTTTAAGCATTCTTGCTGGTCACGTGGAGGGTCTCAGGCCTTCCTGTGCACCAGGGAAGCCTGCTCTCCTCTCCATGTGGCATCCCCAGCTCCCCAAGGCAATGTGGCTCTCCCGAGCCCTGCCAATGGCACTGTCCCTTCCTGCAGACACCCCAGCCAACCGTCACATCACGTCCCTGTGCAGAGCCTGTGTTAGTGAAACTCGCTAAGCTGGAATGCAAGAACTCTCGCCTACAGCTGGGGCAGAGTGCACTTACCTCCATCCGTGTTGGAGAAGCTCTGTGGAGACAAAAGCAGGGCAGGGTGTTACTATCCACACAAGGGTGGGTGCACTCGCGCGTCAGTCAGCCAGTCTCCACCCCACCCCCAACCCTGTGCCAGCCCAAGCCCAGAATTTCACTACAAGGGAGCAAACTCAATGTCCTCTTCTTCTGAGACATTTGTTCAGGATCCCAAAATGTCAGGGAATAAGTTACCATTCCCACGCTGTGCCAGATTTCTCCCAATAGAGATCGACTTTAGTTCTCCAGAAAACAGCCCTGGTTGAACCGGAGAAGTGTGGGTGTAAGGAGGACACAGCAGCTAGATGGTGGGAGGGTCCTGATACATTCAGAACCTGTTGGCTTTTTGGATTTTCTACTCTTGGCGACACAACACCATGTGTTTTACACACAGTAAAAATGTCCTCTGTTGACACTATTCATATTTAGAATTCACATCTGGTCCATAGGGTGTTGCTTCTAGCCTTTTTTTTTTTTTTTTTTTTTAACAAAGGAAAGACTAAAAAAACACAGCATAATTAAAGCCTTAGGGAACATGTTTAATCTGCTTCATAGGAATTGGCTTTAGATTCCTAGTCCAACAGGAGAAGGCTTTTCATGCACTAGGTGCAGAAGGGGTCAAGACAACAGGTAGATGGGGTTAATTTAGTGGCTCTTTAGTCTTCCCAGCAGTGAGGTGTTCAGCCAGGCACCTGAAGATAGGCCACTTCCAGCACTGGGGCAGCACCTGGGCCTCACACACCTGTCCCTCATGTCAAGGTGTCCATGGCCCAGATCTCTCATCAATACCCTCTGGCTTGTTCTCCAGCGGGTGCCATTTTTCTAGGCCTTACTTCCCCCTTGGATTTCATTTAGGGAAATCAGGTTTGTTTTCTTCACCTTCTGAAAGTCCTTGAAGGATTTCTCTGTCTCCTTGAGTTTCTCTAGGATGATTTGCTCTTTGGCAGATATCTGGGACTCTTCGCTTTCTAGCGCCTGTATTTCCTGCTCCAGCCTGGAAAACACACAAAGAGAAGACAAGTTGCCTTATTGTCCTGCCATCCACGGGCAGGCGAGCAGCGACTTGGACCTTCCTGGCAGTCTCTGTTTTACATTATGCTGAGGAACCAGGCCAAGGTTTTACATTACAGAGCGTCCTCTGTTTCCAAGTCTGGGTGGACCCCAGTCAAAGGAAAGCCACCGGCACCACCTCCTCTTGTCTGCAGCCCCCAGCCTCCAAGCCTCTTAACCCACCCATTTCCCATTCAGAGGGAGGCTCTTCTATATAGCATAGGACATCACAGCTGAAAGAAAACCGCTGCCTATTCCCTCGGCTGTCTCAGAGTAACTGCTTGCTCTCCGCTTGGCCAGAGAAGAGCCAGTCTTGCACAAAGAGACTCTGTCACCAAGAAAGGGCTGCTGTCCTGTCTCTCAGTGGCCTAATTTCTCCTGCCAAAAAGAAGCCAGTTGGGGCAAATGGATGCAACCGCCCCTACTCTTCTGGACCTTTCCTCAGCTTTTACAACTATTATGTTTTCTGAAATGGAAGATTCAGCATTGTCAGGAGGCTCTGGGAATATTCTGGAATGGGAATGACAGCTAGGATTTGGGGAAAGTCTTGGCACCTTTATTTTCTCAGTGCAAGGAAAGTGACAGTGACCAGCTTTTACGGTGTGGTCACTCTGCCATAGGAATGAAGCTAAGAATTCACAGGGACGGTTCTATTTCATCTTCCCAAGACCCTGTGAGTAGGGAACCCTCATTTTACAGGAAGATCACGGTAAGACTTGGCAAGGCTGAGTAATGGGTTCACTGTTACAGAGCCCTGAAGCAAGGATTTAGGGCAGCTCTAAACATTGTGCTCTCAGCTCAGGGCTTCTGCAATGTGTCACATAGTCCCTGCCTTGTGCGACCCTGTGTGTGCTGGCATACGAGGGTGGCACTGTTACACAGCAATGTCTGCCGGGTCATAGAGGGAGACGCTAGAGAGGGCTCCTGGCTGTGGTGCCTCCTGAGCTATTTGGTAATAATTGTTCATTCACAAACTCACTCATTCACTCACTCACTCATGTTTGCATCTGGCCCCTGTCCGCTCTGTCATGCTGGAGCTTTGCTGCAGCCTGTCTACACCCCTTCTCCTCTTCCACCTTCTGATCCACTCATGGGAACTTATACTGAAATCCACTGGACTCATAAGGTGCTCAGAGTGAGTCGCCTGGGAGGTAAGAAGCAGCAAGGCAGAGGCATGGGCTCATTTAGGGATGCCTTACGCCCCAGAGTCCTTTCCTGTTTCCTCCAGGGTGTCAGAAAAGTGACCGCTGGATGGATGGGAGTCGGGAGCAATTAGTTTGCACTAAGAAGACAAACCATACATCCAAATGTCAGGATGCACACGGCTTCAGATTCATTCATCATCTCACCCAGAGTGACAGTGGAAATCTGAGCACAATTTATAAGGTCTGACAGTATTCAGCCTGCTAGTACATATCTGACTCCAGTCTCACTAGCATGCCTGTTTCACTTGATGTCTTAGTCAACAGGACTACTCCTTATCTATCCTTGCTTCTCCCTCCTCCAGGAAACACACCTCAAACCCTAACCATTCCTGAAGTCTCCATGCAGAGGCCTCCTAGGCCCTGAGGCTTTCCTAGATTGACCACCAGGAAATAACATCAGCCTGCCCGGAATATTTCTTAGCACACGATGTTGGCTCATCGAAGTCTTACCAAGGGTGCTATATGATAGAGTAGTGGTTCACAAACTAGCTGAGTTTTGTCCCCAAAAGATATCTGGAAATGTTTAGTGATATTTTGCTTATATATAACTCAAAGGAAGAGTAAGCTGGTGTTACTGATGGGCAGAGGCCAAGGATGTTGCTAAACAACCTACAGTGCATGACAGTCCCCTGCAACCAATTATAATTTCCCATGCTAGATTATAAATTCATCATGGGGAGGAGACAGTACTCAGTACATCTATGTTGAATGAATTTGAAGAAGCTGAGTCAAATTGCACAAAGGTATGGTTCAGCCAAGAAAAAACTATCAGTTTCTGAGGCCACAGTGGCTTCTTCAGCAAGCTTTGACTTGAGAGACTGTGTAAGGGTTAGGACACAAATAGAACCCACAGTGGGTGCAAGCAACATAGAAATATAAAAAGAGATACAATGCTTTTGCCATACCAAATGTCCAACAAAATCTTCTGTGCACATTTGAGTGGATAATTCTGAGGGAAATCAAGGCATGAGATGCGTGTCCATCCAAGGGTCCATGGGCTGGAGGCGTGGTCCCCAGCATGGTGAGGTTGAGGTGGTAGAACCTCTTAAGAGGTGAGGTCTTGTGGGAGATCACTGAGGACACTGTCCTTGGACGGAATTAAGGTAGTTCCTAGGGGACACCTTGGTTACTTCTGGCAAAAATGTTGTTATTAAAAAGAGCAGGCCTGGACGCTCCTTGCCCTGCCTTCCTATCTTAGAATGTGAGTGCTCCCTCTTACATGCACTTTATTTTTTTTAGATTTATTTATTTGAAAGGCAGAGTTACAGAGAGTGGGAGAGAAAGATAAATCTTCTATTCACTGGTTCACTCCCTGAAAGGCCACAATGGCTGAGGTTGGGCGAGATCAAAGCCAGGAGCCAGGAGCTTCATCTGTGTCTCCCACATGCCTGCAGGGACCCAAGCACTTGGGTAATCGTCCACTGCTTCACTGCTTTCCCAGGCCATTAACAAGGAGTTGGATGAGAAGTGGAGCAGCTAGGACTTGAACCGGTGCCCATATGGGATGCTGGCATCACAGGTGGTGGCTTAACCCACTATGCCACAATGCTGGCCCCTTACTTGTGTTCTCACCATATCATGACACCGGCCAAGTGAATCCTGAGCAGATTGTATTTAAAACTCAACGTGCAGTGGATTACACGTATTATTCTCAAACACATTCCCTCTCTTTCCCGTCACCTGACCCAGTGACGGTGTCTGACCAGGTGACTTATTTTGGTGTCATGTTGGGTGGAATACGTCAAGCATGCTTTGACTTGGGCCAATGAGATGTTGCTGGACAAGACACAGGCAGAGGCTTGGAAAAGTGCTTCCCTGTTGGGCTTGTCCCCTGACCCCTGTAAGCGAAAAGAGAAGAGCTTCTCTGGGCAGCTGCTGCCCCTTCAACCTGGACCTCAGAGATAACCCAACTCACAGCCAGAGCTGCACGTCCAGGGTGAGCCCAGCCCAGATCAGCAGAGCCCAGCCTGGATCAGGCACCCAGCCTGCTCCCATAAGCGTGAGCAACAACTGATTTTTGGTTTAAGACACTGAGTTTGACAGGAAGCTCATTGTAAGCATGATTGTAATAATTACCGGACACGGGTCAAATATATTCAAAGGGAGTTCATAAAGTTCATGGAAAATGGAATTAAAGGTAAGTTTAATTTTGGTACAAAAAGTTTTGAAATCCATGCATAGTTTTTTTATATGCATTTTAATGAATTGTTTGAAGCCCCCTCTTACATGTTGATGTTAAATATGAAGGTATATATTCTAAAAGGCATACCCCAGTTAGTTGTATACAGTATATACACAAACACACTTACGCATGTTTACCCCAATAATACTTGAAGCTAAAAGGTTAAAAAAGCACAAGCTCCCCGTGCTCTCCCCCTAATCCTCACAGAAACGTGGAAAGAAGTAGAGCACTCCTTCACGAGGACTGAGACAGAGAAAATGGGAAAATATCAGAGGTATTTGTCTCTAGGTAATGAGATTGTAGCTAATTTTGTTTTCATATTTTCCTAATTTAAAAATGCATTTATTACTTGTCAAGATGTAATCAGCTACTTTTTTTTTTTTTTTGGCCAGGCAGAGTTAGTGAGAGTTATAGACAGTGAGAGAGAGACAGAAAGGTCTTCCTTCCATTGGTTCAATGGACTGGAAGAGGAGCAACCGGGACAGAACTGGTGCCCCAACTGGGACTAGAACGTGGAATGCTGGCGTCGCAGGTGGAGGATTAGCCTAGTGAGCCATGGCACTGGCCAATCAAACGGCTCTCTGCTGTGGCCCAGGAGTGCAGTGGAGGATGGCCCAAAGTGCTTGGGCCCTGCAGCCGCATGGGAGACCAGGAGAAGCACCTGGCTCCTGGCTCCGGATCTACACAGCGCGCCAGCCATGGAGGCCATTTGGGGAGTGAACCAATGGAAGGAAGACCTTTCTCTCTCTCTCTCTCTCTCTCTCTCTCTCACTGTCTAACTCTGCCTGTCAAAAACAAAACAAAACAAAACAAAAATATCACCCTCCCCACTCCTCATCCCCCACCTCCAAGGCAGGCATTTGGAGGAGCGGGACACCTGCATCCTGTACATGGCTTAAATTCTCAGCTTGATTCTTCATTTCCACTTCCTACTAACGCTCACCTTGGGAGGCAGCAAGTGATTGATCAAGTACTTGAGTCCCTGCCACGCACATAGGAGACCTGGATTGAGTTCCTGGCTCCTGGTTTCAGCCTGACCCAGCCCTGGCTCTCATGAGCATTTGGGGAGTGAACTAGCACATGGAAGACTGATTCTTTCTCTCTCTCTCTTTCTCCCTCTCTCTCTCTCCCCCCTCCCTCTCTCTTTCTTTCTATCTCTCTTTCTCTCTCTTGCTCTGCCTTATAAACTAAAGAACTAGCTGCCTGCCTCTCTGAGGTCTGATGCTAAGAAACTAGGACTGACAGCCTATGACATCAGGAGGGCTCAAGGCCTCAGCGCCTCATGTGTGAAATGAAAGGTTAATGGGGAGGGGCACTCCAATATCTGCTTAATGCAAAATCAACCTTTACTGAGCTGGTTTGGTTGGGCTAGGCACTACCAGGGATGCAAAACCAAACCCAGGGAGTTAAAACTAATGGTCTCCAAGTAACCCCCTTCTCTGGATGCAGGAGCCCTAAGTGGTTAGGAACGCTCTGTGACCTGGGGCCTATTGGCTGGCCTGCCATCTGCACAGCCCTCCCTGGCCCTGTGGGTTTCAGGGCACTGAGCTATATAGCTCAGGTGCTAGAGATTTGGGTCATGATACCCCGCTGCTAACCGAGAAGGAGAGGAGCGAGAGAAAAACAACGAAACTAAAGCTTTGCGATAACAACTGAGCTTCACCCCAAAGGGGATGGGTGAAGGCCATGGACAGCCTGTGTCCGTCTAATGAGTTAGAGCCAAGCACATTTTTTTTCTCCAAATGCACGTATGATCTTGGGTTTTGCAGGTGTTGAGTGACCTGGGCCACTCTTCCTTAGGAAAACCTGAATCTTGGGACCCAGGAACATCCCAACAAACAGTTGTCAAACAGTCAACACCAGTGGCCCCAGCCAGGCTAGAAATGCCACTGCTGGGGCCAGCACTATGGCATAGGGGGAGAAGCCATTGCCTGTAGTGCCAGCATCCCATATGGGCACCGGTTCGAGTCCCAGCTGCTCCACTTCAGGTCCAGCTCTCTGCTATGGCTTGGGAAAGCAGTAAAGAATGGCCCAAGTCCTTGGGCCCCTGAACCTGCATGGGAGACCCGGAAGAGGCTCCTGGCTCCTGACTTCAGATCGGCACAGCTCCAGCCATTGCAGCCAACTGGGGAGTAAACCAGTGGATGGAAGACCTCTCTCTTTCTCCTATCTCTGCCTCTCCTTCTCTTTCTGTGTAACTCTGACTTTCAAATAAATCTTAAAAAAAAAAAAAAAAGAAATGCCACTGCTCTGAATGTTCATGACTGAAATTGAATGCAGTCTTCTCTGGAGGAGATGAGTAGGTAGTGCTGTGCTAAAAATAAGGAATGGGCAGGAAGTATAAGTTATACACAAAGTTAATTGAGGCCCTGCAGACTGTGACAGGTGCACCTAACAGCCCCTGACCAGCTTGCTCTAAGCAAAAAGCAGATTGCAACAAACTGTCAGGAAAGGTGACACACTGCAGCTGTGGAGGTTTAATTTACTGGAGATGAGGTTGCAATGGTGGCCAGATGGTCTTATAAAAATTCACCTAATCCCAATGGACCTGCTGTATTCATAGGAATAGACAGAAGGGCTCTGGCTCTATGAAGTACATCCGTTATGCTGTTTCCAAACCCACTGCTCCATTCATCCATCTAACTTTAGGCAAACACTCCCTCTGAGCACCAGGGGCAGAGATAAATCAAGCACAGTGTCTGTTCACAGGAATTCTTGGTCGAGTAATGAGGACAGCCATGCAAACACACATATCACAATGCAACTCCACAAGGGCCGTAATCGAAGGAGGGAGCATGTGTTACAGACTGATTCTACTTGCAAGTGGGTGTCAGGGCCTCTATCTTGTCTGCCCAGGATCTATTGTCTCCTTCTTTCATTAAAACAAAATCCTTAATTTTCTCGATGCCAATGTGCCCAGCCAATTAAGTATATCCCAGCCCCTCCCAAGCCCCCAACTCTGGCCAATGAGGTGTAAGTAAAAGTTGTTGTTGAGCAGGACTTCTGGGAAAGCTCCTTAAAAGGGGAACAGCTGAAGTCAGTAGCACAGTCATATGCCCTTTATGACTTCTGTTTTTCTTTATGACTTTTTGTTTTTTTTTTATGGCTTTTGTTTTCTTCTTCCCTGGTGCAGGGGCCTGGTACCGGAGATTTGGATTTGTTTCCCATTGCTGCTGTGACAACTACCACAATATAAGTGTATTGTGTACTATTTTACACTTCTTCAGAACAGAGGTCTGACATGGGGTCACTTGGCTCCAATCAGCAGGGTGTGTGAGGAGCGCCTGCGGCCACCTGCTTTCCTTGGCTCGTGGCACCCCCGCCCCCCACCTTCAAAGCTGCCCATGCTGTGTCTCTCTGACCATTCTTCCCTAGTCAATTCTCCCCCTGACCCTTCTTCCACCTCCCCCTTCCACTTCTAGGGATCTCTGATTGCATGGGACCCATCCAGGGAATCCAGGGTAATCATCTCCCCATTTGAAAGTGGGCTGTTAGGAAACCTTAACTCTGCTTTGCTGTAACCTAACAAATTCAGTTTCCAGGGATTAGGATGTACACATCATTGGGGGTCCTATTATTCTGCCTACCATAAGGGATTTATGATGCCAGAGGCAGAGCAGTCATCTCGTGTCCTCAGAGGCACGACTATACGAAGGACAGCCCAACGTGCAGAAGGCAGGTGCTGGGTTCCAGAGGCACAATGCAGTAATGACCCCACGTCTGGACTCCAGATTCTTGTTATGAGTTGAAGCCACCGTTGGGATCACAGCTAAATGCAATTTCCAACTGATACAAGATGTTGAGAAGGACTGACTGAGTGGGTGACAGATTAGCTGGGCCTTGAAGGATGCATTCATCAGTTGGAAATGAGAAGAAACCATGCCAAGCAGAGGAGGCTGCCCATGCCAACACCCAGGATATCACATGTCCCTACTTCAACCCAAGGTACATGGCCTTGCGTGGCCTTCTCAGTCGCAGCATCCTCTGCCCTCCGGTTACAGGGCTCAGCTGGGTGCCCCAGGCAGGCCCTCAACATCCCTGTCTCCCTTCCCCATGGCTCCTTTTGTGCTTCCTCCAGCAGGGTCTTGCCTGGTCTTTACTTGGTCTTTAAGGTCTTGCTGAGAACTTAACTTCCTCTAGGGCCTATAAGGAGGAGGAGGCAGGAGAGGCCAAGTGGCAGGACTGCTGGGCCACTGGTTCTCCAGTTCCTGCCTCCCATGATCCTCTGCTGCACTGCTGCCCTCTTACTCACAGGAGCCAGAAAGCATTTCCTTGGCCTGGTGTGGGGAGCAACCCGGACTAGACTGAGTTACTGGAATTAAGACTTATTCTATGCATCTGCTCTCCCACAATATGGCGCTGGGAGAGGAGAAAACAGCTTCTACGCAGCTGCCTCCAGTTCAACCAATAAACTGTAGGACTTGCTCCTGATTGGAGGAGAGCAGCGTACTCGGCGTGTGGGCAGCCGAGTTAGGATTGGCAGAGGAGGACTATAAAGGAGGAGAGAGACGGCATGCACCGGGAACATCTATGAGGAACATCTAAGGGGAACATCTGAGGGAACACCTGTGCAGCCCCCAGAGAACCGGCCGGTGGTGTGCCACTCCCCTGCGGAAGTGGGGAATGTGGCCAGGGGGAACTGCCCTTCCACGGAGGTGGAAGGGATAGTAGCCAACCCGGGAAGAACCAGCAGCAAACCCGGGGAGGGCCGAGCAGATGAAAGAACAGCGCAGGGTCCTGTGTCGTTCCTCCACGAAGAGGGGGAGCGACATAATGGTGCCGTGACTCGGATATGAAGCCTAGGCAGGGTTTTGTGTCATTCCTCCACGAAGAGGGGGAGCGACATAATGGTGCCGTGACTCGGATATGAAACCTAGGACGGATAGGAAACTTAGGAGGGAAGAAGCAGGAAAATACCGGAGAGAGAGACTAGCAAAGAGCCTAGGTGCCGGAAGAAGCTATTGAAAGCCTAGGCAGAGACTCGGATATGGACTGTGGGAAAGAAGTTAGGATTGAAAGCGAAAGTGAAAGCTTTCATAGACTCGGATGCGGACTATGGCGGGGAAGCTAGGAGACTGAAAGCGAAAGTGAAACCTGGAGGAGGCTTGGACTCGGATACGGACTGTGGGGAGAAGCCAGGAGAAATGAGAGGAATATTGTTGGAAGAAAACTTAAGAAAACATACCGGGTAGAGAAAAATGTTAGGGAGGATGAAGCCGCGAGTGCAGGCCAAGGCGGAAACATAAGCCACCTTGGAATTCTTCAAGTCACCCCGGGGAGCAAGAGGCGAAGATCTGGAACCAGAGGCAGAGACGTGGGCCGCCAGGTTGAAATTCGCCAGGTTAGTCCGGGGAACTTGGACTGAATGCCGGTGGTGGCGGAAACATTCGCGGAAGCCGCCGCGTGCAGAGAGAGCACGGGGCGTGAATAGATAGGGAACGCCGGGCTGGCGCGAGGCCGTGGTGCGGGCGCGAAGTGCGTGGAGACCGCGGAGCGTGCGCGCAGAGCCGGGAACCCGCCGGCGGGGCGAGGCGCCGGGAAGCCGCGCAGAGCCGTGAAGCTGCCGCGGGGCGAGGTGCCGAGAAGCAGCCTCGGGGCGAGCGCCGCCGGGAAGCCGCAGGGATAAGAGAAACAGAAGTTTAGAAGTAAAATGAGAGAAATAGGAATGCTGGTAGATAGAAGTAAAATAGGAGAAATAGGAATGCCCGGAGATAGAGAAATAGAGAAAGGCCTCCCCACAACACAGCAATGAGAGAGCTTGGATTCGGTCTGCCTGATTAGGGCGATAAGCACCAGCAGGCAGCTCGACCAGAGTATGAGCTGCAGGTCACCGAAGATAGGCACGAATCAACACCAATAAGCCTCCCCACAATATGGCAATGAGAAGGCTTGGATTCGGTTTGCCTGATTGTTAGGGCTTGTAAGCCCCTGCAAGCAGAGTAGAGCATGCGCTGCAGGGCACAGAACACAGGCATGCATCAGTGCCTAAAAACCTCCTCACAACATGGCGAAGAGAGGACCCGGATTCGGTTTGCCTGATTGATAGGACTTGTAAGAACCTGTGGCAACTCTAGCAAGTAGAGCAGAGTGTGTGCTGCGGGGCACCGAAGACAGGCACGTATCAACGCCAAAAATAAAAAGAAAGGGGGATCTGTGGGGAGCAACCCGGACTAGACTGAGTTACTGGAATTAAGACTTGTTCTATGCATCTGCTCTCCCACAATATGGCGCTGGGAGAGGAGAAAACAGCTTTTACACAGCTGCCTCCAGTTCAGCCAATAAACTGTAGGACTTGCTCCTGATTGGAGGAGAGCAGCGTACTCGGCGTGTGGGCAGCCGAGTTAGGATTGGCGGAGGAGGACTATAAAGGAGGAGAGAGACGGCATGCACCGGGAACATCTATGAGGAACATCTAAGGGGAACATCTGAGGGAACACCTGTGCAGCCCCCAGAGAACCGGCCGGTGGTGTGCCACTCCCCTGCGGAAGTGGGGAATGTGGCCAGGGGGAACTGCCCTTCCACGGAGATGGAAGGGATAGTAGCCAACCCGGGAAGAACCAGCAGCAAACCTGGGGAGGGCCGAGCAGATGAAAGAACAGCGCAGGGTCCTGTGTCGTTCCTCCACGAAGAGGGGGAGCGACAGCCTGGGTGTCTGTCAGCTGAATCCCAAAAGGGTACAGCCTCACAAACTTGGTTTCCAACAGTTGTATTGCTTAGAGAGGGTGCTGCCCATAAACCTGGGTGGGCATCCTATTTCTTTCTCCACCAATGCTGTTGCTGATAATCCTAATAATTCTGTTTTGGCACCATATATACATATATAGTTACGCATGTAATAGCAATAACAATGATTGGGACTACTGAGTGTTTACTATGTGCTAGGTACTGTCCTGTTTTTTTTTTTTCCTCATGCATTATGCTACTTAATCTTCATGACAGCCTATGACCTAAGAGAATCTTTAACTCCCATTACACAGATGCAGGAACTGAGAACACAAAAAGATCACTGGCTTGCCCAGGGACAGAGATGATGTGGGGCCAGCGTGCGGACCCTGTGGTCTGGCTGGAGAACCAGGGCTCCTTGCCACTCTTTTCAACTAACTGCCTCCCATAACCATTGCTTTCTTTCCTCGTCACTCCAGAGGGCACAGTGCAACACAACTTATTTTTCATGCTTGCAGACATAGAGACAGATTGGGAGTGGAAGCTGTTTAACCCAACTGCCCCTCAGGAACACAGAGTCCTTGAACTGTGCTCCACCAACAGTTATCTCACTTGGTTTGAGATCCTCCCTACATGGGGAGCCCCACCCCTCCCAGGACATCACAGCTCTCTGGGCCGTGCTGACCATCAGCAAGCTTGATCGCAGATCGGAGGTTCAGTGTTCTCTCCCTACAGCTTTCACTAACTGAGTTCTATACCATGGAAGGGCAGAGATCAAGTGTAGTCAACAGTGACTCGGAAACGCAAAGACTCAAGGGAAATGGAACTTCTACATAAGCCATGGGGGAGCATGGTTCTGAACTGGGGCCCAGCAGTGGGGAAGGAGGTGATGGGAAAAGTAGAAAAGGAAAGGAGTGGCAAGACCAAGGGGAATGGCGACTCCTGGTCTCCCTCATTGGGTGAGCTCAGCACTGAGTTCATGAAGCTGGGCTAAGGCAAGATAAGCCCCCAACGAAATGTTCACAAAATCCCTGAGATCCTACGTTTATTCCTGGACAAGTTTTAAGTAAGATCAGCCTGTTGCTGAGGACGGACTGAGGCTGGACAACTTTCCTCATCACGGAGGAGCACGGGACAAGGTCGCACGCTGCCCTGGGCCAAGCACACTGCCACTCAGGTGCTGTGAGCCTCTCAGCAGACAGTCCCAGAGTAAATGGGGACAGTGACAGACTGGCTGGAGGTGCTGAATTCAGACCTGTTCTTTCTTCTTGAACTGCCTTGTCATAGGTGGGCAGCCAAGTGGGGAACCTGTCTGGCCAACTGGCCGAGGCAAGAACCTCAGGAAAAATGTTTGCTGCTCAAGGAAAGCTGCCCATGTCTTTATGCATCTGGTGCTAGCGAAGGGTAAAGGAGATGGGTGGTTGTTTGGTGCCCATTTTCTTCGTTCACAGCAGTGCAATCCCTCCGGCTGAGCTGTGTGCATGGCCATGGAATGAAGTCCCCATTCTTCAACACCCTTTGTGACCATGTGTAGCACGTTCTGATCAAAGACATGGATGTGTAAAGGCAGATTCTAGAATCTTCTTTAGGCTTTTCTTTTTCAGCCCTTTTCTATCCTTCTTCAAGTGCACCTGTATACAGGTGGGGCTCTAACTTGGACATGGAGGATGAGGACTAATCCTTACAGATAGGAGAGGGATATGCTGGAAGCAGCCTGGGTCCCTGAGGAATTCACACAGCTCAGTCACCAAACAGCTCTTCACTGTGCACCTGTGAACTTTTGCTGAAGGGAGAAATACACATCTTGCTTAAGCCACTGTGTCTGCGGGTCTCTGTTCACATGCATCTGTATCTAATCCTAATTAAGGCAAGACACTCAGGCCACACAACCAAGTTTTGAATGAATGGGCTTGCAAATATGCTGAGGATTTGGGACCACAGCTGGTCACAGTCCAGAGCCCTACCAGTGATTCAGCCATACAGGAAAACATGAACAAGCGCAAGGTTTGGAATTCACCACTACAAATCAGTCCTTGTAAATGAGACTCAGCTGGAACTATGCTTTTCCCCCTGCCCCTTCTCCAGTCCCTACCAAACCCTTCTTGCATCCAATATAGTCACACATACTTAGCATCTCTCGTGTGACTGTGATGTTGTGTCAATCTGATGTTCAGAGCCTTGTCAACTGAATTACACCAGGTAGAGCCAACAATGAGGTATCTGTAAGATAACTACCCATTTTTTAAAAGATTGTTTTATTTATTTGAAAAGCAGAGTGACACACAGAGAGACCTTCTATCTGCTGGTTCATTCCTCCCAAGGCTTTTACCAGCTGGGGCTGAACCAGGCCAAAGCCCGGAACTCCGTCCTGATCTCCCACATGGGTGGCAGGGATTCACACACCGAGGCCATCATCTGCTGCCTCCCAGGCACACTAGCAGAAAGCTGGATCATAAACAGAGGAACCAGGCCTCCATCCCGGGCATTCTGATATGAGAGACAGGCATCCTAAAAGGTGGCTTAGCTCACTGTGCCACAACACCTGTTTCTATCTGTACACAGTCAGCACCTTTCCAGTGGGGCTCACTCATGACCCTGAAGCTTCAGTCACACGAGGGGAGCAGGCCAATTGTGTGTGGTCCAGGAGTGAATGTGGTGATGAGGCCAAGGTAGCATGTGGGCCGCTTGGATCTTGCCTGCCCAAGGTACCTCCCCACTCCCTTTCCTTTTGGGAACAACATCTAGCCCTCTTAGTGGGAAGCAGTCTCTTTGGGGCTCTGTGGATTTGGTGAAAAGACTGATCACAGAGAGCCGACATCCCTGGCCAAGGAGCAGAAATACAACCAACCTGGGCCAAGTGGACTCTTGGCCAGAAATCTGCTCATAAGAGGAGTGACCTAAGAATGGAAAATAAGAGGGATCTCCAAAAGTTTGTGAGAAATGTGTGTTATAAAAAAAAAATCACATGGATTTCAAAAAATTTTTGTGCCAAAATAAACCTTTGAATTCCATTTTTCCACAAATGCCTATAAAGATTTATTTTATGTATTCAAAAGGCAGAGTGACAGAGAATGAGGGAGAGAGAGAAAGATCTTTTGTCCACTGGTTTGCCCCCACAAATGGCTGCAATGGCCAGGACTGGGCCAGGCCAAAGCCAGGAGCGAGAGCGAAACTCCATCCTGGTCTCCCATGTGGGTAGCAGGGATCCAAACACTTGGCCCATCTTCCATTGCTTTCCCAGGCACACTAGCAGGGAGCTGGATCAGAAGCAGAGCAGCTGGGATTTGAACTGGAGCTCAAATGGGATGCTGGTGTCACAGGTCACTGCTTAACCCATCGCGCCACAATGCCGGCCCCTCCACAAACTTTTTGAAATACCCTCGTAATTGGGAGTGAAAAATTCCCACAGCAGAACTCTGAAGAGGCAGCCTCATTACATCCTCTGCTTGGTTTCCCAGACTTGCCCAAGACCTGACTGTTTAATGCCCCCCTTCTATTCCAGAAAGATTTCCTCCCCACCCCTCCTCCTCTCAAATCTCACTCACTATCTCTGTTTCCATATTTTAAGTAGACTACTGGGGAGAATACTGCTATTTTTCCATACAAATAGATGCAGCAAAATTTATTTTCCACATTTCAGGAAGACAGTGCATTTGTTTCTATGGCACTCCCTAAATATTTTTCATTTGTGACTCAGTTTTTAAGGCAGCCACTTCCTTTTATCTAGATGAGTCTATCTGGAACCACGGTACACCGTGTGGTATTTCAACTGTGAAAAAACTGCTAATGGCCCTTAAGTAAACAGAGGATTTCCACTTCTCCTTACCAAAGAACAGGACCTTCCTTGCCCGTAAGGTGTCAGTGGAAACTAAAGCCCATTTCATTTTTCTTTCCTCATCGTCCCTGAGACAGAAACACAGGCGAGAAGAGAACGGCCCTTTAAGAATTCCTAATGTCCAGGTCATATCCTTTCCCTGGTCGTGTGCTCCTGGTGACTTTCCATCACCGCCTTCCCAGATCCAATCAAACAACTGGCTGGAAGTCTACACTCTCCGCACTCTGCACCCACCCCTTTCTTGCTTTCTACCTTGCACTGTGTTCCCAAAGTAGACTGTACGATGCTCCATGGGAAATGAGGGATGGCCACCCACTCTGCTCTCTACCTACTGCAACAGACCTCATAACAAAAGCCCACATCAAACCATCTCCTTGGTAATGCTTTCCTCAAGTCCCCCTGGAAGACGTATTTGCTTCCACTGGTTCCTCATAGCATTTGTTGCCCTTGGAAAAACGTATTCAAGTGAGAAAAATGTAATTTTCCTCCTCAACCCTAATTGTACCAACCTCTCCCAGTGGAGGCTTATTGAGAGATAGGACTACATTTTTTTATTACTATACATAGTATTCTTCCCTGTACATAAGATGCTTAATAAGTATATTTTGAGTAAATAAAAATCAAAGCAGTGAAGGAACATACTTGAAAAGGATTCTATAGTGAAGGTAACTTGGAAATAGCAATATTAAGTATAATTTTTAAAATCTTGGCTTGCTTTTATGACTCCCCCCCCCCCCCCCACCAAACTAATGTAGATATTCAACGAGAAGAACAGAACGTCAGTATTAGATTGACTTCTATCTAGCTCTAAGTATACAGCTGGGACATAGCAGCACTTTTCATCACTGGTGGTGCAATCACATTTAATTCCAAATATACATAAATGAAACTTCCTCTATCCAGTCTCTGCAGCCCATGGAGATCAGCCTTTCTCCCCTTTCTTGTGTATTTATTCCATCTGGAATTGCGTGGCTTACACCATCAGAATCTGGGCAAGCTGATTTCTGCTTACAGGAAATCATTTCCAAGCTAGAGCTGAGCACTCATTTCTTGGGCATGATTCTTATTAGAGTCTGTTTCACCAGAAATGAAGTGTTCCGATTGCAGGAAACTTAGGTTATCCCTTTTCAAAGTACAACACACTTGTACTTTTCTCAGTAGTTTAAACCCTTTCTTCCCAAGTAACATCTCTTTCTCTAGGAAGGAAAAAGCACATCATTGAGCCTCAGCTTCTGACCTCCAGCTTTGGACTTGGGCCGAGCACCAACACCTCACCTGCACCCCTGACCTGAGCAGTTCCCAGATGTTCCTGCAGCAGATCAACTCCTCTGCTTGTACACCCAATCTTCTACAGGTACCAGAAATTCCTGCTGAAGGCCAACACCTCCACCTGTACACCTAACCTTGTGCAGATCCCTGGATCCCCAGACGAAGGTCAGAACTTCGATCTGTGCACTTGACCTGTGCACATCCCGTTGTTCCTGCGGAAGGCCAACACTTCTACCCGTGTCCCTGTGCACCTGACCTTGTGCATATCTCAGGCTCTTCTGTTGAAGGCCAGCACCTCCACCTGTGCACTAACCTTGGGCAGGTCCCAGACTCTCCAGTCGAAGGTCAGTGCTTCTGCCTGTGCACCCCACCTGTGCAGGTCCCTCCAGATGCCACTCTATCAATTATCCCTTCTCCCCTGCATCTTCAACTTCTCCCTGAGATGCTTCCTTCCCATGAGTCCATAAATAAGAACTTTCAATTTCTCTCCACACTAAATATAAGTGAACTTGTCGACCCTGCATGCTGTTCTAATTACTGTCTAATCTCTCTTCCATATTTCTCCAAGGGCAGTCACCTCTTTCTGCCTCAGCATCCTCACGCTCAATCACTCCTCAGCTTTACTTCCCTCTGCCCTCTGCCCCCACCACTCTGCTGTTTCTGCTCTCAGTCAAGACCATGACTCCTCACTGCCAAGTCTAATGGACCCTCTTCAATGTGAATCTATTTAGTCTTCATTTTTAAAAACATCACTCTTCTTCCCCTTGGGAGGCCATGATAGTATATCCTCCGAATGGGGTCCTCTTCCTTTTTTTTTTTTTAAGATGTATTTATTTTATTTGAAAGTCAGAGTTACACAGAGAGAGGACAGGCAGAGAGAGAGAGAGAGAGAGAGAGAGAGAGAAACAGAATCTTCCACCCGACAGTTCATTCCCCAATTGGCCGCAACAGCTGGAGCTGCACCGATCTGAAGCCATGAACCAAGAGCTTCTTCCGGTCTCCCACGTGGGTGCAGGGGCCCAAGGACTTGGGCCATCTGCCACTGCTTTCCCAGGCCATAGCAGAGAGCTGGATTGGAAGTGGAGCAGCCAGGTCTCAAACCGGCGCCCATATGGGATGCTGGTGCTTCAGGCCAGGGCATTAACCCGCTGCACCACAGCGCCGGCCCCTGGCTCCTCTTCCACTCCTTCATTTGGTTCCTTGTTCTTCCTGCTTGAATAATCATGTCCAGCCTCTTGCTTTAGCTCTGACCTGCATGCAGACACCTGCACAACTTTTAGTTTCAGCATTTCTCCTGAACTCCAGCCTCTGTGCTCGATAGCACTCTGAATGTCTCCATCTGGATGGTCCATGAATACCTCAACTCCAACTCATGCGAGACCAGACCCTTTTTCCTCCATAAAGCTCTCCTGCCTCTGGCATTCTGCAGCTCAGTTCCCGGGACTACCACCTAAGATGCAGGCTTGGGTGCTTTCTTGACCTCTTATTTGTCCCCTCTCTGGTAACTACCACATATAGCTTATCAGTCACTGAGTCTGGCCAATTCCTTCCACAATTCTTTTTCCTAACATCTCCTTTTCAATCTTAGTGTAGGCACTTTCCATTTTCCTCATAAATGCCTGCAGCAATTTTCTTTTTGTAAAACAAAATGAAAAAAAATGATTTATTTATTTGAAAGGTAGAGTGACAGAGAAAAGGAGAGACCAAGATCTTCCATTGGCTGATTCACTCCCCAGATGGCTGCAAAGGCTGGGGCTGGTCTGGGTTGAAGCCAGGAGCTTGGAACTCCATAGGTGGCAGGGGTTCCAGTGCTTGTGCCATCTTTTGCTGCTCTCCCAGGCACACTGGTAGGGAACTGGATCAGAAGTGGAGCAGCCAGCAGCTGGGATTCAAACCGTCACTCCAATTTGGGATGCTGGCATTGCAAGGAGCAGCTTAACCTGCTGTGTCACAACACCAGCTCCTGCAACAACCTTCCAAGTGATCTCTCTGCCTCTACCTAGCCTCATGCCCCTTGAGTCCACAACACGCCTGGTCATGCCACAATGATACTTCCTGCTGAAAGCCCTCAAGGGCTCCACCTGAAAGTTTCTTAATATAACACAAATCCAGCCTCTCTTTTACCCCAGGAACAATGACTTCCTGTGGATCCCAGTGCACAGAGTCCTGTTTGTGGCCACAGTGCCTTTGCTCATCCACTCTCTCTGCCTGGATTGATGGCATTTTTCTTTGCTGACTTGTCTTGTGGACATATTTTTTCTTTTAAAATATTTGTTTATTTTATTTAGAGGTCCAAGGGAGACACAGACACACACACACACACACACACACACACACACAGATCTTCCATCTGCTGGTTTACTCCCTAAATTTCTACAACAGTTAGGACTGGGCCAGGCCAAAGCCAGCAGCCTGGTACCCCTCTGGGTCTCCCACATGGGTGGCAAGGGTCCATGTACTTGGCCCATCATCTGCTGCCTTCCAGTTGCATTAGAAGAGAGCTGGAGGGAGGATGCAGTGCTGGCATCCCATATGGAGGCCTGTTCCAGTCCTGGCTGCTCCACTTCTGATCCAGCTCCCTGCTATGGCCTGGGATAGCAGTAGAAGATGGCCCAAACCTGCACTCATGTGGGAGACCTGGAAGAAGCTCCTGGCTTTGGATGGGCCCAGCTCCAGCCATTGTGTCCAACTGGAGAGTGAACCAGCAGATGGAAGATCTCTCTTTCTCTCTCTGCCTCTCCTTCTGTGTGTAACTCTTTCAAATAAATAAATAAATCTTAAAAAAAAGAGGGAGCTGGATCAGAAGTAGAGCAACAAGGACTCAAACCAGTGTTCATATAGGATGCCAATATCACAGGTGGCAGCTTAATCTATGGTACCACAACCCTGGCCCCTTTGTGGCCATATTTCTATCACCAACTTTACCCCACTGTATTTTAACTACTTTTTATAAATTTGAGGTTCCTGGGTCTGGCGTTGTGGTACCCTCCCAGGCACATTAGCAGGGAACTGGATCAGAAGTGGAGCAGCCAGCAGCTCAGGTATCCCATATAGGCACTGGTTGGAGTCCTGGCTGCTCCACTTCCGATCCAGTTCCCTGCTAACGCTCCCAGGAAAACAGCAGAGGATTGTCCAAATGGCCCAGCCCCAGTCGTTGAGGCCATCTGGGGAGTGAATCAGTGGATGGAAGACCTCTCTCCATCTCTACCTATCTCTGCAACTTTCCCTTTCAAATAAATAAAATAATTCTTAAAAAAAGTGAGCAACTTGATATGTTATCCCTCTTAGTATTTTTTTGTTTGTTCTACTTAATACTTTTGGTTGAATACTGTAATCAATACACAATTCTTCTTAAGTGCTGAAACTTAACTGAAAAGTGATCACTGTTAAATGTAAGAGTGGGAATAAGAGGGAAGAGATGTGCAATTCGGGACATGCTCAAGCTGACTTACCTCAAACGGTACAGTTAGAAACATACCAGGGGATTCCAATTCAATCCCATCAAGGTGGCATGTACCAATGCCATCTCACTAGTCCCAGTGATCAATTTCTGTTCACAATTGATCATAATGATAGGACTAAGAACCAAAGGGATCACAAAAACAAGAATAGTGTCTGCAAATACTAGCTGATAGAATAAAAAAGGGAGAGAATGATCCAACATGGGAAGTGAGATACACAGCAGACCCATAGAATGGCAGATGTCCTAAACAGCACTCTGGCCTCAGAATCAGCCCTTAAGGCATGCAGATCTGGCTGAAAAGCCCATGAGAGTATTTCAGGCATGGAAAGCCAAGACACTCTGGGGAAAAAAAAAAAAAAACTAAATGAAAGATCTCTGCGAGTGAGATCCCAGTGGAAAGAATGGGTCATCAAAGAAGGAGGTACCTTTCTCTGAAGGGAAGAGAGAACTTCCACTTTGACCATGGCCTTGTCTAAATATGACCAGAGTTAGTGAACTCAGGGGGCTTCCATAGCCTTGGCAGCTCATGACAAGAGCCTAGGGTGATTACTGATGCCATAAACAAGAGTGTCCATTTGTTAAGTCAACAACAGGAGTCACTGTGCACTTACTCTTCATGTAGGATCTTTGTCCTTAGTGTGCTGTACATTGAGATTTAATGCTATAACTAGTACTCAAACAGTATTTTTCACTTTATGTTTTTGTGTGGGAGCAAACTGTTGAAATCTTTACTTAATGTATGCTAAACTGATCTTCTGTATATAAAGAGAAACGAAAATGAATCTTGATGTGAATGGAAGGGGAGAGGGAGTGGGAAAGGGGAGGGTTGCGGGTGGGAGGGAAGTTATGGGGGGGAAGCCATTGTAATCCATAAGCTGTACTTTGGAAATCTATATTCATTAAATAAAAGTTTGAAAGAAAAAAAAAAGGCATTGTGAGAGAGGAAAAAAAAATTGAGGTTCCCTCCTTAACTCTACTTTGTAAAAATCTTAGGCTAATTATAATATCTTCTTTATCTTTCTTTGAATATGGTTTCTAGCATTTAGCTAGCAACCTGGCTCATTAAAAGATCTCAGTGAGTGTTGGATGAGTAAATGAATGTTTCAGTGGATGCATAAATTATTTCTCAACTGGAAGCAGACTTGTTTGCTCAATTTCCTCAGTAGAAAATGATTCTGAAAAGAACACATTCGGGGGCCAGCACTGTGGCAGAGTGGGCTAAGCCTCTGCCTGCAGCGCCAGTATCCCATATGGGCACTGGTTGGAGTCCTGGCTGCTCCTCCTCTGATCCAGCTCTCTGCTTATGGCCTAGGAAAGCAGTGGAAGATGGCCCAAGTGCTTGGGCCGCTGGACACACGTGGGAGGCCCACAAGAAGCTCCTGGCTTCAGATCAACCCATCTCTGGCCACTGCAGCCATTTGGGGAAGGAAGGAGGAACCAGAGGATAGAAGACCTTTCTGTCTCTTCCTGTCTGTATCTCTACTTCTCAAATAAATAAAGAAAATATTTTTTTTAAATAGAAACCTTGGACATAGTAAAAACAACCGATTAAAAAGAAACTTGTCAGGATGGGTGTTGTGGTGCAGTGGTTACGTCAGCCACTTGGGGTGCTTGCATTCCATGTCTGGGTGCCTGATTCGGCTATTCCACTTGCTACCCAGCTTCCTGCTAACACATCCTGGGAGGCAACTTCGAAAGGCTCAAGTACTTGGTTTCCTTGCCACCCCTGTGGGAGGCCCAGGTGGAGTAGTGGGCTCCTGGCGTTGCTGGCCAGCCCTGACTGTTGAGAGCATCTGGGAAGTAAACTAGTGATGAAAAATCTCTCTCTCTCTCCCTTTCAAATAAAATGAAAAATAAATAAACACAATTTAAAAAGGAGAAATTTGTCTTAATTGCTGTCTTGGAGATAGGATAATGCAGAAGGCAGTTGCTGTGTTTTCTAAGCTCTGATTCTCCCCAAATACCCCAAATAAATCATTTCATCTGACTTCAGGTGTGTGTGTGTGCGTGCATGTGTGTATAATGAACTATTCCAATTTACTCTGGGACTCACGTAAACACCCCGGGTGGCAGGTGCACAGATACGTGCAGGGATCAGCTAGACAGCAGAGAGGCTCAGCACTGCTCCGCTTCACCACGGGATTCTCTCTGGATCTTCATGCAGGAGCCATCTGGGCTTTCTCTCCAGACTGTGAAAACTCTTGATGTGGTGCACTCTCTTGTGGGGAGCAACCCGGACTAGACTAAGTTACTGGAATTAAGACTTATTCTATGCATCTGCTCTCCCACAATATGGCGCTGAGAAGGGAGAAGCAGCTTCTACACAGCTGCCTCCAGTTCAACCAGTAAACAGCAGGACCTGCTCCTGATTGGAGGAGAGCAGCGTACTCGGCGTGTGGGCAGCCGAGTTGGGATTGGCGGAAGAGGACTATAAAGGAGGAGAGAGACAACATGCACCAGGAACATCTAAGGGGAACATCTGAAGGAACACCTGTGCAGCCCCCGAGAGAGCCGGCCGGCGGTGTGCCGCTCCCCCGCGGAAGTGGGGAATGTGGCAGGGGGAACCGCCCTTCCACGGAGGTGGAAGGGTCCGTAGCCCACCCGGGAAGAACCAGCAGCAAACCCAGGGAGGGCCAAGCAGACGAAAGAACAGCGCAGGGTCCTGTGTCGTTCCTCCACGAAGAGGGGGAGCGACATAATGGTGCCGTGACTCGGATATGAAGCCTAGGCAGAGTTAGTGTCGTTCCTCCACGAAGAGGGGGAGCGACACTCTCTCTTCCAATCCCTGTTTCCTCGCTGTTTGTGCCGAACCCTAGCCTGCTGTGATTGCTTTCCTGCTGAGCTGGATTTATCCAGCAACCTCTGTGGCATCTGCACCCAGCCAGCTTCAGCCATGGCTTCGATCCAGGTCCACACTGGGGCTGTTCAACACAGTTTTGCCTGCTCTCCATAGTGGAGACTACTCTGGGACTTTCAAACTACTAGAGTTAGTACCTTCATAAAAAATTCATTCATTGAAACAAATATTTAATGTCTAATGATAAGAGTAAAAGTAGCTAACATTTGGTGAGCATGTACCATCCATCGGACAATGAGCTAAATGGTTTGTAGGCGTTATTCAATTTTCTGCACTCTGCAAAATAACTACTACCAGAATCCACACCTGGCAGATAAAGAACTCCAGGTGAAGCAAGACTGAGTAATTTGAGACCTACCACCCACCAGTAAGTGGCAAGGCTGGGACTCAAACCCAAGGCTGCCGGCTGCTGGAGCCCGTGATATTAAACTGCAGCCCTGTCCTGCCTCCTTTCTATGGGCAAATGAAATCAGTCCTACTCCAAGGGCTTTTAACATCTCCTCTTTGTGGTGCAGAATTTTCTTTTCCGAATGGAGCTGCTCTGGTTGGAGAGAGAGCTGGCCAGCAGCCCCTCCCACACCTCTCCTGCCTCAGCACGGTCTTTGATGGATCACACATGGTTTGGAACCTGCTGCCCTGCAAAAGCATAACCTTAGCTTCTTGTGCATTTCTATGGCCACTCCAGTGTTCAGAAGCGTATGTGCACACAGCTAGTGCTCCAACCATGTCGACTGCAGGAATACAGTTCGGAAAGGGAGCATTCTCCCCTGCAGTCACCTACGTACACCACGGGCTTCTGGGAGCTGCCCAAAAGGCCACTAAAGGACAAACGGCACCTCTGGCCTTTGGGCCTTAAAGGGGAAAAACATTACTATCTGGAAGGGACAGCTGACGGCTTAATTATGTGGGAAGCAGACACTCAGAAGGAGGTCTGCATGGGGGGCTGTGGCAAGGGTTACCGGCCTTGGGTAATGCAAACTGATGTTCCTAAAGGGAACTCTTGTGGTAGGTTTTGTTTCTTCCAGCCATTATTTTCCATGCTTGCTGTTACCAGGTTCTCCTGAGTGGAGAACTTGGTCATCCCATTGGGATAATTCCAAAGCTATTCTAAGAGTTCCTGCTCAGAAGAGATCAAGCCAATCAGGAAGCTCCTCCACAGGGGCCGTGCCGGGCTGATTGTTTCCCACTCAGAGGCTTCCTGCCATTGTTCTCAGTCCTGTTCTCAGAGGTGCAGCCATGGAGCCCTGCCCCTTCCTCTCAGGAGCTGAGGGCCGCAGTCGCAGCCTTGGCTCAACCCACACGGGGCTCAGAGAGCAGGCACGTGGGACCAGACAGGACGGGCCTGGAATGACAACAGGTGCCCCAAGCAGAAACTACAGTGGCTGACACCCTTGGGAAGCACGGGTCTCTCTGGCCTTGGAAGGGAAATCTGAGATGCGCTGGGTCTTTCACTAATTGTGAGTTAGGTATTATCAAGCGAGTGTTGAGCTGGGTACAGCGCCAGTTGCCCTTTCTTCATTTCTGCGAATCTGATGGAGGAGGAAAGTATGGAAACAGTTACAGTATGGTGCTCAGGAGAGCTCAAACTGGAAGTCCAAAATGCCCACAGAGGAGACTTGAATTCTGTTTGGGGGAGGAGGGCAGAGCAGTAATTCAGGTGTTTGGGACAGACATGGATCTTAAAGAGTGATCAAGGCAGAGAGATGTCTAAAAGGCATCTCAGGCCCAGGTGACAGCACTGACAAAGGGGCTTTGACGCTGAAATATACAAAGAGGGTTCAAGAGAGAGAGTGGGGACGTCTGTGGGTTGGACAGTCTGAATGCCTGTGTGGTGGGAAGACAGTGGCAGGGAGGGCTGGGTCCAGGCTGGGATGGTTCTTGAAGCCACTCTAAGGAGGCCGATCCTGAAGGCAACAGGAAATGCCTGTGCGCTTGTTTGTTTCATGGGTGTGATGGGATCACTTACGCTCTAGGAAGAATGCGCCCCTAGCTGGGAGGACAATGGATGTGGATCATGGAAGAGGTGCAGAGCCAAAGCATAAAGGCCATGGAGGAACTCTACAGGCAGGCGACAGTGAAGTCATCTATCGTGGGAAGCAAGACTCTGTATTGATTTTTTGCATTATTGTAATGATGACACTGGGGACTTCCTAAGTCAATATTTTGGCAGGAGTGTGGCCCTACAGGCTGGGCTGAAGAAAGTAAGCCACACTAAATTGTGGAACTGTGACCCAATGTAGGCGGAGGCTGCCCATGGGCTAGAGGTTACCCAGCGTCTGTGGGACTGCAGGATTTTCCTTCTTTCCCTTCCCTGCCACCTCTCAGCCACTTCCTGGTGACTGCCCTGCTGTCTGAGGCACCACAGGGCACCTCATCTCAGGGAAAGAGAGGGAATGCAACAGACATCACCCAGTTCTGCTCCCTCCTGTGGTCTATGGTAAAGTGTTGGCCAGGGTGTGGATTTTTATTTTTTTTATTTTTTTTTATTTTTTAAACTTTTATTTAATGCATATAATTTTCCAAAGTACGACTTATGGATTACAATGGCTTCCCCCCCATACCGTCCCTCCCACCCACAACCCTCCCCTTTCCCACTCCCTCTCCCCTTCCATTCACATCAAGATTCATTTTCGATTATCTTAATATACAGAAGATCAGCTTAGTATACATTAAGTATGGATTTCAACAGTTTGCTCCCACACAGAAACATAAAGTGAAAAATAATAGATGATTTTTTTTTAAATGATGATGAAATCAGAGCAGACCTATTGTCATGTTTAATCCCAGTGAGAGTCAAGTTGGGAATTGATAATTTCTTTTCTTTTTTTTTTTTTTTTTTTTTTTTTTTTTTTTACAGAGGATCAGTTTAGTATGCATTAAGTAAGGATTTCAACAGTTTGCACCCCCATAGAAACACAAAGTGAAATATATTGTTTGAGTACTCGTTATAGCATTAAATCTCAATGTACAGCACATTAAGGATAGAGATCCTACATGAGGAGTAAGTGCACAGTGACTCCTGTTGTTGACTTTACCAATTGACACTCCTGTCTATGGCATCAGTAATCTCCCTATGCTCCAGTCATGAGTTTCCAAGGCTATGGAAGCCCTCTGAGTTCTCCGACTCTTATCTTGTTTAGACAAGGTCATAGTCAAAGTGGAGGTTCTCTCCTCCCTTCAGAGAAAGGTACCTCCTTCTTTGATGACCTGTTCTTTCCACTGGGATCTCACTCGCAGAGATCTTTTGCCAGAGTGTCTTGGCTTTCCATGCCTGAAATACTCTCATGAGCTTTTCAGCCAGCTCCGAATGCCTTTAGGGCTGATTCTGAGGCCAGAGTGCTATTTAGGACATCTGCCATTCTATGAGTCTGCTGAGTATCTCACTTCCCATGTTGGATCACTCTCCCCTTTATTTACTCCATCAGTTAGCGTTAGCAGGTACTAGACTTGTCTATGTGCTCCCTTTGACTCCCAGTCCCTTCACCATGAACAACTGTGAACTGAAACTGATCACCTGGAACAGTGAGATGGCATTGGTACATGCCACCTCGATGGGATTGAATTGGAATCCCCTGGTATGCTTCCAACTCCACCACTTGGGGCAAGTCAGCCTGAGCATGTCCCAAATTATACATCTCTTCCCTCTCCCATTCCCACCACCATGTTCAACAGGGATCATATTTCAGTTAATTTTCAACACTTAAGAATAACTGTGCATCAATTACAGATCTAAACCAGTCATATTAAGTAGAACAATCAACATGGATTAAAGACCTAAATCTACGACCTGACACCATCAAGTTACTAGAGAACATTGGAGAAACCCTTCAAGATATTGGCACAGGCAAAGAATTTCTGGAAAAGACCCGGGAGGCACAGGCAGTCAAAGCCAAAATCAACTATTGGGATTGCATCAAATTGAGAAGTTTCTGTACTGCAAAAGAAACAGTCAGGAGAGTGAAGAGACAACCGACAGAATGGGAAAAAATATTTGCAAACTATGCAACAGATAAAGGGTTAATAACCAGAATCTACAAAGAGATCAAGAAACTCCACAAAAACAAAACCAACAACCCACTTAAGAGATGGGCCAAGGACCTCAATAGACATTTTTCAAAAGAGGAAATCCAAATGGCCAACAGGCACATGAAAAAATGTTCAAGGTCATTAGCAATCAGGGAAATGCAAATCAAAACCACAATGAGGTTTCACCTCACCCCGGTTAGAATGGCTCACATGCAGAAATCTACCAACAACAGATGCTGGCGAGGATGTGGGGAAAAAGGGACACTAACCCACTGTTGGTGGGAGTGCAAGCTGGTCAAGCCACTATGGAAGTCAGTCTGGAGATTCCTCAGAAACCTGAAGATAACCCTACCGTTCGACCCAGCCATCCCACTCCTTGGAATTTACCCAAAGGAATTTAAATTGGCAAATAAAAAAGAGGTCTGCACCCTAATGTTTATTGCAGCTCAATTCACAATAGCTAAGACCTGGAACCAACCTAAATGCCCATCAACGATAGACTGGATAAAGAAATTATGGGATATGTACTCTTTAGAATACTATACTGCAGTAAGAAACAACGAAATCCAGTCATTTACAACAAAATGGAGGAATCTGGAACACATCATGCTGAGTGAAATAAGCCAGTCCCAAAGGGACAAATACCATATGTTCTCCCTGATCGGTGACGACTGACTGAACACCAAGAGGGAAACCTGTTGGAGTGAGGTGGACACTATGGGAAACGGTGGCTTGATCAGCATAGCCCTGACTGTTAATGAACAACTTAATACATTATCCCTCTTAGTAGTTTTTTTTATCTGTTCTACTTAATATGACAGGGTGTGGATTTGAACCTGGAGCCCCTCATTTTAAATCCTGAAACTGTCTCAAGGTTGTGAGTTCCTGCTATAACAAAAAACCAGCCCTCAGGCTAACAGGATACCACAGGGCCTGGAGTGACAGACTGAATGGCCAACACAGAGTCTGAGCAAAGCTGAGGCTTCCTCTCTGGGTCAACACCCAACACTGCCTCCTGCGAGGACTGCAGGTGCAACATGGCCCAGCACTGTTGCCTGCCCCTTGGCACCTTCATGGGAGCCTGTCTGGCATTTCTCTGCCCGTTTTCTGTCTTACAGATACAATAGACACTTTGGGTCTTTCAAATGCCAGCAAAAAGGCCGTATAAGGCATTTTCTGGTGGTTCAGAAGGTACCCAGGCAGAAGCATCTATATTCTGGCCCTGGATCATGAGTGCCCTCTTGTGGCCTGGAGGCTGCACAGGTTCAGAGATGAACTGCCTTGGATGAGCTCACAGGGGTCCAGGGCTGGGAGTTCTGGGCTTAAGGCAGAGAAAGGAGTTCCACTGGGACTCTGCAGAGGGCAAAGACAGTGATGTCTACCATGCATATTATGGGAATCTGAGGCAAAACCCTTAGAAGGCAAAGCTAGAGTTGAAAATATTCTCTGGCGAACGTTTCCTTAGAGATTTAGCCCTTATTCTATTTTACAAGAGTTGTTGAAGGATGTCGGTTTCTGGGGTTTCAAGCCCCTGATGCTCTGTAAGAGTAGAATTTTCCTTAATCAGGAGGTTGCCAATGGACCCCCAGGTACAAAGTGATTCCATGATGGGATCACAGCCCACGTGGCAAAGTATTCCTTAAGCCCAAGTAGAGAGGCCCTTTCACAACACGGAAGTGGCCTCGTTAGGTCAGCAGAGAAACAACCCACTTAAACTGCACCGGGAGAACGCTGCTTTCATGTGAAGCCTTTTGTCAAAGAGAAGGTCTCATGGGCCACTTTGATCTCTCTTGGATATACAGGTAGATAAATTATGTTCCCAGTTAGTATTTTTAGAAAGGGATCTGCCCTGTCCTGGCTTGGCCCAGGTGGAATTAGCCCCAGCCATCTCCACGTTCTGCAGGGCAGCCAGCCTGGAAGTTGTGTGTGCTACTCCTACACCCCAGGACCAACGGAGAGGTTCTGCAGAAAGCTCACAGGAACCTCACTGTAACCCTCAAAAATGGGAGAATCCAGGCACCTCAGTGTGGGCAGTCTCACACCCAGCCAATGGCCTGGGACCAGCGATCTTTTTTTTCAGAAGACAGTGAATTTGTGGGGACAGTTTTGTGGCATAGTGGGTTCATCGGTCACCTGCAATGCCAGCATCCCATACTGGAGAGCTAGTTCGAGTCCTGGATGCTCCTCTTCTGATCCAGCTCCCTGCTAATACACCTGGAAACGCAGTATGTGCTTAGGCTCCTGGCACTCATATGAGAGACCTGCCAAGATTTCCATGCTCTTAGCTTTTTTTTTTCTCCATCCCTGGCTGTTATGAACATCTGGGAATGAACCAGTGGATAGAAGATCAACCTCTCTCTCTGTCACTGTGCCTTTCAAATAAATAAATCTTTTAAAAAAGAAACTGAATTTGTAATTTTTAAATTTTTATGTATTTATTTGAAAGGGGGAGAGAGAGAGGGAGAGGGAGAGAGAGAGAGAGAGAGAGATCTTCCATCTGCTGGTTCATTACCCAAATGCCCACAACAGCTGAAGGTAGGTCAGTCAAAGCTGGAATCCGCATCTTTCACATGGATGGCAGGAACTCAAGTACTTGAGCTATCACCAGCTACCTCTCAGGATGTTGAACCAGATGTTCTCAAGCCAGGACTCAAACTAGGCATTCCAATAATGGAATCCCAAGAAGCACACTGACCACTGTGCCAAACACCCACCTCATCAATAAATGCTTTTGCGTGGATGAATGAAGGAATGATCACAAGCTTCTAGGGCTCATATGAGAATTCTCATATTCTCATGAAACGCACACCACACCATTTATAACGATAATATCAAGCGTTTGTGTGATGCTACGGAGTCCACAGCCTGCTTTCACAGCAATTAGGGGTTATTTTATTCCTATGTGATAGGTAAGAAAATTGAGAGGTAGAGAAAAGAGCGATCAGGACCCAACTACCCTTCATGCACAGTCTGATTCTTGGTCAGTGTCCTCCAGGAGTTGTGGGCCAGTGGGAGGCAGCAGGGTATCCTGCAGAGAAGTCAGATCAGGAGTTGGGTCAGTCTGGGCTTTGAACACAGTTCTTCCACTTCCTGGCTGAAACACTGGGTAAACGGTTATCCCTTTTTAGTCTCAGCTTCCTCATCTGTAAAACAGTTATAATGATGCCTATGGAAGAGATATTTCAAAGTTATGAAGGTTACATCAGTTAATTTTAAAATATCTCTGAAGTCTACCTGCCATGCAGCAAGAGCTATTTAAATTCTCATTCTTCCTTTCTCTTCCAGTGTTTTTTTTAAATGCAGGACCAGTCTATAAATACACTGCCTTACAACAAAATAAAGTATACAACCATTGTCCCTTGGTATTGTGGGGGTTGGTTCCAGGATACCCTCCCTGGAAGATACTATATAGATGCTCAAAACTCTTACATAAAATAGTGTGGTATTGCCTGTAAGCTAGGCACATAATCTGTGTACTTTAATTCAGCTCTATGTTATGCATAATGCCTAATACAATGTACATGCTATGTAAATAGTTGCTATGTTTTTGTTTAGGGAAAAATAACAAGAATAAAAAGTTTATAAATGTTCAATACAGCCAATTTGTTTTCAAATATTTTTGACCAAGATCCACAGTGAGTTGCATCTGAATACTGAATTCACAGTATTGTATGTAATACAATAAATTTAAATTCATCTTTTTCATCCTGTGGTTTGTGGTCTCGAAGATTCAGGAATATCCATAGATTCTTATGTTAAACCACTTTTACAGAGAATGTGAATACATTCTATCATTTGAATACTAAAAGGAAAATTAAATAATTTGGGCTATTGGCTTCAATGATGTTGAAAGTTAAAATTGTGTGTGTGTGTATGTTGTAAAAACCATCCAGAAAACAGATCCCAGCTCTCTTTGTGGGAGAGGCTTATGTGCACACGGGGGCCATCTAGTGGCAGAGAGAGAAAGGGGCAGGGTCGAGTTACTATCCTGCAGATTTCATATCTTGGGAAGAGAAAGGTCACTGTATTGAAACTAAAATGTCCACAACCTTGAACGCATTGTAAATTTGTTTTTGGAGAAACGGTGCACTCACCCCTGGTGTCTTGTGCATAACTTTCCAGCTGGGCTGTGAGCCTATGAAGCTGACTTGTTCTATGTGAAGAGGGAAGAGAAGCTGGCTGAGAAGGATCAGAGCCCTGGGCTGCCTCTGCCTGAGGCTTCCTCTGACCCAGCTGTGATGGTCTTGGGCTGTGTGAGGGACCTGTTTTATTTGTCCTCTGGGGCCCAGGTGCATTCTCTGTTGGTAGACTGTCTTCCTCAGTCCTGCAAATCCTGCAAAACTCAACCTAAACTGGCCACCTAGTTTTCAATCTGCCCTTGACTTCTCTTCCCCCTTGCTCTAACTGAAGCGCTGAAGCCTCATCCTAGCTTCACCACTGCATTTACTGCAACTCTGGAACTTTTAACAATGTTGCACGGCTTCTAAGACAAACCCAAAGTCCACAGATCCTCAAAGAAACTTGAAGATGGCAGACACTGTGTAGATTGATTGTCCATGGCTGGCTCCACATGGACTATTACTTCTGACGGAACCACCAGTCCTCCCTGTCTCCACACTCCCCTCCCTTCCCAAGGAGAGATCACATACTAGAGACAGTGTCCACCTGCAAAAGGGGCTAGGCCCCTTCAGCTGTTTGCAACAGGTGACTGAGCTGGAAAGAGCCCCAGAAGCTTGGCCTGAACGGAGCATCCACGACAACCCATGGACACTGCCAGTTTGCTACTGTTCTGACACCCACACAGCCACAGTTTCCCAATGATGGCATCATCCAGTAACTCAGGTCCAGCTCGAGAGCTGGGATCCTGCTTGAGATCAAAAGGGGCCAAACAGTCCCAAAGGGACAAATACCACATGTTCTCCCTGGCCTGTGATAACTAATAGAGCACCTAAAAGGCAATCTGTAGAAGTGAAATTGACACTTTCAGAAGCAATGACTTTGAACAGCCCTTGTCTCCACAGTGGAGGAACAGGTTTTTTTTTTCATACTATTTGTTGAACTCTTAACATAGAGATAATCATATGTGTATAAAGTTAATTGAAAATATCTCTTAGTGGGGCTGCCGCTGTGGCTCAGTAGGTTAAAGCCCTGGCCTGAAGCACCAGCATCCCATATGGCCGCCGGTTCTAGTCCTGGCTGCTCCTCTTCCAATCCAGCTCTCTGCTATGGCCTGGGATAGCAGTAGAAGATTGCCCAAGTCTTTGGGCCCCTGCACACACATGGGAGACCTGGAAGAAGCTCCTGGCTCCTGGCTTTGGATTGGCACAGCTCCAGCCATTGTGGCCATCTGGGGAGTAAACCAGCACATGGAAGACCTTTTTCTCTGTCTCTACCTCTCTCTGTAACTCTGTCTTTCAAATAAAATAAAATAAATCGTTAAAAAAAATCTTAGTAAAAAAAGAGGGAATAAGAGAGGGAGGAGGAAAGGGGTTGGGAATGTGTGTGGGGGGTTGGGCATGGTGAGAAGAATCACCATCTTCCTAAAGTTATTGACTATGAAATGTATAAAGTTTGTAACTGAAAAGCTGTATAGTTCTGCATACATTCCTATGGACTTACTTCTAAGGGTACACTTTTAAAACTTGCCATAGGACCCCAAATTCCCTTAAGCTGGGTGGTAAAAATAGTATTTTAAGTGTTAAAGTGAATATATGGATAGGATTAAGTGTTAAAGTGATCATATAGATAGGATTAAGTATTACAGGGATCATATAAATAGGATTAAAGTGTTTGATAATAACAATAGATAGAATTAAAAAAGGACTGAATGCTCCAACATGGGAAGCAGACCATACAGCAGACTCATAAATGACAATCACTTTAAATAGCACTCTGACCTCAGAATCAGCCCTTAAGACATTCTGGACTGGCTGAAAAGCCCACAAGAGAATTTTAGGCATGGAAAGCCAAGACTCTGTGGCAAAAAAATCCTACATGAAGGACCTTGGTGGGTGAGACTCCAGAGGAAAGAAGTGGTCATCAAAGAAGGATGTACTTTTCTCTAAAGGGAGAACTTCCACTTTGCTTATGGCCTTGTCTAAATATGGAAGGAGTCTGTGGATTCAAAAGGCTCCCATAGCCTGGTCAACTCACATCAAGAGCCTTGGGTGATCACTGATGTCATACATAAGAGTGTTAATTGTTAAATTAACAACAAGAGTCACAGTGCACTAACTTCCCATTCAGGACCTCTGTACTCAAAGAGTTGCATTATGAGAGTTAATTGTTTTTTTTGTTTGTTTGTTTTTTGTTTTTTTTTGACAGGCAGAGTTAGACAGTGAGAGAGAGACAGAGAGACAGAGAAAGGTCTTCCTTCCATTGGTTCACCCCCCAAATGGCTGCTACAGCTGGCGCGCTGTGCCGATCCAAAGCCAGGAGCGAGGTGCTTCCTCCTGATCTCCCATGCGGGTGCAGGGCCCAAGGACTTGGGCCATCCTCTACTGCACTCCCGGGCCACAGCAGAGAGCTGGACTGGAAGAGGAGCAACCACGACAGAACCGGCACCCCAACCGGGACTAGGACCTCGGGGTACCGGCACTGCAGGCGGAGGATTAGCCTAGTGAGCTGTGGCACCGGCCTATGAGAGCTAACTGTAAAACCCGTTCTCAAAGATTTACTTCATTTTGGTGTATTAAAAGGAGGATATTCTTATGTCTCATAAGCTAAAGTTATGTCGAAGTGCTCACAAAAGATGTATCATTCTTGGGTTCTTCTTCAAAGGTAATCAAGTTTCTCAAAAAAAAAAAAAAGAATGCTTAAAAATAAAAAAAGAAGTCATATCTCAGAAACATTTCCTTTTATTGAAAAGAAGGGGAGGGAGTCTCACTGAGGTCAAGAAAGAGCCCTGTTTTCCAGTCTGGTCCCATCTAATCATATCCACATGCACCTGCTGCCTCTCAATGACAGCCACTCAGCTCATGTCCCAGCATGACCTTCATAGGTCTTTTCCTATGAGCCTGACATTCCTATGAATCTTCCAGTTGATTGAGACATATTGAACTTGACTTGGCATCTTTTTTTTTTTTAAAGAAATTCCATCACTGCTTTAAAAGATTCAGGTATTAATCTTTTAATGAAGGGTACTGGATGGGGATCAGAATGTATTGTCTGAAGTCAAAATTAATTCTCTTGATGTTTCAAAATGTTTCTTGGAAGATGACCTTCTACCATCGAATGATTGGATATGTGTGCAAAGGAAACCAAAAGCTTCAGGAGATTCTTGAAAAACCAAGTTAAAGGAGTCTGAAGAACTGTCTCCTGTCATTGTTGGGTGGATTAAAAGTCTGTTGAGAGGAATGACTTTCTCATTTTTATTTCTATATCTCTAACCTATCTGGGCCTCTAGAACAAGCAATTCTTTTTTTTTTTTTGACAGGCAGAGTGGACAGTGAGAGAGAGAGAGACAGAGAGAAAGGTCTTCCTTTTCCATCGGTTCACACTCCAATGGCCGCCACTGCCGGCGCACTGCGGCCGGCGCACCATGCTGATCCGAAGCCAGGAGCCAGGTACCTCTCCTGGTCTCCCATGCGGGTGCAGGGCCCAAGCACTTGGGCCATCCTCTACTGCACTCCCGGGCCACAGCAGAGAGCTGGACAGGGAGAGGAGCAACTGGGACAGAATCCGGTGCCCCGACCGGGACTAGAACCCAGGGTGCCGGCACCGCAGGCAGAGGATTAGCCTATTGAGCCATGGCACCAGCCTAGAACAAGCATTTAATAAACTTTTATTAAGTAAATAAATAAATCCTCAGCCAAATTCCACTGGGGCAAAGCCCAAATTCTAAGGTTCTCAATGGTCATCCTTCTCTGAACTTCTGCTATCTTGAGACAGCAGATACTATGACATTCTCCAGCACCTGTCACATGCATACTGCATCCCTTGGGTACCTACAAGAGCAGGAAGAAGACTTTGACTCCAATACCTGGCCACTGGTCTGCGTGATGCTCAGCAAACACTCTATAGAAAAATCTTGATCCAATGAATGGCATATCAGAGCAATTCACTGTAAGTATGGGTGTTTGTGGCAGTACTTGTCCATATTTCTAGGCAAATGAAAGCCTGATCGGGAAAACAACCTCCTTCTAGTTCGTGTCATGATTCATGTCAATCAGATGCATGGAGACAGAAGTCCAATTTTCAGCTGGAAAGTTCTATGCAGAGGAAAATCATACAAGCATTCACATACAAGCATTCACACTCAGAGCTGTTTACTCAGTCAATATGCACAAAAGTCCTTTGAGCTAGGCAACACACTAGCATCTGGACATACAAAGGTGAGCACTAGATAAGGATGCCATACAAAGTCCATGGGAAAATAAAATCATAAGACATAAGCTTTCTTTTGGTGTCATAAAGCTTATGAAGACATAAGCTTTCTTTTGGTGTCAAAGAAGTTTGAAATTCATTCATATGAGCAGGGCTTCTAGAACTTCATAGAAAGTATAGATCACGCATAAATTATGCATGGATTTCAAAGTTTTTTTGCCCCCAAATGAACTACTTATCTTTTAATTCTACTTTTCCAAGGGCTTTTAGAAGTCCCTTCATACTCACTTGTGCTGAGGTTAGAGCAGAACATGGGTTAGAAGGAAAACAGCTTCTTGTGTGGTTTGATGCAGTGAGGATCAGTAAGGTCCTTCAGCGAAGTAAAGAGAGGTCCTGGCAGAGGGAACAGCATGTCCAAGGCACAGGACACAGAGAGAGCTTGGTGCATCCAATGAACTGCAGGCAGCTACTAGGGTGGCCAGTGATGGGAGGACACCATTATGGGAGATAAGGCCAGAGAGATAAGGAGAGGCCAAATCCAAAAAGTCTCTCTAAGACACATTAGGGAGTTCAACTTTATCTTATAGTCCAGGGGGAATGAGTGCAGGATTTTAAGCCAGAGAGTGACATCATCAGATGTAAAACTGGAAGGACTTGTTGTGAACGGCAGAGTGTGGATTACAAAGATGCAGTGTTATCCCTCTTCCCTGGGAAAGAGGCTGCTGCATCAATGCCCATGAGAGACAAGTGCTGTGTGGCCTAGTGTCTGGGCAGTAGGAAAGGATTCGAGAAACATGTATTACATGAAGTAACTGATTGGATGCAGGGGATGAGAAGGGGGAAAGAATCAGGACAATACCCTGACCTTAGACAAGAACAACTGGATGGACAGTGACTCTTCCCAGTGAGACTGAGTACCAAAGAAGGGGTGGCCATTTGTCTGGTGGTGGTTGGGACATTCGTGTTCTACATCAGAGAGCAAGGATCTGACACCCAGCTTTGGCTGTTGACTCCATCTCCCTGCTAATGCGTACCCTGGGAGGCAGTGATGGCTCAAACAGCTGGGGCACTGCCGCCCATATGAGAGACCTGGATGGAGTTCCCAGCTACCCACTTCTGCGTCCCGTCAGTTGCAAGCATTTGGGAAGTGAACCAATGGATGGGAGATCTCCCTCTGTCTGTCTCTGACAAAAGTAAATACAAATAAAGAACCAAAGAGACAGAACCAGTTAGAGAAAGTAGTAAGGTTCATTTTCAACATGTCCAGTTCTAGGTGTCTGGGGGAGATTCAAATGGACATGGCCAGGAGGTGGCTGGTTGTATGGGTAGCTGGGGACAGAAATGTGCGAATGTTGGTATTTCAGAAGCCATGGGAGCAGATGACATCACTCAGAGTGTGAGAAGTGAGAAGATAAGCTGGAAGATAAGAATCAACATTTCTTTTTTTTTTTTTTTTTTTTTTTTTTTTTGACAGGCAGAGTGGACAGTGAGAGAGAGAGACAGAGAGAAAGGTCTTCCTTTGCCGTTGGTTCACTCTCCAATGGCCGCCGCAGCCGGCGCGCTGCAGCCGGCGCACTGCGCTGATCCAATGGCAGGAGCCAGGAGCCAGGTGCTTTTCCTGGTCTCCCATGGGGTACAGGGCCCAAGCACTTGGGCCATCCTCCACTGCACTCCCTGGCCACAGCAGAGAGCTGGCCTGGAAGAGGGGCAACCGGGACAGAATCCGGCGCCCCGACCGGGACTAGAACCCGGTGTGCCGGCACTGCTAGGAGGAGGATTAGCCTAGTGAGCCGTGGCGCCGGCGAGAATCAACATTTCAAGGACAGAGGAAGGGGAGATGGAAAAGCAAACAACAGGGGCCAGCGCCATGGCTCAGTGGGTTAAAGTCCTAGCCTGCAGCGCCAGCATCCCATCCACTTCCAGTCCAGCTCCCTGCTAATGTGCCTGGAAAAGCAATGGAGAACCACCCAAGTGCTTGGGCCCCTGCACCCACATGGGAAACCAGGAAGAAACTCTTGGCTCCTGGCTTCAGCCTGGCTCAGTCCTGGCTGGTGTGGTCATTTGGGGTAGTGAACCAGCAGATGGAAGATCTTTCTCTCTGTCTCTCCTCTCTCTCTCCATAACTTTGCTTTTAAAGAAAAAGAGAAGAAAAGGAAAAGCCAATGACAGTGGCACCTGGAATAAATCAAGGGGAGAATGAGTTCCGAGAGGAAACAGGGAAGGTTCAGCAGTTTCTCTTGCTGTTGACAGGCAACTGAGATGAAGATGAAAGAGTCTCCCTTGCACTTGGCCATGGAATGGTCACTGGTGACTTGGCAAGTGCAGGGTCAGTGGACATGCGGGAGAGTGAACGGGAGGTGAGGGGTGGAAATGCTGAGCAGGGATGACTGGTCCAAGACATAATGAGGTGCAGGGGGAGGAGAGAAGACACCTAGTGAAGAGGCAGACTACAGCTGGTAGCATTTGACATGGGAAACTATTTTTTTTAAAACACATGGCTGTTCCAAAAGCAATTAGACATTGCTAGGGCCTTCACAGAGTATAGTCTTGTGTTTATCAAGGCTCCCAATTTTAAAGTTTGAAGTAGATTTTAAAAGGTGTAAAAATTCAACAAGCAATGGTGAGGCTGTCCTCATAAGGGAAACACCTGTCAGCTCCTATGAGTGTGAACATAAACTAAACTAATCCAGACAATATCTAGAAAAGCAGAACCATGAATTCAGCACTGAAAATTGTGTCTTCCAATGGTCGAGAAATATAGGTCTTGGGGACCTGTCTTCTTATCTGTAAAATGGTCTGGGGAGAAGATGTGGGACAATGAGTGCACGTGTGCCCACGTGTATGCATAGGTGAACTTGTACTTGAGATGCTGTGAGCTTGACCTTGTTCTACTCTGACCTGGGGCAGGTATGAAGAGCACAATTGTTATAATGGCACCACTGCTTTTACCTGACCGTTTTTATTTTTTCTTGAAGGTGCATCCTTATTAATTCTTAAAGAACAGACACACCCACAAATAAATCACATAAAGCACTTAAGTAAATTGTTTCTTGCCCTATGAAGTCATAATTCTTCTTGGCTTGTTAATTGCCTACCTAGAATTTATTTTCATGCACATCCTCCTACTCAAGTGAGTGAAAGGCATTTAATGTAAACAGTGCGCTGGCTCCTCTATGCTCTCCTGCGCTGCTGAGTGAGCTGGGGCAAATACAGTGAAACCTCAGTGAGAGGAGATGAGCAACATGAGGCACAATGCTCATTCCTTTTTGTAAAAAAGTTTAATTTATTACTTACTTGAAAGGCAGAATGAGAGAGAGGAGAGGGAGAAGGAGGAAGAAAGAGGGAGAGAGAAAAGGAGGGAGGAAGGGGGGAAAAGAGGGAGGGAAGAAGACAGAGGGAGAGAGAGAATGAATATGAATCTTCCATCTGCTGTTTCATTCCCCAAATGCCTACAATTGCCAAGGCTGGACCAGGCAGAAGCCAGGAGCCAGGAGCTCCATCTGGGTCTCCCATGTGGGTGGCAGAAACCCAAGTACTTGGGCCGTCATTCCCTGCCTCCCAGATGCATTAGCAGGGAGATGGATTGGAAGCAGAGGTGGAGCTTGTTTCAGGCACTCTGATACTGGATGCAGGTGTCTCTAGTCGTGCCTTAACTTTAAGTGTGCTACAATGTCTAACTCACAACATTCATTTGTAAAATAGCAATAAAGAACCATGGCCACCCACCACCACCAAAATAAAACAAAAAACCATGCATAGCTATACTTGCCTCTTTTAAAAAATATTTTTATTTATTTATTTGACAGCTAGAGTTACAGAGAGAGAGAGAGAGAGAGAGAGAGAGGTCTTCCTTCTGTTGGTTCACTCCCCAGATGGCTGCAACAGCTGGAGCTGCGCTGATCTGAAGCCAGGAGCCAGATGCTTCCTCCTGGTCTCCCACATGGGTGCAGGGGCCCAAGCACTTGGGCCATCCTCCACTGCCTTCCCAGGCCACAGCAGAGAGCTGGACTGGAAGAGGAGCAACTGGGACTAGAACCGGCGCTCATAGGGGATGCTGGTGCCGCAGGCAGAGGATTAACCTAGTGCGCCATGGCGCCGACCCCGCTATACTTGCTTTTATATTGAACAAGATGAATATAAATGATTTGGAACATAATTTCATGAAAGTTGCTTCTAATAAATGGACACTGGAAACATCTGGTCTGAGACTCACTCTAGTTGCTTAAAGCAAACATAGGTTTGGGTCATGATAGATAACAGCAGTTATCAGATACTATCTTTAAGCTCCTCCCAGCAATCCTCAAAGTATATGCTATAATCATTCCCATTTTGCAAATCTATAAACTGAAGCACTAAGCTTTGAGTAACCAGTTCAAGATCGAAAGAAATTGTGAAGCAATGAACACTTGCCCTTGACACTAACCCTGCACCTATGGATAGCACCTATGGCCTCAATGCCCTCTGCTAAAAAGCAGAGTGGTAAATATGTAAACTCTGCAGGAAAGTCCAGTTACTTTACTAAAATTCTGCACCTAGCATGAGATTCACATCTAAGGAGAGGCAAAAAGAACCAGGGGCTAGTTGCTGAGTGAAGCAAAGGTATGTGGGAACAATTCCAAGGAGGTTATTTGAATCAGCCCCAGAGATTTTACCATCTGAAAAGTTGGAGGAACAGCTTACTAACGTTCCCTATGACAGGTGGCAGACTTCACTGGACACCCTGGGAACCTAGGTGTCACCCTGCTTGTGATAGGAGGACATCCCTCTGACTCACCACCAGTAGGGAGCCACGCCTCCTCCCCGCCTCTCTCCGTAAATAATGCAATATCACAGGACGGTGCTGGCCAAAAGAAAAGCTACTCAGTTGTAGACTCTCCCTTGTCTTCCTTAAAAGCTGAGAAACAGGCCTGACTCAGAAATGGTGTGTGTGTGTTCCTATCTGAAGGTGGAAGCCTGAACAAGCTGACAGCCAAAGTCTTTCGCGTTCCTCTGATGATGTTCTAACCACAAAAGAGCTTGCAGGACAAGGAACAAAATTTTACTTCTGGCCGGCACCGTGGCTCAATAGGCTAATCCTCCACCTTGCGGCGCCGGCACACCAGGTTCTAGTCCCGGTTGGGGCGCCGGATTCTGTCCCGGTTGCCCCTCTTCCAGGCCAGCTCTCTGCTATGGCCAGGGAGTGCAGTGGAGGATGGCCCAGGTGCCTGGGCCCTGCACCCCAGGGGAGACCAGGAAAAGCACCTGGATTCTGGCTCCTGCCATCGGATCAGCGCGGTGCGCCGGCTGCAGCGGCGGCCATTGGAGGGTGAACCAACGGCAAAGGAAGACCTTTCTCTCTCTGTCTCTCTCTCTCACTGTCCACTCTGCCTGTCAAAAAAAAAAAAATTTTACTTCTGATTTCCCAGAGCAATTCATCTCTCTGGGCCTCCTCCTGTAGCCTGACAACAATTCTCAGGCCGTCCCCTTGGGGAGCAAATTTTATCCTTGTTCCTGTTTCAAGTCAGCTGGAACATTAACTGATTTTCTCAAGATCACAAATCAAGACATTTGTGTGGCTGATACTAAAATGTCAGTGCCTTAGGGTCTCATCCTTTGCTTAACAGAGTGGACCCCAACACCAGCAAAGGACCCTGTGTGGAAGGCGGAGTTGCCTCAAGTTGTGTCTATGAAACAGCTGTTCCCATGGAAACCAATCATTCCGAAGTATTGACTTAGGAAGAACAGTGTGCCCTGGGTTGCTGGTGGATCACTGGCTGGCTGGGGCACTGAGAGTCCTGTGGATTGTCCTGGCCTCAAATGCTTCATCTTTAAGACTGAGAAGTGTAGGGGCTGGCGCTGTGGCATAGTAGGCTAAGCCTCCGCCTATGGCACTGGCTTCCCAAATGGGCACTGGTTCGTGTCCCAGCTGCTTTTCTTCCTATCCAGCTCTCTGCTGATGGCCTGGGAAAGCAGTGGAAGATGGCACAGGTTCTTGGGATCCTGCACCTGCCTGGAGACCCAGAAGAACCTCCTGGCTCCTGGCTTTGGATCAGCCCAGTTCCGGCCATTGTGGCCATTTGGGGAGTGAACCAGCAGATGGAAACTTCTTTTTCTGTTTCTCTCTTTCTGTCTGTAACTCTGCCTCTCAAAAAAAAAAAAAAAAAAAAAAGATTGAGAAGTGTGGGGAAGGGGTCTAATGCAAAGCCTTCCTGAGTTCTTCTCCAGAACTCAAGAAAAATGATGCAAAATGATAGCAGTGACACTATCTAACCCTTAGGCAACAAAAAAGTGATCTTGGGATCCATGTCCATCTCTCTGCCATTTGTTTTGCCACAGGGCTTCTCAAATTTTCTGTGGCAATGAGCTAGGGTTTTATTCCAACCCATCAGAGACAGATGCTAGCACTCGGCTAGGGAGGCATGCAATGCACCATGGGAGGACCACAACACCTGAACTTGTCTCCACCCTTTTCCATGAAGTGGATACACTCATTGCCACTTGGTTATCACAGGGATGTCACAGTTCCATTGTGGTTTCTGAATGCCTCACTGCCAACTTCTTTCCTTATCTTGTCACAGACTAAGAGCCCATAGGGCCATTTTCCTAATAAGGCAAGTCCCCTACAGATGTGAGCAAGGCACCCCTGGGACCACTTGTGATTTTGCTTTTTCTAAAATAAGCAACTGAAAAGCAGGAAGATCTTTGTGTCAAGCTCCCTCCTGAGATAACTGGGGTTTCTCATCCTCCCTAGACTGGTATGCCCCACAGCTGAGTCCTTCTCAAATCCATCTATTGCAATGTCTGATTTCTTCTGCACTTGAAGTTGCTTTTGTTTGATCCTGTACCTTAGGTGAGAGGCCCTGGGCAGGCCAAGAAGCCCTGGAATTGCTGCGGAGGGCCTCAGGGGTAACAGACAAGAGCTGTCCTCCAGCAGGAGAGAAGCTGAGCCACCTGCATCAGAAGCAGCAGCCACTTCTCTTTCATCCAGCCCTGGCCTGGACCCACTGGTGAGGAAGTGGCATTTCCCAGTGCCTTCCCAGGCACTCGTGGTCTTACACCAGCTCTGACAACTTCTGAAAAGGTGTGCTAAGCTTAGGGCCTTGGTAGCCCTCTCAGCTGTTTCTGAAAGTAGACAAGGAATCTGGTAAAATCAAATAATTCTGGGGGTTATTAATAGATTATGGACTGTTACATCACTTTTATTTTTGATAACAAAAGCTAAGACTCATTGAACACCAATTCTTAGTTCTAAGCGCTTTGTATGCATTAACATAATCATCACTACCACCTAATAAAGTGGATCTCATCATCATTACCTTCTTTCCATAGATGAAGAAACTGAAGTGCAGAGAGGCTAACGGAACTTGCCTTTGATTACAAAGCAGCAAGTGGAGACCCTGCACTTGAACCCACCAAGAGTTATACCACTGCTCATGCTCTTAACTACAACCCTACACCATCTCAAGATGCAAATAATGGCTTCTGAATCTCCTGAAAATTCTGTGGACCACCTAAGGCTGATATGGATCAATTTAATGAAAAAGTATTTACTGAGCAGCCTACCAAGTACTAGGTAGTATCTTAGGCACTTGAGTCTAGTATATGGCCATGGCCATATCCTAAGCCCAGGACTGGCTAATATGACTTTATTTGGAAAAAAAGTCATTCATTGCAGATGTAACTAATGTAAGGATCTCAAGATGGGATCATCCTACATTATCTAGGAGGACTCTGAATCCAGTGATGAAGGAGACACAAGAAGAGAAGTCACAGGGAGAAGAGAAGGCCACATGAAGGTGGAGGCAGAGACTGGTGTGATGCAGACAGAAGACCAACACCATCTTGATCCACCAAAGCAGGGGGAAGCCAGGCAGGATCCTCTCCTAGAGCGGCTGCAGAGAGCACAGCCCTGCCGACACATTGATGTTGGACTTCTGGCCCCCAGAATCAAAAGAGAACGTGGTTTTGTTAGCTAAAGCCACCAAGTCTGTGATAAGCTGTGACAGCAGGCTCAGGAAACACATAGTAGGTACCCAATCAAGTCCTTGCTCTTGAGGAATTGATATCCTAATCAGGGTTGAGCAGAATATCATGTATGAGAACAAAATGGAAAAAGAAATTAAAAAAGAAAAAAAATTTGCCTAACAGCTCAAACACACCTTGTTTTCAAACACCATCTCTGCAGGAAACTGGACTTGAACTCTCTAATCTGAGTGCTGGGTGCCCCTCCTGGGGGTGAATTTCTGTAGACACTCTTTAAATGTCCACGATGGGGCCGGCGCTGCGGCTCACTAGTCTAATCCTCCGCCTTGCAGCACCAGCACACCGGGTTCTAGTCCTGGTCAGGGCGCTGGATTCTGTCCCGGTTGCCCCTCTTCCAGTCCAGCTCTCTGCTGTGGCCCGGGAGTGCAGTGGAGGATGGCCCAAGTGCTTGGGCCCTGCACCCCATGGGAGACCAGGAGAAGCCCCTGGCTCCTGCCTTTAGATCAGCGCGGTGCACCGGCTGCAGCGCGCCAGCCGTGGCGGCCATTGGAGGGTGAACCAACAGCAAAGGAAGACCTTTCTCTCTGTCTCTCTCTCTCACTGTCCACTCTACCTGTCAAAAAAAAAAAAAAAAAAAGAAAAAGAAAAAGAAAAAGAAAAGAAAAATGTCCATGATGGGAGCTAGCGCACCATTTTATAGTCAATGGATAACCTGTCTGTGCTCCCCAGTGTCTCCATCTCCTCCAATCTTACCAGGGGTGATTTAAGAGTGGAAGAAATTGAGATTCCTTACAATAAGGAAGGCAGAGGTGCTCAGGAACTGAGGAGCACCCTGTTATATGCACACACAGACAGATATTTGCTGCCCACGAGGCCAGAGGAGGGAGAAAAGGAGGCTGAAGTCCAGCCCGGCGTCTTCCCAAGTGATGCCCGCTGTGGACCCTCACTTTCTAATGCTTCACAGGAGCCACACGGCTCAGGTGTGGCCTCTGGTGTTTACAGGTATCTGGTCCTCACAGCCAGAATCCGGCCCAGGTGGCAAACCTCGGACCACAGGGCAGAGATGCTTAAAAGCCTTCCTCTGGCCGGTGCCGCGGCTCAACAGGCTAATCCTCCGCCTGTGGCGGTGGCACACCGGGTTCTAGTCCCGGTCGGGGCGCCAGATTCTGTCCCGGTTGCCCCTCTTCCAGGCCAGCTCTCTGCTGTGGCCCGGGAGTGCAGTGGAGGATGGCCCAAGTGCTTGGGCCCTGCACCTACATGGAAGCACCTGGCTCCTGGCTTCGGATCAGCGCGGTGCGCCGGCCGCAGCGGCCATTTGGGGGTGAACCAGCGGAAAAGGAAGACCTTTCTCTCTGTCTCTCTCTCTCTCACTGTCCACTCTGCCTGTCAAAAAAATAAATTAAAAATAAAAGCCTTCCTCCGGGCACCTGGATTGAGCACTGTTTGCTGCCTGAACAAACATGTTGCTTGCTGCAACATCACAGCTACTCTCTTTGTCCCACCAGGACATCACTCACTTTTTCCTCTGCTTTTCTATATGGGACAAACAAACCCAAAACTCCAGCCTCCCTCCAGTAGATCTGATTCCATTTGAGACTGTGTTTCCAAGGAGATGATAAAAAGGCTTGGCAGTCAGGTGGGAGACGCTTCCAGTCAGCAGGGAGTGCAGCGGTCTCATCACTCCCCGTGCGGCTTTAGGTAAGCCACATGCAGCCTGCCACTCCTCAATTCCTCATTTTGCAAACAAGACTGGACGTGAACTCCAAGTGTGCTTTACACAGTTTCTCATAATAAATCCATTCCAATCCTAACCCATGGACCATGCCGTACCCGTCTCCTCTCTCGTCGCCTGCATCTCCCACTCTTGGGTGGGAGACACAAAGGCATCCTTGGTGTCTGAGGTGCCCTGGGGGTGACAGAAGGAAAGCAGAGCTTCTTGGTGTCCCTGCATGCCTAAGTGTGCCAAGGAGCTGGAATCCTGCAACCAGAGAGGGTTTGTGCGGCTTCTCTCCCATTCACTACCCTGGAGGACTCCAGCCCTGCACCTGCAGGAAGGAGAAACAGGGAGGTCTAGAAGGAGCAGGCTCTGCAAGGACAGCACCCAGCAGCCTCAGGTCCCGCAGGAACTTTCTTTGGGCACCCAGCAGTGAAAAGAAGAGGACACAAATGGAGTTTTCCTCAACAGATCAAACTACCTCCGGCCCCTGTGATGGAGGCAGGAATGAGCGTGCCTCAGCAGGCCAGCCCCCTCCAGAGCCTGGCGCGACCTCCCACAAGCACTGCAGTGCAGCCTCAGGCCTGACTATGAGACCCCCGGGTTGTAGGATCCCTGGCAAAGGACTGAGAGCCCATCTGCTATCACTGAGATCTAAGGAGTCCCCCAAAAGATCCTGTGTTAGAAGCTCGGTCCTCAGTGTGGCCATGCAGAGAGGAGGTGGGACTTGTAAGAGGTGAGGGCTAGAGGAAGTGGGCTAGGACAAGGGCTAAGTCATTGGTCTTGACAGGGATGAAAGTAGGTGTCGTGGGCCCCTGCTTCCTGTCTCACCCTGTGATCTCTCCCTCTAGCACTCAATACTGCCAGGATGCCATCTGTCACCTTGCAAGGTGGGTGGAGGGCCCTCACTAGAGCCAGTCCAGGCCATCTGAACTTCCTGCCTCCAAGGCTGTGAGCTAAACAAACCTCTTCTCTGTATAAAGCATCTGGGCTCAGGAATGTCATCATGGCAATGGGAAACTGGCAAATACACCTTCCCAGCCACCACCTGCAGATGGCACCGTCTGTGAGAACCACGCAAGAGCCTAACAAGAGACTAGATGTTTCCATTCTGCCAAGAATGTAGAAGGGTGGGACTGACATTGTGGCGCAGTACGTTAAGCCACTGCCTGTGATGCCAGCATCTCATATTGGAGTGCTGTTGCAAGCCCCAGCTGCTCTGCTTCTGATCCATCTTCCTGTAAATGCCCCTGGGAAAGCACCAAAAGAGGGCCCAAGTGCTTCGGGCCCCTGTTATCCATATAGGACACCTGGATGGAGTTCTAGGCTCCTGGCTTCCACCATGGTTATTGCAGTCATTTGGGGAGTGAACCAGCAGATAGAAGAAGTCTCTTTTTGTCTCTATCACTTTGCCTGTCAAGTAAACTAATAAATCTTTAAAAAAGAAATGTAGAGGAGCTAAAAAATGACCACATTATAAGCTCGAGGGCCTATGCCCAGTGATTTTAAAGGGGAAAAGAACTATTTTCAAAACTTTTTTAGAGGGAAAACTCGGAGCATGGTCTGACGACTGGGTTCTGGTTCTGGCTGCCAGAAAAGTTAACTTTCCACAATTCCTTCCATCGCAGCCATTGTTCTGAGGGCTGGAACACTTGGGCATTCCCCAAATACGGCTCCAGTCTTGGTGTGTGCATGAAATTCTGCCACTCTTTTCCCAGCTTCAGCCACCTTACATCCAGCTTACTAGATCAAAATGAGATTATACTAGATCCTGCACAACCTGAGTGAGGCAGGATGCTCAGGAGATAGCTGCCAGTCCTCCCACGACTGTCGCTAAGAAACGCACTCGCACCGTGGAGATGTGAGTGCGATTTAGGACTGATGCTTCCCTCACTCGTGCTAGCTCCTAAGCTGACCACAAACCACAAGCACCCAGATTTTCTCGGTCTGTGGAGAAGAACTGCTCCGTGTGGTCTCAGGACAGTAGGGTAGGGACAGAGAGAGGGTGGTAGTGCAAGGACCATAGCTTATGTGCCAGAGAAGGTTGCTGCAAGCGACAAGTGAGTTCCCTGTCGGCTTTAGGCCATCAGAGAGAGGCTGCCTATTGACTCCCACTCCCTGGGTTCATTGCAAATTCCAGCATCAGAGAGGAGCCAATTCAGATACCATTTCAGTTATGCATAGTCTAAGATTCTATGGCTTTACAAGCTGTCATAAAATTACCGTCTTTGCAAAACCAGCACAGCATCAGATGTCAAAAAAAAAAAAAAAAGCAACCATTTCTTTTTAACTCAGAACTGATTTTCAAGGCTCAGTGCTTAAGAGAAGGCTTGATATTTTCAAGCAACGGGAACACTGTCATTCTTTGAGAATCACTAATGTTCTCTTCATAAATCTTTTCAAGGTTTTGGACTCTGAAACTACCTGACAGCAAGGTTTGCATCTTTTTTTTTTTTTTAATTTATTTGACAGGTTGAGTTATAGACAGTGAGAGAAAGAGAGAGACAGAGAGAAAGGTCTTCCTTCCATTGGTTCACTCCCCAAATGGCCGCAATGGCCAGAGCTGCGCCAATCCGAAGCCAGGAGACAGGTGCCTCCTCCTGGTCTCCCATGTGGGTGCAGGGCCCAAGCACTTGGGCCATCCTACACTGCCCTCCAGGGCCACAGTAGAGAGCTGGACTGGAAGAGGAGCAACCGGGACTAGAACCTGGTGCCCATATGGGATGCCGGTGCCACAGGTGGAGGATTAGCCAAGTGAGCCACAGCGCCGGCACCCAAGGTTTGCATCTTAACATCAGCCCCGTAACACCAGGCCTCTGGGCAGGGCTTCTCAATCGGGGCTGATTTGGTCCCCCAGTAGACAGCAATTCTCATGAATGAGGGTGAGGGATGGTGCTACTGGAAACCAAGGGATAGAGGCCAGTGATATTACTGAACTTCTTGTAATGTGCAAGATAGCCTTCTGCCACAAATAATTACCAGGCCCAAATGGGTCAGTAACATTGCTATGGAGAAACCGTGCTCTAGGGATGGAGGGGACAACAGTAACAAGAGCACTGCTCTTCCTGATGGCGACTGCACGCGGCACTTCACAGATGCACAGGGTCTCCACCTGTTAAAACATCACTGCAAGGTGGGCATTGTATTTCCCAGTGCTTAAGTGAGCAAACTCAAGCCCAGAGAGGTTGGATGGCTTGTCTAAGATCAAACAACTTGCAAAGCAGAACTTGGATCCAGCCAAGTGGGGCCAAACTGAGGTCCAAGTTGCTCTTCAGGGTGCAATGCTGACAATTCTTTGAATAATCACACAGTCTGCAGCAGAGATTCAGGTGGTATACAGCTAAGATATAACCAGGAACCAAGGGCTTCAGAACGCAGAAGGGAACAAAGCCTAAATTGCAACATGAACTTTCTGAAAGAAGCCGGAGGAGGCGGTCTTGCCAGTGGCAATGACCACGAATCATAGGATGAAGCTAGCAGTCCCTGGGGCTTGGTGCATGTTGCTACACTCCTGGATGATGAAGCACTTATGCAGCGGAGCCATGGGGAGAGGATCACATTACCTGTCCCTCCTCCTGCACGACGAGGTGAATTTTAGGGTAATTTCACAATAAATCAAGCTTAAAATAACATTTGTTGGGACTTTTGAGCACATGGATTGGAATTAGGCAGAACTGAATTCAAATACTTGCTCTTTCATTTCTTAATGGGGTCATTTGGGCCAGAAAGTTCCCCTCCTATGCCTCATTTTCTCTATCATCATTTTCACATTATGAGGCTTAAGTGAGAAAAATAACAAAGTAAGTGGAAGTAAAAAATCTAGGCCAGTACTCAGAACAGTAGATACCATAAATACCCATTAATAGTAGTAGATATGCTGATAAAACCATAGAGTTCATAGTATATATAGTTCTATTTTGATGGAAAAGCAAGGAAGTGCGAACAATGACGTGACTGGATTGTTGACTGCAACTGAATCCCACCCAGACTTCATGCCCAGGCTGAAAGCACACTGGTGTGGAAAGTAATGTGGAGTGTGCCACTCCCTGCAACAAAAGAACAGTGTATCATGGAATTAAAAATAGCAAGTAGGAAGAACACAATGAATCCCAAGCAAGGCTTCTTTGGCATTTCAATGAACGTTTCCGTGGTTGCCTTTTCTAGGAGAGTTGTGAGTGCCTGTCATCTTCCTGGGTGCCAAATCCCATGACACAAGAAAACACATGCGTGTGCCTGCTGTCTCCAGGCTTCTGCATTGAGCCTCCTCCCAGTGAGGAAAACTAAGGAAATTCTGGTACTCACCAGAGACAAATGGAGGCACTCAGAAACTCTTAAGTCAGAAGCAGAAATGGACCAGTTTCATGAATCTTGAATTTTCTGTTTTTATAAAGTTACATGACCCTGTCTGGGATGGGAACTAGGACTTCAGTATTTTATTCAATGAATATTTATGTGACACATTTCAGAATGGACAGCTGTTCAGATGAATTAGTCACCTCTCTGATGAGTCAGTTACTTAGACATGAGGCTCTTGTTTCCGGAGAATTTAACTATTTAACTCCCATTCTGACCTGCCTCCAAAACCACTTATTCCACAACTGTGACAGGTATACACTTTTCCAGAAAATAGACTTTTAGCCAATTACTCAAATTAGGAAAATCTTCAGCGTATCAGAGCTGGAAGATCCTGAGGGATCTGTCACTGACAAGATAAGGAAATTGTGACCAGAGAGACTGAGAGACTTGTTCAAGGTCACTCAGTGAATTATCGCCCTGGCTTTCTGACAGTTCACTCCATTTCCATTTAATACTCCATGAGATCTGTCATTTTCCCTGGAGTAATTCCAAAGGATGAGATGGCAAAGAGGAGTGGGAGGCAAATTTCTCACGTATTTCTTACTAATCAAAGTTGAGGACACTTAATTTCTAGTGCTTGAATACAAGCTGATGAAATTAAAGAGAATCTTAAGGGGGGAATCACAAGGCAAGCGACAAGAGTTGTTGGTTGCAGGAGACATAAAGCATACAAGGCCAGTGTGGAGCTAATGGCCAGACATCCCCAACAGCACTCATGTGAGGTCCATGTGTCGCCCCAGGGACCCTCTGCATGGTGGTGGCAGGGACAATGGTTGACAATGGGCCCAGGCCAGAAACATCACACTGCATGGAAAAGAAAGCATACAGAAGCTGTGGACACGGAGAATTTAAGAAAGTATGCGCACAAATTTTCCTTCCAACAATTCCAATCTTGGAACTGGCATTTGGTGTCTCAGTTAAGACACTATTTGGGATACTCAGACCCCACACTGGAGAGCCTGGGGTTGAGTCATGGCTCTGCTTCCTATTGCAAGTTCCAGCTAACGTGTATCTCGAGAGGCAGCAGGTAACAGCTCAAGCAGTTGAATCCCTGTCACTCATGGGGGAGACCCAGTTTCAGTTCCAGGCTTCTGGTTTTGGCCTGGCCTAATCCTGGCTATTGAGGCCATTTGGAGAGTGAACCAGTGGATGGAAGATCTTTCTGTGTCCAATCTCTCTCTGAATCCCTATGCCTTTCATATAAAATGAAAATGAAATGTTTAAAAAACTGTATTCCAATCTTATTTAGCTTATTCTACCTCCGGTTTCCAGTGAGCCAAGGACAGAATCCTGACGTTACTCAGAGAAAAGCAGTATAAAAGAATGATGATCTGTTTATCCATGGGAGTGACCAGATTCCCTTCTTCCCCTCTAGCTGCACTGATGTTATCACTCCAAGGCCATACCACTTTTAGTTTCAGCCAGAAGTCTTCGAAAGATGATAGAATTTCCTGGCCTATGGGAAAGTCGCCAGCTTTCCTGACCTGTATCATCTTCGGCCTGGTAAACCAAGACTGTTTCTAATTAAGTTCAAATGAAAACTTGGCTCAACCATGGGCCTTACGGAGAGAGACTTTAGGTCCATGCCAGAGCTACTCTCACCCTCAGGAGTCCCCAAAACAGGTTTCAAATTGCCTTGAGTTGGAGGAAGGCTCAGAATCACAGGTCAAGGTTGTCTTTCTTTTTTAAGATTTATTTATTTATTTGAAAGGACAAGTTTACGGGGGGGGGGGGGAGGGGAAGGGAGGGAGGGAGGGAGGGAGGGAGAGAGAGAGAGAGAGAGGTGTGTCTTCCATCTGCTGGCTACAATGGCTAGAGCTGGGCCAGTACAAAGCCAGGAGCCAGGAGCTTCTTCTGGTCTCCCACACGGGGGCAGGAACCCCAGCACTTGGGCCATCTTCCATTGCTTTCCCAGGCCATCAGCAGGGAGCTGGATTGGAAGTGGAGCAGCCGGGACTCGAACCAGTGCCCATATGGGATGCTGGCATTGCAGGCAGTAGCCTCCCCACTATACCACAATGCCAGCCCCCTGGTTGTTCTTCTTTAGCCTTGGGTGGAACGTAAATTTTCTTAGGAATATTATTTACTTCCCACTCCCTTTGAGGGGTTGCTAGATGTTAAAATAGGATTTCACTGATGGTCTATCCTTTCCTCATTTACATCAGTCATTCTTGAATCTCACCGCACAACATAATTATCTGGAGCACTCTTCAAAAAACACATATTCCAGGGCTCCTTACTTGAGACACTGAATCTAAACTTCCCAGAATGAGACATGCAAATCCCTATTTCCTTATTTTTCAAAAGGTTTTATTTCATTTGCTTGAAAGGCAGAGTTACAGAGACAGACAGACAGAGAGAAAGATCTCTTTCATCAGTTTGGTTCACTCCCCAAATGGCCACAACGGCTGAGACTGGACCAAGCCAAAGCCCTGAGTCTGGAACTCCATCTGGATCTCCCACATGAGTGCAGGGGCCCAACCACTTGGACCATCTTCTGCTGCTTTCCCAGGCACATTAGCAGGGAACTAGATTGGAAGCAGAGCAGCCAGGACTGGAAGCTACCCTGTGATACAGTATGTGAGAGGCCCAAGCAGTGGCTTAACCTACTGTGCCATAATACCCACAATCTTTATTTTATTAAAAGCTTTTCAGGTGACACTCATGCCCAGAGTTTAATATTCCAGTAACATTTTTTCTTCCATCCTCCCTCCCTCCTTTCTCTCCTTCTTTTCTCGTTTTCTGCCAGGGCAGACTCTGGGAGGCAATGGTGATAGGTCAAGAAACTGATTCTTGCCACTCAAGAGGAACACCTACATTGAGTTTATGGATCCCAGATTAAATTCACTAAAGATCTATTTCATTTATTTGAAAGGCAGAATGACAAAGAGACAGAGGCAGATCTCCCATTGGCTGATTCACTCCCCAAATGGCTATATCACTCCATCCAGGTCTCCCACATGGGTAGCAGAGGTCAAAGTGCTTGGGCCATCTTCTCCTGCTTTCCCAGGAGCATTGGCATGGAGCTGGATCAGAAGCAAAGAAGCTGGAACTTGAACTGGTGCAGGCAATGCAGGCAGTGGTTTAACCTGCTGCATGACAACATCAGCCCTGGCTCCCAGCTTCGGCCTTGCCCAGCCATCGTCACTTCAAGCATTTGGGGAGTGAACCAGTGGATGCGGTGCTCCTCCCATCAGCTCTCCCCTATCTTTCTGCCTCTCAAAGTAAAAAATCTAAACACTATATCTAATAGTTCTGGAAGAGTGACAACATTCTCCATGCCAAACCACCACTGATGCATAAATAACATTTTGGAAGAAACTATGCTTGAAAACCTAGAACTTTTTTGTGCAGCTAATAGTACTGCAAAGAATTTTAGACACAGAATGAAAAAGGTAGAGGCTGGCACTGTGGCGTAATAGGCTAAGCTTTTGCCTGCAGTGCAGGCATCCTATATAGGCACCAGTTCAGGCCCCAGCTGCTGGACTTCCAATCCAGCTCTCTGCTAATGCACCTGGGAAAGCAGTGAAAGATGGCCCAACTCCTTGGGCCCTGCACCTGCATGGAAGACATGGAAGAAGCTCCTGGTTCCTGGCTTCGGATTGGCCCAGCTTCAGGTGTTGTGGCCATTTGGGGAGCGAACCAGTGGATGGAAGACTTCTTTCTTTGTCTCTCCCTCCCTCTATCACTCTGCCTCTCAAATAAATAAATAAATCCCCCTCAAAAAAAAAAAAAAAGAATGCAAAAGGTGATTGCCTTCTTTCTTCTTAAAGATATCTAAGGAAAAAGACACATGGCTAAGTGCAAGTTTGTACAATTTATTTGAAGTCTATCATTTTCAGAATGGCTCAGATACAAAGAATTAGACTTGGCTTAAATCCTTATACCCTTGAAGTTCTAAGTTAGGTTGCTATTATCTTTTTGTTTTCTAAACTAAATGACTCACTTGTGTTTTTTGATTACTATCCTGGATTCCTCCCTCAATTTCTTTAAGCAACTCTTGGTTTGACAACAAGGACTAAAAATACCTTCATGATACAACTCTACTCATACACTTTACAGCTTGAGAACAGTTTGCTCATCTCCTTAGGAGAATTTAACTACAGCTAGGGAGTGGTTAGGATCAGTGAGGCCCAAAGCTAAAGATCTACAGATTAGTGTATATCTTCAAACACAGGGTGTTTCCTTCATTTTTTTTTTTTTTAGGATTTGTTTAGTTGAAAGGCAGAGTTACAGAGAGAGAGAGAGAGAAGGAGAGAAACAGAGAGAGACAGAGAGAGTCTTCCATCCACTGGTTCACTCCTCAAATGGCCACAATGGCTATTGCTGGGCCACGCCAAAGCCAGGAGTCTGGAACTTCCTCTGAGTCTCCCACACAGCTGTCAGGGGTGCAAGCACTTGGGCCATCCTCTGCCACTTTCCCAGGCACATTAGCAGGGAGCTGGATCAGAAGCAGAGTAGCCAGGACTCAAAACAGTGCCCGTAAGTGATGCCAGTGCTGCAGGTGGCAGCCTAACTAACTGTGCCACGATGCCAGCCAGAGGACACTTCCTTCAGAATTCCTTCGTTTAGTGCATCTGCAGATAGTTTCCGGGACTCTTATCACATAAAGACCAAGTTCTGAATTCGATCTCAAAGTCACTCACATTCTCTCTTCCTCTCTTCTTCCTTTCCCTCTGTGCTTTGGGTTTGTCTTAGTTTATCTTCTTTCTTATTATCTGGCTTTCCTGAAGTTTCTCTAACAGTAGTCAGTTTTCAATTCAACAATCATGCTTCCGGAAGACGGAATCATTCAACCCTATCCTTCACCCTTGCCTGGTCTATGCTCCTTCCACTGAAGGTTGGCTGGCTGTCTCCCCTACCTTGATTTTGGGCTTGGCCATTGACTGGCTTGGGCTATGGCTGGTGAGCAGTTCTGAGTCTTGTTTCTACTTAGCCCTCCTGCACCTCTGCCACAGCTGTAAAAAGGAAATGTCGTGGTGGCTAACCAAAACGTTAGTGGGCTTGTTAGTGAAGGGGAAAATCAGAGCAGACTCTGCAGCCTACAGCTAAGAGTCGCTCAGCCAAGCCCAGTCACAAAGCCCGAGCACAGCCATACCAGCCAATCCCGGGAGACTTTGGAACAGTGTAGGGTTCTTATGTTTAAAATGAGTCTTTATAGCCGAGTTCTGTGAGAGACAACGGAGCTATGCTCAAATACAGGGAAGTGTTTTAGGTGGCTGAAGACCCTCTGCAGGAAGAGAGCAGTTTCTTAACTCCCTTAGGACTGCAGAATAAAGAGGCTAAATGTGGCAGACTGGCATTTAACTTAGAGGTTAGGGTGCCTGTGTCTCATACTGGAGCACCTGGGCTCAATACCCCTGTTCAGCTCTGACTCTTGACTCCAGCTTCCTGCTAATGCAGACCCAGGGAGGCAGTGGTGATGGCTCAAGCAATGGGGCCCCTGCCATTCGTATAGGAGACCTGGTTTGAGTTCTCAGCCACCCAGCTTTGGACTGGCCCTGCCCTGGCTGTGGCTGGTATTTGGGGAGTGAACTGGCAGGTGAGTGCTTTGTCTGTCTCTGTCACTCTGTTTCTCAAAGTCAATACATTTTTTTTTTAAAATTTAAGATGCTTAATGTTATAGTAAGTGACATCTTGCTTTAGATGAGGGGAAGGAGAAACTGACTTGCAGAGTAAGAAGAATGCCCCACTCAGGGGGCGCTGTGGAGGACTTGATGCCCACAGCAGCCCTTCTCCTGCAGAAACACAGCCTAGCCCCAGCACACATCAAGCCCATTTGGCCAAGGCTGGCAAAGTCATGGCTGAGGCAGAAGAAACGGGTCCTGAATGCTGGCTGACCACCTCTCCTTCAGGCCACCGTGATTTCTGTCCTTCTGTCTCGGGAATCTGGCTCCTAAATAGACTCAGACAGACTGCCCGCATACATTGAGGGTGCACCTTTTTCTCTTGACCCAAGAGGTAAAACAGGTTTTCTTTATTTTTCTGAATTATGTTCATGCCCACTTGAAATATAAACCAGCCCCTCAAGCTTGCTTCTTAACTCTAATGGTCAGTGTAGCCAAAAGAGCCTCAACTTAAGACTCTATTCTCCAAGTGTAATTCAGTCCACAGGTTAAGAGTTACCACGGGACTGGCACTGTGGCGTATGGACTAAGCTTCCAACTGTGGTGCCGGCATCCCATACGGGCACAGATTCTAGTCCTGGCTGCTCCTCTTCCAATCCAGCTCTCTGCTATGGCCTGGGAAAGCAGTGGAAGATGGCCCAAGTGCTTGGGCCCCTGCACCTGCGTGGGAGACCCAGAAGAAGCTCCTCGCTCCTGGCTTCAAACTGGCCCAGCTCCAGCCACTGTGGCCATTTGGGAAGAGCACCAGCAGATAGAAGAGCTTTCTCTGTCTCTCCCCCTGCCTATAACTGTACCTCTCAAATACATAAATAAAATCCTTAAAAAAAAAAAAGTCACTATGGAGGCCGGCACTGTAGCGCATCGGGTTAACGCCCTGGCCTGAAGCACCGGCATCCCATATGGGCATTGGTTCTAGTCCCAGGTGCTCCTCTTCTGATCCAGCTCTCTGCTATGGCCTGGGAAAGCAGTAGAAGATGGCCGAAGGGCTTGGGCCCCTGCACCCATGTGGGAGACCCGGAAGAAGCTCCTGGCTCCTGGCTCTGGATCAGCGCAGCTCCGGCTGTTGCGGCCATCTGGGGAGTGAACCAGCAGATGAAGGACCTCTCTCTCTGTCTCTACCTCTTTCTGTAACTCTTTCAAATAAATAAAATAAATCTTTTAAAAAAAGGTCACTACCTGTGGGACCACAATAACAGTGTATTTGTATTCAGGCCAAGGTGAAACGAAGCTGCCAATTTGGTTGGAAACTATTGTTGTAGGCAGGCATACAGGATAAAATTGATCAGGTTTGTGAGCTGGAAGACCATGCCTTCATCATGCCCCCAGTGTGACCTCATGCCCCTACCTGACCACACCTGTGTGCCCACCTGCCAATAAAGCTAATTAACCACTCCCCTTTGGAAGTGGATTAAAGGCCTGGGCCCAGCCTTTTTTGCCTTTTGCCCTCTTTTGCCACCATGGGCCCTTACTGCCCTGCACCTTCAGGGCGTGTGGCCTTTGGGCCACCTGCTCCATGCTTCCTGGCCTGCATGCTCCTCCACATGGCTGGATCCCAGTGCTCGGTATGAATCCAGATTTCTCTTTCTTAGATAGAGCCATCACTCTCCTATGCATTTCTCTCACTGACTAAAAAGAGCTTAAAACTTATCAGGCTGCCTTGTTCATTTATGCCAGTATTCAGAATTCTTCTCTGAATATTGGGCAAGAACCCACAAAGCTTATTCATATTGCAAATTTATTAATAAGCACCCAGTAATGCTATCACTTTCCAATGCCATTTAAGAAACATAGAAAGGGTCACATAGTTTATGCTAGCCCATTTCTCAAATCCCTTTTGTCTTCTGTAGACACCAACATCTATTATATGGATATATATATATATTGTGTATATATATATAACATTATATAGACTACATTAATTTATACTACAGACATAATATAAATGGCTGGTAACAGTTTAGCATTCACTAAGAAAAAGTATCTCATACACACACACACACACACACAGACACACACACACACACACCTCTACCCCACAAACCTTCTTGGCTGGTTTCCCAATCAAGCAAAGTTTAGACAAACTGCTCTAAATGCTCTCTAGGGACACTAGGACCTGGGCAAAGTGGGCACACAGGTTGAAGTCTGCCTTTGAGGTCTACAGCCAGCCTGCCCTTCCCTTTAGTGGCATCTTTGGGCTCCCCTAGCTGTCCCTCAGAGTCTCCACTTGCTCCAGGGTGTGAATGACTGATAGTGGTTTAGCTATCAGCCTTTGTGCCTCAAAGGTGCTCATAGCCTCAGGAAAAAACAGAGCACCAGAGGGTGAGACTTCAGCAGACCTGGCCGGATGGGATGGAGGCCTGGACTTGCCTGAGACAGCTGCACTCACCTCCTTCTGCCTCCAGCTGCCGTCTCAGGCCAGGTGTCCTGGGGCCCGGGAGGGCTACTGTTCCCAAGTGGAAACCTATGCTTTTGGTCCTACATGAACCTGGCCAGCCACTGGCTCCTATATGGGCAGGTAACCTGTCTCCCACACTGGCAACCATGGTCAGAACCTGGCTGAGAACCATAAATGACACAAGCTGTCCTCGGAGCAGGGGGAGCAGGTGTCACAAAGTCCACTTTCGGAGCGCGGTCACAGAGCACTCAGAGTGGCCTCACTCAGTGCTTCTGTGCACTTCAGTGCAACTCCAGGACCCTTGGCTGTGGATCCCCCATTTCCAACTAATTGGTTGCAGCAAATCTGAAAACAGACCCGCAGCAACAACAGCTAACAGCTTGACCCAACGTTGGAAAAGACAAAATACAAGGTCTCCAAAGGGGCGTTCAGTGATGGGGCAGGCTGCTCACCACACCTCACTGGCCCACGAAGACATCGCCGCACGGGATTCCAGCCCAACACAGTGACAGGCTGAGACTCTAAAGCACAGGGTGGATGCGTGGACAAGCGCCCCTAGAGGAACCAGTGGTAATTGCACCGTAAAGCTACAGCACAGGGTGGCAGGGCTGGCAACTGCCTACCTCTGAATGTTGTCTTCCAGCTGCTTGACCCTGAACTCATCTTCCTCAGACTGCCGCCTCCTGGCTTCCTCCTCTTCAGCAGTTCCGGCAGGTACACCTTGCAGCAGCCATTTTTCTCGAAGCACTTTGGACTGTGGGGAAGGAGGGAAGACAACAGACAAGAGACCTGTCAGTCCACACCCAACTCTCCCTCCACCTGCAGGGCACAGGGTCAGCTCTGCCCCTCAGTAAGGTTCACCTGAATCACCGCCTTCACTTCCTCACTACCTTGCCTCCTGCTTTCCTTCAGAAAGCCGGCCTCCAGAGGGCTTTATTTCTATTTTTTCTATGATTAAAATAGATTTTTTTAATACCCAGAAAAAAAAAGAACAGAGCGAACTGCATTGTAAATCCCCACATAATCTCACCTAGATTGAACAATCATGAATACTTTGCCACATGTTCCACCAAAGCATTTTAAATAGAAAACATCTTGATGTTTCACCCATCAGTATCTCAGTATGAGTCTGTAAAACACAGACATTTTTCTTTGAAAATGCAGTCTCGTTAATTATAAAATTTCCTCTGATCACCTAATTTCCAGCTCCTATTAACGCATCTTTTAAGGATTAATCTGTGTCGTGCCTCATCTTAAAATCCCCTTAAATGATTTCCAACCATCCTCTAGAGTGGTCCCCACACATCAATGAACTCACGCAGGCCCACCTGTGCCAGTGAACGAGGAGGCTGTGGAAAGGAATAAAATGGTTTTATTTGAGGTCAGTGGTTGGGAGGGAGGGACGCCTGCTTTGAGAAGGGAGATGAAAACAGCTCAAGAGAGACAAGTGCCAAAACCCCCCAAGAGCAAGGAGAGGTGGGTGCTTTCCACTTACACAGCCCCTGTACGGCAGACAGTAGCTTCCCAATGTCTGTACGGAGTGGTTCCTGCACATCAGGGCTGAGGACCAGTGGGAGTCTCATGGACAGGCCAAGCACCAGGGGACTGGACCATTGTGATGACACAGGGGGCATGCCCAATTCTTCCCAGCAACCAAAGGAGTAACAGAAATGAAGCCAGCTAGAGTAGGGTAAGGGCTGGGCCTCCTGGGTCCCTGGCTTCCCTGGTATCGCCTCCACCCAGAACTTTGTTAGAATTTGGTTAGGCAGGTCAAGCAAGGGAAAGGCGAGAGCTTTCATAATGACCAAGAGCCAAGGAAGGCAGGTGAGAAGGGGATTTCTTTGCAGCTCTTAGGAGCAAAGGATGCACAGTTCTGTGGCCTCTCATTTTTATGTGGGATTAAAGGCTATTTAATAAAAACCATCCCCCCAAAAGGAGTTTTTAAAAATTATCCACATTTAGTTATAATAAGTTAGACATTACCATGGAGATCCGGCGGGGTGCCCAGGAGCATACTGTAAGAGGTTAGAGTTCCTGACTTTCCAGGATGGTCCCTTTGGGAGCAAACCATCATCAATATAGCCAGGGTGCTTACTTGTACTATTCCTGCCTTTCAACTCCCAATAATCTCAGTGTAACTCATGATGTGCATCTGTTTGGTTACTCCTATATTGTACAAAGAGGCAAATTTTACACTTGACCTGTGATTTTTCCAATCGTTAGAGATAAAGACATGAGTTTGTTCATAAATAAGGGTACTTCAAAAGGTTCATGGGAAATGTAATAAAAAGATAAGTCCATTTTGATGCAAGAAAGAAACAAATCCACAGGCATGATTGGTCTTCAAAGAGCTCATGTAAAACACACATAATGAAAAAAATCTATGTGCAGATTTCATTTTTTTCAAGATACATTTATCTGAAAGGCACAGTGACAGAGAGAAAAAGGAAAGGGGGGGAGATATTGAGAATCTTCCATTTGCTGGGTTACTACTCAATGGCTACAACAGCTGGGGTGGGCCAGGCTGAAGCGAGGAGCCAGGAACTCCATCTGGGTCTCCCACATGGGTGCCAGGGGCCCAAGTACTTAACCCATCTTCCATTGCTTTCCCAAGTGCATTAGCAGGGAGCTGGATTGGAAGCAGAGCAGCTGGGACTTGAATCAACACCCTGATGTGGGATGCCAGCACTATAACGTTGGCCCCTGATTTCCATTTTTTAAACCCAAACAAAGTTATTTTTAATTCTACTTTTCTACAAGTACCCTCTTATGAATGATTCCTTACTGCACTGCTGAAGTGACTGCAGACAGAAACCACTCCCCACACTGCGATACACTTAAATAGTTACACATCAATGGTAGCATGTTGCCTGCAAATGTGGTCTATATACATAGTTTGCATCTACCACCAAGCAAAGTATAAAAAACACTGTTATTTTCAAGTTACAGGGCAGTGTTTTATAATAATAAAGAAACCACATGCAGAAGCTTGTAGTACAATGTGTTTCTGTTGGTTGTGCTCTAGAGCTTTATCAGAGATCCGTTTCCATTGCAAAATCCATTTTCTAGCTGATGGAGCCCAGGTATTGGTCAGTATCTTCAGCCACGGCAGCTTGGTGACTCTAGGCACCCACAGGGACATGTCCCTCTAACTCTCTCCTTTTGACACAGCAGAAACATCACCAAAACCATCCCCAACAGCAGTGCCCAGGGACAGAGGCGGGAACAGAAAGATGTAGTAAGCCTTGTCTCAAGGGAGTCCATTTCACAACGGAGTTTTGACATTCAAAAGACCCGAAAAAGCATAACTGATTTTTCACTTGGCTCCAAAGTCATGCTGTCACCGGAAGCCCTCGATTCAAATACATTTACGTCTACAGGCTCCCCAACTCCATTCCAATTCCCTTTGTGTTGTCTCTGAGGGCCAGTATTGTAAGGACCTCAGTATCTAATAGGATAGACTAAGCACATCCAGCAAAAACCAGGCTTTTCCCTGAACTGTGCTGGCTTTTATTGGTTCCCTGCATGTTTCTGAATTTAATGACAGGCAGAGCGCAGCAGAAGTGAAAGCTAAAAATAGAGCAGTTTTCTCTTTTTCTGGCCCTTCCTTTCCAAATAGCATAGCTCCAAAAAATTTGTTCCAGCTTACAGGTGCTAAGAACTGTCAAAACTTCACCTTTGTCAAACGCAGTCATGGCAGGAAAGAGCCGACAGAAAGTTGGCAGCTGGACAAATGGAGCCTTGATAGGGGCTCCTGACAGAAAGGTGACAGAAACGGCTCCTAAATGACATCTGTTCCCTGCTTTATGGGCCTGTCTAGTTTTAGGAAACAAAACCTGAACAGAGGCTTCTTCAACTTCCGTATGCACCAGGAATACAGGAGAGCTTGCCAAGACAGACTCCAGGGCCCCATCTGTAAGGATGCTGGTTCTTGAAGTCTGGGGTAGGGACTGAGATTTTGAATATGAAAAAAAAATTTTATTGCTTTTTAAAAATTTATTTGAGGGCCAGGGCTATAGTGTAGTGGGCTAAGCCTCTGCCTGTGGTGCTGGCATCTTCTATGGGCGCCGGTTATATTCTGGCTGCTCCTCTTCTGATCCAGCTCTACGCTATGGCCTGGGAAAGCAGTGGAAGATGGCCCAAGTCCTTGGACCCCCTGCACCTGCATGGGAGACCGGAAAGAAGCTCCTGACTCCTGGCTTTGGATCAGTGCAGCTCTGGCTGTTGCAGCCATTTGGGGAGTAAACCAGTGGGTGGAAGACCTTTCTCTCTGTCTCTCCCTCTCTCTGTAACTCTACCTCTCAAATAAATAAATAAATCTTTAAAACATTTATTTGAGAGGGGTCATCACTGCAGCACAGTTGGTTAAGCTGTCTTTGACATGGGCATCCCATATGAAGGCCTGGCTGCTCCACTTCTTTTTTTAAATTATTATTATTTTTAAAGTTTTACTTTATTTTCCCCCCAAAGAAACCTTTTATTCAAGGAATACAAACTTCATGCATTTCACAAGTACAACTTTAGGAATATAGTGGTTCTTCCCACCATACTCACCCTCCTACCCAGTCTCCCACCCCTCCTCCTTCTCCCTCTTCCGTCCCCAGTCCATTCTCCACTAAGATCCATTTTTGATTAACTTTATACACAGAAGACCAACTCTATACCAAGTAAAGAGTTCAACAGTTTGCACAAAAACAACAACAACAAAAATGTTCCTCAATAGCCAAGACAAGGGCTGTTCAAAGTCCTTGCATCTTGAAGTTAATTTATTTTTTTTTTTAGAAACTCAATTAACTTTAAAAAAGCATCCAAAAATGACACACCTTTTGTGAGCACTTAAACATAATTACAATATAGCTCTTTGAGGACAGAGGTCCTGCATGGAAAGTTAGTGCACAATGACTCCTGTTACTAATTTAACAATTAACATTCTTATTTATGACATCAGTGATCACCCCAGGCTCTTGACATGAGCTGCCAAGCCTTCTGAATCCACAAACTCCATCAGTATTTAGACAAGGCCAGAAGCAAAGTGGAAGTTCTCTCTTCCCTTCAGAGAAAAGTACCTCCTTCTTTAATGGCCACTTCTATCCTCTGGGGTCTCACCCACCAAGATCCTTCATGTGGGACATTTTTTTGCCATAGTGTCTTGGCTTTCCATGCCTGAAATGCTCTCATGGGCTTTTCAGCCAGACCAGAATGCTTTAAGGGCTGATTTTGAGGTCAGAGTGCTATTTAAAGAGAATGTCATTCTATGAGTCTGCTATGTGGACTGCTTTCCATGCTGGAACATTCACTCCTTTTTAATTCTACCTATTATTATTACCAGACCTTCAATTCTATCCATACGATCATTTTAACACTAAGGATGGTATCTTTACCACCCAGACTAAGGGATTTGGGGACCCATGGCAAGTTTTTAAACTGTACCCTTAGGAGAAGGTCCATAGGAATATATGCAGAACTATACAGTTTTACAGTTATAAACTTCAATAGATTTCATATGCTCCATTTCTATTCCAGCTCCTGGATGATGCAATGGGAAAAGCAGTGGAAGATGGCCCAAGTGCTTGGGCCCCTGTCACCCATGTGGGAGATCCAGATGAGGCTCCTGGCTCCTGGCTTCAGCTTGACCCAGAGCTGGCCACTGTGGCCATCTGGGGAATGAGCCAGTGGATGGAAGATCTCTGTCTCTGTCTCTTTTTATCTCTTTCAAATAAATGAATAAATCTTTAAAGAAATTATTCATGACTCTGTGTGTGTGTGTGTGTGTGTGTGTGAGAGAGAGAGAGAGAGAGAGAGAGAGAGAGAGACTGACTGCATACGACCTGTGACCATCAAACGCTTTCAGAATGCATGAACTTTCTCATCAGCTGGCCAAACACAATACTCCAAAACAGAACTGCTTCCCCTTTTGCAAACCCACCTTTCCTCCTGCATCCCCATATTGGAAACAGTGGTTCTCCCATCCCTTTCCTAACTTCCAACCCTGAAGACACAGCTTAAGTAGAAAGGCAAGTCTCTACTCCCACTGAATGTTAGCCCCAATATCAGACAATCACTTGTGCCTGGGAGGAGGCAGCCAGGACAATATGACAATAAGACATGCAGGCAGCATACTTCAGGTGGGAAAGGTCTATGTTGAACTTGATGTGAACATTGGAGTTGAGATCTGAGACTTGAAGAATCATTACAGTCATCAGGACTGGCGAATGTACCAGCCCCAAAGTGAGACAGAGTTTGGTTTGTTTGTGAACCAAAAGAAGAGCCCAAGGACCTAGGTCATTGTGATTGGTGGGTTAGGAGGGAGGGCAGAACAAGTTAAAGATGAAGAAGGAAGCAGGGGCCAGACAACGTAGAATCCTGTAGCCTTAATGGGGCATTTGATGGTTATTTTAAGTATAATAGGAATAAGAACAGATTGTGATGGGGCAGATTATAAGGTACAAATGATGGGAGTCTACTGCATCATCAATTCAAGTGACAGAGCATTTTAGTTCAAAACAGAGGAGAGGCCAAACACAAGGCAGATGAAGAGGTCTACTTTAAAGACGGAATCAACATGACCTGCCATTAGATTAGGTGTATGTGGAGGGTAAGAACAAGGGAGGGGTTGAAGGTGATATGTAGCTATTTGGTTTGGGCAAAAAAGGGTGGATGGTAATATCATTGACTGGAAATGGGGAAGATTAGAGGAAGAATAAATGATAGAAGGCAAAATACCAAAACTTCTATTCTAGGCATGTTAAGTTTGAGAGGCTTATAAATCAAAGTGATATCCATTTAAATTGAAATATCAGGAAAGCAGTTGAATAGACCCTGGAGTTCTGTGGCCAGTGGGCTGGAGATACCAATTTGGGAGCCATCAATACATAAAACATATTTGAAGCCATGGTATTGGGAGATTATGGTGACCATGACAGTAATTGTTATAGGACCTCTACTATATGATACACTTTACATAAAAATCAACCTCACTTTCACAAACACCTGTGAAGTGGGAGCAAATGGCCTCACAGTGAGGTGTGGGTCTGGTATTTGAAACTAGATTCTGCATTCTATTATCCTGCCTCTATCTAAGATCACCTCAAACAGGACTTACAAAATCATCAGACATCACAGCTACACTCCCTAACCTGGACCACAGGTCTCCAGCATCTCTAACAGTGGGTTCCATATTGAAACTCTCCCCCACTTGCCCCTGCCAGAGTCCCTCCTAGTTGAGTGCTGTACCTTTCACTCTTCCATGGAGGCTGACCTGGGAGGCTATGGCTGGGTACTTGTTGAATAAATGGGTTATTGAAAAACCACACATATACCTGGTATTTTAGTAAACTTTAAGTCTTAGGCTATCAAAGCCAAAAAGACCTCATAGAAGGTTTTTACCTACAAATAACTGACATGAAGCAAATCTGCAAGATGATCCTGGTAAATAGTGAGAAGACTCAGGGAGCAGGAGTGGAGCACCCTGGGGCAATAGGAGATGAATCAGGAACTAGCAATAAATTTCTAATGTCTACCTTTTTAAAGTAAGTATCACTGCATTATTAGCTAGTTAGTTTTATTTGAAAGGCAGAATGACAGAGGGGTGTGAGAGAGAAATATTTTCCACTCTCTGATTTACTCCACAGATGCCCATAACAGCCAGGGCTGGGCTAGGCAGAAGCCAGGAGCCAGGATCTCCATCCAGGTCTCCCATGTGGGTGGTGGCAGAAATCTAAGCACTTGGGCCATCATTGGCTGCCTCCCATAAGTATCAGCAGGAAGCAGGATCAGAAATGCAAAGTAGCCGGGACTCAAAATGGGCACCCCCGATATAGGATGTGGTTGTCCCAAGCAGCAGCACAATCTGCTACATTGCCATGCCTGCCCCCCCAATGTCTTTCTGATAAGATTTCTGTGATTTTTATAAAGTTATATTTAGCAATCTTTACATTACACTTCTGGCTTTGATAGAACACTTAGATTAGATTTTTCACCCTCAGAATATAAAAATATTCACTTGTGATTCCTCCTTAAACTTCAGTGAGTTTACCTTTTACTCCAAATCTTTCATTTACCTGTAACCTGGCTAAAGTTGACTTTGACTGTGTTAGTGGATGATGGTTGGATTCTGGATAATTTCAATTTTCCAACAGCAAAAAGGGTCAGTCTCAGGATGGGGCTATAGTTTCACTGTATTTTCAATCATTCATTAACATTGCTTCTCTCTTCCCCTACCCCTACCCTTCCAGCCCTTTCCTTTCCCCTCTTTGACCACCAAAAAGACAGTCATTTGTTCTTGAGGTTTTGTTACATGATTCATTCCACAGAAGGAGAAGTCAACCCAAGACTGCTGATGAAATGAGATTTTAACTTCTATTCAAGTTCTGTATTTAGGGTCAGGGGATATGTAATAGAAAGAAAGATAAAAGAGGTCAACTTCTTTTATACTGTGTACCATGACTATCTGTTCAATATTTTAAAATTTGAAATTAGCCTTTCACCCATACTAACAACTGAGAAAGCCTAAAATTAGTGCTAAAGGTTCACAACAGTGAAAGACACTGTAACATTCTGACAGCAAGGTTTCCGATGGTCTTTGGCTATTCTGAAAATGACCTTGGTGGAGTGACGATAAACTTTCCACGGGGTCACGTTAAAGTCTTCGATCTTTTTTTCATTCAGTATTCTTGACTTTAAAATATAATGACAATTTCCATAGCTTGGACTGGAAGAAAATTCCCACCAGAGTTCCCTGCCCATGAATAAGTAATTCAAAAGCAGGTTATGTACTGAAGATGTGGTGTGAGCAGTTTGATTCTGACAACGCTGCCTCTGTCAGACAAACCTCTATAAATGCGACAGTCCCCAAGGAGTTCACTTTGCAAGACACACAGAGTGCCTGCTCCAAGCAGGGACTTGAAACCAACCAGTAAAACAGACAAGTCCCTGACACATCAACCACAGAAAGAAGGGAATATTAAATCCAGTCTCTTCTGATGTAATACAGCAGTTGATTTATTTTTTTGAAAACTTGCATTACCACAAGTCATATTATAAATACAATAAAAGCAAATCACAGCTCCCATGGAATAAAAAGCCAAGACAATTTTTCAAAAGAACACTAATAATGGCTGTTGCCTTATGAAATATTACAATATATTAACAAGATATAGGAATTAAATAATAGTGGCAGAGGCACAGGAATGGGCAGATTAATGGAATAAAAAGAATCTACCCATGAATAGTGGGTCCAAGAATAACTGAGAAATATGTATGTGATAAAGAAGGCATTTAAAGCAGTGAAGGAAAGATGAATTAATAGGTCGTGTCTAGACAAGAGGCTCATCATCAGTCAAAAGTAAAGTTATATTCCTGTCTCACACCTTATGGAAAAATAAATTCTAAATGGATTATAACTACCAAGGTTCCTAAGTAAGAAACATTGTAAATGAAGTGTCTGAGATGGAGATTTCTTTCATAGGATGATATCAGAATCAGCAATTACAAAGGAAACAATAAAAATCATAAATTTAAAGAAGCCTATACACCCTATAAAAAAGAGATAAAGGTAACACTGATGTCACTATAATCTCATTTTGTCCTCAGGTTGATGAGGCCTATGAACAAAGGTTCTATGTCTTCACTTATAGTAATAAACTGGGGAGTACGAGAGGGTAAAAGAATACTCCCCTGTATGGATTTTGTCTGGGTATGGAGTATACAGTTGGTTTTTTTCCTTGATCTTTCCCTGTATTTTTAAATTGAGTTTTTGAAATGATCATATATTCTTTCTTTTTATAATCAGCAAAAATAATACAGCTATCAAAATGGCTTGCTAGCTCTATTTGCGAGTATCTCTTAGAAACTCTTACATCATAAGTATTAGATATTAAATATAGGTAAGGATCTTGTAAAAAAAATCTGAGTTGAATTTGTGCAGAATTTCAAAGTATCTTCAGGTTTCCTAAACACTGGTGTGTAGCAACTAATACAGCACTGTTTCACACATTGGTCCTCACCGTGTTATAGAATTTCCTCACAGTCCATACACAAAGTAATGATATTCTATTCTGTGCGGTGACTTAAGTGTATACTCTGAAGTACTGCAATGAGCAAGAATATTAAACAAATATGCAAGTGCCAAAACTATTGTCTCTCATTCTATTTATTTGCTCTGACAAGAGACCAGTGAATCTGTCTGAATAATTCATATCTCATTGCAAGTGAATAAGTGTCCACAGACTAGGTGATAGGAGAATTGTGTAAGAATTACATAATCCCCACATGTGAGAGTATCTTAAAATATAGATTATGAGAATTCTATAAAGAATATGAAAAGTACATCTTCCTAAATGTGAAGTTATAGCTAATGTTTTCCCATTAACCTTTATACTGAGAATATATGTTCTTTCTTAGAGAGCAGCTGGGATTCTATAAATTTAGTAAAATAAATGTTAAATACTGATGTACTTCCTATATTTTCTACTTAAAGGGACTTAATAATAATAGCTGTGACATACATCCACACAATCTAGATTTTCTGGAGTCCCTGAAAATAAACCAAGAATAAGAGAGAGAGTGAGGATGATAGCTGGTATTATTCTAGACAAATTATTCAAAAGGAGACATTTAATTCAAAGAGAACAGCACCCCAGGAAGAGCATGGTCTTTGGCACCAGGCAGCACTGGGGTTCAATTCCAGTTCCCTCACATAGTCTTTATGTTCTTGGTTGAACTAATTGACTTCAGGCACTGTGGACAGTAAGATCGAACTTGGTGGTCATTATCAAGGGTTTGTTCCAGGCACATGTTGGGAACTCCAAAAATGGTGACTATTACTGAGAGTGGACAAGGGGATGACCAGGTCACAGTGTTGATAGGAGAGAGCTGGCCGACTCTCCCTGAGGGTTTCATAGAGAGGAAATACAACTTCCACGAGTTTAATTTCACCCAGTGTGAGGTCGCCATGCTGGGAACTGAAGGATCACAGGGAAGGTAGCTCCTGCTACTCAGGTTCAGTGAGCAGTTGGCTGATGTCAAGTGGAATACACCCCCTCCTGATGCCGGAAGTGGCCCGATTCCCCCACCAGGCACCCCTTACCTTCTATCAAAAGAAGGAGGATGTCCTCAGTGAACACAGAGACAGAGCAATGAGGGAAGTTTCACTGGGACTCACCTGGCCTTGCTACCAACCCTGCCTCCCCAGTGCCCAGAATCTCAGTTCCTCACAGAGCTCAGTGTCCCTTTGGGTACCAGACAAATGCTGCTACCTGTGGAAACCCCGAGTTTTCCTTTCTCATTGTTCAAGGCTAGCAATCCATCCTCTTTCTGCCCACGTAAGTCTTCTTCAGAGAGAGAAAAATACAAGGCACTGGTCTCCTTATTAAACAACAGTCTCCTCCAGTTCTCCCCCCACCCTCCACCAGTTACAGCAAGATTATCTTGATGAAAGTGTTGGGTGTACCTTTAGATAGTCGATCTCATCAACCATGTGAGAATTTTCCTGGGACGACAAGAAAGAACTGACTCCCTGTTTCCAAGTCCTTGAAGGAAGTTCAGTGCTTCCCCATGCAAAGCTGAGCCATTTTTACTCTTGTTTCTATTGGCTGGGTGGCTGGACAGATGGACAAATGCAGGTATGGACAGATAGAACAGGAACAGAATACTGTAGCACTGTGCTGGACACCAGCAGTGAAGAGCCCCTGTTGACTTATTTGGCAGCTGGAATGATGAGAAGTGGAACAGAGGAAACTTGCCTGTCTAACATAGGTTCATTGCTTGACTTTGGATTCAACCAATGCAAAAGCAGAGAACTACACTGAGCTTACAGAGGAGAGGAGCTGTCTGGTCTAAAGCAGCCTGTCTTCTTCATTCCATTGTGCTTTTAAAAATCTTGCTTTCCCCAAGAATCCACTGAGGTTTTAGTACATGCTGGTCTCTTAAATGGAATGAATTGGCTGTGCTGTGAGCCATAGACCCAGCTCCATCCAGACTGACCTTGAACAATTCACTCATTTCTCTTTTGTATTTCTGAGTCCCCTGTTCTGTAGGAAGAGGATACTAATTTTAGCTCTCCATCCTCCCTCAGGAATGTTATAAGGAAAGCGCAACAGCGAGTGGGATCTGGTGTGAGCGCCTACAAAGAAAGGCCTGCAAATGGCTTTACATGACAAACAGAAATGGACAATATTCTCACCACTGTGTGGCTTTTCTTCCTTTCCAACATGTCTCTCCGGCTAAACTTAAATGCTAGCCAGACAAACATGCTAAGCAGATACAGGCCAGGCTGCTATTTGAAGTCACTAACTGGCTCACCGAGGATTCTTGTTTTGAAGATTCATTTAGCACAACCCTGTATTTTTTTTTAAAGAAAGGAACAGAAAATTGTGGCCATAAAGGCTCATTTTATTAAAAGAAGCCCAAATAATCCACACTGAGCATCACTCTCTGAGAGTCAGTGCCGCCTTCCCAACCTGTCCCCTGAGCAACATCACAGCAACTTGATGGAGCAGTGCAAGGGTTTTTCCTAATAAAAATCCCAGGAGCAGCAAAAGGCAAGTGGCAACTCCTGCTGGACCATGGGAATGTGGTCCCTTCATTCTCTGAACAGGCAGAAAGCACCCTCTGCAACCAGTGGAGTCCTGTGACAGTGACAGAGCTTTCTCCCGGCTGTAATCAATCACTGTGTTTAAATATATTTGTTTTAAAGAATACCTCTCTCTTCTCTGTCTCTCTAACATGGTGCAATGGACACCCAACCAAGTCAAATCATTGAAAAGCCCCCTTTGACCAAGTGCTTGTCCTCACAGAACACTTTCAGGATTGTTCAAGCAGAAATAAGGTAAATGAATAATCTGAGCATATTGTGTAGCTCTTTTACCAGCTCACCCTGCCTTGTCTTCCTCTTCTCCATACTAAGACAAATATTAATATTTGTGATTTTCAGAAAAGCACAATAAGCTAAACGTATCTTTCAGAGCCTCTGAGCACCAACCCCTCTGCCTGGGAGCCCGGACAGCCCTGGCACTTCATCCACCATGTGGAGTATTCTCATCTAATTTCTGGATCTCACTGTCACATTTACCATGCATACACACCACCCTCCACCCCAGGCCCCATGCACGCTCTCATCTCATGCTTGCAGAAACTGGAATGCTGCAACAATGCCTTGAATTTGAGAAATTCACAAGAAAAGCCAAGAGAGGGTTTCCTGATTGAACACATGAGGCTGGAGGAGGCAGCGGCAGCAGCGCCTTGACGGCAGGCCAGGCTCTGCCCAGCTCTCTGGGGTGTGATCTGCATGTCTAATAATGGAACAGGTCTGGGGGATCAGCCGCTTACCTTGGAATGCTGCAGCAGAAGTATCTGCTCGTCAAGCTGTTGTCGCTTGCCTTCTATTTCCGTCTGCCTCTTTCTTTTTTCCTTGAAAAGAGAGAGAGAGAGAAAGAGAGAGAGGTTGTCAGAGTGGATGGGTGGTGGCTGCAGGGATTGTAAGGCAGGGAGCGGCAGCAGCACACATCTGTAGAGACACTGCCAGAGACGCGGGCACACACACAGCATCACCTGCCCCACTGGCTCTGGGTGTGTGTGGTAAGCAGCGGTCTTCTCCAAATCTGACTGCAGTGGGCTCGGTGAGTGGGAGAAATCCTCCTCACTCAGCCAGGCTGCAGCAATTGCATGCGGAAGAAAAGGCGGTTTAAACACACACACACACACACACACACACACACACACACAGAGCCATGTGCTGTGCAATGTTAATTTGGAGACAAAGAATAAAAATATCTCAGTCCAAAAGACATAGGTTGCTACACACTGCAAATACGGTCGAACCACACAGTGGGAAAGTCTAAGATTAGATTCATCCAGATAATCAATTTCAAATTTTGGAGGACAGATCATCCAATTGCAAATAGCAACCGACATGAATTAGAGAGGTGTCTTTGTTTAAACCAGCCTTGGGGGAGCAGTCCAAGGGGCAGGGCTCACTGAGGTTATGAAGTCTGGAATCCCCTGCCTGGGTGCACCTCACAGCTCAGTCCCCTGTTACCTGGGTGACTTCTGGCAAATCCTTCTCCCACATAGAGTGAAGATGACAGCTATACCCAGACAATGTGGCTGGGGTGTGGATTAAATGAGATGCTACAGGTAAAGATCCCAGAACAACACCTGCACACAGTAAGTGTTCAATCATGTTATTTGCTATGATTTGTATTGCCATGTTTACTTCTAGGTAATGCCTAGAAATTGGTGTTTAAGGATGTATTTTCTGGGGCTGGCCTTCAGTGTAGAGGTTAAGGCTGTTGGCTGGGATGCCTACATCCCATAATAGAATGCCTGGGTTTCAGTCCTGGCTCCTTTCTCAATTCTAGTACCTGCTGATACAGATCCTAGAGGGAAGTAGGTCATGGTTCCAGTACTTGATCCCCTGCCACCCATGTGCGAGACCTGGATTGATTTCTTGGCTTCTGCCTGGCTGAGCCCCAGTTGTTGCAGGCGTTTGGGGGAATGAACGAGCAGATGGGAGCTGTCTGTCTCTTAAATAAATCAATACATTTTTAAAGAAGGGATGTATTTTCCTTGAACTCATATTTCCATCAAGGTCTTTCCATTAGGGGCTGCACGACATGCTTCTCTTCATGCTTCTTTGGTGCAGACAGTGAACATCATACAAATGCGATCCACAGGGATAGAAAGTCCTTTTTGGTTGCTCTGTTTTCAGAATGCACAAGGGTGGTTCACTGACACATTGAGTGCACTGGATTATTTTCCTTTGCTCATCGATGCAGGGAGAAGTTTTTTAACAAGACATAACAGCATTTCACAATACAACAGGCACAAAGTCTGGGTGCTGTACCCTATGTAGGTGCTATGTTTCTGGGATGTGACTGTACCACTGCTGTTCAAATAAGTGGAATAATAATTTGTGCTATAACTAAGGTTTTCTGTGCAATACACAGATGTCAAGAAATATTAGCTCATAATCTTGAGCCACTGAAACATAATATTCAAGTCAGGAAAATAATCTCCCTGCCAACGTGAGATCTGTGACTATTTTAGAAACTATCATCGACCAAGCTCTGCTCCTCACCTGGCTAGCCTGCTGGGTCCCACATAACTAAGACAAAACGAGTAAATCTTGGGCGCTTCTCTCATACTCTCCAACTCTCCTCCTTTGAGCTCCAGGTGCCCAGACTGAATTGCCAACTGTTTAATCACTCCTTTAAACTCAACACATGCAATCACCCCTCCCCCAGCCACCCAGCCCTCAGCTCCTACCCTCACAGCTGTTCCTTCTTGTGTACTCTTCATCCCTTCCCGCCAGGATCTGAGTCATCCTAGACACTCACTCTCTTGAAGATCAAATTCTGTTGATTCTTCTTGCCATTTTCCACATATTTTATGTCCCCACTATAGTCTTAGTATTGCCCTAATACTCCCTCCTTTATCTTCCCAGCTGCATATATAGACTGTTCTCTATTAGTACCCATGGCATTCCCAAGAGCTTAGCTGCTTATACCCCATCTCCACCTGTTTTACTGTGCTTGCTTCCTTGTTGACCTCCATGCCTCCAAGTCTTGGCTTCTCCAGGTTACCCTCCACATTGTGGTCAGAGTGAGAATTCTAAGACAGAAATCCAATGACTTCCATTCCCTTCCTAAAACCAGAAGATCTCCCCATTGCCCGCAGTGTGAAATGTCAGTTCCTTAGCCTGGTCAATGAGGCTTCTGTGATCTCACAGCTCCATCTCAAGCCATGACCCACAACCACATGTTTCTACCTCAAAAACTAGGTGCAGTCTTCTGATCTGCCAGCTTGATTCATGTCTTCCTAGTTTTGATCTTACCATTCCCTTTAATATCCCCCTATTGCATTAGACAAAAATATCACTCACCTCTGAGGGTACAGCTGAAATATCAATGAATCTGCAGTGACCATGGGTTAATTTTGATCTGCCCAGTCTTTCTTCCTTTGGGGGAACATGTCTGCCCTCACTGTAAATGACATTGGTGGGAATGCTAGTCACATCTAGTTGCATGTACCCTCACTCATCCCTGCCATCAGGATGTGCGTGGGATTCAGGTCAGCCAATCATATGACCTTACCTCTTTGCAATTGTGACTGAGCCACAAGGTGGCTAAGTGACCCAAGCAGAACCAATACAAGACATGTGAATACGCAGAGAAAAAATCCGCTGTTCCCACTAGAGGTAAGCTGAGATGATTTATGTCTGAGGGGTGAATTTTCTAAGCCACAAGGAAGAAGTGCATCTATGTTGGAGAAAATGAGGTCAGCATGCAGACAGAAGCAGAGTTGGAAGACAGATTAAGAAGGATTATAATACATTGTTTGAGTTCCAGATCTAGTCAAGCATGAAGCCAGAAACATCCCTGGGCTTCCTAAATTATATACACTAATAAATCTTCCATTTGCATAAGCTAGTTAGAGTGATGCTTCTGTCACAACTCACCGAGTACTGACAAATACAGAAAGCTTTTCTGTTCCACCTCATCACTTCCTCCCTTCTCTCCCCTCTTTGCAGGCTATGGACTTTCCTACATTAGTACCCTGAGCCCTTGAGTACTTTACACATTTAATGCTTGTCCCTAACCCAAACAATAGGTTTCTTGAGGACAAAGATCTTGCTGACTTATCTCTAGAACTTGCATGACAAACACAGTATTATAGATGCTTTGATGAATATCTCTGGATGAATGAACTATCTGTTTTCTTCCATACCGATCATGTTCCTGTTTGTCCACATCCTTCATTCAACGACACTGTGAATTTGCACTCAATGGTTTCAATGGTAGTAACATATGTTATTGAAAACACAGTAGCCATCATCCATAAAACCAGAAGTGTCCTAAGATATAAACCATATGGAATAGATTCTTGTTTGCCATGCATATGAGAAGAGTTGGAAAAGCTAATTCCGGGGAAGAATTATGGAAAGCACATTCTGGGGAGAGGCTGGAGGAAGTGAAATCCCAGGAAAACGCCATCATGCACTGACGGTAGCGAAGCACTTGGCGGGGGTGGGGTGGGGGGATGTGCCTCTAGAGATATCTGCAATGAAGAGAGCTTCTCCATCAGGAAGGTTTCCAGGTTCTTCCATTCTCTGGGAGGTCTAGCAAGCTGCTCTCATTGTCTTTCTGTAAATTATGTATTTTCCTAGCAAGGATTTCCTGGAAGTATTACAACATGATGAAAACTGCAGACTATTGGTAAAGCAAGAAGCCCTGGTCTAGAATGGAGCACACACTGTTCAGAGGTGATTAACAAATAGGATGAGAAGGCAGATACAGTAAGTAGCTAGTAAATTATCTCCATCCACCCTTGTATTACTTGAGGTTCCTTTTTATTCCCTCCTGTAGATTGTGCTGCAACATGGGCATTGCAATGCAGAATCAAAAATGAAAATTATATGTTTTAAATAGCTTGTACTTGGAAAGGAATGGAAAAGAAGATGCTAGATAGTGGGGCAAATTAAAATCTGAGAAAGGGAGAGAGGGGATGAAGAGATGAAGAATGAAAAGGCTTCAAGACAGTACAAAGTTCAAGAGTTTAAAGCAAAGAGGGTTGGGGAAGGTGGTTCCTGCTACTATGTGGGAGACTTGATTGAGTTCCCAGTTCCCAGCTTCAGCTGCAGGCCAATGCAGACATCTGAGAAGTGATCCAATGGACAGGTGCTCTCCATCCATCCATGTCTGTCTGTCTCTCTTTCTCTCTCCTAAGTAAGTAAATAAAATTTAAAAATAATTTTAAAAGTGGGGCTGACATATTAAGACTAGAAGATCAGGAAGAGAAAATCTTAAGATATTTTATTATGGCTCATGAAATGGACCACCTTTGATGGTCTCCAAAAGATTTCAGGAAGGGAACTGACATGTGACACAGTGATTAAATCATTACTTGGGATACCCACCTCCCATATCAAAGTGCCTGACTCAAGTCTTTGCTCTTCTACTTCTGATCTTTCTACTTGGCTTCTTGCTAAAATACATTCCTTTTTTTTTTTTTTTAAGATTTATTTGGTTGAGTGGCAGAATTACAGAGAGAGGCAGAGACAAAGAGAGAAGTCTTCCATTCCCTGGTTCACCTCCCAAATGGCCACAATGGCAGTTGCAGCCCTAGTAGAGATCAGTTGATCAATTATGTCATCTTGGCGACATTATACAAGAAAATTCACTGTCCTGGCTAACTTCAAGGTCACCAGTCATGATCCCAATGTTATTCAGGTTCCCTCATTAGTTAGCCAAGTGGAGAACTGTAGTTTGTTAAGCCCCCTGCAATGTCCATCCACTGTAAAATGAATAAACAAGCACAGGGGATTGTAAGTGAGCAAATTGAAAGATCAGTTGGTTTGTGATTTTCTGATCCCACAAAACAGAGAACAGAATCTAGAGCCAATTTATTTTATCTTTTACAAATATATCTCATTTTTATTATTTATTTGAGAGGCAGAGAGACAGAGTGCTCTCTTCTGCTGGTTCATTTTCTAACTACTCGCAGTCTCTGGGGTTGGGCCAACCCAATGCTGGGAGTTGAGAACTCAATACAGGTTTCCCACATGAATGGCAGAAACCCAGTCACTTGAGCCATCATCAACTTCCTCTCATGGACTGCATTCACAGAAAGTTGGAGTCAAGAGCCAGCGCTAGAAATTGAACCCAGGCACTCCAATAATGGATACAGTCATCTTTACCAAAAGGTTAAATATGTGCCCTCAGAGCCAGTTTAAGCAGTAACTTAAACAGGTTTGTCTAGACGAATACGTTAACTAGATTTCCTAAGTCACAGCACTCTGCCTATCCATGCATTTATTCAACTCCAACGTTACCACAAGAAGTAGAGAACTTCACAATTCTGTTCATTTCTCATTGCTTAGCTTTTATTAAAGTTTTATTTATTTACCTTCATTTATTTGAAAGGCAGAGTGAGAGCAAGAAAGAAAGATCTTCCATATACTGGTTCGCTCCCCAAATGGCTACAACAGCTGGGCCTGGACCAGGCCAAAGTCAAGAACTCCATCTGGGTCTCCCAATTGGGTAGTAAGGGTCCAAACACCTGAGCCATCGCCTACTAACTCCCAGGGAGCACGTTAATAGGGAGTTAGATTAGAATTGGAGCAGGCAGTTGAACTCAGTCACTTTGATACAGGATGTGGGTATCTCAGGCAGTATTTTAATCACTGTGCCACAATGCCCATCCTTCTCTATTACTTGGCTTTGAGTAATATTTTCATTTACATAATTTCTTTTTTATTCAACTGATTTCTTGGTCTTAAGATTGCCATCTATTGGTTAAAGAGAGAAATGATTGCTTTTTTTTAACAGAAATTATCACATCAAGGGAAGAATTCTAAATAGGAAAAGAGGACATTGATTAATTAAAAGTATAAAAATAGATTTTGAAAGCATACTTTAATATCTAAAATCTTAAGAATTATCTGGGGGGCTGGTGCCGTGGTGTAGCAGCTAAAGCTGCCACCTGCAGTACCCGCATCCCAAATGGGTGTTGGTTCGAGTCCCAGCTGCTATCCTTCTGATCTAGCTCTCTGCTATGGCCTGGGAAAGCAGAATAAGATGGCCCAAGTCCTTGGGCACCTGCACCCAAGTGGGAGATCCCAAAGAAGCTACTGGCTCCTGACTTCAGATCAGCACAGCTCCAGCCATTGTGGCCAACTGGGGCGTGAACCAGCGGATGGAAGACTCTCTCTCTCTCTGCCTCTCATTCTCTCTCGGTGTAATTATTTCTAATAAATAAATAGGAAAGTAAATAAATAAATAAATAAACAAATAAATCTTTAAAAAAAAGAATTATCTGGGAGTCCGGCATAATGGGTAAAGCATCTGCCTGCAGTGCCGGCATCCCACATGGGAACTGGTTCGAGTTATGGCTGCTCCACTTCTAATCCAGCTATGGCCTGGGAAAGCAGTAGAAGAATGGCCCAAGTCCTTGGGTCCCTGCATCCATGTGGGAGACCCAGAGGAAGCTCCTGGCTCCTGGCTTTGGATCAGCACAATTCCACCTGTTGAGGCCATCTGGGGAGTGAACCAGTGGATGGAAGACCTCTCTCTCCCTCTCTTTCTGCCTCTGCCTCTCTGTAGCTCTGCCTTTCAAAGAAATAAATAAATCCTTTTTTTTAAGAGACTTATCTGGGATTGGCACTGTGGCATAGTGGGTAAAGCCTCTACCTGTGGCATCAGCATCCCATATGGGCACCAGTTTGAGTTCTTGCTGCTGTACATCTAGTACAGCTCCCTGCTAATGGGATTGGGAAAGCAGCAGTAGATGGCCCAAGTCCTTAGGCCCTTGCACCTATGTGGGAGACCCAGATGAAGCTTCAGGCTCCTGGCCTCAGATTGGCCCAGCTGCGGCCACTGCAGCCATCTGGGGAGTGAACCAACAGATAGAAGCTCTCTTACTCGCTCTCGCTTTCTGCCTCTTCCTCCTCCTCTCTCTATAACTCTGCCTTTCAAATAAATAAATCTTTAAAAAAGTCAATACCATACAGAGCTTAGCTACAGTGTTGTTATTAAATTGCACTGAACAATTACATAGTCTATTAAAACTAATGCAAATGCATAACACAGCAGAGTTTTAGTTCAAGGTCCTATGAAGGTATGTTATAGTCCATATGGATTATATATTAAGTTTCCCACAGTGTTACTCTTTAAATAACTGTTTAACCATATGGCTATATTTTTGTTTTCATGGCCATAATATCAAATTATTGCTAGAAGTGTTTCCTGTTAACTTTCTCCAAAAACCAAGAAGGGAAGTGTTTTATACAGCTGGTGAGAAATTAAGTCCTACTTTATGACATCATATTGATAAGCCCATTGTAGTAAAAATTACTGAGCTCATCAGTACATGTAGAATAGTGGAGAACTCAGAGAAAATCCCCAATGCCAGAAATCACCATGGAAAATTCACTCACAGAATGTAATCCCCACATCACCACTCTCATCCTGCGTGATTTCCACTGTGACCGCCACATGAGCACTGAACCAGGAGCTGCCACACACAACCGTTGCCACTGACTCCCTGGGTGACTTAGGTGAGTCCCTTGCTGTCCCTGGTCTTAGATTCTCCACCTGTGAAGTGAGTAGGTTGGACCTGCTTGGCTCAAAGACTCCTTTCACCTCAAACCTCCCACAATGCCAAGGAAACCCACGATATCACATGTCCTAGACTGTCACCTATAGCCTTCCTCATCTATGAAGGAATCCTGGCAAACATTTCCACAGTGCTCACTGTGTGCCAGGTGCTATCCTGTGTGATTAACTCAGTGTGTCAGCTATCATCTTTATGCCCACCTTAAAGAGGTAGAGAGACATGGTCACGTGGCTAGTCAGTGTCAAACAGAACGAAAACCCAGTAGGAAAAATGGAAATAGAAATATCTTCAGGTGCTATCACAGAAGTGCGGTCCAACAGACAGGGGCCAAGTACAGCTACTGGGTAAAGGGACTTCATAGCCAAAGGTGTTTCCTTTGTACTTAGCATCATGTTTACGGCTTAGGATTTTGTCTAGACAACTGCAATTTTCTCATGGAACCAAAATTCAGCCCTCTAGTGGCTGAACTGAAGAATAACAATGATGATGCAGGTGGTGATAAAAAGCATAATGAGGATACAGTAGTAATAATGGCAACTGAATCTATCGATTGCTTGTTAAAGTGTCAGGCTTTAAAGTCAGGACTTCCCTTCAGCTTTCACGGAATCTTCAGAAGACTTTGAGGAAGGTATCCTTTTTTAATACAGGATCTACGTCTTTTTTTTTTTTTAAGATTTTATTTATCTATTTGAAAGTCAGAGTTACACAGAAAGAGGAGAGGCAGAGAGAGAGGTCTTCCATCCAATGGTTCACTCCCTAATTGGCCACAATGGCCAGAGCTGTGCCAATCCGAAGCCAGGAGCCAGGAGCTTCTTCCAGGTCTCCCACACGGGTGCAGGGGCCCAAGCACTTGGGCCATCTTCTACTGCTTTCCCAGGCCATAGCAGAGAGCTGGATCAGAAGAGGAGCAGCCGGGACAAGAAACAGCACCCATATGGTATGCCAGCACTTCAGGCCAGGGCGTTAACCCTCTGTACCACAGTGCCAGCCCCGAGGAAGATATCTTTTAAAAAATTTATTTATTGTCATTTTATTTCAAAGGCAGTAAGAGAAAGCTTCTATCTATTGTTTCACTCCCTAAATGCCTGCAAAAGTCAGGACAGAGCAAGCCAAAGTCAGGAGCCTGAAACTCCATCCAAGTCTTCCACTTGGGTGGCAGGGACCCAAGTAAGTACTTGAGCCATCACCTGTTGCCTCCCAAGATGTGCATTAGCAGGAAGTTAGATCAGAAGCAGAGTAGCCAGGACTCAAACTAGGCATTCTGGCATGGGATTTAGGAGTCCCAAGCAGTGACCTAAGCCACCGCGCCTGTCCTTGAGATAGGTACCTTTAATAACCTTCATTTTATGGATGAAAACCACCAAAGCTTAGCTAGCATCAGTAAAGTGTCCAGGGTCATGAGCCAAGAAGCACACAAACAAGTTGAAACTTAAAGACAGTCTGACCCCACAGCACTTTTCCATGAGCAGACATCAGAACCCCTAACCCTTGTTTGGCCCTCTGAGTGAATGCCACCTGGGACACAGAAAAATCTCACCTCTCCACCTTCACATTCACTTGCCCCAAATCCTCCAGAGTGAACGAGATGTTGAAACTGCAAAACACTCTGATGTCAAATCCTCCCACCCTGAAACAAGAGACCACTTACAAAAGCTGTCAGCATTTCCCAATTCCAAACAAAAAATAAGTCAAAGCTTGGTTTGGAAATGTCAGTAAAGCCCAATGAACCCATATAGTCGCTTACTTCATTCCAAGTGGCAGACATAATGCAGGAGACTGACAGACCTAATAAAGAGAGCAACTGCAGAATGGTTCTCTTTGAACACTGCATCTGAAAGAGACAGCTGACAGTGGGGCTGTAGCTGGCAAAGCTTTTGCTTTGTCAGGAATGAAGGGCAGCCTCCAGTCCTGGTCTCTGGATATCAGACTCCATCTCCCGCAAATCAGATGTCAGCAAGGGGTAGGGCCAGGGCGATGTGCAGTACGGTGTCAGGAGGATGGGCAAGGCCCGAAGGATGTCCTGGGGCAGGAAGAGGCATGGACACTGCTTGGACCCCATCCAAAGCAGTGGTCCCACTGGCTCCTCACTGTTCTCAGAGCAGCAGGCTGTGGCACAGCAGAGGGGCTGGGACATCATTGAACACAGCCTTGGGCGTTGGAAATGCAAAACAAAGTAGTGTGGACAAAAATAGAAAGAGAACACCATGTGCAGCTTTCTGATGGCAACAAATGAATACAAACTCTCAGAAAGGAGCATAATTCCAAACAGAGACAGGCACGCCCTTTCTGATTTTGCCAGTCATGTTTTCATTTCCATGCTCATATCTGGTGAGTATTTCTGATATATATAGATACATCCTATATTCATGTTTTAATTTACAAATGGATAGTAAAAAGAAACACCAGTACAATAGCCCATACTATTCCTGCCCAGATAAGTACAGGTAGCATTCTTAAATAGAAATAAAAGTCATAAATATGCATGGTGAAAATATTCAGACAACACGCAAAGGCAGAAAATGAGCAGGTGAATCTCTCCTCACCTGGTCCCTAGAAGCTTCACTGCTCTAGGCAACACTCCCTACTCATTTTCTTTGTAGCCTGCCAAGAAATAAATAAACGAATATACCAACATGCTATATGATGGGGTCTTTTATTCTAAACATAAAAGACCTACTTCTCAGCGTGCTCTCTTCACTTTGTGAAGAATCTTAGAGATCTGCTTGTTTCAGCGCATGGGGCCCCACCTCACTCGCTGGGACCACTGCATGGCAGTTCACAGATGTCGCTTCATTCGTTTCCTCAGTCTGCTGAGCACAGATTATTTAGCGCTTTGTTTGCTATTACAAATAGAGATGCAATGAATCTCTACAGTCTCAGAGGTACTCTTTGTGACTATATCCATGAGGTGAATTTCCAACAGCAGGACTTGCTAAGTCAAAGGATGTGAACGTTTAAAACTTTAATAAGGACAAATGCCTTGCTAAAACCACATTTTCTAAGTGTTTTAAGTGGTGCGATTCTAAGTAGAAAATAAAACTCAACCAATTAATATAAGTTATGACAGTTTTTCCTCTTATTACCCATATCTTTAGGGCTCAAGGGGATTTTAAATGAAAGAAAACATCTGGGGGCTGCCGCCTTCAGTGCCGGCATCCCATATGGGTGCCAGTTCTAGTCCCAGCTGCTCCTCTTCCAATCCAGCTCTCTGCTACGGCCTGGGAAAGCAGTAGAAGATGGCCCAAATCCTTGGGTCCCTGCACCCGTGCGGGAGATCCGGAAGAAGCTCCTGGCTTTGGATCGGTGCAGCTCCGGCCGTTGTGGCCAACTTGGAGGGTGACCCAGTGGATGGAGGACCTCTCTCACTTTCTCTCTCTCTCCCTCCCTGCCTCTCCCTGTCTCTCTTTGTAACTCTGACTATCAAGCAAATAAATAAATCTTTTTTTTAAAAAAAGAAAGAAAACATCTACCACTTTGTTAATAACTGCAGTGTTTTAAAACATACTTGTGTAATTGGTCCTTATAGTTGACTATTACTCTGTCTTTTCAGGTTAAAAAAACACCTTCTAGGTTTTAAAAAATTCAAACGACTAGCTATTCTGAGAACCTAAGTCTGTTGTGATGAATCCACTGGTTTCCCAGAAAGGATCAAATCTGAACCTGTCTTCCATGCACTGTTAATATTAGAATTAATCAGAATCAAGTTTTATCTATAATGAAAGCAGGTTTGATCCTGCTGTTGTTGTTGCTGTCCTCCGTGGTTTAAAAGTTGAAACTTCACAGGGCCAGCGTGGTGGCACAGTAGGTTAAGCCTCTGCCTGTGCTGCTGGCATCTGTATGGGTGTTGGTTCTGGTCTCGGCTGCTGCACTTCTGGTCCAGCTCTCTGCTATGGCCTGGGAAAGCAGCAGAAGATGGCCCAAGTCCTTGGGCCCCTGCACCCCAGTGGGAGACCTGGAAGAAGCTCCTGGTTCCTGGGTTTAGATTGGCACAGCTCTGTCCTTTGCAGCCATTTGGGGAGAGAACCAGTGGATGGAAGACTTTCTCTCTCTGCCTCTCCCTCTCTTTGGATTGGCCCAGCTCTGGTTGTTGTGGCTATTTGGGGAGTGAGCTAGCGAATGGAAGATCTCACTTTCTATCACTGCCTCTCTCTGTAACTCTGCCTTTCAAGTAAAAAATAAATGAACCTTTTTTTTTTTTAAAATCACAGATTCTTTATTGAGGAGCATCAGGAGAAAAGAGCACCCTTGGGGCCGGCACTGTGGCATAGTGGGTAAAGCCACTGCCTGCAGTGCCCACATCCCATATGGATGCCGGTTCGAGACCTGGCTGCTCCACTTCTGATCTAGCTCTCTGCTATGGCCTAGCAAAGCAGTAGAAGATGCCCAAGTCCTTGGGCCCCTGCACCCATGTGGGAGACCTGGAAGAAGCGCCTGGCTCCTGGCTTTAGATTGGTGCAGTCCAGCCATTGCAGCCAATTGGGGAGTGAACCAGCAGATGGAAGACCTCTCTCTCTCTTTGCCTCTCCTTCTCTCTCTCTGTAACTCTGATTTCAAATAAATAAATAAATCTTTAAACAAAAAGACCTCTCTTATTTCTGACCGAATTATAAGAACTGTCTTCTGAAAGGCTATGTTGAAAAACTTTTATTGACTTTATCACAAAGAATCTGTCCACAGAAAACTGTATTTGAGATGATCAACGAATATTGAGCAGACATACATATGCAACACATCCTGTCCCCCAGTATCAAACAGGAAATGCTTAGTAAATAGGATGGCATCTTACAAACCATCCAAGGACTTCTTTTTCTCTTGGAATAAAGTCAAGGCCATCCCATCCATGACCCATAGGTTGCCTCTCTCACATCTCATCTTGCCCCTCCTCCTCTGTCTTCTCCACTCCTCACTTCCCACTCCAGCCACACTGGCCCTCTTTACACTCCTTAAGCCAAACTTTTTCTTTTAAGATTTATTTATTTAGGGGCCGATGCTGTGGTACAGTGGGTTAATGCCCTGCCCTGAAGCGCTGGCATCCATATGGGTGCTGGTTTGAGTTCCCGGCTGCTCCTCTTCTGATCCAGCTCTCTGCTATGACCTGGGAAAGCAGTAGAAGATGACCCAAGTCCTTGGGCCCCTACACCCACGTGGGAGACCCAGAAAAAGCTCCTGGCTCCTGGCTTCGGATCAGCACAGCTCTGGCTGTTGCAGCCAATTGGGGAGTGAACCATCGGATGGAAGACCTCTCTCTCTGCCTCTCCTCTTTCTGTGTAACTCTGACTTTCAAATATTTATTTATTTGAAAGCCAGAGTTGCACAGAGTGAGAAGGAGAGGTAGAGGTAGAGGTAGAGGTAGAGGTAGAGGTAGAGGTAGAGGTAGAGGTAGAGAGAGACAGGTTTTCCATTCACTGGTTCACTCCCCAATTGGCCACAATGTCTGGAGCTGCACCAATCCGAAGTCAGGAGCCAAGAGCTTCTTCGGGGTCTCCTACAAGGGTGCAGGGGCCCAAGGACTTGGGCATCTTCTACTGTTTTCCCAGGCCATAGCAGAGAACTAGATCAGAAGTGGAGCAGCCAGGACTCAAACTGGCACCCATATGGGATGCTGGCACTGCAGGCGGCAGCTTTACCTGCTATGTCACAGCGCCGGCCCCAGTGAAACCTTTTCTACTCTATGGTCTTTGGCCATTTCTTCCACCTAGAACACCCAGTCCCCAACCGTTCCATGGCACCTCCCTAGAAAGCCTCTCTTAAGGATCCAATCTTAATGCGTATCCCTTCCCCTCCTACCCTGAAGCACCCTGATTTTATAGAACTTATCACTACCTGAAATATGCTTCTCCATATCTTAGTTGTTTATTGCCTATCCTCACCAAGAAAACACTCCACAAGGCAGGGATCATGCTTGTCTCATTCATAGCTTAGCTCTCATGCCTAGACACTAAGCTAACACATAATAGGCCTGAATAACTGTTTATTCATGAAAGAATGAATTTCAAAGAATCAATTAAGAAAACACAGTCATTAACATGAACTCTTTCAAAAACTGGCTCTATAATAGCACACTCAGTATTACCCCATTTTTGTAAAAATAAAATGAGTGTGTATGTCTATGTATATAGAAGAATGATAGTGTCACAGTTCTAGTTCTACACAGATGCTAAATGTCTACAGTTGTGTCTAGAAAGTAGGATTGAAGCGTTTTCAAGTTTGCTCTTCATATTCTAGTATTTTCTTCATGAACTCACCCTATGAGGTAACATGGAAAATGTAATACATCAAGTTCAGGTCCAGCCAGGGCCTCCTGAACCACTCCTTACAAACTCTGATTCTCAGCACCTTCTGAGAGAGTAAAGTGGAAGCTGAGGGAAAACATCACCATGGACAGGCTATCCCCAGGAGACTGGTGACAAGATCTCTTGCAGATATTTTGTAGTTTAAACACAATTCAGACTCCTCTAAAGACAGTTGTTTATCCTGAGCCCTTTCTCAATGCTTGGATGCCTCCTCGATGGTAACCACAGAAGTCTAAGATGACACCTGTTAGGGATAAGGAAGTGGTTCTAATATCTGCTGGAGGGGACCCTGGTGGTCCAATAAGGCAAAGTGGCTATTTCTCACTGCTCTGTCCTGTGGGATGTCTCTGAGTACAGCAGGTTTCCAGCCTAGATATGCATTAGCATGAGGTGATTAAACAAGCAAGACTAGTATTGCTGTGGTGTAGGGACAGCTCCAAGGTTTTGCACCACTGTGAGCTTGGCGGGACTCTATCCACTCTTGGAAGTCTATGGTTGAGTCAATGGGGCCCATCTAGAATCTTCCACTAGAAAGGGTTAAAGCAAGAATCAGCATTAAGTTCAAAGAAGCCAATCCCAAAATAGAGTTCAGGTTTAAGGCAAGAATGAGTACGAAATAAAATCTTATACCTAGTATTGGGTATAGTGAGGGGAAACAGGGCTTTTATTCTTTGCTTGTGGTGGTACAATCATTGTGAAGGATGATTTGGAAGAACATAGATTAGCAAATGCCTTCAAGTTTTCATGCTGCTTGAATTACAGATTTCACATCTAGGAATTTGGTCTTAAAGGGGAAATTACGCTTATGAGCAATGTTGTTGCTCAATGATATTTACTTCAGCATTATTTTAAGATTTATTTAATTTATTTTAAAGACAGGGTTACAGAGAGGTAGAGAAAAAGAGAGAGGTCATCCATCTGCTGGTTCACTCCCCAGCTGGCCGCAATGGCTGGATCTGTGCCGATTTGAAGCCAGGGGCCAGGAGCTTCTTCCAGGTCTCCACGTGGGTGTAGGGGCCCAAGGACTTGGGTCACCTACTGCTTTTCCAGGCCATAACAGAGGGCTGGATTGAAAGAGGAGCAGCCAGGACTCAAACCAGCACCCATATGGATGCCAGTGCTTCAGGCCAGGGCTTTAACCCACTGCACCACAGCACCGGCCCCCAGCATTACTTTTTAAAAGACTTTTTTTTTTTTGAGAGGTACAGTGATGGGGGCAGAGAAAGAAAGGGGAGGGAAAGAGACAGATCTCTCATCTGCTGATTCACTTCCCAAATGCCCACTACCAAAGCTTGGCCAGGTCAAAGCCAGGAGCCTAGAACTCTATCTGGGTCTCTCCCCATGGGGATGGCAGCGAGGCAAGCATTTGAGCCATCATCTGATGCCTTCCCAGGCATGTTACCAGGTAGCTAAATCAGGAGTGGAGCAGCCACGACTCCAAGTAACCATTCTTTATGGAACGTGGGCACTGTAAGCAGCAGCTTAACCTGCTGCATCACAACGCCGGCCTCATGTTCTCTTTGTTGACGGGGTACCAGGGAAGATAATGTCTTGACTTCGCTGGTTCTTATGTTGCCTCCCTGTGATAGTTCTTAGAGAGCTAGGTGATATTTTTAGGAAGTAAAGCTTTGTACCCTCTAATAGATATGACTCAGTTTAAGTACTCAGTCCTTTAACTCGGTACAACGAAGTTAGCAAACCGGGACTGACTGCTGTCTCAGGATTTACTTTTCTTCATCTCCAGGGTCCAGATCATTTGTAAGCAGGTCAGTGGGGGACTCCAGTGATTAGCATGATTGTCTTCATCACCACTGTGACCTTATCTTTGACCCCTGTCAAGATGGTGAGGTTTGGGAGAAGCACACCATCATCTTCTTGTGATCAGGTTTGTCTTTACCACTGACCCCAGCTGAGGAGCAGTCCTTGCATGGCTCCCATTTCTGCAGCATTTGGCCCACTCCTGCCTTCTCTAGAGCTTGTGTTGGATGTTGGATGCTTCCCCTGTGCTGTCTGATCATCCTGGACAGCTCCCTGCGTACTGTCCTGCTAGGGTGTGCAGCAAGGAGCTACTGGGTCCTGTCTCATTTGATTAACCTTCTCAGATGGCAGAACCAAGTCCAGCTCCAAGAGCTCCATGCTAGGAGCACCTTCCCACCCTCCTTCCTCTCATTAGGAGCTGCTGCCATTGCATAGATATTTTCTGTATTCCCAGTTCCAGGTTCAAGTTTGGATGAGCAAGAATTTTCTGGCAAGGATCTCCCATAGAGACCCTCGGTATGTTGACATTCGGTGGAAATTTCTTATAAAACCTGGCTTCTCTATAGGAATCATAAAGAGGAGAACTCTGCATCTATTTTTCCCCACCCTCCTGTTTGAACCCCGTTGCCCCTGAGAGAAGTGGCTGATCTGGTTGGTCACACACAGAATCCTTGCATTCACAGGGAACTTGTTCCTGCTTGCAAAAGGGCATGAATGTGGTTCTCTGGATCTTCCTCTTCCACCTGTCCTCCTGGTGCAGGAAGCCAACCCCAGTGTTTCTGCCACTTTGTTCTTCTATTTGCCCCTGCAGTCAGACTCAAGTTTAGGTTTGTGGTGGGTCCAGGAGAGGAGATAGTCTTGGCTAAGCCCACATAACCAAAGATCTGCCATGGTTAGGCATGTACAGCAGGCAGGTAGGTGGGGATCTACATTAAGTGTGGCTCAGAATAAAGCAGGGCTTTGCTTTGCCATTGCTCTCTGCTTTTATTTGGGTGGATTTCCATTGGAGAACTCTCTGGAGTTGTGGCTGCACTCTGGGGCAAGATTCAAGACCTGTGGCTCTTAAGGCCGTGTAAGTCATTCCCTGGTCCCATTATTCCTAACATCTGGCTCCCAGACTCACAGAGCTCTTCAAATGTATGAGCTGGCTTATGCCCCCTCACCTTGACCTTAACACAGCCCATGGCACTCAACCCTAGAAGACCATTGAGATCACCTGAGGAACATTAAAAAGTACCACGTGAGGACCCACCTCCAGAGATTTTTATCTCAGTGGTGTGGTCACTGCCAAGGCTGTAAATGCAACCCAGGAGTTCAACCAAGTGGAAAATCATGTCCAAGCACATGGCCATCCTATGGTCCAGGCTGATAAGCATTCGCTATTGCATATGCATGCTCAAGACCTTGCTTCATCAAACTGAAACAAGCTGTTTGGTAAATTTTGTTGGAAATCTCAGTCACTTTTGTATTTTTCTGGCTAAGTCCTTGCTTTCTTTGCTCTTCAAAGCCTGGGTCTCAGCCACAGGTCGCTCTCTTGGACCTAAGGGGTGTAGAGCTTGTCCTGAGCCTGGACTTTTCAACTCATTGCAGTATTTCTCATCCTCATCAGCCTTGTGAGGCCTCTGCCCTCAGGATTAGATTACTATTTTCTGCCAGAGTTCAGGAGTGATAAACCAGGCTTAGGAGGGCCAAGGTGGGAGCTTGGATCTAGAATCATGGAACATTACAAATACATGTCAAACCAAAGCTGCCTTTGAATAAGTAAATAATAATAAATAAAAGTAAAAAAATAGTATGTAAATAAGTTTTGTGCTTCAAAATATGTTTAAATGCCTCAATGCTACACTAAATTTCTTTTTTAAAATTTTTTCTTTCATTTGACAGGTAGAGTTATAGACAGTGAGAGACAGAGACAGAGACAGAGAGAAAGGTCTTCCTTCTGTTGGTTCACCCCCAAAATGGCCGCCACGGCCGGCACTGCATCGATCCGAAGCCAGGAGCCAGGTGCTTTTTCCTGGTCCCCATGTGGGTGCAGGGACCCAAGCACTTGGGCCATCCTCCACTGCCCTCCTGGGCCACAACAGAGAGCTGGACTGAAAGAGGAGCAACCGGGATTAGAACCCAGCGCCCGTATGGAATGCCAGCACTGCAGACGGAGGATTAGCCAAATGAGCCACAGTGCCAGCCCCATTACACTAAATTTCAAAGTTCAGGAAGACAGTATTTAAGAAGAAGGCCATCCCTGGGGATAGGCTGCTTCTATGCCACTGCCACAAACAACATCTTATGAGAACTGAGAAAGACCAATAAAAACAACCTGAGCAGGTTCTCAACCAGCTTAGATCACAGGAAACTGATCTCGCGTGCACCTGCAAAGCCTCACAAGATTCCCTACGTGGTCTTAGTCAGGGGATAGTGTCAACCTGAGGCAAGGAGAGGGACTCAGTCCTACTGAGGGCCTGTTGAAACACACAGGTGCTCCTAGACTGACTCAGCCTCCCTGGGAGTGCACCAGCAAAACGGGCGAGGACACCTGTCCCACCCTTCTCCTTTGTGCTGGCACTGCCTGTGATCATATCAGCATCTATTTCAGGCAAGTTCCTGATCAGGGTGAAGACTGAAGAACCAATGCCAATATCTGATAAAGACCTAATGTGATTAAAAGCTTCAAAAATAGTGCAAGGATAGGAAATCACACACATAGAAAATGGCAGACTTCCCCACCACTGATATGATGTTTTAATGTAATTTTTTAAAGTTATTTTTGTTTTTTGACATGTAAAAGTCAATCAACTTGCATAAGGGAAATACTATCCAGGAAATAAGGAAAATTTTACAAAGTGATGCCAAACTGTAATGGAGAACATTTCTATTTTCAAATCTGCCTTATGTTTAGGTTGATTTTGAGATGTCTGCCTCCCTCAAGTGATTGACAAATGCCAGTATGGATTCCTGGGACTCTGGGTACCGCACTGATCTGTGGAAGATTCCTGTCTTCTAGCAGAGCCCTGAAAGTGCCATTGGCAGGTCCTTGACATTTGCCATTGCATTTATAATGGAATAAAGGACTTTGTGAAGCCTCTGAGTGACAGTGCTCACTCTCCCGCCCTTCTTCTCTCCTCTCCTTTCCTCTTCGAGCATCACTTCCCCTCCCTCTCCCTCCATCCTATCCAGCTTCCTCTCCCATCTGCTCTCTTCTCCTCCCATCCTCCCCCCTCCCTCTGCAATTCCTTTATAAGGAGCTGATACTTTTAATCTCCATCCTCTAGTACAGGAGTTGGTAAATGTGTTGTATAAACATTCACATGGTAAATACTTTAATATTTTAGGTTTTATAGCTTTGGTCAAACTATTCAACTCTGTAGTTGAGTCAACTTGTTCTGCCAAATTTTGTTGTGCAAAAGCAGCTATAGATGATGCATAAACAGCAGGCGTGGCCCCTAGGCTGTAGTTGTAGACCCTTGCTAGACAGCATCAAGAACCAGCTACCACCGCTCAGCTTCCCATTCACACAAGTTCTATGAAGTTGAACTCCTGCCAAAAAGGTGTGTGTGAGTGTTGTGTGTGTGGTGGTCACAGGGAAAGGAGACATGAGAAAAACAAGGAGTCTCACAAGTTCTGGGTGACAGTTCAAACTTCCTGCTCCATCATATGCTGCAAAGGAAATATCTTCCCCAGGGCCTCTGCTCCCTCTGTTTTCCACTGCTGACGGCAGGAGGGCTGGGTTTGAGCTCTCACTCTACCACACATCCCCAGTGACTCTGAACCAGTCCCTGGTGGTGGCCCAGTCTAGGCGCAGCTGTAAAAGGAATTGAGCAAGAGTGCACTGTACTGCGGGATGTAGAGTGGTCCCAGAGGATTTGAAAGTGTCAGCAGTGGTGAGTGGTAGCCCGGTGATTAAGACACCAGTTAACCCATCTGCATCCACACTGGAGTGCCGAGGCTTGATTTCTACCTCTGCCTCCTCGTTCCAGTTTCCAGCTAACGCGCAATCCTGGGAGGCAGTAGCGATGGCTCAGGCAGTTGGGTTTCTGTCACTTCTGTTGGAAGCTAGGATTGTGTTCGCAGATCTCAGCTTGTACCCTGGCCTAGTCTCAGTCATTTCAGGCATTTGGGGAGTGGACAAGTACATAGGAACTCCCCCTGCCCCATGCCTCTTGAACAAATAAACTTTTAAAATAATTAATTGTCAGCCGGCGCCACGGCTCACTAGGCTAATCCTCTGCCTAGCGGCGCCGGCACACCGGGTTCTAGTCCCAGTCGGGGCACCGGATTCTGTCCCAGTTGCCCCTCTTCCAGGCCAGCTCTCTGCTGTGGCCAGGGAGTGCAGTGGAGGATGGCCCAAGTGCTTGGGCCCTGCACCCCATGGGAGACCAGGATAAGCACCTGGCTCCTGGCTCCTGCCAACGGATCAGTGTGGTGCGCCGGCTGCAGCACGCCAGCCGCGGCGGCCATTGGAGAGTGAACCAACGGCAAAGGAAGACCTTTCTCTCTGTCTCTCTCTCACTGTCCACTCTGCCTGTCAAAAAAAAAAAATTAATTGTCATCAATGCAGGGGCTTCCCAGAGTACGAGTCAAGGATACCTGTGGACAAGTGTGCACCTGTTTGTGAGTCCACAAAGATACATTTATAGTACCTCATCTACTGACTCATTTGATAGGAGGAAGTTTAAAATCCGATGAGGGGAAGAAAAGAAAGGAGGGGGACAAGGGAAGTAGATTTTACAATTTCTAAATCCATGAGTCCGGCATTCAGGACCGTGTAAAGTCTGGGCTTATGCAAAGAATACAGTCTGTTGTTTCTCCACAGGAGAAAATTCAAATGGTGGCAGTGACAGCCACCTACAAGCAGGTGGGGTGAGGTGCCGCGTCTGTCCATGTCCATGGCTGCTATAACAAATGATCGCCCCCAGCGTGGTGTGAAAGAACAGACATTCATCTCCTCACAGCTCTGGAGGCCGGACACCTGGGTTCAAGGTGTCAGCAGGAACATACTCCTTTTGGAAGCACCTGGGACAATTCCTTCTCTGCCTCCTCAAGCTCTGGTCTCTGTCTGCATTCCTTGACTTGTGGCTGTAACACTCCAGTCTCTGCCTAGGTGGTCACATTGCTGCCTCCTTTTCTGTCTGCCAAATCTCCCGTGTGTCTGTGTAAGGACACCTGCCACTGGACTCAGGGCTCACTTTGGATAACCCAGGCTGTTCACATCTCTAGTTCCCTAGTTTAATTATATAAGGAAGGGAGGGAGGGAAGAAGGGAGAGAGGGAGGGAAGGAAAGAGAAAGAGAGAGAGAGAGAGAGAAAGAGAAAGGAAATAAAGAAAGAAAGGAAGGAAGGGAGGAGGGAAGGAAGGAAGGAAGGAAGGAAGGAAGGAAGGAAGGAAGGAAGGAGGGAAGGAAGGAGGGAAGGAGGGAAGGAGGGAAGGAAGGAAGGAGGGAAGGAAGGAAGGAAGGAGGGAAGGAGGGAAGGAAGGAAGGAGGGAGGGAGGGAAGGACCTCCTCTTCCAAATAAGGAAGGCTCCAGGAATTGACCATGAACATGTTTATGGGAGGGAGCACATTTTTGGTCTGCCATAAGCAAATGTTGCTGGCACTTGCCCTGCCTACCACTGGCCATGGTTTGGGTGGAACAGAATGCCATATACCTGGTTATATCACCAACCATGCAGAATGGAAAATGGAAATTGTTCAAGTGGTGAAATGTTGTCTTAGCCAACAGAGACTAAAAATTTGAAATAGGAAAAAAAAATTGTGTCTGATATAGAGTGTGCTGTTTGGCTGGTGGTGGAGTCTCTACAGATGAATATAAAGGAATATTCATAAATTAGTATACTTCTTAATCCTAGAAAAAAAGAGGGGTGGGGGACGAACCCGAGGGATCCTTCGTGAGAATCTGATGCATGTGGAACTGTCAGATGCTGTTTTCTTGGAGTCTTACAACACCGTGAGGAAGGCCGCGTGGTCCCTGCTTTGCAGATGAAGAGACTGAGACTCAGAAGGGCTGGATGAGGAATGGGTGGCACAGGTATGCATCTGCACTGAACATTTTCTGCCTCTGAGCCACGCTGTATTTTCCCAACAGCCAAGGCTTTAGTGATACAGGACAGTAGATCCTGGTACCTTCTCCCCTCTTACACCTGCAGCCAAGATCTCAAGGGCCAATGGAGGGGACTCAGGCAAACACCACAGTAGCCAGAGACTCCGTAAGTGATGCTGAGCCCTCACCAGCATGGCTGCCCTACCCTTGCAGGCCTTCTAGAATATCTGGGTAGTACCGTGATGCTGATCTACCTCATCGTCTTGGCATCATGAGCCTGGGGATATCCCACGTCCACCCTAGATTTCTCCACTGCTATTCTATTCCTCTAGTTCCTGGCAGGATCTCAGAGAGATTGGAGGGTGGGGAGGGAGAGGCACTGCTGTCCCCTCTAAGCTGCCATTCATTCTTCCTGTTTCCTTCTCATTCTCCAGGTCTCAACTGAAAAATCACTGCCTTGGGATGGGCATTTGGCCCAGTAGTTAAAACTCTGGCTAAAACACCCATATTCTGGCTCTGGCTTCAGACTCCAGCTCCCTGGATGGTGGTGGTGATGGCCCCAGTAGCTGGGTCTTTGACACCCACGTGGGAGACCTGGATTGATTTCCTGGCTCCTGGCTCCTGGTTTTGGCCCTGGTCCAACTCCAGCTGCTGCACGCATTTAGGAAGTGAACTAGCAGATGGATGCCCTCCCTCTCTCTCTCTGTCAGTCTCTGTCTCTCTCAAATAAATAGAACCTTAGAACTTTAAAAAAAAAAAAAAAAAAACACTGCTTTGATGCACCCAATCTAGTCATCATCCCAGCCCCTTAGAGCCCTCTTGATCACATCAATGTTTATTTCTTCCTGGGCATGTCCACAATCAGAGACTACCTAGCTTATCTGTTAACAGTTCTCTATATGCTCTATATGCTCTTTATGATGGCACTTCGTGAGACTGGGGCCTTCTGATTGTTCTGCACTATATCCTTCATGCATAACTGGAGTAGTGCGTGGTAGTCATGCAATAAATAAACAAATGAGTGAACACACACACACACACACACACACACACACACAGGATAAGCCCTGTCTCCAGCAGGGATGCTGCAAACAGCCAAGTTCTCAGCCCAGGTTGCAGATCAGGCCCCACTGAGATCTCAGCACATGTAATTTCTGTATCACCCCGGAAAGCATTTAGACTAGCAGGTTTTCTTTTCCTCCCTGGGGCTGCACGGTAAGGGCCACCCAGGACAGACCAAACACACACCACCTCTGCTCACTGGGGCCTCCAGCAGTCACACTGTGAAATTAGCACGGTCTAGACTATACACTCTGACAATCTCTGAATGCAATAAATAGAGCAATTTTAGCAAATCAGGCACATTTGTGGTTGCCTCAGAGCAATTTGAAGGAAGCAACTGCTCTCTCCTGAATTGTGAAGTCTGCTCTGCAGCCTCCTGCCGCTGCCCAGGGAACAGCCGGTAACTCAACGGCAATCAAAATAGTCTCCCCACACTGATGTAACACATAGTGAGGAGCAACACAAAACTCAGTGGTCAGCAGCTGCCAGGCTTGACTTTTCAATAGGTGACCCAAGGGACCCTGTATCCTCCTTTCGGGAGTGAGGGGAAGAAAAAAGGATAAAGCAAAGGAATCCCCAAATGTTCTTGCTAAGAAGAGATAGCCAGCCGGAAGTGGTCTGGCTGGACAAGAGCATGTAAGGCATAAATGGGTTATTTGTTTCTGGATGCTGTCTCCATCTTCACAACTATCAATCTGAAATCGCTTTACCAGCACACACACAACTCCCTTCCTAGCATCTGCACTGGGAGACAGGAGGAATTCCATGGCACAGGTGAGGCGTGATGAGAGGGCGACAGGGCATGTCCTGTGTGAGTCATGTAGACTTTCTTCTGGCAACCATGGAAGTCCCAGGTGGGCAGCAGAATTTCTTACTGTTGAATCAACCAGCATACAGGGAACAACAGCAGGTGTACAGTAAAAGAGGACTATAAAAGGCTTAACACATGCATGACCACACACACATGTGTGTGTGTAAGCACACATGTGCATGCATAAGCTTGGCACTTCCATTTTTTAAATTTTTCTTTCTTTGAACAATTTTAGTTTGACAAAATGTCACAAAGCCAGTGCAGAAAGCTACTACATTTTCTTGATCCAGCTTCCCATTATGCTAATATCCATAATGCTAACATCTTAACATAACCAGAGTGCATTTGTGAGCACTAAGAAGTTAATGCTGATAACAGTATTGTTAACTAAATTATAGACTCTTTGTATTTAACCATTTTTTCTTTTTCCATTCCATAATCCAATCCAGGGCACCACTTGCATTTGGGGCATTTCTGTTTTGGAGATTTAGGATGGTGGGTTTTGGAAATGCAGAAAATGGCTCTCAGGCCAATGAGGTGCTGAGATCTCTCACTTCCACCCCCAGTCTACTTTCCTTTCATAAAACTAGAGTGGCCATTTGGTTCAGTGGTTAGGACCCTGCTGTTCCAGCCCCAGCTCAACTCCAGATTCAGCTTCCTGCTGATTCACACTCTGGGAGGCAAGCTGGTGATGGCCCAAATACTTTGGTTGCTGCCACTCATAGAGGGGACCTGGATGTAATTCATAGCTCCTGGCTTTGGCCTGGACCAGCCCCAGATATTGAGGGCACTTGGAAAGTGAACCAATAAATGAAAGATTTCTCCCTCTCCCTCTCCCTCCCCGCCTTTCCTCTCCCCCTCCCTCTTTCTCTTCCTCTCTTTCTCTTTCTTTCTCTTCCTCTCCCTCCCTCTCTCTCTCTCTTTCTCTTTCTCTCTCTCCTTCTCTCTTTCTCTCTCTCCTTCTCTCCCTCCCCCTTCTCAAATAAATAAAAATACATTTTAAAAATATTTAAATTAGGCCAGCGCAGTGGCTCACTTGGCTAATCCTCCACCTGCGGCGCCAGCACCCCGGGTTCTAGTCCCGGTTGGGGCGCCTCTCTGTCTCTGTCTCTCTCTCACTGTCTAACTCTGCCTGCCAAAAAAAAAATCTAAATTACCTTACCCTATGTCTCATTTTCTTATGTATAAAATGAAGCTATTAGGAGAACTTACTTCATGAGACTGCTGTAAAAAAAATAATTCTAGAAAGAGTTTAGCAGAGGGCTGGGTATACTCTTCAATCAGTATATGTTAGCTGTGCTCAGCTCTTGTTAATGAAAGGAACAGTTATATTCCATATTTAGATTCACCAACAAATGAATAATCAAGGGCTGAGGAATAAAGCCCAGATCTGAAAAACTGTCATTTTTGTGTACAGCCAACTAAGAACTGGGTGTGGTTGCTGGGGTCAGGAACTGCGGATTTGAATCTTGGCTTCTCCTTCTTGGCTGTATTAGGCAGTTGGATGACGGGATTGTGACAGCTGTGCAGTGGTGACAGAGGAGGGCCAAGCAGGCGGCAGGCTGGCCTTGCCCTGGCTCCTACAAACGTCTGGGACTCAGCATGAGCAGCTGGGATGGGGCCAGGCCTGGGGTAGAGCGGCTGCCAGTTAGCTTCAGATGCACCTGGTTCCAGAAATGAAGTTAGTCCTTCTATTTTCATCACTAAGGTCTACACGAGCACTACCAACTCTATGCCACAGGGGAAGGGGATGGAAATGAGTTTTTACTGAGAGATGACAAGCGCCACGCAGGCCCCCACATATGTCATGCATGGTGGTCTTTTCCCCACACCTTTATCTGTAACATATTTTGAACACATATCACATATATGAGTACATAACATATATGTGTGTGTGTGTGTGTCTGCTCTCTCTCGAGAGAGAGAGACCAGAGGCAATGTGCTTGTCTACTCAACTAATGTGTACACTACAGAATAGGTGCCAAAATAGGCAGATAAAACAGATAATTTGCAGAGGAAATAAATAATGTATTAATTCAATTAAAACCAGAAGTCCTATTCATGAGAGTAGGCATAAATCTTTTGTTCAAAAAGTCTTAGTAATCTTGAACTTCTGGAGTCAACTTACTATCAGATATGATAAGCTTGTCTTTGTTTTTCTGTCTTCCTGGGGTTGATACACAAAACTCCTTCCCAAGGGTGAGCGTTTAGTGTGGTGGTTAAGATGCAGCTTGGGGTGCTCAAATCCCATATAAGAGTGCTTGGGTTCAAGTCTTGGCTCTGCTTCTGAATCCAACTTCCTGCTAACGTGCATCCTGGGAGGCAGCAGGTGATGGCCTAAGCAGTTGCATCCCTGGCCCAGCCTCAGTTGTTGCAGGCATTTGAGAAGTGAACTAGTGGATGGAAGATCTCTCTCTCTCTCTCCCCTCCTTCTCTCTTCCTCCCTCCCTCTTCTCCCTCCTTTTCCCTGCCTTTCAAATAAATAAAATTAAAACACAAACCAAAAGCCCTCCATCCCAGAGGAGAGGTACCAGCTCTACCATTTTTGAGGTTTGTGTGGCCACTGCTCATTTCAACTTTTAATTAGGTTTTAATTCCCAGTTTCTATGCAAAACCTTTTTAAGCCACTTCTTCGCTTTGGCAGGGTGTGCTGCACTTAAACTAGATAATGTTCTCTGAGCACTCCTTCTCTCTGAAAAGGCAAATTGCAAGCAAACATGGCAACATGCTGAGAGGGAATGAATGAGGATGGAGCTGCCAAACCCTTCCAGTCCCAGAAATCCCTCTTTTCTTTGAGGACATGCCCAGAACATGCAGCCCAGGGTGAGTGCCAGAGTCCAGCCGTATATTAAATATGAGTAAAGCTTAATTTTCTAGTAAGTAAAAAACACACAGAAATGCTAATACTTTCTGCCCAGACTTAAAAAGGGCTGTCCTGTGGGTCTCCCAGAATCATTCACCTTTTTGGATTCTATTTTTAACACTGCTCTCATTTGTCACAACAACCCTGTTAGATAAGTGGATAATGGCAAGCCCATCTTACGTGTGAGTGAGAGACTGAGGCCGGGGAGTTTGTGCATGTCCTCTGGGAGAGCAGTTTGCCAATAGGGTTAAACCCAGGCCCTCTAATACTGCCTCCAGTGCCCTTTTTATTCCAGCCTCTCCTTCCATCCCTCCAGCTTGGCCAGCCTGGTTCCCTCCTCTTTCCACTCCTCATGATGCCGAAATAAACACCAGTTTCCAAGAGGCCACAACCTGAGTAGCAAAGAAGCCCCTGATGCCAGGACATTGTGATAGTTAAGGAATCCAAGTAGAGACCCCTCCTGATGTTAAGTAGAACACATTTATACAAGAAGTGTTCACTTTTGAGGAACTGACATTCGGCAGAATCAGGCCAAATTCTAAAATTAGCAATAAAAGGGATACAGCCAAAGATGGGTGAGAAGTGGGATGGTATGGTGGTTGAGAATCCTGGCTCTGGCTCTGGCTCTGGAAGAGTTGATTGTCAATCCCAGCTCTACCCTTCCTGGTTGTATGACCCTGACACTAAGCCTTGGTTTCCCCAACCTTTTAATGCTGACCCTTTGGTTGTTGGGAGAATATAGGGCACAGAACAACAACAGGGGCTGGTGCTATGGCACAATGGGTTAAAGCTCCAGCCTACAGCCCAGGCATGTCACATGGGTGCCAGTTCGAGTTCTGGCTGCTCTACTTCCAATTCAGCTCCCTGCTAATATACCTGGGAAAGCCTTGTAGGATGTTCTAAGTCCCCCCTGCACCCACATGAGAGACCCAAAGAAGCTCCTGGCTCCTGGCTCTGAATTGGCCCAGCTCTGGCCACTGCTGCCATGTGGGGAGTGAACCAGCAGATGGAAGACCTCTCTCTCTGTCTCTGCCTCTCTCTGTAACTCTGTCTTTCAAATAAATAAAACAAATCATTTTTTAAACAATGAAAAAAAAAAAAAGAACTCAGCACAGCACAATTCCTGACATCTTTTAACATGTAAAGGGTGAAGCTGTGACTTCTGTTTGATTTTTCCCCAGGACAGTGAGCCCAGGTAGACCTGTGACTCTTGTCCTAACACAGACCCCGCAAGTCCCTCTGCTCTCCAAGGCTCTCCTACTCCACCACAAGGACCTCACACAACAAGGGGTCAGCCTCCCACTCTGCAAAACGTTGCATCTCAATGCATGCTGCTTACAAATCCTCCTGTTTACTTACCAGGGCAACTCTGCTGAGACTCTGACCTGCTTAGCCCAGGAAAGAAAAGTGTAATCTTGGGCCAGCACTGTGATGCAGTGGGTTAAGCCACTGTCTCCAGTGCCGGCATCCTATAAGGGCATCAGTCTGAGTCTTGGCTGCTCCACTTCTGATCTAGCTCCCTGCTACTGTGCCTGGGAAAGCAGCAGAAGATGGCCCAAATCCTTGGGCCCTTGCATCCACATGGAAGATCTGGAAGAGGCTCCTGGCTCCTGGCTTCGGCCTTGCCTAGCCCCAGCCATTGCAGCCATTTGGGGAGTTAACTAGCAGATGGAAGATCCCTCTCTGTTTTTCTCTTCTCTCTGTAATGCTGCCTTTCAAATACATAAATCTTTTTGAAAAAAGATTGTATTAAAAATAATCAAGGGAGATAGAGGTGTTTCCTAAATCCCAACTGATTTTTCCCTACTACAAAATGACACTTCTTTCCCCTTGGTTGATACTGCATCAAGTTAATTGTGTGTTCAGATACACAGACTTTGCACACCATCAAACCACAGTTCTAAGGAAGCAAGCTCCTGGAAGCAGTTGGTCCCTTAAGGGGGGTAACAGAACTATGGGGTAAGAGCAGGCTGGACAGCATGCAGGTCCCCAGCCTGGGGCAGGATCATCCCGCAGGGGGTCACGCAGCATTTGGAAATGCGTGGTTGGATTTACTTTTCTTGACTGTCACAGTGACTAGGAGGCACAGTGACATTTAAGAGTTGGGACAGCAGAGATGATAAACATCTTCTAAAGTGTCAAGCAGTCCCATCCACTGAACACCAGTAAGTCCCTGACTGGATGAATCGTGCTCAGAACATTCCCCAGGGATGCTCTAGGTGAGCTCACAGGCTGGAAGCTCCGACTGTTGGGTGGGCTTTAGGAGACAGGGTCAGTCAGGGCCCGCGCTGCTCTCACGATGCTTTCTGAACATTTCCATGATACGTGGAACCCTACTCTGAAGTCCTCAGCTGGACTACAAGCCCCATGCCAACATACATCACGTTCGATTCATCTTTGAAAACACCAGGGCCATCATGGTTCTTGTTTTTTTGTTTGCTTGTTATTGCTTTTGTTTTTACTTTGTTTTTACCACAGTTTGTTTATTTATTTGGAAGGCAGAGTGACAGAGAAGGAGAGAGGGAGGGGAAGAGAGAGGAAGAAGGGGAAGGGAAGAGAGAGAGATTGATTGATCTTCTATTTGCTGGTTCACTCTCCAAATGCCTGCAACATTCATGGCTGAGTCAGGCTAAAGCCAGGAGCCTGGAACTCCATCTGGGTCTCCCACATGGGTGGCAGGAACTCAAGGACTTGTACCATCATCTACTGTCTTCCCAGGCACTTTAGCAGGAAAGGCTAGATTGGAAGTGGAGGAGCTGGGACTTGAACCAGCACTTTGCTGATATAAGATGTAGGCATGCCAAATCACAACTTAACCCTTTGCACTACAATAACTGCCCTACGTCACCTTATCTATTGATTGAGTGATTTTATAATTCTTATTTATTTTACTTCTCTGGCAGACAGACAGAGAGCTGTCATTCCCTGGTTTACTTCCCAAATGCAATGCCTGCAACAAAGCCATGAGCTGGGAACTCAATCCCCAGGGTACACAGTAGCAATAAGCTGGAATCGGTGCAGAGCTTAGTGGCATCTTAAAGCACTCTGCCAAGCACCTCCCCGTATTTTAAAGACTATTTATTTATTTCCTTGAGAGGTAGAAAGAGACAGAGAGCGAGTTCCTCTACCCATTTTGGTTCACTCTCAAAATGCCCACAGAGAGGAGCAAGCTCTCTGTCTCTTTCCCTCTCCTTCTGTTTCTCTGTCTTGCAAATAAATAAGTGATCTTACAAAAAAAAAAAAAAAAAAAGAATGTTTCTTTTCTTTTGAAAATGGCAATCACCTTCAGATTACTGTTTGGCAGGGACAGAAGATTAATGTGGCCCTCAAGAGCAAAATACCAAAGAGCCAACAGCAGATATCAGCTGGCCACTTAGTGTGAGCCCAGGCTGAGCTGACACAATGGTTCACTTCCTTCTCACAACACAGCTTCCTTGTGAGGTGGGTACAATCATCGTCATTCCCATTTTACAGATAGCAAGACTGAAGCTTAGCAACATTATCTACTTTGATGGCACTCACATAGTACTAAATGGTAGGGCCAGGATTGGCACTCAGGCAATGAGACTTGTCCCATCTCAAGGCCAGGGCCTTTCCTGCACCTGCTAGGGAGCCCAGACAGCCTGGCAGAAGGACACTTGATATTTGAGCCCTCAGGAGGATCAGGAACCTGCTTCTTTATGCCCTGATCTTTTGCACCTGTTCAGCCCGGCCAAGTTATGAAGCTGTCTCATCACAACATTTGTGAGTGGAGGTATGGCACTGGAGTTGGAATGAAAGAAGAATCTTTCCGTATTTCCACTACAAAGGACATATTGACACTCCTGATAGTTGGCTTCCAGTCCATGACTTTAGAATTTGTAAGGCACTACTGCTTCAAAATAATTGGCTTTCTAAAGGTAACTGACAGCTGAAGACACCCCAAATGGCTGTTTTTGAGATCTTTTTTTTTTTTACTAAGCAGAAAACCAAACCAAAACAAAAGGACTATTTCAGCAGTCAAAAAGACAGAGTTCTATATATACAGACTTACACAGTTGGCTCATCAGACACAGGCTGATTATTTTAGGCACTGTGAAGTTCAATATTTTCCAACAATTATCAAGAAATGCCGGGCCTGTCAAACGTAAACATGTAAGAGCACTTGTGTGATTGCAGGCTTCTGTATTCTGGCCCTAGATTTGAGGTCACCCAGAAAAAGCCCAGTGTCTGAGGCCAGAAAACAACTCCCAGGAGAGCCCATGGCTCCCCCAGGGTCTGTGGGGAACACTTTATTGTGATGTTTACAGTCATCTCGGTTGCATTTATTCTGAGTCTGTACTCCCAGAGTGGGACAGGTGGTGGCACCAGGATATCTCGTGGTTGCCTATGTCATCGGTCACAGTTCACCTCAAGCATCACCCCTGCATGACTCTCGTGCCAGGAACTGCGGGAGGTGTAAAGGTGAAAGAAGCTCTCTGGACCCTGGTTGCCGAGTCCCCACCAGACGGTGTCTTCGTCAGGGCAAAGTTCAGCCTCAGAGAGACGTGTGCTACGACCAGGAGAAGGGGAAGCAGAACTCTGGGAGAATACACATACCCCGCATATGTGTGTGTGTGTGCATGTGTGTGTGCACGCATGTGCATGTGCATAAGCTCTCATGTGTATTTGTGTTGGGATGGGGTTCACAGCCATCCACGGAAAGAAAAGATCACAAGGGGTCCTCACCAGCTTTCACCCTTTGCTGATTTTAAGAGCCTGCATGGGGAACCACATAGATGACTTCAGGCTGAACCAGGCCTGGGTTCTACTGCAGACATTGTCCATGGCAACTGCATGACTTCAGCAGGACCTGAGCTTCAGGGACATCACTGGTAAATGGTGACTTGTTCCTTACATGGAGATCTGTCACGATCATGAAACACCACCCACAGGACAGGTATTGTGGCACAGCACAGTTCGATCTGGCTTGCAATGACTGCATCCTATATTTTGAGTACCAGCTACTCTACTTCCTATCCTGTTCCCTGCTAATGCACTTGGAAAGCAGCAGAGGATAATCCAAATACTTGGGCCCCTGCCACCCAAGTGGGAGATCAGGATGCAGTTCTTGGTTCCTGGTTTCAGCCTGGTCCAGCCCTGGCTACCATTTGGGGAGTGAACCAGCAGAAAGATTTCTCTCTATGTATATGTGTCTGTGTCTATCTCTCTGCCTTTCAAATAAATAAACAAATATTTTTAAGATTGATTTCTTTATTTGAAAGGCAGAGTGACAAGAAGAGAGGAAGACACAGAAACAAATCTTCCATCTTCTGGTTCACTCCCCAGATGGCCACAACAGCTGGAGCTGAGCCAGGCCTGGAACTCCATCAGGGTTTCCCACGTTGACGGCAGGGGCTCCAGCACTTGGACTGTCTTCAGATGCTTTCCCAAGCACATTAGCAGGGGACTGGATCAGAGGTGGAACAGCTGGGACTCCAACCAGTGTTCACAGGGGATACCAGCATCACAGAAAGTAGTTTAACCCACTGCGCCACAATGCTGGCCCCATAAAAACATCTAAAAAAATGAAACACAGCACACAGTACAGCAGACACCGACAAGCAGGCATTCTTTGTCTTCCAAGGCCATTCTGCTATCCAAGCCAGGTTTAGAAACACTGGCCAGGGTTTTACAGTTTAAATTAAACAAACACACTCCGCGCTCCCTAGTGACTGCAACTGCCGCCTGGGCTAATGTTATTCTTACTTTTTTCTTAACAGCTCCTTTTTCCCCACTAAGGGAGGTAGTAGAGGTAGGTTCCCACAGGCTTCCCTCAGCTGGACCTACGATCAGACCTTGGGTCTGCATGTGTTTTGTTGGTCAAACATGAGCACCATCTCCAGTTTGCAGAACTGAGCAGATCCTGTCTTGGGCCTTCAGGCCCCCGTGCAAACGCACACACAATGTGTTCACAAAGACTGCCAACCCTGGAGCCTATGAGAACAACTGATTCTGTGTCTTCTAGGGAAGTCACATTCAGGGCCCGGCACTGTGATGCAGTGGGTTAAGTTGCCACCCGCGATGCCAGCATCTCATATGAGCACTGGTTGGGGTCCTAGCTGCTCCACTTCCAATCCAGTTCCTTGCTAATGCACCTGGGAAAGCAGCAGAAGATGGCCCTTGTCCTTGGGGGCCCTGTTACCCACATGGGAGACCTGGATGAAGCTTCCTGGTTATGGCCTGGTCTAGCCCAGCACCGGCTATTGTGGCCATTTGGGGACTAAGGATGCAGATGGAAGATCTCTTTGTCTCTCCCTATCTCTGTGATTCTTTCAAATAAATAAATATATGTCAGTTTCTCAACTCAATTCTGCCACAATTGTACTCACCTGGGGGCACCCCATTAGGGACACTGAGCCATGCTATTTAAACAGAAAATTCTTTTCCTTCTCCCAATCTTGTCTTTTTTTGTTTGTTTGTTTGCCTACCTTAAGCACCTCTGCTAAATATCTACACAATGAAATTCCAAATCAAGGTGTTTTTGCACTGCTTATTTGCATAAAAATTAATGATTTTTTTAAAACACGTGAACATGACACCAACATAACTGATTATTTTAGTCCTGAGATCTTAATGAGAGACTTTGAAAGTGGAGTAAGCCCACCTCCATTTGTGTTCTGGCCAAGATAGGAAATTGCAGTTCTGAGAATGAAGAGAGAGAGAAGACAACAGAACAGATGGAAAATACAACATGCAAGACTTCTGTGTGCGCAGAAAGCAATACTTTACACCTTTTTATCCCAGAATTTTGGGATGAATGGAGAAGTTAGAAATGTCAGTTTCTAGTCCTCCACTCATAGTGAGCAGGACAGCCCCAGGATTCCCTGAGTTACTTTTATAATAGTCACTCAGTGTGTGCTGTGGTCTTTGTTCCAGGGTGCTGGGGAAACCAAGTCAAAATGAGCCACTCCCTCGGTCTTTAAGGGCCTTGCAGTCACTATCTAGCCAGGAATGTGGGTGAGGAAGCAGTAAATACACAAAGCACACTGGAATGGAATGGAATGGAATGGAATGGAATGGAATGGAATGGAATGGAATGGAAAGGAAAGGAAAGGAAAGGAAAGGAAAGGAAAGGAAAGGAAAGGAAAGGAAAGGAAAGGAAAGGAAAGGAAAGAAAAGGAAAGGAAAGGAAAGGATAGGATGGGTTCCTGGGAGAGGAAGGCCATAGGGCTTTATAGGGGAGGTGTCACAACAGGGTATATGCTCCCCAGGACAACAGAGAATTGAGGCAGGCATCCCAGAGAAGACAGCCTACATAAGCAACCAAGTCTAACTTAAGCAACCGCAGGGAACTTTCACTCTCTTCTACGCATTCTTTACATAAGTAAGCAATACTTCCTCTATATGCCAGTTAGTTACCTGTCAGCTAGAGATGAAGCACAAGGCAAACTCCTATGGAATCAATAACTAAAGCATTATAAAATGAATCATATTTCTTATGCCTAACCTGACAATGTGTGATAAAAAAGCTCATTCACAGAAATCCTCTACCCCTCCTCACCATCTCATCACCTTTTGGCAAGGCCCCTTCAAGATCCATTTTCTAATTATATGAAATCGAGCTTATTTAAGGTCAGTGCCTGCAGACTTACTCGCCTTCCATTATTAGACTTGCATGCTGCTCTTATTCTTTTCTTTCCCTAGGATCAGAACACATGAACCCACTAATCCACCTCAATAAATAAATCAACAACTCTTAGGAAGAGCTGTAGCATGCTGTATCTGTGTGAACTCATCTTCTTTATTAAATGAATTCCATTTTGTGAAATAATGAGTAAAAGTCAAACACGTATCTCTGGCTATTGCCATAACTGCATCCCAATAGAGTTACTGTACAACTATCATTTTTCTATTATACAGCATGGTTGAAAGGATGTAGAAGCTGGCCAGGGGAGCATGCTATCACTTGCAAACCATCATTAACTCACATAATGGACCACTTGTTAAAATCATCCATCAACACATTCTGGGCAAAACCAAACTAGAAAGGACACTACTGTGCTGGTTCAAAGAGTTCCTGTGTGCATTAGTCCTGAGAAGACACACATGTCCACTCCATACCTGGCACATAAGCTCAAAGAATAAGAATGGAATGCAATTGGCCAAGTCACATTCGCAAAAACAGGAGGAGGAAGACAGCTTGGAGATAGCTTGGTAGGTTGCCACAATAAAATAAAACAAAGGAACAAATAAACAAACACGGACCCTAAGAAGGACATCAACGGTGGCTACTCCCATTCTACAGAGAGGATCCAATTCAAATCCCCCAAATTCTCTCAACTCCTACTTCAATCTATCAAATGCAGGGGATACCACAGAGCTCAGAAGATTGAGGCGAGGAGGAAAACAGATGACATATAAAGTGTTCTGCATCCTGTTAGGTGGGTACTCAGTAAGGCTTGGTTTTACTCTTGCCTGTGTAGATGAGCTAACCCAATGCTTTCTTAAAATTTTGTTTATTTTAAATGAACAGTCCGTGATATTTGTAGACAGAGACCCTTTTCTCTCTTTGTCTTTTTTTTTTTAACAGCAGAGTTAGACAGTAAGAGAGAGAGACAGAGAGAAAGGTCTTCCTTCCATTAGTTCACCCTCCAAATGGCCACTACGGCCAGCACGCTGCCCTGATCCGAAGCCAGGAGCCAGGTGCTTCCTCCTGGTCTCCCATGCAGGTGCAGGGCCCAAGCATTTGGGCCATTCTCCACTGCCTTCCCGGGCTACAGCGGAGAGCTGGACTGGAAGAGGAGCAACCGGGACAGAACTGGTGCCCCAACCGGGACCAGAACCCGGGGTACCGGCGCTGCAGGCGGAAGATTGGCCAAGTGAGCCGCGGCGCCAGCCCACCCTCTCTTTGTCTTTAAGCTAACACTGTGCATACCATAAAGCTGAAAGTACAGTGATGGAGGCTTTGTTCAGTCAGCAATGACCCATCCCCAGGAGATGAATCTTCACATCCAGTTCCCTGTGCCACAACTGGTTTGGGGTGGACACGTGAATGAGTTATGGCCAAACAATAGGAAGGCGTGGTCTGCCGGGGAGAGACTAGACTGCAGCTTGTACTTCTCAAAAGTGCTGTAGACAATTCTGATGCCTGCACTGAGAAGAACTTTCCTAGAACAATGGCGCACAAGTCTCTTTATTGCCCACTTTGGGCATGCTATGCCTCGCTACTCCTCGCTCCATTTCCATGCAGGCCACATTATAGTAGCTTTGTTGCTGAATGGAAATCAGGCTTTTTAGTACAACTTACTGCAGCCCTTGGACTAATGAGACTCTATAGCAACATGCCAATTTGAGTTCCTAGAGATCTTTGAAACCTCACCTCGTAGGCTGTGCTGGCAACCCTCAGTTCTAAGTAAAAACTGGTATTTTATGGGATAGTTCATCACTCACCAAAGTAGGGACTTGTACTTTTATCTCAGTTCATAATTGGCAGGTCATTCCTTGGAAGAAATCATATTTGAAGAATCACCACACTAGGACCCAATCATGCTGTTTTGAGTCTATTATGCCCATTTATGAAAGATGTGGAAAACAGCGTGGTCTCAGCTTCAACCATCCCCCAGTGGGAAGACCAGGTACTGTCAGGTGCATCTACTCTCCAATCCCCCGCCCCCATTTCCATCTTCAGGCAATTTCTCTCCCCAATACCCACATCTTTTTCTTTTTATTTAAGATTTACCTATTTATCTAAAAGGCAGAGTGAGAGAGAGAGAGAGAGTGAGAGAGAGAGAGAGAGAGAGTGAGTGCTTCCATCTGCTGGTTCATTCCCCAAGTGGCCTCAACAGCCAGGGCTGGGCCAGGCTGAAGCCAGGAGCCAGAAGCCTCATCCAGGCCTCGCAGATGGGCCCAGGGTCCTAAGCACTTGGGCCATCCTCTGCTGCTACCCCAGGTGCAATAGCAGGGAACTGGATAGGAAATAGAGCAGCCGGGACTCAAACAAGTGCCTACATGAGACGCAGTATCACAGGTAGCAGCCTAACCCGCTGCACCACAAGGCCAACCCCTACTCATATCTTCTTTAGGTTTCTCTTCACTCCCCCTTTTTCCCATTTACTTCAGAGAAATTTATTTTCCTGTCTCCCTTTTGCAAGGCAAATATTAGTTAAATCATTAAGTAAACTGAAGTAATTAAGCCATATACAAATGCATTCTCCCATATAATTTCACAATAATAAAGCACCAGCACCTTCCAAAACACTTGAGGGACCCAAGAATCCCTTTGAGAATTTCCACGAATTTCCATGAAACACTCAGTTGTCCCTTTAGTGCCAATTAAAGGTACCTCAAACATCAACGCTCATGAAAACAAAACTGCATATCAAGGTCAATTTTAGAGTTCTGTTTTACTTCATTGCTAGACTTTCAAGAGGTGCTTTTTTATTGCCAAGTTCTTTGGAGATGTGTAGTGACTAATTCAGTTGTATCATGGGTTAAACAGACATGTATACACTGGGCTGGGAAGACAAATACTTTTCCACTTAAATTCTAAGCCATAGATCATTCTGAATCACATCCCACTGAAGTCTGGCAATTCACAGTCACATGATAACCCACTTTCCTTGCTTAAAGCAGAAACCGTTAACAGTAAAACTAACAAAAGAACAATACAAACCAATGTGCCCCAGAGATCTGATCTTCCATTTTTAAGTAACTATATGGCAGGCATGGGTGTTTAGTCTCTTAAGAGGTGACATCTTTCAAGATGTCAAGATGAAACTCTTTCAAGATCAATATCATGCCTTACACGTGCATGAGAGTCCATTTCAAAAAGTTCATGGAAAAATGGAATTAAAAGTTTGTTTTCTTGCAAACATTTTAAAAATTCATGCATAGTTTTTTTTTTTCATGAAGTATATTTTCCATGAACTTTTGGAAGACTTTTGGCACATCTACCTCTTTTTGAATCTGAATGGCTTCACTAAGTAGTACTGAAAAACAAGACATGCATAAAAACAAGAAGCCCTGTGACTGCCAAAGTTATGCACAGCAACAATGAATGAGTCCAGCTCAAGGGGGCAATAGGGCCCCAGGAGGGAAAGGGTCAAGAGCATCACTGGGGTTTCCCATAGGGCACCTGGTTAATGCACCCTGTGCAAGCAGGAGCTCCCCCAACTCCAGCCAGGACTTTGGAAAGAGCAAGCGACACGATTAGAGGCTGTGGTGACAGTCAGTGATGTGCACAGCACAGCATTAGCAACACTGACTGCAGACCTGGATGGGGCGCCCTATAACTAAACCTTCAGGCAGGCCACAAAGTCTAAAGGTGGCAGAAAGGACAGAGAAGTGACGGAGGTGAGAAGGAATTCCAGAAACCCGCTGTGCTGGGGACTGAGAGGAACAACTGGCCCTTTTTCCCTTAAGAGAGGGGTGTGTTACTGACATTTCCACCTTATCTGTCCCCAGGCTGGTGGCCTGGGAAACTCTTGTCATATAAGCATCAAAACCTGGGCTTTGAAGGCTATGAAAGTATTGCAAACTGGAGCAAAATACTTCTTTCCTGGGGCCAGCATTGTGGTGCAGCAGACTGAGGTGTCATCTGCAACAGCAGGCATCCCATAATTGTGTACCACTTCCTTTATTTTTTTAAAGCTTTTATTTAATGAATGTAAATTTCATAGGTACAACTTCAGGAATATAAAGCGATTCTTCCTCCCATATCCGCCCTCCCACTTCCATTCCCATCCCACCTCCTACTCCCTCTCCCATCCCATTCTTCACTAAGATTCATTTTTAATTAACTTCATATACAGAAGACCCACTCTATACTAAGATTTCAACAGTTTGCACTCAACACACACACACAACATATAAGGTACAGTTTGAGAACAAGATTTGCAGTTAATTCTCATGGTACAACTCATTAAGGACAGAGGTCCTACATGGGGAGTAAGTGCACAATGACTTCTGTTGTTAATTTAACAATTAACCCTCTTATTTATGACGTCAATGATCACCAGAGGCTCTTGCCATGAGCTACCAAGGCTATGGAAACCTTTTGTGACCACAAACTCCGTCAGTATTTAGACAAGGCCATAGGCAAAGTGGAAGTTCTCTCCTGCCTTCAAAGAAAAGGTGTACCACTTCCAATCCAGCTTCCTGCTAACATACCTGGGAAAGCAGCAGAATACGGTTGCAGTGCTTAGGCCTCTGCACCCATGTGGGAGACTCAGATGGAGTTACCAGGGTTGGCCAAGCCCTGATTGCTGAGGCATTTGGGGAGTAAACCAGTGGTTGGAAGACCTCTCTCTCTCTCCCTCTCCCTCTCCCTCTCCCTCTCCCTCTTTCCCTCTTTCTGTATAACTTTGCCTTGCAAATAAATAAATCTTTTTAAAAATACATCTTCCTCTTTGTTAAAATCACGGTACAAAAATATTTCTTTGTATGAAGCATTTAAAATTCCCTCCCCAACAGGCAATCAGGAAATGAACACATATCTTTATCCTGTAGATGTCTTTTGAGCATTTGAAATCTGCAGGCACACGTACCCATTCCATAATTTCCACAGTGGTTTCACTCTAGAACGAGACAGGTAACACACCTGTCACCTCTCCCACAATAGGGCCCTCCAGATCATTGAAAGCTGCCTCCGTGATTCTCATGTTAAACAGGGCTGATCTCAGAACCTCTACACAAGCCCTGACGTCCTAGCCACACGCTCTCTCCCAAATGGGTTCAGGGAAGGCCCCTCTGACCATCCCTAGACAGACAGGTAGTCATGGACAGACATGTCAAAATGCTTTTCTATCTGACTATGCTTAAAACGCTTCCCTTCTCCAGATGTTAAACAGCATCCAGAAGAGCGGCCCCCAGGAGCCACTTTGGAACAATATGGCCCTGGCTTCTTGCCACAGTCGATTTGAAGGGAGTCTCTGTGATGTGGCTGGTCCTGTGAAGCTAAACCTAGAAGCTGTGGGGTTGCTGCATGTGACTGAACACAAAGATCCGAAAAGCAGAGAAAGTCAGGTAGGGTAAAGGATGGGGTAAAAGTAAGAGGGTAGGGGAGAGAGAGAGAGGAAGAGACAGAGGGAAGAACAAGAGACAGAAGAGAAAGGGAAAGTGGAAGAGGGCCAAGGAGGGAGAAAGGGAGAAGGAGAAGAGAAAGACTAAGGACAAGAGATAAAAGAGGAGGGGCCAGCACTGTGGCTCAGTGGGTTGATGCTCCACCTGCAGCGCCTGCATCCCATATGGGCACCGGTTCTAGTCCCAGTTGCTCCTTTTCCAGTCCAGCTCTCTGCTATGGCCTGGGAAAGCAGTAGATGATGGCCCAAGTCCTTGGGTCCCTGCACCCGTGTAGGAGACCGGAAGAAGCACCTGGTTCCTGACTTCGGATCGCCGTTGCGGCCATTCTGGGGGGGGTGAACCAGCAGACGGAAGATCTTTCTCTCTGTCCCTCTCACTCTCTGTAACTCTACCTCTCAAATAATTAAATAAAATCTTAAAAAAAAAAGAGAGAGAGGAGAGGGAAGAGGAGGGGAGGAGAGAGGGATAGATGGGTGGGCAGGTGGATGGATAAGGAAGATGGGCAGAGAAGTCATTCCAGTGACTTTTTGTGCTTCTTTTGAGTCTGTATTTCTGGTTTTGATTTTTTAAGATACCCCTGCACCCTATACAACTACCTCCTTCTCTTTCTTCCTAAGCTGGCTCAAGTTGGGCTCCATGTCAGAGAACCCCAGGCTCCTAACTAATACATTTCTCATGTAACATGCAACATTGAGTCTGGTATTATTTTACCCTTCAAATCTGATTCAGCTGCATGGGCAGACGATGAATAAGGACAAGGCACCCAGGTCTGGAAGGAAAAACATTAATTTATAAAAAAGTATTTTTTCACTTTTTTTTTAAATGCCTCTGGTCACAAAGTACCTATTATAAGCAATGGAATCTGTGGCATTTTGTGCTTTTCACACAAGATGATCATTTTACAAAGGCCCCGAGGAGGATGGCAGGGCAACATCCAGGCAGGAGATGAAGACGAAGCAGGGCTGGAGGCCTCAGGGGGCACGGGAAAGCTCCCTGTCGCATGAGACCACCAGCCCTTCCCTGATTCAAGAAGATAAAGGAAGAGCGCTGTCCATTGGCTGAATTATACAACAGCCTGAACCAACCCCCAGAATAAGTTCTCTCTCCTAGTGTGCAGCCTATGAAGGCAGGACTGCGTCTTTCCCACTACTTTGTGCATTAACGCAGAACAGGGAGTCAGTGTTTGCTGAATGAATGTGTGAACAAATAGATACATGGCAGCCTCTGAGATATTCCTAAATGGAGTGGCCCTGAGAGCTCAGTTAGGAAGCATCTGCAGGGAGGGGAGGGAGGAAGGAGTCCATTCACGTGACCGAATGGAACAGTGAATGCTCACTCACCCTGACATTCAAGGAAGACGACTAAGCACCTGCTGCACAGCCTCAGACACCAGGCGGTCCCCATTTTGGGGTTGTGCCTGGTCTACCTGGCAGCTCTCAAGGGTGTCACCTCCCTCAATAGTGACAGGAGTTGGACGTGGAACCCATGGGGACAAGGGAACACTGTACGAGTGATTTGCAACTGGGAATGTGGAATGAGACCCACTCTCTAGACTGAAGTCAGGATGCTGCACTCTGTCTAGGAGTTCCCCCGGGCAGTGGAGAGCCCTGCTGGGACACACGCTTCAGGCAGCGAACTCTGAAGTCAATGAGTTCCAGCAGGCGACACTAATTGAAATATCCAGGCAGCTTCCACGGCTGCCCCAGGACAAAATACTTCAGTAATGAAAACCAGATCTGCAAAGCCGCTGGTGGATGCTGCACACACTGCTGTTCAAAGGAAAAGCCCAAATCCACTTTCTCAACTCATTCCGCAGCTGCCCTCCAGGACTACAACTGAAGGGAGACACCTGGAGTTCCTTATGTCTTGGGCCATAAGATGGGCCCACAAGTCAGGACACAAATGCTCAAGGGCCAAGTGCAAGTTCACAAGGCCAGCAATGGCAGTGAGCCTCTCCTTCCTAGTGAACAAGAAATGTTCAGGGCACGACAGCACCTTCTTTGAAGGTTCCAGGAAACTCTGAGACTTGTTGGCCCTTAATGATTCTATCTCCTCTGTCCAGGGACGCTGAGCAAACAGGCAGCAGGGGCGGGGCTAAGACTGCTTCCTAATACGGCACAATAAACTAACACACTGGCAAGCAGGTAAGACGCCACTTGGGATGCCTGCTTCCCATACTGGAGCTCCTGCATTAGAGTCCCAGCTCCACTTCTGATTCCAGCTTCCTGCTAATGCACACCTTGCGAGGCAGTAGGGGATGGCTCAAAAACTTGGGCCCCTGCCACCCCCATGGGAAATCCAGATGGCCTTCTAGGCTCCTGGTTTTGGCCTGGCTCACCCCTGGCTGTTGTAAACTCTTGTGGGAGTGAACCAGAGGAGGGAAGATTTCTACTCATCTGTCTCTGTGACTTTCAAAAAATTAAATAAATTTTAAAAGTAAATGAACAACCTAACACACTGGACTGAGCTGAGAACATCCCTTCTCCAGGGCATCCCAGGCAGATACAGCAGAGGGGATTTCCTCCGTGATGTCCCCTCAGCTCTTCAGACTCAATGCCAATGAGACCAAGGCTACCACGGGGACTCCAACCACATCAGCAAGTGTACTCCCGCGGAGGGGGGTGGCGCGTAAAATGATTTGTAGAAAGTAGATCCCAACAAGGTAGAAATCTGACTAGTTTAAATTTTTTAATCTCACAAGCATATGAATGTGATTTTGATATTTAAAATTTCTAACAGTAAAGACCCAAGTTCCTTTTCTCACTCCCCCTAAATTCCCCAGTTCCTTCTTTATGTGTTTATACAACGTATTAGTAGTAGTAGGTATATATATATATATATATATGTGTGTGTGTGTGTGTGTGTGTATATTTCCATGTCAGTTAACACTACAGACTTCACTCTAACTGCTGCCTAGTAATATATGCTCTGGATACATCATATTTCACCACTTTCCCTGTTGAATTGGTCCCAATTTTTTTCTTAGCATAAACAATGCTAAAACAAAGGTTCTTGTCCAGGTCTCCCTGTGCACATGCTCTCGTTCAATTTTAACAGTTTTAAAAACTTATTTTTTGATGACTTGTAGTCCCACAATATCAAATGAATCACAACAGTTTATTTCGACATATGTAGTGCTATGGAGAAGGAAAAGAAGCTTATCTCACTTGTTTATAATGCACATACAATTCAAATTTAAGAGTGTGTGTGTGTGTGTGTGTGTGAGAGAGAGAGAGAGAGAGAGAGAGTTCAAAGCACTGGGAGACGGGCTCAGCAATGAGCATAGAAGGAGCCGCCTCTGGCGCATGTTGTGATCCTTGTGTTCTGTGCTTGTGAAGGGACAGAAATGTCTGTGACAAGGTGAAAGACTTGAAGGGTTGGCAGGGAGGTGCAGTGGGTTAAACCTGTGCTTGCCATGCCAGCACCCCATACTGGAGTGCCACTTTGAGCCCCAGCTGCTCTGCTTTGGATCCAGCTCCCTGCTAACGTGCCTGGGAAGACAACAGATGATGGCTCAAAGACGTGGGCCCCTGTCACCCACATGGGAGACCCAGGTGGAGTTCCAGGCTCTTGTGTTTGGCCTGGCCCTGTTCCCTGCCCCCCCTGCAAATAAACAAATAAATACATCATTTTTTAAAAAGGTACAAGACATGAACAGAGACCCAAGACCAGGTTGCCCAGATCCCAATCTCATTTCCCAGCCCGAGCACCTAGGAAAGATCCCTTGCTCTCCCCAACTCTTCCTCCCTCCCAGAGAGCCAATGAGCCATGATGGAAACCTGGAAAGTGTTTCTGGAATGACTTGGGGTCTTTCCACCTCAGACCTTTATTCCCTCAGTTCTCAAATGGATTGTATGAAAGTGAAAAGCCTTCTTGAAATTCTTATTCAGGTGAAGTCTCAAATGCCTTGAAGAAATTGAGTTGGGATTGAATGACTTGGAGTTAAACGATGTTGGATTTAGTACTGCAGTCCCGTGTGGACTTGCCCCAGCCTCGATTCTCCCTAAATAACCTATCCTGCAAATCTACAGGGGGTTTCACATTTGGAGGAAGCAACATTTCAGCATTAGGAATGCATCTGCTCACCTCTCACTTCTCAAACAAAATGTGGTTTTTCTAAACTTGGAACTCTGCAAAAGATTTTTAAAAGGTAAAGATGGCTTCCCATGTAACTCATAGTTTTCTCCTCTGAGTGATCATGAAAATGAACTTGTAACCTAAATGGTCATCTCCATGGCAACCAGATTTTCTGAGTGCACTGTTGAATTTGGACTTCTCTGGGGTGCTAGGGAGGGGAAGGCCTGTGCCACAGAAAACATCAAAGCTCAAGTCTTAATGATGCTATGAGGCCTGGCAATATAGCCATTTACAGCTATCTAAGTTTCACTTTGAAAGTATGATCAAAATAAAGTGTCAAACCCATACATGCTTTGACATTTGGAGATTTTTCCTTTTCAGGACTACAAATTTAAGAGATGTTATGGCTAATAAAAATTTTCCAGTTTTTACCTTTTTATTAGGAACAAATACTGAAAACACATAAAATCAATGTTTAGCTAAATGAGTGTGGATGAGGCAAACAACTTTGTAACCATGACCCAGTTAAAGATAAATAGAACTCACCAGCCACATCTAGAGGCCTCTGTATATGCCCTGTGCCAATTTCAACCCCTCTTGCTCCACTCAAAAGGAACCTCACTGCAGTTTCTTATTATTAAACCCTACAAACACTGAAGTTATAAGAGGTCTTGGATCAGTTATTATTTCACCATTAAGAGACTGGGTAGTAGGGACTGGCAATATAGTGCAGCAGGTTAACCCCCATCTGCAGTGCCAGCGTCCCATGTGAGCACCAGTTCAAGTTCCAGCTGCTCCACTTCTGATATAGCTTTCTGCTAGCCTGAAAAAAAAAAAAGGGAAACCAGTGGAAAATGGCCTAAGGTCTTGGTCCCCTGCCATCCATGTGAGAGAACCAGAAGGAGTTTCAAGCTCCTAGCTTTAACCTAGCCCAGTCCCTAGAGGGTGAACCAGCAGATGGAAGATAGGTCTCTCCCTCTCTCTCTGTCATTCTGCTTTTCAAATAAATAAAATAAATCTTAAAAAGATTATATGTCCATAAAATTTTTGAAAGGCTTATTTATACCTTTTCTGTTTTATAGCCACTCACATTTTATTAACATATTCATTAGTGTATTTGTTCACGTCTTGTGTCAGTGGAACACATGCTATGACATTTTCTCCACTAGGAGGTGCTACATCCTTCTGTGTTCTCAGTTGGGAAGACAGTGCTTAAAGTAGCAGTTATCAATGCGTTTCTATGAATGAAGTCACAGATGAACACATGGGAAATCCACTTAATGACTCCTTTACCTTGTTGCATATCACAAAAAAACTTGGCTTAAATTCAACCCTCAAAGGTTGCCAGAAGTCCTGGTGAGTGGCAGTTTCCAAGAGTGAACCTCTATTTCAACAGCTACTTTTCCACTAACAACCAAAGTCCATGAAATTGAGGGAGGGGGCCAAGAACATTTGGAGCAGACAAAGAGTTCCTGTTTCCAAGCAGAAATGAAATACAGCTGGTTCCCAGCTGCACGTCAAGTCAAAAGACAGAATGAAACTTTCAATGGTCACCACTAGCATATTTAGCAATTCTGATCTGTCTGGGCTCTGTGGCCACCAACTATCTGCCTCCTGGACTGCATTTTTTTTTTATTTTTTTTTTATTTTTTGATAGGCAGAGTGGACAGTGAGAGAGAGAGACAGAGAGAGAAAGGTCTTCCCTTGCCGTTGGTTCACCCTCCAATGGCCGCCGCTGCAGCCGGCGCACCGCGCTGATCCGATGGCAGGAGCCAGGATCCAGGTGCTTTTTCCTGGTCTCCCATGGGGTGCAGGGCCCAAGCACCTGGGCCATCCTCCACTGCACTCCCTGGCCATAGCAGAGAGCTGGCCTGGAAGAGGGGCAACCGGGACAGAATCCGGCGCCCCGACCGGGACTAGAACCCGGTGTGCCGGCGCCGCAAGGTGGAGGATTAGCCTATTGAGCCACGGCGCCGGCATGCATTTTTTTTTTTTTTTTGTCCCATATACACTGTTCAGTTCACCAGAGAGGCAAATTTCCACAAGCCTCTATCACCTACTTTTTACCTTATTGTTTGTTCTCTGCGTTTGTTTATCAGCTTAAAAAAAATCTGAGGAGCAGAGTCACAGACATGTGAACTCGTTAATTATAGAGGTTTGAATTTTCAGATTAAATTTTTACCTTGGTACTTCACAACTATTCCTATTTCTCTAGTCTGATCATTTTCAGTGTAACAGCCTGGCCCTGATGCCAAGCCTGTGCCAGAGACAGCAGGGTATATGCTTATTCTTGGGGTACTTCAAGTTCAAAGCAGGCTTCCGATCAGGTCCACAGACCAGCAACTGCACCCACACTTCAACCAAACAGCCACAGTAACGCCATCTGGAGGGATTTCATAGTTACGTGCCCAGTGTCACCTAAATTTTAACCATAGATATCGAAGATTAGCTCATATTGATGAAAGGAGCTTTGTAGTACATGTCATTTTATTTGTAGCATTTGATGTGCCTACGATTTATTCCTTAAAATTACAACCACTGATTAAGAAAATTCATTAGAGATGAATAAATCTGGTTGAATAAAGCTGAGAAGACCCTATTTGTAATCATTTTTTTTTTTTTTACATTAGGAAAGTATAGGTACAACTTCCAGGCAAACTGGTTGTCAGTTCAGCTTCAGACTTAGTGAACAGTACAGGGTCATTTTTGAGAACCTGGGCTCTTAAGTCAGATAACACCAGGATCAGGAAGTGGGTTTGGCAACTGTCTCACTCCCTAATGTCACTTCCAGACCATGACTTCTCTGCCCTCATGGAAAAAAGTCTCATCTGCTCCCTTGATGTCCCTGTCCTCAACTCTGTCACCAACTGAATTTCTGGTCACTTCCCTGTATCCGCAGTTGACCTCATTACTTGGCTCACAGTATCCACATGAGACACCGCCATCATCCTGGGCGACTTCAGAGTTTGTGTGCATGACTCACTCCATTCCCACAGTTGCCCAACAACCTCTTCTCTAGTGACTGTAACCTCCATTTTCCTCAACCCGCCATACCCATGACTTAAATCTGGCCTCATCACCACTTGTGAAAAGTTCGGGTACAATGGTCCAGACTCCAACCACAGTGTTTCACCCCTGCTTCCCTGTCTCTCACTGGCTTGTCATCACCATGCCTGCTCTTTGGACTTTTAAAGCCCTCTCATCTCCAACTTCTTCATATTTCCCCCTGTTCATCGTAGCTCTGCCATCTTCACCTTCACCTCTTTTCAGCAAAGCCCAGGGGAACAATAAATTCTAACCACTGCCTTCTTATATCCTTAACAATCTTTCCCCCTTGTCCACTGGCTACTGCCATCTGGTAAATCCCAAATCAGAGTTAAGACCATCTTCATTTCCTGAGACTAAGCACTTAGGTAGGGTACCACCCCTGCTATGCAGGCGAGTACTATTAATCCATAATCCATGGTCCTCAACCCCAGTGGGCTCTCAATACAACCCAGAAATGCACCCGTTCCTTGTCACCTCTCCTAACCACAGTAGAAAAATATTTCCTCCTGAGCATAAACCCATGCATAGCATAAATAGAAACTGACTCCATAAAAGGCTAATCATCAGTGCCTTGAATTCCAACATGTCATGACCTCCCATAGATCCCAGGCCATCATTTATCCTCCCAATCCTTGGTACAGCTTTCACCTCTTTATTTTCTCTTACTCCTTCAAATCCACTGGTGCTTTACATTTTCTCTTTCCTTTATCCTCAAATCCTGTCCTCATTACTTCTGATTTGGCACATGGACAAGGACCAGACTTTTGGTAACACTATTGCTCTTTGTTTGGGTGGAGCTGAGGTCTGGCCTTGCTTGTCTTATTGCTGTTTCCCCTTGTCCAGGACAATTTTTGCTTTGACAGTGATCAACCTTGTAGATTCAGTCCCCTCCCCACTTTCTCCACCTAGTCATTATTCTCTCTTGCCTTCTCCCTTCCTTGGGTTCTGCCACTGGGGGGACATGGCCAAGAGAACCCAGAGAGAAGGAGACTTCTTTTCTTCCCATTCTAACCATACCAGTCGTGGAGACAAAGGCTTCATTCACCATCCTCACTTCCTCTCAAATCAACGTCACACCACAACATTCTATCAAAATTGTTTTTCCACTCTTCTCAGGACCACCAGTGTCTCCCAGATGGTTTGTTCAATGAATATTGCTCAGAACTTGTTAATTGTGTTAACTGTCCGTGAGCAGCAGTCAACATTATGCACCATTCCCTCCTCCTCAAAATTCTTTTATCTTCACCCACCACCAGGAATTTTGCCTGCCTCAGTTTCCCTTCTGGCTCTCTGACCAACCTCATCCCTTAAATGTGAGTCACCAGGTTGACTTTATCTTCTACAGTCTCTCCCTGGATAGGTCTATCCATTTCCATGGCTGCAGTCATTATTCAGTGCATTTTCTTGAAGTCCCCAAGCCTGATCTCCCTCCTGAGTTCTATGCCTATTTGTTCATGCACCTCCCAGGCAGCTCACAAGTATATTCCAAAGGCATCTTCATCCCAACACGCTGAATATGAATTCATCACCTTCCCCAAAATATGTTCTTCTTCCTGTGTTTGACACCAACCATCCACTCATCTGTGCTAGAAACCTGGCTACCAGCTTTATTTCTCCATACCTCTCAGTCCTTGTTCAATCAGTTCCAAGATCTGTCCATCTGACTGCCTATCACACCCCTGCCTTCTCCCCACAGCCACTCTATTACTTCAGTCTATCCCTATTTCATTACTGGATTGTATTAGTGTAATCACTTTTTTTTTATTTGATAGGTAGAGTTATAGACAGTGAGAGAGAGAGAGAGAGAGAGAGAGAGACAGAGAGAAAGGTCTTCCTTCCATTGGTTCACTCCCTAAATGGCCACCACGGTTGGAGCTGTGCCGATCCAAAGCAATGAGCCAGGCGCTTCCTCCTGGTCTCCCATGCGGGTGCAGGACCCAAGCACTTGGGCCATCCTCCACTGCCTTCCTGGGCCACAGCAGAGGGCTGGCATGGAAGAGGAGCAACCAGGACAGAACCGGCGCCCCAATTGGGACTAGAACCCGGAGTACCGGCGCCGCAGGCAGAGGAACCTGTAATTCTCTCAGTGTTCTCATTGCCCTATTTGGCCTTGCAGATCCTCTTTCTTAGTCCACCTTTTCCCTGGGCTGCCCTAGCATACAGTAGGCCATCAACACTTACTCTGTATATTAGTGAATGAGGAGAATGAATGAATTCTTAAAAGGACAGGAAGCCCATTTCTCCCTAGGGCCAAGTGTTACACTCTTGCATCTGTTACTAAGTTCTGCAGATAGATCACACGGAACCTTAGAATCTCCTAATCATCCTCATGTTCAGACTCATAGGGTGTGTCTAGACCTACATTTTGAGGTTTCTAGATCTTATTTACCCAAAAACTACATCACTTACATTTTTATGTCGAGTACATTGAAGTACATGCACATTTATATGTCTATGTACACATCGTTGAAAAAGTATAGCAATTAAATAAAACTATGCAGAATTTCACATGGTGGTATCAGGATGCACCATGTGCCTCCTTTCACGTGGCATATGCTTATTTGCTATGTTCCAATGTGAAACTCGGAGCTTTGTGCTTTTTGTTATCAGGGGCATTGCAAATTCCTACCATGCTGAGTAATGGGAGTCAGAGAATGAGTCCAGTCAGCTCAGTAGCAACATTCACACCGATCCAATGGGCCAAAAGTGGGGTCAAAGTCAACTGCAGGGCCAGGAGCTCAGAATGTGGCAGTGATGAGCTGGTACAAGAGCAGGCTGGGAACCAGCCAGTAGGATCCTGGGGGGCTATCATGAAGCACCTTGTGGTGACCACGGCTGACAACTATTATCAGTTAGGGTGCAGGGCGTGACATGTTACACACTCTACAGATCTGACATAGTATAGATGTGAAGAGTTTGGCTTATGGCTTTTCCTGGGAGTTATGGACCTCTTGAAAAATCAAGAATGCCCTGGAACAGTTCCCATACCCGTGGGCCACCCCAGATGGCTTCCAACTCTGTAGCATAAACAGAAAATAGCCGTCTAGGTCAAGACTAGCACTCAGGCCTTCCAGGTCAGAGGCCATAACAAGCCCTTTCTTCACAGCAATCCTCATCTCTATCTCCTTAACGGGAGGACGGAAAATGGGAAACTTACTGACCTCATGGTGCTAGGAATTAAGCAGCAGCAACTTTAGCAATAAGTCAAGCATTTATTAACTATGAGCAAGGCAACCAGAGGCTGCTACGGACTGCTGGCAACTGCAGCTGAAACCTGACCGTTTATTCCATAGCTATGATTTGCACATCTCACTGGCTTCTGAGTTAAATGAGTCCCAATTCATTACAGCCACCTGAGTGATGAGCAATCTTTTAATGTCATGTAGATCTCTCGGCTCTTGACAAGTCAAGCCTTAGCAGCCACACAGTGGTTTTCCTCTCACTTCCTGTGGGAAAACTTTGGGGAGAATCTAGGTCATTGATAGTCTGCCACTTGATTTACAGCAGTGACCAATTTCTAACTTGGCTTTATCTGATCTGCTCTGGAAAATGTTTTAAGCCACTGTGGGCAGTCCTGTTAAATTGCGCAGACCTACAATCATTTTTTAAAAAGCACTCAACCATCAAAGATTTGATTTGGTCTGCTTAATCGGCACTGACCTCACTTCATTCGGCAAGGCCAAGGCCTCTGTACCCCAACCTCTTGCTGAAGCCTTCCAGCTGTGCCTGGGATTGCGTTTTTCCCAAGCACTTCCATATCTCTTATCTCATGCTACTGAGAGAACAGGGTCTTGCCAGTTTCCAATTCCAGGGGAAAGGGATTCAAGCATGGGAGGACCACGTAACGAGGCAGTGATGTTGTTTGATTAGAATCAGGATTCACGGCCCAGGAGAATCTCATGCCACCTAGTGACACTAACACAGCATGCACACCTGCCCCAGGGAAGAATACAGTGTGGGGGGCCAAGAGGAGGACCGCTGGTTTCCCTTCATCCTGACTTGATTTATGTGAAGTCTGGACACTGGAGCTATAGATGAAATAAACATGGGTTTTGCCAAAGATGAAATAAACGGTGTGCTGGTATGCAGGCCTCCATATGCTGGTATCCATGTGCACTGTGGGAAGGCAACAGATGTTCCTCATCAGCCCCCCCTTACTTCCTCTGCCCCTGCCTTTCCCAGATTCCACAGCTGGATCTGTCAGTGCCCCCTCCCTGGGCTCTGTCCTACCCAGTGCCTGAGTCAGCCCACACTGTGGTGGGAAGAGGCTTGCCAGCACACAGACCATCTCAGGTTCTTTCCAGCTATGTCTGCTGTCCATCAGATTTCACAAAGAACCCTGGCCCCCAAATCCAGACCTGAGAACTCAGAGGAAAGATCCGGATTCCGGGTTATCCTGCTGTGCCTCCTTCCTCGTGGTTCTACTGCGCACACTGCCTACTACACTGCTCCTGTCTCAGATGGGCAGTCCCTGTGTCGCTCCCCCTCTTCGTGGAGGAACGACACTAAACCCTGCCTAGGCTTCATATCCGAGTCACAGCACCATTATGTCGCTCCCCCTCTTCGTGGAGGAACGACACAGGACCCTGCGCTGTTCTTTTGTCTGCTCGGCCCTCCCCGGGTTTGCTGCTGGTTCTTCCCGGGTTGGCTACTGTCCCTTCCACCTCCGTGGAAGGGCGGTTCCCCCTGGCCGCTTTCCCCACTTCCGCAGGGGAGCGGCACACCGCCGGCCAGCTCTCTCGGGGGCTGCACAGGTGTTCCTCTTAGATGTTCCCCTTAGATGTTCCTGGTGCATGTTGTCTCTCTCCTCCTTTATAGTCCTCCTCTGCCAATCCCAACTCGGCTGCCCACACGCCGAGTACGCTGCTCTCCTCCAATCAGGAGCAAGTCCTACAGCTTATTGGCTGAACTGGAGGCAGCTGTGTAGAAGCTGTTTTCTTCTCTCCCAGCGCCATATTGTGGGAGAGCAGATGCATAGAATAAGTCTTAATTCCAGTAACAGTATAGTCCGAGTTGCTCCCCACACCCTGCTATAAGATATCCTCAGCTCTGGCCAATTCTCCTTTCCTAGACTGGACAGATCCTGGCTCCAGATGTATGCTGCCCCTCGTGGCCTCTGGGTAGCAGTTCCTGACCCTCTGACCAGATACCCTGCTGATCAGCATTTCTTTTATTGTGACCAACACTGTTGCCCCCAGCTGCAACTTCAAATCCAGTCCTAGGGGCTTAGCCAGGGACTCTGTGTTCATGTGTAGTTTCTACTCCCAGTCCAACAACTGCACTGAGATTAATGCACAGTGCCTTATTTAGTTTCTTCCATACATATGGCATCACTTGTTTTAAGAAAATACAATATAGACAGCAACACCAGCATATAATTATTACTATTATATACACTATTTCACATATAAAATTTATTATACATTCTTTTTAACACAGTAACTTTCTACCTTTCATTGGAAATACAATTTAACTTATAAAAGTAATCTAGCTTATAAAAATAAATAAAGCATAATACTCTTTTTCTACTGACTTAATTTATCATCCTTTCTTTGGCCACTTCTTTCTTTGGCCAGCTTTCAGATGCCGTGATCAATAACTATCATGGCACCCTGTATATACCTTAGATGCTCTCATTCTCTCCCTCTTTGGCATACTCATCTGGCAAAAGCCCAACTCAGAATAAATCCATCACTTTGCCACTTGCACCAGTACAAAATGCTGGAGAAAAACACAAGACCCATGTTTTACTATCTGGTTTTACATACAATGCTGGATTTCAGGCCATAGGAGAGCCACGGGAGGTGGCCAGAGATAAGAGTTTGCTAGAACCAACTGCTCCTGAACTGCTCACACCTTCTCCCCTCTCCTCCAATTCCCAACACCTCTTCTCTGTCCTCACTGCCAGCAGATGACCTTGCTTCTCATTTCACTGAGAGCGGAAGCAGTCGGAAAGGATCAGGCACACACTACTATCACACTCTCCAGCCTGCCTGCATTGGTCCCACAGCCTCTGCCTTGGCCCCCCTGTTCAAGAACCCTCATTGTGTGAACTTGATGCCTCTCTCACTTCTCAACTCAACAACTTCCCTGGGAAACAACTGCCTCTTCTCTGTCCTGCCTTATCAACATTTCTCAGGCTCGGACTATTCCTCACACACTCGCACGTCCTGCAGTATCTCTGAAAGTGGCACCTTCTGGGGCCACACTTCCCTTCATCTGTGATTCCCTTTCTCTTTTCCCTTTCACAGCAAAACTCCCTGAAAGACTCAACACTCCTATTGTCTCTAGCCCGTGTGTCCCACTCTCACATCCAACCCATCCAGGGACACTGCCACCTCTCCACCAAAAGAGCTCCAGCACAGGGCACCAGCGACCTCCACCTCGTTCAACCCAGAGGACAATCCTCAGCCTTCCTGGCATATCAGCCTCACTTGATAAAGATCAGCACTCCTCCTTGCCAGAAATATGTTCTTCAATCCCCAGTCCCATTTCTCTTAGTTCTCTCCTAATTCACTGCTCATCTCTTCTTATTTTCATTTGCTGTTGCCTCATCATCTGCCCCAACAGGCCAGAGCTGCCTCCTTGGACCCTTCTCTACCCAGCCTCATTACCTGGCTGGTCTCATCTGACTTCCTGGCTTGAAACATCATCCAAATGATGATGATCCCCGTCTACATAGCCATCCAGCTCTAGACTTACACATCTAACTACCCAACATGGTCTCAATGTTTCTGTCCCCTCCCCCAACTCCTATGTTGAAAACCTCACCACAATGTGGTAGCACTGAGTAGGGTCTTTAGGGATGAGTAGACTCTAAAGGCAGAGCCTCACAAATGGGACCAGTGCCCCCATAAAAGAGGCCCCAGCAATTCATGTTGATTTTCTTTCTTCCAGGTCATCCTAGTGATTAAACAATCCATCCTTCACAATTTTTTAAAAAATTTAAGGTAAACAAATTTCATGTATTTCATAACTAATCCATCCTTTACCCAATAAATTGAACTGCTATTTTTGCATTTACTAAATTTTCATGTATACTGGAATTCTCAAAAAAAAAAAAATGGGGATGGGGCCCAGAGACCTTGCCTTGCCCCTCCCACTATGCAAAGACACACACAGAAGGCACCTTCTAGCACCGTGATCTCAGATTACCAGCCTCTAGAAATGCCAGAAATACATTTTTATTGTTTATAAGTCACACATCTTATGATATTTTTTGTTAAAGATTTATTTATTTGAAAGTCAGAGAGAGAGAAGAAGAGGCAGAGAGAGAGAGAGAGAGAGGGAGAGGGAGGGAGGTAGAGAGAGAGAGAGAGAGAGAGAGAAAGAGAAAGGTCTTCCATCTACTGACTCATTCCCCAACTGGCAGCAATGGCTGGAGCTATGCCCATCTGTAGCCAGGAGCCTCTTCCGAGTCTCCCATGTGGGTGCAGGGGCCCAAGGATTTGGGCCATCTTCTGCTGTTTTCCCAGGCCCTAGCAGAGAACTGGATCAGAAATGGAGTAGCCAGTCTCAAACTGGTGCCCATATGGGATGCTGGCACCACAGGTGACAGCCTTACCTGCTATGCCACAGCACCGGCCCCCACAGTGCTGGCCCCTATGGCATGTTGTTATAGTGGCCTAAACCACCAAGACACTGCTCACTCGCATCCACTTGGGCATCAAATAAGCATCTCTGGCATAGTATTTCCAAAATTCAGCCCCTATCTTCCCTCCAAAGTGGGCTTTTCTAGGGTATCCTCATCCTCTTACAGTGAAACTCCATCCTACCAGTGGTATAAGCCAAAAATCTGTAGAGTATCCTTGACTTTCTGTTTCTTCCACATTCCACTTCAGCTCAATGAGGAAATGTCTTGAAAGGTATTATCAAAATATCCAGGAGTCACCACCTACTCTGCTAGCATACTGGCCCATGGAGGTCTTTCTGTCTCCCTGAATTACCCCCAATATCCTTGTAACTGGGCTTCCTGCTCCCTCCTACCTCTTTACTACTTAGTCTCACCGTATCAGCCAGAGTGATCTCTTCCAAAGGGGAGCTCAGGCGGTGCAATTCCTGTGCTCCAAACCTCCCCCTGCATTCTCATCTCAAAGTAAACGCCAGCATCATCCCCAGAGCACACAGATGCCTTTCCAATTCAGCCACAGACACCACTCCCCATTGTTCCTTGAATATACCAAGTGTGCTCCCAACTCAATGCCCTTGCTACACTTTCTGCCAGGGGTGTGCTTCTCCAGGTAATCACACAGCTCACTCCTTTGCTTTGCATCACAGCTCAAATATCATCTTATTCCTTAGGCCTTCCCTGTGCATTCTATAAAGGTATCCCTCTCCCCAGGACTCCCCAGCCACTGTACTATAAAATTATACAGTGTATAATCATTTGTTGAATTATAAATTGCAAGCTCCGTGAGGGAAGTGACTGCATTGCATTTACTATGATGACCTCTGCACCCACAAACTTGTCTACAACATAGGAGATGCTCAAAAAGTACTTGCTGACTGAATTATACAAATTTAGACTCGGATATTTCTTGATCACACATGACTTCATAACCTTATGCTGGAGTTTAGATAAAATGAGTTAAATTACTGAGACCATTCACTGTAGTAGGACCACCTTTGCAAATATATCAAAGGGACAATTTTTGGTATGACTTTTCTTATTATGTCCAAGGCAGAACCCACACTGCCACTCATAGAAGGAATATGCACATATTATAGGCTCAAAAGGAGAAACTCATGCTATCAGGAAAAAGACTAGTCACATTAGCAGGTGGTGAAGAGAAAAGAAGTGTAACTTTGGGTGGGGATGGTGCACAGGCCTCACCAGGTAATGGTTGGCCTCAACCCCAACATACGGTGTATCCGTGTAGGAGAGCTAGAATCCTGAGAAGTGAATCTTGCAATCCAGGCCTTGGGCAATCACTACACAAAGCTACATTTTAGGTAATTCTATCTGATCTGAAGTAACATTGGAGCAAGGTCCCACTGTACAAAAGATATCCTGGGTGCCAGGGAAGTATGTTAGCAAATGTACCCTCATGGTAAAATCACGGAGACACAGCTGTTACAGGTTACACAGTCTACTCCACTAGATGTGTAAATTAACTCCTGTGCCTCTTCAGCCCCTACATCTTGGGACAGGCTACTCACCAGCCCTTGAAGTACTTAATTCCAAACAGGGGCAGCTCTAAATGATGAGGGACTCCTCCTTACCTTGTGTTGAGGACCGCGGTACCGAGACTGATATCCACTGCATGGGGTGTAGATCCCACTCTCATGGCCTATTGTAGATCTATGCTTGCACTGCCACATTAGTGGGCACACAGTGGAGCACCTGCTTTTAAATCCTGGCACTTATTAGGGAAGCAATCATAATGGGATTGAAGAAGCAGCAGCAACTGCCCTTTGGCACAGTAATTCTAACTCAGGCCACTTTATTCCAGCACTACACAGAGGTTGGGGAGTCACCCACTCACCTTCCCAAGTTCTTTCTAAGCTAGGGTATTACGGTGACTCCGTCTGTAGGCAGTGTCACTTCCTGCTTCTGCTGGGAGGGCCCTGCCTAACTTGGTGCAACCGCCACAAAGAAGGCAGAGCTGCAGGAGCTCCCAGTGGGCAGTGCCCTGGTCCCTAGAGCCTTTATCCTTGTGCCCAGTTCTTTTTGCAGAAAACCAAAAATCCCCTTAAGCTGTCATTTCCCAGGCTTTTTAGTACTCATAACCAAACAGCCTCCTAACAATTATGCAGCCAATTAAAATTATATTTATAAAGACCTGATAACAGCATGAGAAAATGTTTATTAAATTGTTAAATGAAAAAAGCTCAATGCAAAATTTATATGGAGTATAATTACAACTATCCTAAATCTTTGCAAAGCAACTCTCCCATTTTTGTCTTGAAATGAGATTATGGGCATTTTTTTATTTTAAAAATATTAAAATATTTATTAAGTATGAGGCTCCATACCAGGTACTTTTTAATTATTTCATTCTGTACTACATTTCAAATTTTGTTTAGAATGGAAAAAAATTAGCAAAAGTAAAAAAACCTTTTATCTTGGAATGTCTAAAGAAACAAACCACTTCTGGCTGGGGCAGAATCCATAGAAGTACACTTTGCTGATCCTCTTTGCTCTGCCATCATTAACACACTGGTTTGCCAGCTAACCAGGAAAATGTATACATAAGGCAGACGGGCAAGAAATTGATTAACAAATCTCATGTCCCCAAAAACCAAGCGATAACTGCTTGGTTTCATTACTACAGCATAAATAATAATGCCTGTTGAAAAATGAGGGGAGGGCCAGTGCTGTGGCTCACTTGGTTAATCCTTCGTCTGCAGCACCGCCATCCCATGTGGGCACCTGGTTCTAGTCCCAGTTGCTCCTCTTCCAGTCCAGCTGTCTGCTATGGCCCGGGAGGGCAGTGGAGGATGGCCCAAGTGCTTGGGCCCCTGAAGAAGCACCTGGCTCCTGGCTTCGGATCGGTGCATTTGTAGCGATTTGGGGCTACAAATGCTGTAGCGGCCATTAGGGAGTGAATCAACAGAAGGAAGACCTTTCTCTCTCTCTCTCTCTCTCTCTCTCACTGTCCATAGCTCAACCTGTCCAAAAAAAAAAAAAAAAGAAAACAAAACAAAACAAAAAGAAAGAAAGAAAAATGAGGGGAAACAATCAAATTCTGATTTTAGCACTATGGGCTGCTATTGGCCATAAATATTTTAGAGGAAGAAGTTATTATATGCAGACCTATTCAAACCCAGACTGATATTACAGATTGCAGTTAATTAAATGAACCTCAATTGTGTGCTCACCACATTTTAAAATGTAATCAAAATCTGTAGATGGTCCTATTTCCAGCACGCTGCGAGGCCATGCTGACTATCTTATTTCCTGGATGCCATGCTCCGTTTCATGAAAGAAACTGCAGGAGGTTTAAATGTGCTTTCTCCAGCGATGGGATGATACAGACTTAACAACACCCAGGCAGGTGAAGATTTCTGCTTAACTCAGGGTAAAGCAGGAAACTTGGCTGCATTCTGAAGCCCCTTAGGGAAACAACGCAAGCAGTTTTGGCAACAGCAATGCCAGGACTCAGCCACCCAATTCAGTTGTCAGAGTCCGGCTGGGAGTTGTCTTTCTCGGGAGCTGCCTGGGAGAAAGCAAGGCTCCCAAAGTGGCCAGAAAAGCTGCTAAGTGACAATCTTTGACTTTTCTTTGAACTCTGTGGGCCTGGCCTGGGACACAGCCATGGGGCTCCCAAGTTCCAAGGAGTATTTATGGCCACTGACTTCACTGAGTCATCAATTAACCTCATGTACTTCCTTCACTTGCAAGGAGCACATGCCTTTCAAATGCAGGCATTGGGAACTCCAGGCCACTGTCTCCACCTCCTCTTCCCACTGTGTCTACGGGGATCTGGAGGGATTAGACTGAAGGGGAGGATTAGGACTGTGCAGCCTGTTCCTGCCTGTTGATGCTCATTTGCTTCCATGCCTTCTGCCTCCTTCCGCTCAGTTCACAGACAAACCAGTAGTTCCCATGGCACCCACATAGGGCTGCTAAGCCCATAAGAGACTAATAAGATGTTTCTATTATAGGACTCTGCAGAGCCCTCCAGGCCTCTGACCACGGCTCAATCACTAGAATTTCAGGAGCGAAGGTAAAACCATCTCCAAGATAGTCCTCTTTCTGCCTTGGACGCAAATGATGTTGAGGATGTCTGAGCTTGCAGAGCTCACATCCAGAAATAAGGCTCAAGCAGACAGCTGGGGAGTGGGCCTTCTCTGGGTAATTATTTATGTTCAAATGGTCAGGCAGAATCTACCAGATTGAAGAACCAATACATGACCATCTGTCTATGAGCATTGTTATCATGGGGCTTGATAGGGCTAGCAAAAGGGTTTGTTGAAAATGACTAAACAGAGAATCCATGGTGACAATAACTAGATGTCCTTAATTCCATGATATGCTTTATTATTAATTAGAATTCTATTTCCCTACATTATAATGCTATTGAAATGGCAATGCAGCTTCTGATTCACGAGTACACTCTTAGATAAGTGTTTCTTCTTTTTTATGATTAGAAATACATAATATAGCAAGTAAACACAGACTACTCTGATTCTGGTTTCTCCCTGTTGTGGAACTTGCAATCATCCTTAATGATAATTCTTAATTGAGGAGGCTAAGGGACTGGCCAGAGAACTGGACTCCTACTTTTCTGGCTCCATGTACACTGGAGTGCAGGGAGATGTCTGCTTTCGCACCATGAAGAACCCCTGTGCCAGAGGAAGCTAATGATTCAAAGGCACTGAAGTTCTTCCTCGCACTGCTCAACCCCGTTGCTGCTCAGTGATAATCTTGCGAAGTCCTAGTAGCCTCCATTTTTCTAAGCAAATACATTCTATTACTATTTCTTGAAATCCCAGTTTTAGACCCTGCCCATAGGCCCCCTCCTGGATCAGTTCTGGTCTTATTCTGGTTCACTGCTAGGTTCCAGCTTCTCCTGGGAATTGTCTTCCCTACCCTCTTATCTGAGTTTGCTTTGAAGGAAGTCCTTCTTCTCTCCTGGGAACCCTAGCTCCAACTGGTGATGAATTTTTAGGGCAACAGGTTTGCCTGTTGAGCCACATGTTTTAAATTTATTTATTTATTTCAAAAGGCAGAAGGGAGGGAATAATTCCCATGTGCTGACTGATCTCCCCAGATGTCTGCAACAGCTGATGCTAGGCCAGGAGGAAACTGGGGTCTACAACTCAATCCAGGTCTCCCACTGGGTGGCAGGAAACCAACCACTTGAGCCACCACTGCTGTCTTCCAAGGTGTGCAATAGTGAGAAACTGGAATCAGGAGCAGAGCCGGTACTCCAGCTCAGGCAATAGTTTATGAAATGTGGGCATCCCAATGAGGGTTTTATTTATTTATTTTTTAATATTTATTTATTTATTTGAAAGGCAGAGTTACGGGGGGGGGGGAGGAAGAGGGAGAGGGAGAGAAAGAGAGAAAGAGAAAGAGACAGAGTTCAATTTTCCATCAGCTGGTTCACTCCCCAAATGGCTGCAATGGCCAGATCCAAAGCCAGGAGCCAGGATCTTCTTCCAGGTCTCCCACGTGGGTGTAGGGGCCCAAACACTTGGGCCATCTTCCACTTTTTTTCCTAGGTGCATTAGCAGGGTGCTGGATTGGAAGTGGAACAGCTGGGACTTGAACCGGTGCCCATATGGGATGTTGGCACTGCAGGCAGCGGTTTTTACCCAGTAAGCCACAGTACCATGGTTTTAAATACTTTGCCACAGGCTGGCCCCTGAGCCCACACTGTTCACAGCAACTGAAGCTGCACATGCTGTCCCCATCGTCTTGTTCTCAGAGGCTCTCCATCCACAGTCTCTCTTCGCCAGCTTGCTGTAATCTGGGCCACTTGAAAGCTACACAGCTATACGTGGCCTGAGCTCTCCTGGTTCCTTCCCTAGCTCCCACTCACCACTGTAGACACTGACACCCAAGCTACTTGTCCACATCAAGGCTTTGGGTTCGAAAATGTCACTGGCCGGCACCACAGCTCACTAGGCTAATCCTCCACCTGCAGCGCTGGCACCCCAGGGTTCTAGTCCCGGTTGGGGCGCTGGATTCTGTCCTGGTTGCTCCTCTTCCAGTTCAGCTCTCTGCTGTGGCCTGGGAATGCAGTGGAGGATGGCCCAGGCCCTTGGGCCCTGCGCCCACATGGGAGATCAGGAGGAGGTGCCTGGCTCCTGGCTTCAGATTGGCGCAGCGCACAGGCTGCAACGCGCCAGCCGCGGCGGCCACTTGGGAGGTGAACCAAGAAAAAAAGGAAGACCTTTCTCTCTGTCTCTCTCTCACTGTCTAACTCTGCCTAGCCAAAAAAAAAAAAAAAAAAAGAGAGAGAGAGAAAATGTTGTTTTTTCCCTCCAAGGTGGTTAGCATCTCCCATTAAGTAAGAATATAGAGTCTCCACTAACTATAAAAAGAAACTATATTGAATGTTTCACTTCTTACCAGTGTTTAGAAAATAGATGATTACAAATAGATCTGTAGAAATCAGTAATTAAAAAACCTCTGCCAATTTAAAGAGTTTATCTCAAGCAAACACAGAGAAAGACACAGCTAAGGCAATAGACTTTACTTCGAGTACTACCGTTGCTTAATTGGTAGCAGTGACTACCTATAGGACTGTGTTGAGAAGGATCCTACAGCCCAATCTGAGCTGAGCACAAAATAATTCCATGAAATCTATAATTCCATGAAACACAAAACCAAAGGCGCCAGCCTGTGAGCCATTTGTTTGCCATGCCCGAAGGTGTCACTCGCATGGGCTTTGGAGAGAGATTAGACTTGAAATCTGGGCTCAGCACCCTGGTCTTGGGCTACTGTTGAACCCCCTTAAATGACCGTTCTCATTTGTTAAAACATGGATAGCAATACCTCCTACCCAGTATTGATGTTTCCACTAAATAAGGTAATGCTTGTAAAACACCATAACGTGTAATACATATTAAGGGCCCACTATGTAGTAGGAACCCTTAACGATATTTGTTCTTTAGCCCTAAAGTGAGCTCTCAAATGTAATCGTCCTCCTCTGATCCAGAATTTTGTTTATGCTGATTCTTTTCCTCTCCTCAAATCCACAAGCTCTGTGCTGGCACAGAGGAGGTACTGGGTTGATGATAAACGCACCATTTCTGCACAGTTACCTTTCCTGAAGACTCACACTCTGCCCTGCCAGGCAGTGGGGAATCTGAGTGGCTCCAGCCCGAAATTCTTAGCTTTCCCTAAAAATAAGCTCCAAGCCTGAGTCACCCCTATATTCCCAGGCTCTTCTGAAAGTTGAACAGGATGTCATGTTGTCTAGAAATAGCCTACACATTCCATGGATCTCCATGGACTGAGGCCTTCAACTGATGCCAGTGAGGACGCTGCCCTCAGTTTCAGTACAACAAGAAGGATTTAGATGATTACAAAAACAAAAGGTGAACTCTTGCCCGGAAAGAATGGACAGCGACACCAGAAACCTTCCAGAATGTTCCAGCACTGGCCAAGATGGACACACAGGAACCCAGCACAGTCCCCAGCCTAGTCCTGCCTCTACCGTGCCACTATTGCAGCCTCTGCAAACCACAGTGTTCCAGGGCTCCCTGTCTTCCACAGACTGTCTCAGCCCCAACTAGGCACACTCCATCTTCTGTGATCCAGCACCCCCTACCCTCTGGGCTTAATTCTCAGCTTGCTCCAGCCACACTAGACTTCATGTTGGTTCCTGATGCTGTTCAGCTCCAGTGCAAACCTTATGACTTTGCCCACTCTCTTCCTCTGGCCTAACTCCTAACTTGGAACAGAGAATACATGTGCCTTGGCCAGCCTCCTCAGGCCTAGGCCACATTTTGCCCTCTTGGGGAGGGCAATGTAGGCCAGGATTGGGCCCCGGGGCAGTGCAAGGGGATAGGTGGTCTTTGAGACTCAGCCTATGTGGACTACATAATGGGGACCAGGAGGGGCAATGGGGGGCAGCAGGGCAGGCAGATAGGAGCAGCGGAGAGAGAGAGAGGGCACAGAGTGGAGGGCTGGGCTTGGCCACAGCCCTGTGTGATCTGACACAAATCCCCTTCCTAGGTTTCTGTTGTCTCCTAGGCAAAACAGCACTTGTTCCGCCCAAGGATGTTCACACGAGATGCAAATGAGAGGGAATTCCATAAACTCAAAATAGCTGTGATCCCATGAAGATTGCTTTGTTCATTTTCACTGGTGAGGAGGGGCCAGGCTCTGAACAGAATGCACACAGGACTGATGGGGGTGTGAAGTGCAGGTTCTGTGCCTCTGTCGTGGTTCTTGACTTTTTCCATTGTGACTAACCACATCTTGGTGTGAACTACTGTTTTGCACCATTCCACCTAAAAGCTTTTGGCTACAGGCAGATGGTTTGCAATACTGAGGGTGGGAAAGGAAGGCCTGGGTATGAAGAAAGGGCAAATGGGAATCACTGCTTGTAGGCCTCTGGGCCATGGCCTTGGGGGCACAATTTCTACTGTCACAGCTCAAAGCAGAGTAGGGTACAAGTGACTGTTGCTGTGAGAGGCAGGGATCCCCTGACAGCATGCAGGAATCCTGTGATGGGTTGAACTGTGTCCCTCCAAAGAAGATATAATGAAGGGGGCAGCTGTTAACTCATTGTATCCCATAGCACCCATTCAAGTCCCAGCAACTCTGCTTCTGATCCAGTTCCCTCCTAATGTGCCTGGGAAAGCAGCAGAAGATGACCCAAAGTACCTGGGTCCCCACCACCCACATGGGAGACCTGGGTGGAGTTCCTGGCTCCTAGCTGTGGCCTGGCCCAGGCCCAGCCATTGTGACCATTTGGGGAATGGACCAGCATATAGAAGATTGATGTCTGTCTGTCTGTCTGTCTGTCTCTCTCTCTCTAGCTCTGCCTTTCAAATAAATAAACAAATCTTTTTAAAACAAGAAGATAAAATGAGGTCTGAAGCCCCAGTAGCTCAGAAGGTGATCTTACTTGGAGACAGGATCTGTATATAAACCATCAAGTTAACATTGTGTCATAAGGGTGCTCTCTCCTATGACTCTTCTTGATTTTTTTAAATATTTATTTTATGTATTTAAAAGGCAGAGTTACAGAGAGAAAGGAAGACACAGAGAAAGGGGTCTTCCATCCACTGGTTCACTTTCCAAATGGCCACAATAGCTGGGGCTGAGCCAGGTGCAGTCAGGAGCCTAAAACTCCATCTTGATCTCCCAACAGGCACTTGAGCCATCTTCCACTGCCTTCCCAGGCATATTAGCAGAGAGCTGGATGGGAAGTAGGACTTGAACCAGCACTCCTATATAGGATGCTACCATCACAAGCAGAGTCTTAACCAGTGCCAAAATGCCAGCCCCACCACAAGCAAGAACAAGAAGGGGTTGGGGAAGAGGAAGAGAAAGAGGAGAAGGGGAAGGAGAAGCGGGAGGGGGAGGGGAAGGAATTCAGGGAGATCAAGAAACGCCAGAACTCGGGACCCCCAGTTCAAGGTTATTTCTCCTAACTGCTAGCTGAAATGCATCACTGCCTGCGGTGATGTCTGTCAGTACAAGCACTAGGTACACCGAGAGTACCTGTAACTTTGTCACGAGTAGAAGCCACGGACACTTCTGTGTCACATTACAGCGTTGGAGACGGCACCAAATACCACACATGTTAACCAATCATTTGGGTAGATATTAGAACTGCCACTAGATTTTTATTCAATAACTAAAAGGCACGTGTTATCTACCACAATTTCCTAACATTTTACTGATTGCATTTGAGTATGGTTGGTTATCCTTTTCATCTTACATACCTTACTCCAAGCATTTAAGTATTATCCTGAGGACACCTGTGGGCTCCATTAAGAGGGCAAAGGGGTCCAAGATACAAAACAGGCTAAAAACTCTGTTCAGAGGCCCTAAACTGGCTTGGACACTGCAGGCAGTGAATAGACAATGAGAAATACAGTGCACTGTCATCAAGAACCTTAGAATCAGGTCTGGTAGGGAGACAGGAAATTACATGGGGACCCGTATCAGGTTTGTAGCACACAGAATTAAAAGGTAAGTTTATTTTAATGCAAGAAATTTTTGAAATCCACACACACAGAGGTCTTCAAAAAGTTTGTGGAAAGCGTGTATCATGAAAAGAACTATGCATGAAATCGGGTTTTTTTTTGCACCAAAATAAACTTTTCTTGGTTTCACACACTTTTTTGAGAGATCTCTTGTAATCTTTTGCTTCTGTCTTTCAGTTCCCTGTCCCCTCCTTCCCACCCACAGACCCCAGCACCTCTGGAGCCCATCTATACTCTGACTGGGAAAAGGTGCTCTGTCCTCAACCTTGCTGGTACCCACTGGGAACCTGCCCTCACAAACATACAAAGCGACAGGACCCCCGGGTGGCTGGCCCCGGCAGTATCAGCACAATGCCAGACTGACTGTCTGCAGACATGTTAGCGAAGAAGGCTCGCTACACGTGTGGGACGACACCTTCATCTCCCAGTCGTGGAAGACCACTCTCCTCTCTCACGGTGTCCTTTCCCTGGCACCAGAATGCAGCTTTCAACCCCTTCCCAAGACAGCACTTCCTATCAGTTACAGCTGACGTAGCCATGAAAACCATCTGCCTTCCCAAGCTTCAGGCTTTACCCTTTTTTGAGAAATCTGCATTCTCCTGGGAGATTGTTGGGAAAAGGAGGAGCCTCTGAGGTTTAAAGGAATGAATCCCTAATGATGAAACCAAAGGCTTAAAGGAATGAATCCCTAATGATGAAACCAAAGGCTTAAAGGAGTGAATCCCTATTGGTAAAAGTATGGCCAATGCACTGGTCAGGTAACAAATGCATACTACATCTGGGTTTTCAAAGGAGGATATTTGACAATGTCTGAGGATCTTTTCGATTGTTACAACAGACAGTGGGGGAGGCTACTGGCATGGATTAGATGAGAGACCAGGATACCACTAAACAACTAACAGTGCACAATCCAGTCCCCACCGCAAAGAATAACCTGGTCCCAAATGTTAATAGTGCCACAGCTGAGACACCTGATACTACACAGTCAGCTCCCACTTCCAAGCAGCTGCTGAGAAGTAGCCACCTAGAGAAGGCCAGGGTCTAGCATATGTGTGACCAGACCAGCACAAGTTGCACGCCTGCAGGGGGAGCAGCTGTGAGCGGCCACCACACGGCTCGGCTCTCCGGTGAGCTCACATGGCCAGCCCGAGTACTGCAGGCATCATTTCTTAACCCGATTTCACAATTATGACCGCACTATCTCCCAAAACCTTGGGCAATTTGAAAATATTTACTAAGGCACCAAAGTCCCTTTGGAAATTTCCAGGCACACCCGTCTCCAAACTGCTGCTGGCTCTTTGGCATAAAAAATGGAAGAGGGGCAGTAAAGAAGTATTCCATGGCTCAGAGGTGGCCCTTGCTATGGCTGATCGTCCGCAACTTTTACATGATGGTCACTTTATTTGCAAATCAAGGTACTGGCTCCACACAGGGACAACTCAGTGGAGGGTAAACAAGTGACCAGGGCAGTTGGGCAGAAACCACTCCCCACGGGCTCCCTGTTCAGACTCAGGGAATGTGGCTGATGTGTGCTCTCTGACCCCTAGGCCACACTTCACCCTTAAAGTTCCCTGGGAGAGCACAGTGAAGGTTCTGGTAAATTCCAGAGAATAAAAAAAAAAAAATTCATCTGGAAATCTGCAGTGCTTTCCTTCTACTCAGTCCCTGTCAATAGAAAAAAAAATAGTTTTGAACTTGTTAATGGGCCAAACCATTGCCTCGAAGAGATCAGATTTTCTGATTTTCAAAAGAAAACAACACACGGTTCGCTTAGATAGGGAGTGCATAATGAAAAAAATCTATATTGGCAAAACTCACATGCCAGCTCCCCAATAAATATAAACCTCTCATTGTGGCAGCCCAGAAAACAGAAAAAAAAGGATGCCCAAGATGCTTCATTGTTCTTAGCTGCCAGCGACAAGACAACAGTTACTTCTTGAGTCTTGGAGCTGTGATTGCAATTAATCACACAACCAGGGAAGACAGACCATCCAGAAAGTAGGGGGCAGAAAAGGTATTCTGTCAATGGTCATAGGGTAAATATTGTAGACAGCGCAGGCCACAGGGTCTCTACTGCAGTGATTCAACCCTGAGAGGATAACATGAACTCAGCCACAACCATACATAAATGAATCAGAATGGCTGTTTTACAACAAAATTTTATTTATGGGGTGGGCACTGTGGCACAGAGGGTTAAGCCGCCCCTTAGGATGCCTACATTCCACATCAGAATGCTAATTCAAGTCCTGGCTATTCCACACTTTGAAACCAGTTTCCTGCTAATGAACCTGGAAGGCAGCAGATGATAGCCCAAGTGCTTGGGTCCCTGCCACCTTCATGGGAGACTTATATGGCATTCTGGGCACCTGGTTTTGGCCTGGCCTAGCCCGGCCCTGGTTCTTGCAGGCATTTGGGGATGGAAGCAGATGAAAGACCTCTCTCTCTCTGTCTTTCCCTCTCTCTCTCTGCCACTCTTTCAAATAAGTAAATACATCTTTTATTAAAAACTTCATGGACACTGCAATTTGAATTTCATGTATTTTCACAAAGCATAAAATAGTTTTTCTCCAGCCATTTAATAATATAGAAACCAGGCACTGCTTACAGTTCTTATGAAAAGTGGACACAGGCCAGCTCTAGTCCATCAGCTATTGTTTGCTAACCTCTGGTCTAGATCAAAACATGTGATTTCCATTCATTCATTTTATTTTAAAGATTTATTTATTTATTTGAAAGGCAGAGTTACAGAGAGGCAGAGGCAGAGAGAGAGAGAGAGAGAGAGAGAGAGAGGTCTTCCATCCACTGGTTCACTCCCAAGATGGCTGCAATGGCCAGAGCTGTGCTGATCCGAAGCCAGGAGCCAGGAGCATCCTCCGTGTCTCCCATGTGGGTGCAGGGGCCCAAGGACTTGGGCCATTTTCTGCTGCTTTCCCAGGCCATAGCAGAGAGCTGGATCAGAAGTGGAGCAACCAGGACTTGAACTGGCACCCATATGGGATGCCAGCACTGCAGGCGGCGGCTTTACCCACTACACCACAGCACCAGCTCCTCCATTCATTCTTAATTCTAAAGCAGCTATCCAACACTGAGTTTCCCTCTTGCCTCACTGTGACTCTTAAATAACACTAGGATAACAGGCAAATGAAAAACTAAGTGCACAAGACACATGTATTGGCCATCACACTGCTCTTCACTCAAGAATCCAGGCTGGGAATGACGTGCTTGCTACCACAGAGGGACTCACTCGCTGCACACCATACACTGCCATCTTACTCAGTGCAGTATTAAGATCTACGACTTGCTGAAGGTTCACATTCCAACGTTATTTTTAAACTCCCCCAGTAGGAACAACCTCCTTGTTTAGTCTTTGCAGTTTCATGTCATTCAAAGGTCAGACCAGTGAAGAGGGGTGGCTCAATTTCTGAAATCCAGTTGTTGTCCTCCCCAATCACACAGTCAACCATTCATTGTTCTCCAGCAAGAATAGGAGTAGTCGGTCACAAAATGTTTCTTGGAAACACATTAATGTATTGAGGAGGCACTCTCATCCTTCCAATGCAATCCTCCCTCTCCCTCTCCCTCTCCCTCTCCCTCTCCCTCTCCCTCTCCCTCTCCCTCTCCCTCTCCCTCTCCCTCTCCCTCTCCCTCTCCCCTCTCCCCTCTCCCCTCTCCCCTCTTCTCTCCTCTCTCCTCTCCCCTCTCCCTCTCCCTCTCCCTCTCCCCTCTCCCCTCTCCCTCTCCCCTCTCCCCTCCCCCTCTCATCCTACAAAATATGCCGCTATTGGAAATCAAAGAGTATCTTCACCCTCACAATGCAAGACAGAAGTGGGTCTTGAACTTGGTCATAAGTGAGGCACGTAAGTGAAGGGGATGGGCTGGCCAGATAAAATAAAACATCCGGTTAAATGTGAATTTTGGATAAACAGCAAATACTTTTTAGTGCATGTCCCATGCAGTAACTCAGCATCTGGTGCAGTATGGGTGTTCATCTACTCCAAAGTTCACATGGAAGCTGAACCCCAAGGCAGGACCGTTGGGAGACCTTTAGGGCAAGATAGGAGCACAAGGACGGGGGCTCACGATGGCATTGGTGGCCTTATAAGAAGAGAAAGAGGGACTGGGGCCGATACTTGCTGCCTCACTGTGCGATGCCCTCTGTCACGTTATGATGCAGTCAGAGGCCCTCACCAGGGGCAGGCACTATGCTCTTGGACTTCCCAGCACTCAGCATCTGGAGCTATATAAATCTCTACTATTTATAAATTATCCAGTCCCTCATATTCAGATATTGCAATAGAAAATAGACTAAGACATCATCCTAAATTTTAAGTTGCTAAATGTGAAACCCTAACAGGGGATAGGGAACAGGTGAGCCAGAAGGTATTTACTGGAGAGAAGCAAAGCGGGTGTGTATGGCCAAAGGGTCTTTATGATGAAACAATTCCAACTGGGAACCCTAGTTTTCTGTTGTGGTCAACTGGTCAACCCTTCTACACCTACATGATTCTTATAGTCCTCAGAATCAGAGCAACAGATGGGTCCAACCACCCACCTATATCCGATTTTGTCAGAGTTTACAAAACTGCTTCCCGGGTATGAGTTTGGGAGTGATGGAACAGTTGTTATTTCCTGACTGGGCTGGTGATTACACAAATCTATACATGTGTTAAAATTCAAAAAAGGTCAATTTTGGTCTATGCGTATTATTTTTTTAAAAAGCATGCTTACATTTTTTATGTCTTAAGGAGAACTCACGAGTTCACACAGCATGCAGAATGAGGAATGCATTGAAGGAACAGCCCTAACTGACCTCAGACTACGGTTTCCTCACAGGTCCAGATTCCAGAGGGTCCTCACATCTATGACAGGTAGAAGCTTCTAGAAGGCCCATCCCACCAATGTGTTCAGCATACCTAATCCTACCTATGTGTCTCTTACCTTTGAGGGCTGTGATACCCCCAGCTCACACCCATATACTACTGGCTTTACAACTAAACAAAATATGCTGTGAAAGGCAGATGTGGAGAACTGACGGCCTAGCCAGGGGGTGCAGTGGGAAGGGGACCAAGATGGGAATGAATCCAGTCCACACTGTGTTAAAATCTTGGTATGTTTGGTTTGGCCTGCACACTGTTTAAATCGTTGTGAACATTTAAACATCAAAAGACTTCCTTTAAAACTTGGATTTCCAGGTTCTCTCAGAAAAGCAGAAGATCATAGGCTTATAGTCCCCCAATGTACCAATCAGATGAAGTGAGTGCCATCTGCCTCCATCAGGAGCCTACCTTCTGTGGTCACCCCAGTCCCAAGAGCTCAGCCGTGCCAACCTGGCACCTGTGTACTTCTAGGGTCTTGACTCCAAGTTAGGTGGTTATGTGCAGGGTGTCAGACACATGGATGCTCTCAGCAGCTGGGAGACCCTTTCTCCCACCTTTTCAAAGAAGCTACAGAATGCAGACAGCATCATTCACTCTGCTTTCAGAACCTGGGGTGCCCTGTCTCCTATAACAGAGATGACCCCCTTTATCGGGAGGGGTATGCTGAAAAGAGGCCCCTCTGCTGCAAAGCCAGCTGCTTCCAGATGTTCTCTGTGGACCCAGGCTTTCTGGGGTTAGAGAGCTGGACCCATCCAGAGGCAAGAGTAGGGACATGCCAGGACAGGGAGAGATGCTGGGAAGGGAAGAAGTGGGGAACTGAGTGGCTGACTTCACTTTCATCATCCTCTTCCTCTTGCTGTCAGAGCCAGTACTTTCTCTCCACTCTCCCCACTGAGATCCCAGAATGGTCTGCTCACTCCAGTGTGAAGAGGGGTGGGGAGTGATCAAGGCCACCTGCACTCCACCCGGAAGACATACGTGCACCCGGCTGATGGAAACATCACTAGCCCAGGGGGGTTTCTGCTAACCTGGATGAGTGGCATTTCTGTTCAGCGCCACTGGTGCCACCATCATGTTTTTCACATTTGTCTCACAGTTTCATGGGGACAAGGACATTTTCAAAGCACTTCCCACCCCATTAGAAGTGGCAGGTGTTATCAGCCCAAGGTGACAAGCCAGGCAGTAGAAATTCACTGGTTAAGACTAACAGGGGAGGAGTCAGTGTTGTGGCACAGAAGGTTAAGGCTCTGCCTGCAGAGCCAACATCCCAAATAGGTGCTGGTTCCAGTCCCAGCTGCTCCACTTCCAGTCCACCTCTCTGCTCAGGTACCTGGGAAGACAACAGAAGATGGTCCAACTACTTGGGCCCCTGCTCCCATGTGAGAGACCTGGAAGAAGCTCTTGGCTCCTGGCTTAAGCTTGGCCCAGTTCCAGCTATTGCAGCCATCTGGGAGTAACTAACAGAAGGAAAATTCTCTCTCTCTCTTTCTCTCTCTTTCTCTCTCTTTCTCTCTCTCTCTCTCTCTCTCTCTCTCTTCCCCCTTCCCTCTATCTCTGCCTTTCAAATAAAAAAATAAATCATGAAAAAAATAAAAATAAAAAGACCAACCAGGAGCCCGGGGGAAATCACTGGATAGACTCCATGCCACTCAGCCCAGAGGCACCTCCCTAAATTCTGGCTCTCCATCATGTCACATGTGGGACACACACACTATCACAGCCATGCAAATCCTGAAGTTCCATCTGGTATTTATGGGCCTCTAAGTTGTCAACATTAGCACTGAAGCTCAGAGAAAGAAAATCCCCTGCCTACCACCAAAGGGGTTAAGTTTCCCAGCATGTGTTTTCTTCTTAATAATCACATTTTTTGGTAACCCTCAACGTTTTAAGTTTCAGCCCTGAATTTAAAAATAAAGTGAATACTTAGATGACTGGTTATAATTTAGCAGTGGGGGGAAAAATCCCACCCACCTAGAAGAGTAAGTAAACCAGTAAAAAAATTTTTTTTTAAACAAGCAAACAAAAAAAAGTCAAGGCAGGTTTGACAAATGCCTTGAAGATATCTGTTAGGGCACAACCGTCTGGACCCTGACAGCCCTCAGGGTAACACACTCAGCTGCCGCAGGGGAAAGGATGGAAATGGACAGAGATGTGCTCTGAGGCCTGGCGCACTGCCTTTTTATCTACAGCTGGAGCTTTCATCTCCAGGCTCAGATGGCTTTGCTTTCCTCTCCTGTGTTATATGGGGGGGAACGGTTCCAGCTTTTCTCTTCCTTCTTTCAGCTAAGCTCTTAGGATGCTATAGAAACACTGATGTGAGAGTCAAAGAGCAACCCAAAGGATTTTTAGAATGCATTCAAGCATTACGTAAACAGGTTACAGTTTTGTCTCTGTCTCTGCCTCCCTCTCTTTTTCTCTCTTCTACTCTGTGTGTACTTGATTATCTCCTTTTGAGCACTTTAATTCAACATGAGACTAACACAAAAATACTGAGATAATGATTAACCACTAGCACACAGAAGCCCCAGCCTGAGCTGGCCCACACCAGCCTCTGCTCCTGATGGTACTGCCTGCCAGAGATAGACCTCAGCTGTGGTCTCTCCCCAACAGAGAGGGCTCCCAAGTGACCTTCTACAAAGCACATCACCCACCATCCAGCCACGTTCTCTTAGGCTTCATCCAGCGCTTTGTGTTCTAAGACAAACAAGAGAGTGGGGAAGGCTGAATTCTTGCAAAAATGGAAGCTTGGTGCATGCAATGAATGCTACAAATAGGAGTGAAGGAAACCTGTCTGACATCCTTGGGGGAGTAAACTCATCTTGGATATGCCAGTGAGAAGCCACACTTGTGCGCACAGACTGACCTGGGAGAATCACCGACCATCACTAAGGCAATGAACTTCAGATGCTGTTCATCCTGGCATCCCATGAGAGTTGCTTGCGTGCAAAGCAGCCAGATGTGCATGTGCACCTGTGGGCTGGAGAAGGTGCCTGAGGCCTGCTTGGCTGATCTACTGTGGGACTTCTCTATTTATAGCACCATCCTGTGTAAGGCACCACTTTCTCTAAGGGCTTCCTGTTCTATGCTGGACTCCTACTCTATGCTCAAAACTCCTTATCTCACTCACCTGCCCACTGCAGCCTCCCCAAAAGAATTTTGTAGATCTACTTTTGTTTAGCCAATTCCCAGCAAACCCTCCCAACCTGCTCAGCCAATCCCAGGCAAACCCTCCCAACCTGCTCAGCCAATCCCAGGCAAATGCTCCCAATCTCTTCAGCCAATCCCAAGCAAGCCCTCCCAACCTGTTCAGCCAATCTCAAGCAAATCCTCCCAACCTGCTTAGTCAATCCCAAGCAAACTTTGCAAAAACAGATGTCTTCAAGTGACCGAGATAGTAATGATAGTAACTTCACTTTATTTCAACAGATTAAAGCAAGTACCCAACACAAAGGCTTCCACTTGGTTAGTCACCTGATAGGAGAAGAATACAACTATACCACTTTTAGACTGGGCTACCATTAATGATCTTACTCATTTGGTTTTTTACTGTATTTCATCTCTTCCAAGTCTATCCACCACATAAACTCTTGGGCAGGCCTTAATGGGCATGTGACGTTTACCAAGACCTAGGACATAATCTCTTTAGCATAGATGTCCTATCATATCACACTTTGGTTCTCAAAGTGTGTTCCCTGGAACAGCAGCCACATCTAAGAACAGCATCATCCAAGAATGTGTTAGGAAAGAAAATTCTCAGGCCCCATTGCAGACCCACTGAATCAGATACCATGGGAGTATGGCCAGAAATCTATGTTTTAAGGATCCCTCCAGGGATCCTAAGGTGCTAAAGTTTGAAAACCACTGTTCTACACTATTATAAAAAAAAAAAAAAGTCTATGTTAAATGGCAGTTGCTGGGCTGGCGCCATGGCTCACTTGGTTAATCCTCTGCCTGCAGCGCCGACATCACATATGGGTGCCGGGTTCTAGTCCCGGTTGCTCCTCTTTCAGTTCAACTCTCTTCTGTGGCCTGGGAGGGCAATAAGAGGCACCTGGCTCCTGGCTTCAGATTGGCGCAGTGGCCATTTGGGAGGTGAACCAATGGAAAGAAGAACTTTTTCTCTGTCTCTCTCTTTCACTGTTTAACTCTGTCAGTTAAATAAAAGAAAAAAAATGGCAGTTGCTGTTATGAGTCCTAAGCCCAGTCTAGTCTCCCTACTTTACTCTTTATTTGAAGCAGATAAGAAGTCAGGATCTGGGTCTGACGCTATGGCACAGTAGGTTAATCCTCTGCCAGTGGTGCTGGCATCCCATATGGATGATGGTTCCAGTCCTGGCTGCTCCACTTCTGATCCAGCTTTCTGCTACGGCCTGGGAAAGCAGTAGAAGAGGCCCCTGCACCCACGAGGGAAACCCAGAAAAAGATCCTGGCTCCTGGCTTCTGATCAGCTCAGCTTCGGCCATTCCCTCTCACTATCTGTAACTCTACCTCTTAAATAAATAAATAAATCATAAAAAAAAAGTCAGGATCATCTCAAACATCCTGGCTGACATGGTATAGGCTCAGACTCGTATACTGGACTTGAAAATTGCATTTGCCTGCATCCCTTATATATGTCTTTAAAGATTCTTCTATAGCAATAGGAATTTTCCACATCAAGGTACCGATTTTCTTCCATATTTTTCTGTTAAGTCAAAGAGCAATCACCTACCTGATGTGAGTATTCTGAGTTATAATAATATCGGTGATTGCAAAGAGCTCAGTCAATGTTAAAAGGTAGCAAGCATGCACTATTTTTCCAGTAATGCAAACATTTTGACACCAAACTCACAAAGCCCTCATGAAAATGCGACCTTGACTTTGCAGCACTATGCAAGATCTAGGGGATGCTGGTGGGACCACCTAGCAGCATCTTTATGAAAAACAAATAATTCGATGCTTAAGAAAAGTACATTGCAAAGTTCAAAGCTCTACCTACACCTAAAGGTCACAAAATGCTAACCAAAAGGAATTGTATTGTGATTACAAATCTAATTTTTAGAGTTTTTTAAATATTTATTTTTTTAAAAAATTGGGAGATCTCACAACTAAAACCATCAGACTTAGTGCTTCTCTAGAAAATGAGCTGATGTAGGAACATGGGACCTCCATTCCCACATGGCACAAATTAGCTGCCCCTTTACTGAAATGAGGCATCTGCTCCCCATTTCTCAGACTTTCCACTGGGCCTGTGTCCTAAGTTGCACGCTGGTCTCCCTGAGTCACCTGAGTTTGAAACTCCTGCTCACTACCAACAATTTTTTTTTTATCATCACTATTACTGTCTTTGTGTATTTAAAAATTTCAATAGTTGGTGCCTTCATGTGAAATCTAATTTGGAAAAAATTTTGAGGTTAAAAGAATTTATCTTGCTACCTCTGTGTCCATTTTCTACTTAAAGATGCATGAGTGGTCAGTGCCATGGCTCACTAGGCTAATCCTCCACCTTGTGGCGCCGGCACACCGGGTTCTAGTCCCGGTCGGGGTGCCGGATTCTGTCCCAGTTGCCCCTCTTCCAGGCCAGCTCTCTGCTGTGGCCAGGGAGTGCAGTGGAGGATGGCCCAAGTGCTTGGACCCTGCACCCCATGGGAGACCAGGAGAAGTACCTGGCTCCTGCCATCGGATCAGCACAGTGCGCCGGCCGCAGCGCACCGGCCGCGGCGGCCATTGGAGGGTGAACCAATGGAAAAGGAAGACCTTTCTGTCTCTCTCTCTCACTGTCTAACTCTGCCTGTCAAAAAAAAAAAAAAAAAAGATGCATGAGTTATGATTTGCTGATTTTCTTAATATGCCTCAATAGAACACTCATGAAAGTACATACTGTATGCCTACTCTGGGCATTCTTCCCATGAAATCTCTCAAACACTCTTCACAATTCCATAAAGTGGGTATTAGCATTATACCCATCTTACCTATGAAGAAAGCAAGGGACAGTGATGTCACTCAGATACTAATGGAAAAGTCAGCACTTCAGCCAACCTTTTCTGACATCAGAATCCATGCTCCTAAGAGCAACTGCCCCATGAAATAGTGCAAGGCCCTGGCAGCCTTCAGAACCACTGTATCCACGTGTTAATGCCCATTTGCTGTCTCAGCCAAGGTCATTCACGTGATGACCAACTCTCACTGCCAAGCAGGTCAATCCACAGCTCTCAGAGGGAATGGTGATGAAATGTGAGTAGTTCAGCACTGGTTCCCAGACCACTAAGAAGGCCCCAAAGAAATGCAAAGCCCCTCTAGTGAGCCCTGGTTTTCCTTTAAATACTGACGAATCATAACCCACAACTCCCCTTACTTGACTTCAAAACGACAACTGCTGTGTTTCTCGGGGCACTTTAAAGTTTGCCAGAGCAGCTGTTCTTTGTCCCTAGAGGCTAAAGCCCAAAATACTCGAGGTACAAATAAGTGGCCAGAGAGGTATATGACCCTTACACAGCTTGTGTAAGGCTGCTTCGCACTCTCACACCTAGCCATAACCTGAGCGGCCCCAAAGTGTCACCTGTCCTCTGGGAGGCCCTGCAGACTCAGCCTGGGTGAACGGCTCCTCACCACCCACACATTCAGCAATTTTTTAGGCCTTAAAACATGGAAATTTAGAAGTAGAGTCATCTGCGTCTCCAAGATAAAAGATGACAGATGGAGGCCTGGATCTTCAATTCTCCAGTTCTTTGCCCAAGAAGACCTTTGTAACACTCAGTTATTTTCACTCATGCCCAAGGAAAACTATCTTTCTCTCGGATGTGCAGACATAACAACGCCCTCCTCCAAAGCTGCTTTCCATTGAGACGCAACAGCTTCTTTCCCAAAGGAATGTGACTTATTTGGTTAAGAGTTTATGCTGAGTGTTTCCATGCCTGAACCCAGGCTTGGAAGACTCTCAAAAGGATGTGGACTTTCTGGTTTGCCTCCAGTTGCTCCAGTGCTCTGGACTCCGCTTGCCGCTCCCTCACGGGCTCACACGGAGGCTGCTCGGACCACCTGCACAATCTACTCATGGAAATGTGTGAGCCCCTGCCACTGTGGGGGCCGCTGCTCAGGGCAGTGGTCAAAATCTGAACTCTAGTGGCTTGTAGAGTAAGTTCCAATCCAGGTTACTATGACAGTATTTGTTTAATATTGGGCCAGTTCTATAACTCTTCATCTATAAAATATGGATAACAGAGTAGCACCTACCCCATAAGCTTGTTGTTAGGATTAAATGAGATAACACATTTAAAAGCATTTCGGTCTTGTTAGTGTGTGTGAGTGCTGCCTTTAGCTAATGGCTTAACTTCACTGTGCTTTTGGGTTTCCCTTCCTCACAGTTTCAAATAAATAATAAACAAAGAAAAGGAAAATAAACATTTTCAGGGAACTGGGAAGGCTATGACGTTGGTTTGTATTTTATTTTACCCAATCTTTGGGATGTGCTCATATGTCTCCTCTTGGGGGAAGTGTTCCTCAACTCCTTGAGGTTGGTTTACCTGCTCCCCAGGTATGCTCATTTGCATAGCACTCCTCGTACCTTACAGCACTTGTTTATGTGTTTTTCTATACCCTCCATTAGACTCTAAACAACTTAAAAAAAAAATTGAAAACCCTAAACACTTTTAGGGTGGGAAGAATAGTCAATTTCCTCCATTGGATTAGAAACAACTTTAGGCCCTGTACATCCAGTGCTTGTTGAAGGCATCATTTTCAACTGATGGTCATTATTGTTATTTTCTGGGATTATCATGCACCTCCATTCTGTTGTGAACACAATTTGGCACAGTCTAAATGTACAGCTTCGGGAGTATTCCTGTCAATGACAGGGGCACAAGCTATCTTTTCTCATTGACCAGCCTGTAGCAGAGTCCATTACAGCACTGCAGTTTCTAAAGTATTCAATTCCCTTTTAGGAGAAAATCCCACAGATGATCATGTGGCAAATATTTTAGATCACGGGACACCTGAACTTTCAAAAACTCAGTGTGCACAGGGTAACACGGTCCCTCTGGGGGCTGAAATTCGAAGACACTGACTTTTCAGTGTTGCTAGCCCCTTCCTGGGGGAGGCACCAGGTAAACACCTGCTGAGTGACGGGTGCATGAACCTCAAGTCCCAGTCCCTGCCTCCAAGTCTGAAGGAGGGGCAACAGAGGCCAGCCAGGGCCGTGGCCTTGGGTCAGAGTGGAAGGAAAGAATAGGAAAGCTGTTCACACTCCTTCCACTTCAGAGATATTTCTTCTAAAACCGCAGGACAAGCCAGGCAGATGCTTCAAACAGGACTGAGGGCTGCGCCTCAGCACCACCTGACGGCAACTGTGTGCCTGGTACTTCACCTCCATCACACCCAAACCTGACAACTGGCCGATGAGGTAGAACTCACAAGCCCATCTGATGGATTAAGAAACAGAGACCCAAACCACAGATTGCCCCAAGTCCTACACACTAGAATCCCAGTTTCATTGGAGGAAAAATCCAAGTGGGTGAAGGTATAAGAACTCACGTTCTTCCTCTTTCTCACTTCAGGGGTGCCAGGTTCTAGGAGCAGCTGGGGAGCTCCTTGCGGGAGGAGGACGTTCACTAGGCTGAAGCATGACATCAAACCATTTACTGATGTGACCACAAGTCACCGCCCTCTTCCGTCTCTTCTGTTTCTCTCTCTCACACACACACACAGAATGATGTCACTGTTAGAACATCTGCATTAACAACATATGTGTTCATGGACATAGACACATTAACAACATACGTGTTCACGGATGCCAGCACATTAGCAACATGTGTTTGTGGAGGCCAACACATTAACAACATACGTTTCACAGATGCTGACACATTCCTATGAACCATCAACAGCTCCCCAGGTTCACAGCACACACTCAGTTCCACAACTGAATAGGTGCTTGCTTATTCTTCTCATACACCTCTGAGAATTCCAAAAGACTGCCTAGATCTTTCTTGAAAGATCTGGGCCTACTCAACCTCACTCAGAACGGGTGGCCCAGTGTTCGCCATGACTGGCCCTGTGTTCGGAGAGCAAGTCCTTTCATGGGGCTCAGCTGTCCCGTGGGCATCTAGGAAAGCTAGCGTGCAAAGACAGAAAATGCGACAACTGTTGGAAACCCTCCGCAGCAGTCCACGGCAGAGAGCGAGCGTCTTCTGGCGCAGCCACTTTGTCAACAGCTAAAGCAGCCTATTATCCAGTGGACACAAAACACCCACCAGCTCCAAGGCACCAACGGCTGAATATCTCTATTCTTGCCAAGTTCAGGACCCTGACCACTTGGCCTCGCCACTAACGTTAGAAACTATTAACAGCTCTAATAACCATCAGACGCACACACACACACATAAACACACAGCAGGGGCAAAGGGAAAAGACAAGAAGAAATAGTCCCCTTGAGTTCCAAGGACCACGTTCAAGGACTTTTTCATAGGCAAACCATGGCATTTCAACACTGCCAGTCAACAGCTCTCCCGCCTCAGCAGCCAAGCCTCTGAGCCAGTTCAGATTTGAAGAATTTGAGAAAGGGGGTCCCAGAGCTAGAGACCCCATCAAATGCTTCTTAGAACAGAAAGGCCTGTGTGCATTTTCCCATTGAAGACTGTCCAAAAGGCTCTTGAAAATAATATCCTTTGCTTCCAAAACATTACACATGATTCCTCCGACAAATGTATGTGTTTCCAGGCGATGCCTGGACTGGACAAAAAAAAAAGTCTTAGGTGGAAGAATGTCTGGCGACTCTTTTATGCCAATACGTTAACAGACCTTCTCTTTTAATTATTATTTCATAGAGCAGCCGTAATCATTCCCTCATTCGCAAAGGAAATATATAATCCAGCTGTGGTGGCTCCAGTAAAAAACACCACATCTGTGGATCGTTGGCAATACTCTGGCAAGATTGCTCAAATCCAGGCCGACTAGGCAAGTTCTTTTGTATACCCCCCAAATGCACATGGTACGCTTTTCTCAAAGTGTACACGAACTTTGCCAAAAAAAATCAGTTGCACCTTTGTATACATCATTGTGGTTTTCAGAAAACTCGCACCCATCACAAAAGGAGGCTCCCTTGGAGTCCTATTCCCAGGACTCCACGGTGCCAAGCAGTCCCCAGACCTCCCCGGGGAGGTGGCTTGAGCCAGGGCCCTCGTCAATATCAAATGGACAGAGGAAAAGCAGCCCTCCGGGTTTCTGGGAGGAGGTCCCACCGCGTGGCTGGCTGGCTGAGAAGCCGACTCCTGGTTTTCCACTTAGCAGGCGAACAGCTTCTGCAGAGAGGATGGGAGCCAGCGCCGTTCAGGTCACCGGCCTCGCCGTTCCCCAGTGGATGAAGGCAACGTATTCCTGCGCCGTGGGTGCTGCTACCCCAGGAGTCGCCCCCCTGTGCCTCTAGGGGGTCTTTCCCCCAAATCATCAGCAAACATCTTAATTCTAAGCCCATCTTCCACATCCAATTCCCCAGTCCAAAGCGCGCCTTAGGGGAGAGAGACGCAGACGTATAAAAGAAACGGCAGTAAGCTAAGCCCGGCAGACTTGAACCTCCTCTCCACCACCACCGCCAGACGCCGGCGGCTCCCAAGACGGAATGCCCTCGCCCCGAACACACCCCCCACCTCGGGGTCCCCTTCCTCCCCAGACAATAGAGCCAGAAGGAAATAAAATGAAAGTGGACTTACGGCAATGGCTTGCAGCCTCTCCTTGTGCAGTTCCGCCTCTGCCATCCTGCAGAAGGGCACACGGGCAAGGGAAAGAAGGAAGAACAAAACACGCTGTGGTCACCCAAGGAAATTGATGGGCACCCCGGGGGGCTCCGCGGGAACCCCCGGGGGGAAGGTTGAGGGGCGGCGGGGAACGCTGCGCGCACTGCCGGCAGCCTAGCTAGCCTCTGGCCCCCGCCCGCCCGGCCGCCTGGCTGCGCCCCAGCGCCGCCACCGCTCACTGCATCTCCCCTTCGCTGCCGCCGGCCGCGCCAGCCGGGGACGTGGGCCGCGGGCAGCCGCCGGGAGGGCGCGCTCGCCCCGCGCGCTCGTTCTCCGCCCTGACGTCTGGCGCCTCGCTCCGCCCCTGGGGTGTGGGGCCCGGGGAGGTTCCAGGCGGGTAGGAGCCGCCCGGGCAGCCGCTGCGCCGCAGGTCCCCAAGGCGCAGAACGGCGACGCGCGGGCGAATGGGTACCTGGGGCGCGGCGCACGGAGAGCCGCTAGGGCGCACGGCTTGGCGCGCCCGGGAGGACTGGCGCTCGCTGGAGCCCCAGCAGAAAGAGGTGGCGCCTCCCCCGAGCAGATGCCACCGGAGGGGCCGCTTGGCAGAATGCAGGGCCCGAGCACGTGTCCTTACGTGCAGGCTGCGGCCACCGACTGTTCTGGGCTCCTTCTAGCTCGCGCCAGATGCTCAGGCTGCACGTGGGGGACCTTTCCAACAGGGATAGGCTGCCTCTACCGTGTGCTTTAGATGGCCCTCACACATAGAGTCAGCCTGGGGCAGGATCTGTTCCCAAACAGCCACCCTTTTGGTGGGGCCAGATGTGGCTTAGAAGGTCAGCCCGGAGTTTGTACTGCGGGGTGCTGGGCTAGGCTGGGCTTGGCAACTTGAGAGCTGTGAAGCCTTGGGCGACTCACTTAACCACTCTGAACCTCGGTTTCTCTTCTGTAAAAATGGAGGATTGTAACAGATACCTTACACAGGTGTTTGGTTAATTTTTTAACCAAAATCGGATACCAAATAGTACTAAAATAGGCCTTTTGTGACTGATCCTTGGCTGGGTATAAGAGCTGGCTAAGAACCAGTACGAAAGGAAATAAATGCTAAAAGCAAACAAAATGTCTATTAACATTTAGGAGAGACCTGCTAGAATTCTCATTTTTTTTTTTTTTTTACAGATTGAGTTATAGTGAGAGAGTGAGAGAGAGAGAGAGAGAGAGAGAAGGTTCTTCCTTCCGTTGGTTCACCCCCCAAATGGCAGCTACAGCTGGTGCTGCACCGATCTGAAGCCAGGAACCAAGTACTTCCTCCTGATCTCCCATGCTGGTGCAGGGGCCCAAGCACTTGGGCCATCCTCCACTGCCCTCCTGGGCCACAGCAGAGAACTGGACTGGAAGAGGAGCAACTGGGACTAGAACCCGGCACACATATGGGATGCTGGCACAGCAGGTGGAGGATTAACCAAGTGAGCCACGGTGCCAACCCTGAATTCTCAACATTCTTAAGTAAATTTTCCTATGTCAAATGAACTACACACTGGAAAGAAAGAAAAAAAACACACACACACACACACAATGTGCCTCATTAGATCCTCACGACTCTAAATGCAGAACTTAAGGCGGCATTTTAGGAGACATGCACATCAACTCTCCCCACATCACCTGTTCCTGGGCACATTCTTTGAATTCACCTAAATCAGCCTTCTGATTTTCACAGAGGTTTCACCTGTCACTTGATGAGCAATTACTGCTCTGACTGAAGCGAGAAGCTCTCCTGTAAACAGTGGTGCTGATTGATTGTCTTCTCCTCTTTCTCATAACGGACGTAGGTGGAGCTGTTGGTGTCATAAATCCCAGCCAGCGCCAGATTCGACATCCACACGCACTCTGAGTTTCCACTTTCTACCCAAGAGCCATCCCTTTTGTCGAATGCTTGATTTGCTCCTGATTCCCAGCCCAAGCTCTGGCAGGATAAGCTATGTGAGGGTGCAGGTGTGCTCACCAGTGAACCAAGCAGTCACTACTTCCACGGAGTGTCTGTGCACCTGGTGAAAGTAGAGAACGTGAAGATGAGGAGGACAGGCTGGAGGGGCTAATGTCACAGAGGTGGGATTGAAACTGAGACTCCCCATACCTGTGCTCATTTTAAAAATTTATCCACCTACCTATCTATCTAGGAAACAGAGGCCAAGAAACAGCGTCAGGGAAGAGAGAAAGAGAGCTCCCATCTACTGGTTCACGCCTCCAGATGCTCACAACAACCAGTGCAGGTCTGGCCAGGCCAAAGCCAGGAGTTTGGAACTGAATCTAGGATTCCCATGTGGGTGGCAAAGACCCAATTACTTGAACCCTCACTGCTGCCTCCCAGGGTCTCCTTTGACAGGAAGCTGAAATTAGGAGCCAGGGGTGGGTATTACCAAGTACTCCAACGTGGGATGCAGGCATCCTAACCAGCAGCTTGACTGCAAGGCCACATGCCTGCCGCCAGAACCCATGTTCTTAGCCATTAAGCCCCAGGCCTGGCCAGTGACATGGAGTTGCAGCAGGTGCCAGCAGCAAATGAGTGGACAAGAAATGGTCCTTCCCCTCTCTGAAAAACAAAGGCTGGAGCACAACAATGTGATTGTACAGGATGTCGCCAAACTGCACACTCACGAGTGGTTAAAGTGATCCATTCTGTGATGTCTATTTAACCCCAATGAATTCTTTTAAGTGATGAAAGGGGAGACAGGGAGAGGAAAAGGGCCCGGGCATGGTGTGGAAATGATCCATGAGAAATCTGTGACTTCGGTCCTGGAGAATCAGGACTGGGGACACAAAGCTGAGTGTCATCTACTTCACAGTTGTAGCTGAAGAAATGAGAAGAGCCAGGATGAGGAAATAGAGCAAGAAAGGGGCCAGTGTTGTGGTGTAGCAGGAGAAGCTGCTGCCTGCAGTACCAGCATCCAATATAGGCACTGGGATCGAGTCCCGGCTGCTCCACTTCTGATCCAGCTCCCTGTTAATGCGCCTGGTAAAGCAGCAGAGGATGGGCCAAATGCTTGGACCCCTGAACCCACATGGGAGACCTGGAAGAAGCTCCTGCTCCAGGGTTCAGCCTGGCCCAGCCCTGAATGGAAGACCTCTCTCTTTCTCTCCCTCTTTTCCTGTGCAACTCTGCCTTTCAAATAATTCAAATCCATCTTTAAAAAAAAGAAAAAGAAAAGAAAAGGAGAAAACTCAGCAAAGGAGACTTCCTGGATGTAGAAAGATAAAGGAGATGTGTACACCAAAAGCCACACCAGGAGGTAACACAGGTGCAACCAACAGGGTTGCACGCCTCTGAGAGGCCAAGGAAGATGCAGATTAAGCAGCCATTGGCTTTGGCAGTCACAAAGCCATGGGTGAGGTTGGAGAAAGTGTGTGTCCAGAGGGTGAGCCTGGGAGTTCTGATGAAAACTGAAGAAGACACATTCAGGAGCACAAACAACTTTCCAGTCTTTGGATGTTCAACATGAAGGTGGGCGGGAATAGGAAGGTAGTTTATAGGGAGCAGGGTCTGGGTGCAGGGATTCTAGGTCAGGCAAGATGTATAGCTGTCTGGGGGCTAAGGGGTTTAGACAGCAGGGAAGTGAGGTCCAACACATGAAGGAAAAGATAATATTAGGCAAAGTCTGTGATTAGACCAGAGGGCATCCAGATTAACATCAATGACCCACTTGGCCTTGGAGAGAAGGAAGAATGAACCAAGGCAGAAGGACAGAGGGGTAAATCCAAGACGTGATTTTGAGTTGAAGTCCCTGGGCAGAGAGAAGATGAGTGAGTTTGTGTCAGAAGGCTGATTTCTCCCACCACAGGAAGGGTCATTGGTAATGACTGGCTGGTGTGTGTGTATCTTCAGAAAAATAGAAATGGTTTACAAAGGATTTGGGAAATGGGAAAAGCTACAATAGGGCTGCTAACAAGAAGTCTATGTCAGACTCTCCTGAATACCTGTACAAAATTAAATTTTCTGCAAGGTAAGGTGAAGGTTAGGGAAGGGTTTAGAATCACTGTGCTAATTTAATTTACTAGAAATAGACCAGGGCATGACCAACTGTGTGTAGTTCTTCAGTGGTTTTTAAATGCCTAAGACCCATAATGGTTGTGTTTACTTAGTGTTGAGGATTGTCAAAGCAGATAGAGCAACAAGTCAAAGGAACGAGGAAATTCATAACACTAGATACTAGGTGTCTGCTCACTTAGGAGCCATAGTAGATCCATACACTTTTTGGGCATACCGACTTGGGAGCTCCTTCCCATTTCTGGGGGACACCATATGATGAGCCATAGGAAGAGGCAGTCACATCCCATCATAGAAGCTAGGAAGTGCCAGTCCTCTGCTTCCCAGATGCCCTAGGAGCTTGGACATGGCATGCAATCCAGGCTCAGATACACACACCTGTTGAGAATTTAGAAGACACAGCGTTTAGAGACTCATTTCAGGCAGTAGCTCACCTTTGATCTTGCTCCTGGCCCAAGCCTTCTTCTTTAGACATCTCATCTGTTCTGTGCACTACCTAACACAATTTCAGTTCATTCTTTTTCTGCTTCTATCAGTTAGAAACTTTCTGGGGGCCAGGGTTGCAGCACAGTGGGTTACGCTGTGGCTTGTGACTCTGGCACTCCATAGTAGAAGGTAGGGTGAGTTCTGGCTCCTCCTGCCTCTGATCTAGCTTCTTGATAATGCACCTGAGAGGCAACAGATGATGGCCTAGGCACTTGGGTCCCTGTTGCCTACGGGGGAGAGCCAGATGGAAAGTTCCTATCTCCTGGCTTTAGCCTGGCCCAGCCCTGGTTGTAGTGGCCATTGGGGAATGAACTAGCAGATAGAAGATCTTTTAAGTTCTGCTGTCAGATAAATCTTTTTTTATAAAGAACCTGTTTCTGTTGTTTATGACTAAGAATCCTCTTTGAGGCAGAGAGGTAGGTGAAATGAGTGGCTGACACTTGGTCCATGAGCTGAGAGAAAACCTGTTCTCTTCTAGCACTTCTGCCTTCAAATCTCTAAATGTCAGAATTTTAAAATCATTGAACCCGCTACAAACACAGACATTTACAACCCAAATTAGGCCATTTCTTTAATAAATTTTTATTGTGTAGCTGTTCTATAGGAGACATTTGGCTATGGCCTGGAATTATGCAGACTCCATCATCAAGTGCCACAATTTTATTGGAGGCTATTTGTCCTCCAAACATTTAAAATCTGGAGCATTACATTACAACGGTGCATAATGTCTATAACAAATTACTAGTTCTTGCTGGGACATTAAATTGTGTTGCATCAGCACCATCCAGATGGTTTAATGGTTTTTCTGGTGGATGCTACATTGCAAAGCATTATATGGAGAGACTTCAGAATGAAAGATATGCAAAATAGATGTTTCATTAATGAAAATTTCAGGATCTGTTAGGACACGAGTCCCCTGGGAATCACAAATGATTATAGCTTACTCCCTTGTGGGGAAAACGGAGACTCCATAAACCATAAGGAAAATGACTTGTCAGGGCCCACATATGATTCAAAGTTGAAGTCTTGTTGAGTGGTAGATAAGAACATGAGACTTCTCAAAAACCTGAAGCTTTCCTTTCACAAAATTAATTTTGGAAAGGAATGCCAGTGTCGCCCAAAATGTTTGTATTTGTATCAGCTCTATTTTGCTGGGATCTTTTGTGAATATATGGTCATTTAAAACACATGTGACTGCTGCAGTCAAAAGAACAGTGCTGGGTCCTCTAGCCTCCTGTGGTTGTCAGCTTTCTGGGAAAGTTGATGGAATTTCAAGTGTATGCTGTTTTCTCGACAGGATTTAAATGATAGATCCTTGGAGGGAGTCTCCATGGAACAACAAGACAGAGAAAGATGTTAGAAAACAGAGCACCAGTGAGGGAAATGAACTGGCCTGATGTGACTTAAGGTACATGTTGACTAAGATCTCTAAGTAGCCGGAAATGAGCAATGGAAATCTAGTTAGACATGGATATTAGTATTTCGCTGTGATGGGTTTCTTTTCTCTTGGTTAGCTCTGACAATATGGGTCAATTGGTGAGTTGCTGGGTTGTATAAACAGAGTGTACAGGAATTAGAGCTGGATGGTTGGAAATCATGCTACATTTACCTTGCTGTGATACCTTGGACAAATGACATATCAGATCAGAACTGTAGTTTCCTTAGTCATAAGATGGATATAAAAACATGATATCTCACTAGGTTTTTGTATCAGATGAGTTTGTGGATAACACTATGTTATTCAGATATTGATTTGGACTAGTTTTATTAGAAATGAAAGTTTTGCAGTGTGGATAGGAAGTGGGGTTGAATGTGACGGAATAGATAGGCGCTCTGAAGGCAAGCTGGAATCTCAGCCTCCTCATTGGGCTACTGTGAGAAATAGGATAACACATACAAAGTGCTTGTGATTGGCTGTGGAAGGTGCTCCAGAAAGGGCAGGTACCAATCATTACTTCATTAAAAATCTCATAGACAAAAGCAAGTGACTGGTTTGATTTTATCTATTTTATGTAGGAATTAAAAAATTATTTACAAGGCACAGAAAGAAAGGGCTCCCACCCTCTGGTTCACTCCCCAAATATTTACTCAATCCAGATCCCCAATGTGGGTGGCTAGAACTCAATCACTGGGCCATCACTGCTGTCTCCCAGGGTCTGCATTGGCAGGAAGCTGGAGTCAGGGGCCAGAGCCTGGAATCAAACCCAGGTCCTCTGATATGGGATCACATCTATTTGTTTTAACTTTTATTTAGTGAACATAAATTTCCAAAGTACAGCTTATGGATTACAATGGCTTTTTCCCCCCGATAACTTCCCTCCCACCCACAACCCTCCCATCTCTAGCTCCCTCTCCCCTTCCATTCACATCAAGATTCATTTTCAATTCTCTTTATATACAGAAGATCAGTTTAGCATATATTAAGTAAAGATTTCAACGGTTTGCACCCACATAGAAACACAAAGTGTAAAAAACTGTTTGAGTACTAGTTATAGCATTAAATCACAATGTACAGCACATTAAGGACAGAGATCCTACATGAGGAGTAAGTGTACAGTGACTCCTGTTGTTGACTTAACAAATTGACACTCTTGTTTATGGCATCAGTAATCACCCTAGGCTCTTGTCATGAGTTGTCAAGGCCATGAAGGCCTTTTGAGTTTGGCGACTCTGATCATATTTAGACAAGGTCATAGTCAAAGTGGAAGTTCTCGCCTCCCTTCAGAGAAAGGTACCTCCTTCTTTGATGGCCTGTTCTTTGCACTGGAATCTCACTCACAGAGACCTTTCATTTAGGTCATTTTTTTTTTTTGCCAGAGTGTCTTGGCTTTCCATGCCTAAAATACTCTCATGGGCTTTTCAGCCAGATCCGAATGCCTTAAGGGCTGATTCTGAGGCCAGAATGCTGTTTAGGACATCTGCCTTCTATGAGCTTGCTGTGTATCCACTTCCCATGTTGAATCATTCTCTCCCTTTCTTATTCTATCAGTATTTGCAGACACTATTCTTGTTTATGTGAAGGGATCACATCTTAACAGCCAGATCAAACCCTTATCCTACAGGCTCACTCTTTCTTTCTTCCTTTCTATCTTAAGAAAAGTGGTGAGCTATCAGTATTTTTAAAGGCCCTCACATGAATCGTTACTTCTCTTTTCAAAGGGAGGTTTCTGCTCTGTGTTATTTATTGTTTAGAAACTTCTTTACTGGAATCTTAATGATTCATGGATACCTACAGTCTTTTCTTTTGGAGTGGGTCAATTTCAAAACTATAAATCAGCAGGAATTGGGGAAGGATTCTTAGGATAAAGTCCTAGGAGAATATGGAAACAAGAGCTTGAGTTTTGAGTCTCCAGGAGGAGAGCTCCATGCTTACATATTACAGGTGCTCTGTAGTACAGTCAGTCCTAGGATTGGGTGGGCATTTGCTACATACTGGAAAAGTCTTTGGGAAGGCCAGGTTCTGGCCCAGCCTGGTTGTCTGATGCCCACAGACACACGTCAGAGAGCTTAGGGGCCTGTCTAGTTGACCTTAGCACAATGATCACGATGTGCCCTGTCAGCATGGAATCTCTTTTTGTAGTATTGGCCATTGACACTTTCATTGTTAACCGTGATTTGATAATGCCATGTACGCTCTGCGAGTCAGCACTGCTGACAAGGGAGAGATTTCCTGCAGGGTTGGCAGTGGAGGGATGGTGGCCGCCCAGCTAAATCCTGTCCATCCTGCTGCCTGGGGAATGAATCATGAGATTCAGAAAGGCTGGCTTCAGCTCCTGCCACCTATGGATGCTGTGCCCTCCTGATGCCCTCAGGGATGATGGAGATCTCAGCCCTGCATGTCCCACCTCCCCTCCCCTCTATACACAGCAAAAGCGATCCAGCTCATGTCCCGCCTCCTTGAGCCAGTCTCAGAAGTTGCTCCTAACTTGTGTTGAACTCTTCCATTTGGGGCCTCCTGGACAAGATGGCCTTTCCCCAAAGCATCTCAAGGCAGAGTGGAAAGAACATAGGACAACATCTCAATCCTAGGTCCTAATCCTGACTTGGCCACTTATTGTGTGACCTCATATGAGTCACATACTGCTCTGTGCTGAAATTTCTATTTCTAAAGAGGGAATTGGTGTCCTATTTGTAAACAAGAAACAGGGGACCCAAGCAAGACTCCTGAGAATTCACAGAGCTCATAAAGAAGAAAGTGCTTTGAGAACTCTAAGTGTGAAGAACTATGATGAAAGAAAAAAAAAAACTTTAGAGTTAGGGACTGAGGGATACGCTGACTAGTCAGTGGGGAAATACTTGTAGGAGTGAAAGACATTCTATACCAGCCACAGGCTCAGCCCAGAAAAGATTGTCCTAGTACATACTATATAAGGTGCTTCTGTATCAGTACACACTACACAAGAGGGCTCTGTACTCATACACACTATACAAAGACTGCACTAATACCTACCATACACGATGCTTCCAAATTTCAGATGAGTTTCCAAGAGAATCAAACCAACGCCACCTTCGGCTCTCTTGGACTCCTCGATATGCCTCAGTCATTCAGAGGATTTCTGCTGCAGACAAACAGCCCCACCTTCTGAACTACATATTTAATAAAATAAATGCAGGAAAGGGTGTAGCAGCCTCAAGATGAGACAGAAGAAACCCAAATCAGCTGGAGAGAGAGACACAGAAAAACTTGGATCTTCTGTGTTGATTGTGTGCGTGCCAAACCGAATTTGAATGCTATTTGGTCTGTGTTTACTTTAATGTGTTCTCCTTTCTGCATTCATTCAGAGCTAAATTTATCCCACTAGAGGGAAAGGCATACTTGGGGAGGTGGTGCTGGAAAAAGCATAGACACAAAGGCAGCTGGCTGACTGGGAGCCAGAGCATGGAGGAGGTCCTGGAAGAAGGCTGGCACAGGGAAGGGAGCTCCTCCAGAGGCTCTGGGCCTGGGTCCTGGGCTGGCTCGTCCCAGAAAGGTGTTGTCGCCATAGCACCTATGCCTGTCCCCTCTGAGAAGAGAGTGGGCATGAGCAAGACTTCTTCACGTGTACAGAGAGGGCAGTCCCCTAGTTCCCATGAGCTCCCCAATCTGTCCCAACCTTTCAGGCAATGGATGCTTGGACAGTTCTCCAGGCCTCCCCAGTGAAAATAGCATCAGTCCCCAGGGAGAGAGGAAGAGGGGAAGCTGGCAGGCCTACTTCTGGGGCAAAGTTGAGCTTGCTCTCTGTTGGGGTACCACAGTGGCTGTTAGGGGGAATTTATTTTGGGAGGAAGGTGAAGAAGAGGGAGGTTGTTGTATTCTACTAGTTGGGGGGTTGGTTGAGTTCTTGGTACCCCAACTCCTTAAGATTGTGATGATGCTGCTGTTAGGACACAGAGAATTCATCCCTTTCGCTGCATGGATCTTCCCCTTGTTGGAATGAGCGGGAGAGAAGTCTCTAAGGCTCAAGGATGCTGCTTCTTTGTTTTAGGCTCAGCTAAGTCACCACAGCATCCTGTCAGAGATTTTACCCTGTATTTGGCCTCCAGCACCCTCTACTCCTCCCTAGAGAACTTGACACCTTCTTCATCTGTTTGTCCCACTCCAAATTTGGTGCTTTCTCATACCATGAGCTATGCCTGGAATGCAGTCTCCCCCTCCCTCTTCTAACTTTCCAAGTCTCCTCTTGTTAACTTCACAGAGTTCCAGAAATCCCACCCCCTCAGGGTATGCCTGTCAGTCCCTTCGAGAAGGAAAAGTGGTTATCCCTCTCAATTCCTAACATAGCCTGAGACTTGAAAGTTGATGGCTCGATTTGTCAGATTCTTTGGTGCCCCCCAGGCCACCATGATGATTGTTTGCACAAAATGAAGCTACTTAAGCTGGGATGAAGTGTGCTGAATAAAGCTGAGCATGCATGCCAGTTCTACCTCTTAATGACCTTGAGAAATTTACTTGATGTCTAAGAGTTTAAGTAACTCTCCCCATAAAATGGGAAAGATAATAGTATCTATTTCACGGGATTGTTGTGACAATCAAATGAAATAGTATATCCAATGCTTCTGGCATATAGCAGGTGCTTAGTGCATTCTGTCATAATTATGAGCATCACCTTATTTATTGATTGGTGTCTGTATCACTCTGGATGTATTTCTACATAGGTGCGCCTGTGTTCCAGTCAAAGCTCCTGAGTGGCTTGCACAGCCAGGACCACGTATGCCCAGGTCTACCCAGTGTAGCCCTTCAGCCTAGACCGGCATTTGCTCACAGATGCTCCTGACTTGCAAACATGGTTGCTGCTTCTTACTGGTAGAGTTCATAATCCAAGGTCTTTTGATGCTGTACAAACCTTTCTGTAACATTTAGGGTATGCTAAATGCCGCATTTATCATGAGAGATTGAAGGAGACAAAAGTGTAAAATGTTCTACTGGGTGATTTTTGCTACTGTCCAGGCACTGATCCTAAGCTTTAGGGGAGGGTCGTCACAGAATCCTTTGGAGAATCTGGTAAGACCATGGACTCTTTCTCAGAGGCATGCACACCCCACACAGCATTCTGTGTACAATTTCTGGGCTTTCAGAAACTAAGAGAGACAAGAGAGGGGGATCTCTCTCTAAGAGCTGGAAGGTCACCTTGGTTATGAATGCAAGAGCCCTGGAAGTGTTTCTCAGGCCTGTAGCCCCCAGACTTAGCCAACCAATGGCTGCCTGATCTGCCTGGTCTCTGTAATCTCAGAGCTGCCTTGCTTTGGATCCTATCCAGGGCTGCTGGCAGAGGAAAGGCATAAGAACCTGAATCTCCTCCCTGGGCTGGGGCTCCCTACACCATCTTTCTCCCAACTAAAGCTCATTTGGACTTGGTGGCCACCAGCTAGGGGCACCTCCACTCATTGTTCCCAGGTACCTGCCTTGAGTCTGCATAGAGTAGATACCTTTTCATCCACTCTTGCCTCCCATAATAGCTTGAGACTGCTTTCTACACCAGGTGGAAACAAAAGAAAAATAAAAACAGTTATCAGGACCCCACATTTCAAACTCATTTAACTAATTCCCAGCATGGTATTGAAACAACAGTAAAATAGTTTGTTCAGAGCAGCCTCCAACAGAGTTAGGTCCTGTCCCATCAGCAACCATTATGAATACCCTCCAATATTCAAAATCCACTTTCCAGAGGCCTTCCTGGCTTCCTCTCTCAACCACTGTTGGGTGAAGTCATGTTACTTCCAGTGTGGAACTTCCAGGCAAAATCCACACTTGATCCAAAACCATTGGATTCTCTAGCTTCCAAGGAAAACAGTCTGTTGCTGAATTAAAGACACTGTTAGGCTGGCTCAAGCCAAAACAAATGGAGCGGCTTTTCATTGCTAAGGGGCAGCAGCCTTTCCAAGGTGGTGACCTAATGAGGTGAGTGCCAAATGGGTGTCACATTGCAAACCTCAGCATCTATGCACTGTGGAGCAGCCTCGAGATTTTACACTTGCCTTCTGCGCAAATAAAATCCTAAATTTGACAATCCCATTATTTTAAAATATGTAAAATGGAATACAGCACCAGCCTGCAGAGAAGACATTTATTTGATGAGAATATGACTATCCGTGGGGAAGAAATGGGTCAAGAGACACTTTCGCCACTTTAATCAGAGTACAAACTAGTGTTTTTGTGAGTTATCATAAGGCAGGAAACAAACCAACTCAAGTGAAAACCTGGAAGTTTCAAATTTCTTTCAAAAGTCAATGAAGGTTTAAACTGAGGCTCGGGTAGACTAGTTTGAACTTAAGTGTATTTTTTTGTATTTAATAAGCCCTTACATGGTGCTTCCGTGCCCTTGAATCCATTCAAAGTACTTTATAAATATTAACCAATGAAATCTTCCTAACAGTCCCCTGAGGGTAGCACTATTGCTGTTGCTACTTTACAGGAGAGGAAACTGAGGCGCAGAGAGCTTCCGGTCACACAGTGGCAGATTTAATCATCTTAAGCAATAGACTTGTCATTTGGAAGTAGAAGCTTGTGTGGGACTACTGATAGCTTGGGAACAGGTAGCTATATCGTAAAATGCTAAACATGCATTTGAAAGAAGCAAAAGAGATTCCTTTCCTTTTGAAATACTTGGCACATCCTTCTCTCTCAGGGACAGGCTTCCAATAACAACCATAAAGAGGACAGTCAAGGGAGCTGACTTCTCCCGTCATTCTTTTCTTCCTTTTCCTTCTTTATTTATCCTTCTTCTTGCCCTTCCTTTTTCTCGCCTCCCCTTTGTCCCTCCCTCCTTCCCTTCATCCAACCTGGCAGGTGTATAAGGCCCATGCATTGAACCAGTCAGGTTCTCTTGTGCTGGGGAATCAGCTGCCTCATTTGCCTCATGCAAAAGTATATGTTGCCTTTTGTTTTTCTGGTGTTGGGCATAAACGATGCCCATATTCTAAAAAGAAAAACAGTGTTGTGTCTAGGTCTTTTGGAATCTAAAGTCTGAAATAAAAACCGAAGGGTCAGGTTTGCCATGTAAGAGGCAGAGATTTTGTAATCAGCTATGTAAATAACTATTTCCATGTTATTGACATGCAGCAGAAGGATGATGGAGTTGACAAGAAATCCACACAGAAACCAGTGTCATGTCTTTGCCTTACAGGCAACTTCATGAAGCTGTGAATTCCATTTGTACACCCAGGTAGTGAGGGCCTCTGCTCAGAGGGGATGGAAGGCTGCTCTGGGAAAGTCACAGAGAGCTTGCAGAAGATGCAGCTCTTTCCCCCAACCATGAAAACCTCAGGCCCCCTTAGCAGACTCTCATGTTATCTTGTGGCCCTTCCTTCCCCAGTTTGGTTGTAGACCTCTGTGTTACTACACCCGGACCAAAGCGAGAGCTAGGGGCTTCGGCATTTAATGGTGTTTAGAGAACACTCAAATTATCTGTACCCCAAACAGAGGTGGCATTACTATTCCCATCGGACAGGACATTGACTTGGCAGTTTTGACACACACACACAAATGGTCCTTTCATGAGCCAAACGATGACCCTCAGCTTCACACTCTGGGGAGCTAAGTGCTGAGTGTGTAGCATTTCCTTGAATGCTTTCTGAGCACACTCCTGGGATGGCAACTATGTGCACTTCCCAACTCTTATCAGAGAAGTCAGACTGAGCCTGCCTGCCTCTCCTCTCAGGGCTTGACCATTTTGTGACAGGCTGGGGAAGCTTCTGGACGGAATGTGGCAGTCAGAGTGGGTCACGCTTGGTGTCACTAGAAACCACAATGCATGGTCCCAAATGGTCACCGTGTTATCACCAAGCCCCTGGTCAGGTTGTACGTTGTGTCTTTGGGGCCTGGGAGGTTTCCTCTCACACTGGATTATCCCTAACCACATAGTTCGTCTGTGGCCAGCAGCCTAGACATCATCCAAAGCTTGTTTAAAATGCAGATTCTTGGCCCACCCTAGGGCTACTGAATCAGAATCTACATTCTGATAACCTTCCCTGCCACCCCCCCGCCCCCCCACAGTGACTCCTGTGCACATTCAGTAGAGAAGGTGATCTGGGGGTTACCAGAACTCCACTGACTGCACACCAGACCTTTGCATATGGATGATTTTTAAAGCTACACCCTTGTCTGAGACCTACTCCATATCGATCATACAAGGATCTGTCCTTAAATCTCCCAGGTTATTTTTATCACACGACCAGATTTAGAACCCGAGATCTCATTGATGAGGAAGACAGTGATTATGGCGAAGGCTACAGGCAATGCTATGGCACACTGACATGTGTCAAACTCTCCTAGCACTACCCCACAGTCCTAGGAAGAGGCACAATTATTTTCTCCACTTCAGACACGAAGGATTAAGAAACGAAGGTCGCACCATGCAGATGTGGCTGAGCCGGGGTTGCAGTGTTGACCCTCTCCATGCATTAGTAAGCCTGCCCCAGATGGGTTTCATCAGAATCTCTAGTATTTTAAAATTCAGCACCGAGTGAATCCCATTCATATAAAAGTGTTAAGAGCGAGAGTCATATTTTATCCACTCCAAATGGGAGGCTTCTTTCATTTAGAACTTTGGAAATTGAGAAGAGTACTCTGGGGAGCTATAATGAGTTTGTTCAGCAGTCACTTTGGGCATCAAATATAGGATTTTTAGATATACACACAGCTGCTCATAAATTACACTTCACAAATATGAACCCAGAGTAGCCACATTCCCTCCTCGCTAATAACTGGCCAGCTCTTCTAACCACAGATGGGCCCAGCTTTAGTCCAGTTTCCACCTTGTGGTTCCACATGGTCACTGACTCAGAGTTTACTTTTTTTTCCTAGTTATTATTCATCAATCCATCCACCAAGCCACCTTCACTTCCATCCATTCATCCACTCACTCCTTCAACACCTTCCACTTCTGCACTGGCATTGGGAATGTGGAGTGAACAGGGTGCAGCCCTAAAGGAAAAGTAGAAACACTGGCAGACTTCACAGAGCAGTGTATATACTCCAGTGACTGGGATGGGTTCAAGATGCTGTAGGGCTCAGGAGGAAGAAGCCTGGTATCTGGTGAAATGGCCAAGGAAGATCCAGAGAGATGTCTCAGAAGAGATGAAGTAATAACTTAATCTCTCTCTCTTTTTTGAAGGTTTTTATTTAATGAATACAAATTTCATATGGATAGCTTTTAGAGATACAGTGTTTCTTCCCCCCATTCCCCCCCTCACTCCCATTCCACATCTCTCTCCCTCTCCCATTCTATTTTCCATTAAGATTCATTTTTAATTGACTTTATATACAAAAGACCTATACTAAGTAGAGATTTCAGCTATTCTCACCCACACAGACACACAAAGTGTAAAGTACAGTTTGAAGACAAGTTTTACCGTTGATTCTCATAGTATACCTCATTAGGGACAGAGGTCCAACATGGGGAACAAGTGCACAGTGACTCCTGTTGTTGATTTAACAACTGACACTCTTATTTATGACGTCAGTGATCACCTGGGGCTCTTGACATGAGCTGCCAAGGCAAGGGAAGCCTTTTGAGTCCACAGACTCCATTGGCTTTTAGACAGGACCATACGCAGAGTGGAAGTTCTCTCCTCCCTTCAGAGAAAAGTACATCCTTCTTTGATGGTCCCTTCTTTCCACTGGGGTCTCAATCACAGAGATCTTTAATTCAGAAACATTTTTTGCCACAATGTCTTGGCTTTCCATGCCTGAAATGCTTTCATGGGATTTTCAGTCAGATCCAAATGCCTTAGGGACTGATTCTGAGGTCAGAGTGCTGTTTAGTGCGTTTGTCATTCTCAGAGTCTGCTGTGGATCCTGCTTCCCATGTTGGAACTTTCTCTCCTTCTCCTTTGTAATTCTATCTATTATTATTACCAGGCACTTGGTCTTATTTATGTGATCATTTTGACTTATGGTCCTATCTATATGGTCAATTCCATACTTAATATGATCACTTTATCACATAAGATGGGATTAGTGCCACCCAGCTAAATGGGCTTTGGAGTCCCATGGCAAGTTTTTAGCTTCACTCTTAGGTGAATTAGGTGTGTCGATCTGCACAGCACCTCCCTCTCTTTCCCACTCTTGTTTTTAACTGGGATCTATTTTCAATTAACTTAATTTATCTATGACTAATTCTATGTTAAGTAAGGAGAACTTAATCTCAAAGGATACATAGACCCCAGGTAGGAAAAGAGTAGAAATGGGTCTGGCTTGGTGTTACTAGGAACCACAATGCATGGTCACAATTGGACACTGTGTTGACACCAAGCCCCTGGTCAGGTTGTGCGTTGTTGGATTCCCCTAACCACATAGTTAGTCTGTGGACCGCAGCCTGGACATCATCTGGAGCTTGTTTAAAAAGCAGATTCTTGGCTCACCCTAGGGCTACTGAATCAGAATCTACATTTTGGAAACACCACCCCCACCACCCCCAGTGAGCAGAAAGCAAGTGATGCAAAGGCCAGGAGGGATAAAACTCAGTGTGTGGGGGGGCACTGGAAGCCATCCTGCTTTGGAAAGGCAGATAGAGTGTCCAGGAAATGACATGGGGGAGATTAGGCAGGCTCCATGTCAAAGCCTCATTCAACACATCAGATATCCTCCTATAGCTGATGGGGGTGGGGAGAAAGATGTAAGCAGGAGAAATTTTTGGAAGCTTACTGGGGCTGCTTCATTGACAATGGGTTACTGTGGGGAGCAGCTCGGACTGGACTAAGTTACTGGAATTAAGACTTGTTCTATGCATCTGCTCTCCCACAATATGGCGCTGGGAGAGGAGAAAACAGCTTTTACACAGCTGCCTCCAGTTCAGCCAATAAACTGTAGGACTTGCTCCTGATTGGAGGAGAGCAGCGTACTCGGCGTGTGGGCAGCCGAGTTAGGATTGGCGGAGGAGGACTATAAAGGAGGAGAGAGACGGCATGCACCAGGAACATCTAAGGGGAACATCTAAGGGAACACCTGTGCAGCCCCCGAGAGAGCCGGCCGGCGGTGTGCCGCTCCCCTGCGGAAGTGGGGAATGTGGCCAGGGGGAACTGCCCTTCCACGGAGGTGGAAGGGATAGTAGCCAACCCGGGAAGAACCAGCAGCAAACCCGGGGAGGGCCGAGCAGACGAAAGAACAGCGCAGGGTCCTGTGTCGTTCCTCCACGAAGAGGGGGAGCGACATACTGGTGCTGTGACTCGGATATGAAGCCTAGGCAGGGCTTAGTGTCGTTCCTCCACGAAGAGGGGGAGCGACAGGTTACCATATGTGAAGACTGTAGACAGAGACACTATTTTAATGGTATAATCAAGACATGATAAGACCTTGAATTGAACATCATAATGATAACAAACAGGCTGAACAGTGGCCTCCAAAAGATAAGCCCAAGTCCTAAAGCCAGTACCCGTGGCTGATGTCTTCACAAGAGGAGAGATTTAAGACATACAGACCCAGAGGTAAAGGCCACAGGGAGACAAAGGCAGGGACTGGAGAGATGCTTCCATAAGCCAAGGAATGCCAAGGATTCCAGCAGCTAACAGAGGTGGGAGACGGGCACAGAACAGATTCACCCTCAGAGATGCCAGAATCTGCTGATGCCTTGCTTTCAGACCTGTAACTTCTGGGATAAAAACTGCTATTTTCAGTCATTTGCTCCGTGGTAATTTATATGGCAGCCCTAGGAATCTAATACAGCCACCAACAGAGTCCTTGCTTAATGTCAGCTCCCCTGTGAGTGATTCACAGGGTTATTTCATTTAGGACTCCCAGTGAGTCATAACATAGGTACAAGCATTATCAGTCACATTTTTCAGATGAGGAAACTGAGACCCAGGGAGCAATTAACCTAAGTCTCAAAACAAGTAGGTGACAGAGTGGAGGTTTACACACTGGAAATCTGGGAGTTGAGCCTGTGGTCTCAGCTCCATGGTTTACCTTTGGATAAAGAAGAAAAAGGCAGATCTGAGTGGAGAGGGGGCGGGGGCGTGGGGGGGGGGGGGTGATAGGACCTGGCAATAAATGGGGCACCTGGAGGTTGGGCAGGAGGAGTTGAACCTTCTGAATCTCAGGCTTTGTGGTGCTTTTTCCTCTGGGTTTCACACCTCTGTATTTCATGCCACATGGACCTCCTGGAGGTCCAGCTCTCTGCACCTGTTCTTCCTGGAGTCCTCCAGTGCTCTCTGCACATAAGTCCTTGAAGTGGCCCTGCCCTTGTTGACTCCCTGGACACTGGTAAAACTGTACTCTTTTCTCTGTTGGCTTCTCTGTCTGCTTAGGCAAGTGCCTGGCTCTAAGCCTGTGGCCAGTTCTAGTTGCATTCTTTCTCCCTGGTACTCAAATCCTCCTGACTCTCAAACCTTAATGTTTACTCTGATTTCAGCCCTCAGCATCCCTGGCCTTTTCTAGTCCCTGTCCCCATTCCTCAGTATGATTAGCATGAGTAGCAGCCAAGTGAAAAGCTGGTAGAAAAATGTGTCTTCTTCTAAGGCAAAAAGTTGTTCTCTAATTTCCCTTTTGGAAATCCACCATGCTCTCAGCTCAAAGCAAGTAACCAAAAACAATAATTTGATTTTTATAATAATTTATAATAATGTAGGGCTTTTACTGGCTATAGTGGATGAGTGCCTTTGGCCTGGATTCCAGTGATGATGCTGAGAGTCTGCTCTATCACAGCCACACAGATGCGTGCACAACTATGCCAAGACCACTCCATGGGTCTGGCACATCAGAACTGCTATGGAGCACAACCAATCAGTTCATTGAACAGTGACTGTTAGCGTGATCCCATACATCTAGCATTTAAAATGATTTTAAAAAATACTCTGCATGAATTTCATTACAAATCTCTAGACTATTAAGCAGGATATCAAATTTTTTAATATAAAAAAAAACTTTTTGGTGCTCAGTTAGTTGTCACCTATCAAGGAGAACAAGTGGTATTTGTCCCTTTGGGATTGGCTTATTTCACTCAACATAATGTTTTCCAAATTCCTAACAGGGATCACTTTTCAGTTAAAATTTGAATCAAAAAGGGAGAGAATGATCCAACATGGGAAGTGAGATACACAGCAGACCCATAGAATGGCAAATGTCCTAACAGCACTCTGGCCTCAGAATCAGCCCTTAAGGCATGCGGATCCGGCTGAAATGCCCATCAGAGTATTTCAGGCATGGAAAGCCAAGACACTCTGGGGGAAAAAAAAAACCTAAATGAAAGATCTCCGTGAGTGAGATCCCAGTGGAAAGAACGGGTCATCAAAGAAGGAGGTACCTTTCTCTGAAGGGAGGAGAGAACTTCCACTTTGACCATGGCCTTGTCTAAAAATGATCAGTCAGTGAACTCAGGGGGCTTCCATAGCCTTGGCAACTCATGACAAGAGCCTAGGGTAATTACTGATGCCATAAACAAGAGTGTCAATTTGTTAAGTCAACAACAGGAGTCACTGTGCACTTACTCCTCATGTAGGATCTCTGTCCTTAATGTGCTGTACATTGAGATTTAATGCTATAACTAGTACTCAAACAGTATTTTTCACTTTATGTTTCTGTGTGGGAGCAAACTGTTGAAATCTTTACTTAATGTATGCTAAACTGATCTTCTGCATATAAAGAGAATCGAAAATGAATCTTGATGTGAATGGAAGGGGAGAGGGAGTGGATAAGGGGAGGGTTGCAGGTTGGAGGGACGTTATGGGAGGGAAGCCATTGTAATCAATATTCTGTACTTTGGAAATTTATATTCATTAAATAAAAGTTAAAAAAAAGAAAATTAAAAAAAATCCATAAGCTGTACTTTGGAAATTTATGTTCATTAAATAAAATAAAATATAAAAAAAAGAAAAAAAAACTTAAACCTATAACCAGTTGCCATTGTCCTTCCCTGGTAAAAGCTCCTTGCCAAAAGAGATGGAATTACATAAAGGGAAAATGGGAGATTCAGAGGCTCAAAAACCTCCCAGAGGCCTGAAATATTTTAGAAACTTTTCATGTAATACATAGGTTTACATGCCAGAATAGCATTTTTTCATTATAGATATCACTTGGAAAATTCCACAAAATGATCGATACTGTCATCATTCCTGACATATTTACCTACTTGAAAACATTCAGGTTGTTTTTAGAAAAACAACAAAAATTATTTGGGAAGAAATTTGCCACACAACTCTATTGATTTGTCAGCATCTTAAAAAATGCTGTAAGATTAGGCTTTCCTTTCACTTCAATACTATCTTATACTTAGCCTATTTTACATCAAATAGATCCAAGTCATAAAATATTTATTAGAATTGTTCCCAGGTATTCATCTTAAGTTCATTTTACTTAATGCTGAGCTTTATTCCTTGTGGTCTAGATAAAGAACATAATACGAAATGATTAACTGAACATAGCCCCTGGAGGCGTCTTAAATGAATATAAACCACAGTCTTCATTCAAATGACAGCCAATACAAAAGGCGATGGGTGGAACTCATTCACACTCCTCCAATGCATGTGTCAAGATAATGTGCCCCATCCCAAAACACAGGGCTCGAGAGATAATTTATGTTTTACTTCAAGCAAAAAATGGAAATTTTGAAAAATGAGAAAAATGTGACAGTGTAACAACTCCCAGGTGAGTTACAGGGAAAGAAAATTAAGTGCATTTGCATTAGAAGCATCAAAAGGAGGGAGGCCTCTTGGTTAGTTCACGGAACAGAACCTAATGAGCACCTGGGCCAGTGGGCCCAGTGCTATCCTTTGGGTTTCTACCGATGAGACCTTCAGGAGCTCACAGGTCATCTGCTTAATGCTCCCGTATTGGACTTTGGAGACGAAGGAAACTGAAGAAGTCCACAGGACAAAGTCCCTCAAGTCGGAGCTCAATTCAATCCTGGTACCTACTTACTACCATTCTGGTAGGGGACAAACCCTACCCTACTTATACGATAGGGATGATACCAATCTGTAGGGTTACAAAACATGCGGAACACATTGGAAGTACTTTGTACACACTGTCAGTTTCTAAAGAGGAAAGAGCAGAACAATAAATATTAAACCTTTCTTCTGTCTCAATCTCTGTTTTCCTCTTTCCTCTTTGCTCCTTCCTTGCGACCACTGTCTCACCACAGGCATGATTCTGGTGAGCAAGTCTCCTTAGCCTGAATTTCACAAAGACATGAGTAAGTTATTTTCCCTGGGTGTAATTGCAAAGTACTGAGGCTTAGAGCAAAAACGACTGAGCACAAAAAGCTACAGCATGCGTGACTCCTTTCCATGACATTCTGGAAAAGGCAAAGCCATAGGAACAGAAATAAGGTCAGTCATTGTTAGAGGCTAAAGGCATAGAGAGGCGACTGACAACAAAAGGCCCAGGAGAATGCTTTGTGGTGCTGGAAATGTTCTCTATCTTGATTTTAGAGGCGATCACACACCTGGATTCATCTGTCAGAACTCGTGGATGAATTTTACTGTAAGTAAATTATACCTCAGTAAATCATACTTAAAGAATACTGTGATTTGGGACCTTCCACGTTTCCTTTAGGAAAAATCTGTGATCAGTACAGGAAACTAGCAGTGATCCTGGGAATATGCTTATGTGTGTAACTAACTGTAATAAAAGGTAGACATGACAATCCGTCTCCTAAGAGAGGTGCAAGGTTCTCTGGGAATTCAGAGGCAAAAGAAAAACATCCATCCGGCGAAACTAAGAAATATCTGATGGAGAAGGCTGCATTGAAATCAGACATGAAGGAAGACAACTAATCACTATTTAGACTTCTTCTTTTGCTTCCCCACCAGCCATGAATAGAACACCTCTTTATAAATTTCTTGAAAAATCTGTTACAGGCTTGATCATTTTTCTAATTCCCAAAGTTCCTATAGAGTGATGTATTTACCAGAGATTCGCTGATGTATGTTATTTTAATGTGCTCCTTAAACAAATGATCACAGCTTTGAGGCTGTGTTTTGTAGTACTTAGGAAATAGATTGCTTTTTAAATTATGTTTCCATCCTATGAAATAGAGGATGTCACTGAAGGCTACAGCACACCTAAGTGTGCAAGTTTGGGAATGGGAATCCAAAAACCTGGGTTATACTACTTGCTGAACTCTTTACTTAACACAGAGTTAATCACATGTATATAAAGTCAATTGAGGATGGATCTCAGTAAGAAATATGAGTGGGAATAAGAGAGGGAGGAGGAAGTTTATAACTGTAAAGCTGTATGGTTCTGCATATATTCCTAAGGACTAACTTCTAAGGGTACAGTTTAAAAACTTGCCATGGGACCCCAAATCCCATTAAGCTGGGTGAAAAAAATGTCATCTTAAGTGTTAAAATGATCATATTAAGTGTTAAAGTGAACATATAGATAGAATCAAGTGTTAAAATGACCATATAAATAGGATCAAGTGTGGGGTAATTATAGTAGGTAGAATTAAAAAGGAGAGAATGTTCCAACATGGGAAGCAGTCCACACAGCAGACTCATAGAATGCCAATTGCTTTAAGCAACACTCTGACCTCAGAATCAGCCCTTAAGGCTTACTGGTATGACTGAAAAGCCTGTGAGAGCATTTCAGGCATGGAAATCCAAGATACTGTGGTAAAAAAATATTCTACATGAAGGATCTCCGTGAGTGAAACCCCAGCAGGAAGAAGTGGCTATCAAAGAAGGATGTACTTTTCTCTAAAGGGAGAAGAGAACTTCCACTTTGCTTATGGCCTTGTCTAAATACTGACGGAGTTTGTGGATTCAAAAGGCTTTCATAACCTAGGCAGCTCATGTCAAGAGCCTCGAATGGTCACTGACATCATACATAAGAGTGTTAATTGTTAAATGAACAACAAAAGTCACTTTGCACTAACTCCCCATGCAGGACCTCTGTCCTCAATGAGTTGTATTATGAGAGTTTACTGTGATACTTGTTCTCTGTTTTGTTTTTTGGTGTGTGTGTGCAAATTGTTGAAATCTTTACTTAGTATAGAGTTGGTCTTCTGTGTACAAAGTTAATTGAAAATGAATCTTAATGGACAAAGGGACTAGGAAGAGGAGAGGGAGGAGGATTTGGGTGGGAGTATGGGTGGGAGGGCAGTTATGGTGGGAAGAATAACCATATTCCTAAAGTTGTACAATTGAAATTTTTATTCTTTAAAAATTAATTAATTAATTTTTTTTTTTAAAAAAAGAAATGACCACCAATCATGAAGAAGAAGATCAGTAACCCAAAAGAAAGAAGGGGGCAATCACACAAACAGTTCAGGAGAGAAAACACAGTGGCTCTTACACATAAGAAAAGATATTTCATTTAAATATAATTATTGAAAAACTTACTTCTCTTCAAGAAAAAGGCCAACAGTCCAGTTTAAAAAAAAACACAGAAGGAAAGGAAAGGAATCCACAGTTAACAGAGCAGAAAATACAAGTATCCTTGAAACACAAGAAAATATGCCTAGATTCACTCATAATAAGAGAAAGGAAAATGAATTCCTACCATCTTGTAGGTATTAGGCCAGCAAAAGTTTACCAAGTGAACACCATGTTAATGAGGGTATAGAAAAATCAGCTATCACTGATATCCCTTTGGGAGAACTATTTGGCAATGTCTATTATAATGATCTTGACCCAGGTACCCCACTTCCATGAATTTTGTCTTAGAGGTCACATGAGCACCTAATTCATTTGCTGTTTATAACAGCAAATCAATATCTCTCAATAGGGTGAAATGAGTTGTTGTAGATCACACCATGGAATACTACCTCCACTGTAGGAGAAGATGAGAAAGATTTTCACACCCGAATAAGGAGCAATAATAAAAATATATTGGAAATCAAAAAGCCAACATGCATCATAGTGTCCAGTATGTTACCATTTTGGTTAAAGATAGAGAGGGGCCGGTGCTGTGGCTCTCTTGGTTAATCCTCCGCCTGTGGCACCAGAAAATACAAGTTCTGGTTGCTCCTCTTCCAGTCCAGCTCTCTGCTGTGGCCCAGGAGGGCAGTGGAAGATGGCCCGAGTGCTTGGGCCCCTGCACCCGCATGGAAGACCAGGAAGAAGCACCTGGCTCCTGGCTTTGGATTGGCACAGTGCCAGCTGTAGCGGTCATTTGGGGAGTGAACCAATGGAAGGAAGACCTTTCTCTCTGTCTCTCCCTTTCATTGTCTGTAACTCTACCTGTCCCTTTCATTGTCTGTAACTCTACCTGTCAAATAAATTAAAAAAAAAAGATAGAGAGGGAGTGGTTGGAGAATGCGTGTGTGAGTTTTTGCTTGTATACATCTGGACTCTCTGCAAAGAGATGTCAGCAACTAATTTTAGCATTTGGTTATGGGGAATATCAGAAAGGTGATGGGTGGAGCATTTTTGTGAGGATGCAATATTTTGTGCCTTTTGAATTTTGTGTCATGTGAAATATTATCAATTCAAATAAAATATTTAAATGAAAAAAATTGATAAGTCAAGAAAATAGAAAGCAATCTGGGATCTATTCCTTGTTCTGCCACTAAGTTTTATGATCATGGACAAGTTCATTCATTTTTAACAAAGATAGATTTATTTATTTATTTAAAAGAGAGCGAGTGAGTGAGCAAGCGAGAGAGAGGTATCTTCCATGTACTGGTTCCCCAAATGGCTGCAATAGTACAACAGGCATTCTGATCTGGGCCAAAGCCAGGAAACAGTTACTTCATTCACATCTCCTACATAGGTGGCAGAGATCCAAGTTCTTGGACCATTTTTAGCTGCCTTCCAATGCACATTAGCAGAAAGCTGGATTGGAAGCAGAGCAGCCAGGACTCAAACCAGCACTCTGACATGGGATGCCAGTGTCGTGAGCAGCAGCTTAATCTGCTGCATCACAATGCTAGCCTCAATTTCTTTCCTTCTTTGTGGACCTTGGCATGCTTGTCTGTCAAATAATGAGGTTGATCCCTCATATCTAGTAAACTCCACAAGAATCTGCTGATTTTCTTGAGGGCTGCACCATAATGCGAACACAGATTTTTCTCTTCAGAATCACTATACACAGCTACACAAACTGAACTATAAAACTCAGGGGCACCATTTACATAACTTGTTAGGTGACAGAGATCCTTAGAATTGTACAGTGCACAGCTTGAACCTCTGTTTGGCATGGACTTACATCTCCCTTCACCGTTACATTTTCATGAAGGACTCTGTGACCATAGACACCAGTGAGGGTGCAAACCAACAAGTCCTTCATGTGGTCAAGTTATCAGGCATCCAAACCTATTATTTCACACAGGATTACGATATGTTAAACCATTCATTGGCTATAAAAGAAGGAGGTGCAGTGTGAGATCTTTATATTCTTTGCCCAGTTCACATAAAAATAAATACCTATGGACAACTGACATGAGGGAAACATTCATTTCACAAGTATTCAATGAAAAGCAAAACATGAAACATGATGTAAACTTGATTATTGAAGTAGACAAGATTTTAAGCGATAACAATTGCCATTTGTGAAAATCTGAGGGACAACTTCATATCCTGTTCACATGAATATGTTTATGAATCAATGCAAGTTTTCTAAATGGAATACAAAGTGTTATAAACACAAATGGCCATTGATTTAGGTGATTCTGTCTCTATAGAGGTGAGAGCAAGCATGTGTTTAGGTATAAGGAAGTTCATCAGGGCATCACCTGTTGTAGTGAAATGTCAAAGTCAATCTGAATGCTCATCAAGATCTGTCTACATGATAAAAGGTTATGCTATCATTTTTCATATATCAGCAAGTACATATTGTGTAGTGATTACTCTGTGCAAAAGGACTACTCCAGGGTGTTGATATCTTCATGAAGTTGGTATTCTAGTGGGGCTCTCCTCACCCATAGCAAATAAATGAATTGTTAATATCAGCTAGTTGTGAAAGCTTTATAGAAAAGTACAACAGGGTAAGAGGGACATTGAAGGGTGGGTTGGAGGCTGGGTGCTATTTTCAATAGGGTTGTCAGAGAAGGCATCCTAGTCCTCAAATCAGAAGGCATCATTTGTACAGAGGCCTGATTGGGTGAAATGGGGAGCTGTGTACAAATTCAGGGAAAGAACTTCCAGGCAGAAGCAATCATGACAATGGCTCAACAGAGCAGAGGAAGAGTGAAGGTCACCATGGTCATAGCACCACAAGTGAATGGGGAGTGGTGGGAAGTGAAGGAAGAAACATTGGCAGGGCCAATTATAACAAGGACTGTTGATCATGATAAGGTATGGTTTGGATTTTGTTGGATGAGAAACCACTGGATAGGTATGGACAGGGACGTGACATCACCTGGTTTATATTTTAAAGCTCTCCCTGGCTTCTGTGTATGTGGGAATGAAGACTCTTGATAAGAGAGGAAGAAGAGAACCCAGTTAGATTTGTTTTTGAGGGGTGATGGTGGTTCTGACTCCAATGGTAGAGATGCAGGTGTTAAGGATCACTCAGCTTGTCAGGAGAGACAGAAAGACTTGCTACTGGGGAAGACAGACAAGAGTCAGGGGTGATACCTAGGTTTGGGGCCTAAGCAACTTAGAATGGTGGCTCCATTTAGTAAGACCATCCTATGGACTGAATGCTTGTGCCCTCACAAATTTATATATTCAACTCTAATCTCCACTGTGATGGTATTTGGAGATGGGAACATTGAGAGCTACTTAGGTCATGAAGGTGGAGCCTTCGTTATGGGATCAGTACCTTTATCAGACGAGACACTAGAGAGCTTGTTTTCTCTCTCTATTCTCAGTCACGTGGGGACGCAGCAAAAAAGATCACCACCTGCCATTTAGGAAGACGACTCTCACCAGAACCTCTCCGAGACAGCACCCTGATCTAAGACTTCTCAGGCTCCACAACTGTGAGAAATACATTTCTGGAATTTGTTACAGCAGCCTAAACTACTGAGACAGATGGGAAGGAGGTAGTAAATCTAAGAGGAGTAAGTTCTAAAGATCTGCTGTACATTATTCTGATTAGAGTCAATGAGACTTTATTGTCCACTTAAAATCTGTCAAGAGGGTAGATCTCACATTGAGTATGCGCATCACAATTAACCAAAAATGAAAGGAAAGAATGGAGAAAATAAAAAAGATTGAACTTGATGATTCCTAAAATTACTTCCCATTCTCAGCTTCTGGCTCTCCTGTAAGACTCATAGCAGACAAAACACTAGGCTTAATCTGAGAACACCTCCACTGTCATTCTGCTCTGTTTCTAATTAATGTGGTCGTAAAGAAGTAGCAGCACCAGTCTCAATTTGGTAAGTTAGAGTCCAAGCTACTCTGCATACCTTTCTGTGTCATCTCTCAGGTCAAGAGTCCCCTAGTTCATACTCCAGTAAAGTTTCATTAGAAAAAAAAAATCAAGAAGAGGGGAGAGGGAGTGGATAAGGGGAGGGTTGTGGGTTGGAGGGACTTTATGGGGGGGAAGCCATTGTAATCCATATTCTGTACTTTGGAAATTTATATTCATTAAATAAAAGTTAAAAAAAATAAAAAAGAAAAAAATCAAGAGAAAACTTCATAGTAGTGAGGAAGCAATGTGTAGACTATGATATCAATCATTGCGAAGTTAAGTATGTATTCATACCTAACCAAAAGATAGGGCAAGATGTACACTAAGATGTCGACAGATAGTGGTCACAAGGGGTAGTGGAATTATGATTGTTATTTTTGTTATCTTTAGTCTTTTCTGAAGTTTTATTCCCAAAACTTCCACTATATTATATTTGAAATCAGAAAAAGCAGTAATGTTTATATTTTTTTAAAAAGTTAAAATTAGGACTCTATAGTTTTTAACAAATTAAGAACTCCACTATCTGGATAACTTACTCCTAGCTAATCCTTTTTGTCACTGATAAACAATGGGCAAGACCTCTAAATGCCTTGGTGAGTTAACTGTAAATGACTCTGGGGTATACAGATCAGATTTCCCATTACATTCAGAAAAACATCCAAAGTGCATCCCAAAAGTGCTCACTCACACATTTGCAAAGTGTTTTGAAACAAGTTAGAAATTGTAGACGTGGCTTGCTTCAGCCAGGTCATCAAGTTCAGATACCTCCTCTAATTCACAGAGAGCCCAAAGAAGCAGAAATCCATGTTTGTACACAAAATGTCCCCAAATAGTAGGGCACAGCTTGGCAGATTCTCAACTACTTTCTTACAAGATGTGTTTAGAAGGAGGAAAAGCAATATGTTGCTGGACACACCAAGGAAGGAAGTACTCTCTGTTTCCCCTTCTCCCATTTGTTAGAGAAGAAGTGGACTGATTTTGGAAAAACCACAAAGTATACTGGTCAACCTGGTATCCTAAAGCCTTGCTCTGTGGGGAGCAACTCGGACTAGACTGTTACTGGAATTAAGACTTATTCTATGCATCTGCTCTCCCACAATATGGCGCTGAGAAGGGAGTAACAACTTCTACGCAGCTGCCTCTCACCAACTTGAGTGATGACCTGCAGGAGCTGATCCTGCTCCTGATTGGAGGAGAGCAGCGTACTCGGCGTGTGGGTAGCAGAGTTGGGATTGGTGGAAGAGGACTATAAAGGAGGAGAGAGACACCATGCACCAGGAACATCTATCTGAAGGAACACCTGTGCAGCCCCCGAGAGAGCCGGCCGGCGGTGTGCCGCTCCCCCGCGGAAGTGGGGAAAGTGGCAGGGAGAACCGCCCTTCCACGGAGGTGGAAGGGTCGGTAGCCAACCCGGGAAGAACCAGCAGCAAACCCGGGGAGGGCCGAGCAGACAAAAGAACAGCGCAGGGTCCTGTGTCGTTCCTCCACGAAGACGGGGAGCAACATTGCTCTCTCCTTCAGATCTCAGTTCTAGGTGGTAGAAACTCCATGGCTAATTTGGATGGTGACTTTGTAATTTCTCTTTGTGGCTTTGAGTTACATCCAATAAGAAGCAATGAAATATTGCAGAATGAACATGAGCTTTAAATCAAAGAGTCATGGATACAAATCTTGGCTCCCATACCCATATTTTCTCTTGGAAATTCCAAATGACAACTGACTCACAGTCATTACCTTGGAAAATTGGAGAGCTATGCCAATATTGAGATGGAGAACAAGTGAACTTCAACTACGGTCTGTAAACAGGCACATCTTAAGCTTGTCTCTCCTGTCCTTGGTCTCCTCGTGCTTATGACTCCATCTTTGTAATAGTCCAGATTAGTTTCCTTATCTCTCATCTGAACCATTTCTGCTGCTTAGGTTCAGGATCTTATCTTTTCTCAACTGGATTAATAGAATTTCCCTGCCACTGGCCTCCTGCCTCTAATGTGGCACTGTCCCCAGTCCATCTGTCACATGACAGCCAGTGAGATCCTTCTAAAATAAAGCAGCTCTGGTCATTCCTTGGCTTAAAACTCTTCAGGGGTTTCCTCTTACCCTAAAAAAAAAAATCTCCAAATCACTGGCATTGGCTTCAATTTCCTTAATGACCCCAGTGCTGTTTCTACCTTCAAGCTACCCTTTTGCTACTACCCTTCCATAACTTTGTATTCCTTCTACATGATTTTTTTTTTTTTGCAGTTTCTCAAATGTTCCATGTGTTCTATCTACACTTCCAGGATTTTCAACATACTATTCCTTCTTGCTGAAATGTTCTCCTTAATTCCTCTTTCCCCCTTCCCTTACTAAGTCATCATTGAGCTCCTTGCTACTCGAAGTCACATTGAGACTGCAAGGGAGCTCCGTAGAAATGTTCTGTCTCAGCCTCTACCCCAGGCCTCCTGGAGCAGAACTGTCAGAAGAAAACAAGAAAGTTTGAGAAATTCTGGCTAATTCCTACTCAACGGTCACATCAAACTCCACCTCCTTTCTGAAGTCTTCTCTCATCCTGCTTTTATTCTACCTAGTCTACATGAACTATCTTTCTCTGGTCTTTGATGCATTTCTGTGTGTTGTGCATCTTTCTGGATTCTTCTGTCATTCCCATTAAGAGTTATGTGCTACTGTACTCACAACACCTCGTACAAGCCTGGCAATGTATACGTTTTAGATGCTCAGTACGTGTTCTTTTTTTATAAATGAAATAAACAACTTGGCTGAATAAAAGTACAAGTAGAAAAGGTCTGACTAGTTGTCTTTTTGCCTTTTTGATTTTCTTAGTCTTTGATGGTTCTGCTTTCTGGTTCTTGCTACTACATGTTCAACCGTCAAGCCCCAAGAACAAGGGCACCCATGGAAATAGCTATTCTCCCCATACATCTTCAGGCCAATAGCTGCAAACATTTGGATAAATGGGTTTTCCAGCTCTTTTCCTGGCTATAGATTCAGCTTAGCTTAGAAATGACAGTTTGGGGTTCAGATGGGATTTTTGAAGGGCCAGGTATTCCTCGCTAGGAATTTCTCCCTAAGAATCTTCACATCAGTTTTCTCAATAACCAGAGTTTTCCTAACTAACTCAATTTCTCTATTTGGGAGCACCAACCATTGCCTGAATTACTTGCTGTGGAATTCCAAACACACCAAGGAAAATGGAGCTAGGAAAAGTCCCAGCACGTGGTTGTTTCAGAAACACTTTACTATCCAGTGCACATGTGACTTTTAGGAGTGCAATGAGAGGGATGCCGGCCAAGTCACAGCATGGCCGGAGTTCCCGCAGAGGCTGGCCAGCCCTGATGGCAACGAAAAGCAAACAAAAGCAACATTCTTTCTACTTGTGAGTGAAACAAAGACCCTACTGAGAAAACTGAAGTGAGCAGTGGAGCTGTAAAATCAACAGAAACGGGGGCTGTCTGTGGAGCAGGCATCTGGTTTCAATGTAAACATCCTTAAAATGGTTCAAGAATGAATGCACATTTGAATAATTTATTATTAAAGTGGTATTTTCCCCCATGGATATTTAGGGAAGGTTCAGCATGGAGGATATCCTTGTATATGCCCAACTCAACCGCAGTTCCTCACTGAGAGGAGACATTTTCTGAGTGGCGTATTGACCAAAAAACATTTGAAGCAAATGAAACAGGACTACCTGTGAAAATCCAGGATTGCCTGGCTGGATTTAGGTATATTTTGAAAGACTCACATGAACATTGCACCTTGAGTAATTTGTACAGTGATGGTAGGGATGTGGTAAAAGGAACTCTGTTTGCTTTGGCTTCTGTCTGGAGTCTCTTAATTGAGAAAGAAATGTGAATTGAACTTGTTGTTTCAGATCCTCAAAATAATCTTTAAAAAATCTAATGATGCTATAGGACAGAGATATTAAAGTATGATCAAGACATGCCATCTTTGGGCCATTCTATGTCTTAAGAATATTTTAAATCAGCTACTAACTAACATTAAAAAAAGTTAATGGCAACAGTTGGCATGCTCCAAGTAGCTTCCATTACCTATGTTTCTGTCCTTAAATCTAACTCTATAAGGATTTATCTATAAGCTCAAGTTCAGGCATTTTCAATATTGGGCACACTGAAATCACCACTCCTGACTGCACACAGGTTGAAGGGCACAATGTTTATTTGGGGAAACAAAGACAAGTCAATGACATCTACCAGCCCAGAGTTGTTTTGGTTCCAAATGGCCAAGGGTGGTTCATGCTCTCCAACGTATATACTTTTGACATTATTCAAGGCTCCCAAACAACCAACAATGAAAACAGGATGACCTTGAATTTGTGGGAGCGAGGAAAACACAACTTATTCACCTCTGAATCTCCATATCCTAGTAATGGTGCTCAGTACCACCCCTTGCATGGAATTGGCTCTCAGTCCACATCTGTCAATTTGGGGTAGAGATTACATATTTAATTCTAGACAAGAGCAAAATGTTTCTAGATATTTCTATATGATTGTCTAATAGTTAAACTTTATAATGAAATTTGTAAAATTGTAATTTCTTAAAATTCTCAATTCCTAGAAAATATATATGCTGAAAACATATTTATACTTACTAAAGCACCTCACCGATAGCCAATCTTAGAAATAATAAGTTCAAAAATCATAAAGAAAAAAGGGAGAACAAAACAAAAAGAAGTCATAAACTCAGAATTTCCTAGATAAGACAACCAGCATGCAAAATGACGGAAGGTGATGTGGAGACAACAGCCATCTTCAAGCTAAGGAAGAGCTCTCAAAAGAAACCAGGTCTGTTCACCTTGAGCTCAGCTTTCCAACCTCCAGAATGATGAGAGAATAAGGTTCTGCTTAAGTCACCCAGTCTGTGGTACTTTATTAGGGCAAGCAGAGCAGGCCAAGACAACACCCCATTCTGACATCACATAGGGGCCTTACTACCTGCAGATCCAAGTGGAAGTGAACCCCATTCTCCAAGTCCAGAAAGGAAAAGCACAGGGACTGGGCATGCTTGCCACAGATCAGATCTTATTATCTTGTATGATTTTGTTTCAAATTATTCATGCATATCAAGACATTATTATCCAACTTTGTTAGCCTTTATTATAAATGAAATATCTTTAAAGAACATTGCTAGAGTAAAGCCTCTATTTAAGAAGGCATTCATAATGAAAGAACCAAGATCGGAAATTTTTTAACTGGAAATCAGACTGGGGGCATGAAGGCTGCTTGATGTCAACCATTTGTAAGACAAATGTTGGCCTTTTTTAGGCAGCTGGAACAAACAAAAGCTAGACTTTCACAGCTACTATCAACAATAAAAAGCTGTAAAAACTTTGGCTTTTATTAGTAGTTATAATAAAAATTGTGGTCCATTCGTATCAGCATTTAAGGCCCTCCCCCTTGAAGATCCAATATGGGGATGGCTCATGGTTTTGGTGCCATTTCTCACAACCCTCCTACATGTGTTCCAGTCCCAGTGAACATACTGCATTCCCTTCCTTCTCCATGCTTTTTCTCATCTTCTTTCTGCTGTTTCTGCCATGTCCCTGCCCTCACCCTCCAGTCTGTTAAAATCCACACAGAGCCAGACTACCTGGGGTTGAACTCCAGGTTAGCACAAGCTAGTTGTGTAACTTTGCTTTTGCTATCTGCAAACAACTACCTCCAAATGTTGGCCTGATGCTAAAATGAGATGTTAGCGCTGAAGTACCTAAAACAGTGCCTGCACCAGATCCACACCTTCTTCCCTTCAGCCTCCTGAGGTTATTTTTGGTGCTTCCTTCTATTGAAATAGCATCCTGGACTCTCATAACTGCAAGGATATTGGTAGATCACTTGAATAGTTATCAATTAGTAATCACTAATAAAAACGATTTCTGTTGATTCTGACTCAAAGGTTGAATTAAATTAAATGATTCAGTGTTAAAGTTTGTGATCAAGCTCCGACTTTGTAGCTTGTATTTGACTTCCTTTTGTTCTAATTATTTGGGAGACTTTTGTGCCTTTGTGTTTATTAACAAACTTACCAGAGTTGGAGGAAGACTTTCTGCTATTCTTTCTAACACAGAATTATCTGCCCAGCTTCTCTAAGTGATTCCAATTTCCCCGCATACCTGTTGGCATTCCCAAATTCACTATCAGCAAGTGGGCCCAAAGAGCAATAGTTCAAGGCAGATAGGACTTCCTGGCACTAAGAGCAGGGTGGATTTTTGCTGTCATCTGTTCCCTGCTGGCTGACACTCTAAGTGGTTGTCATTCCCTTGCACAGAAGGGAAAAGTCCATATAAGGCCAGGCCCAGGCGGGCTGTTAAGCAGTCTGCAAAGTTCCTCGGGGCTGTGAACCCTTTTGGGAAAGAGTAACAGAGCCCTGGCAAAGATTACAGCACACTTCTTGGCAAAGTCATGGAGTAACAAAGCACATATTGTTTCCGCTGAGTGCCAAGCTCGGCGGGCTAGTAAAAATACACACTATACCTTTTTAATGGGATGAGGGGAGCTGGCTTTCCCCGCAACGTTTTTGGATGGAGTCATAACACAAATAAACTGTATTCTGTGATCTGAATTTATGAAGCCCAGGGCCACGCTGCGTCGTCGCAGCTCCGGCAACCCAGACCGTTGTGTAAATCAAGTGCAGAAGCCAAGCAGTTCTGGCGGCCGCACCTCTGCGCACTCATGAGGAAAAGACTTTTTTGAAACATTTCCCAGCGGCCTTTACTGTCTGCTCCTTTTTTTCCTAAATGTGTTTATTGCCCATAGAGTTTAGGATTCCTGCTCATTTTTATCGCTGCTAAAAATCTGGCAGCTGAATAACATTTTCAACAAGGTGGGACTTAGGAGAGGGTGAGTGCACAATCATCTGCCCAGTGCATGTGTATCCTTTCTTGGAGTTACATGCACGCAAGTCTGCACACACATGCAGTCACACAGGTGTACACACGTAGAGGCACACATACCCTCACAGCCATGTGAGTTGCCTCGAGAAATCAGGGCAAGAGAGAAGTGAAGCAGCATTCACTCCAACAAGAAGTCAAGCCTTAGAGGAAGTAAGAACAATGAACGATGAGCCCCATTTTCTAAAAAATATTTTATTTATTTGTTTGAAAGCCAAAGTTACAGAAAGAGAGAGAGGGAGAGAGAGGAAGGTCTTTCATCTACTAGTTCACCCCCGAAATGGCAGTAACAGCCAGGGCTGGGGTCAGGCAGAAGCCAGGAGACTGGAACTCTGTCTGAGGTTCCCATGTGGGTGCAGGGGCCCAAGCACTTTGAGCATCTTCCACTTCTTTTCTTGGCACATTAGGCAGGAAGCTGGATCAGAAGAGGAGCAGCGGGGACACGAACCAGCACTTAATGGGATGGCAGTACCACACGCAGCTGTTCAACCTGCTGCACCAAAACATGCCTCTATGAGACCCATTTCTTTTTTAAACTTTTTAAAATATGTGTTTCAGGGCCACCACTGTGGCATAGCAGGTAAAACCACCGCCTCCAGTGCCAGCATCCCAAATGGGCGCCAGTTTGAGTCCCGTCTGCTCCACGTCCGAGCCAGCTCTTTGCTATGGCCTGGGAAAGCAGTAAAAGATGGCCCAAGTCCTTGGGCCCCTACACCGCATGGGAGACCTAGAAGAAGCTCCTAGCTCCCGGCTTCGCATTGGCCCAGCTCGGCCACTGTGGTCTTTTGGGGAATGAACCAGAGGATGGAAGCCCCCCTTCCCCCCCACCATCTCTGCCTCTGCTTCTCTGTAACTCTCTGCCTTTCAAATAAATAACCGAATTTTTTTTAAAAATGTGTTTCTATTTGGAATTCGCTGAGTAGGGTATGATTTATAAGAGGGTATACTAATACACACTGGACTCTGCCTTTTAAAAATTGTCTGCTTATTGAAGGGAGGAGAGAACCTCCACTTTGACTATGACCTTGTCTAAACAAGATAAGAGTCGGAGAACTCAGAGGGCTTCCATAGCCTTGGAAACTCATGACTGGAGCATAGGGAGATTACTGATGCCATAGACAGGAGTGTCAATTGGTAAAGTCAACAACAGGAGTCACTGTGCACTTACTCCTCATGTAGGATCTCTGTCCTTAATGTGCTGTGCATTGAGATTTAATGCTATAACGAGTACTCAAACAATATATTTCACTTAGTGTTTCTATGGGGGTGCAAACTGTTGAAATCTTTACTTAATGCATACTAAACTGATCTTCTGTAAAAAAAAAAAAAAGAAAAAAAAGAAAAGAAACTATCAACTCCCAACTTGACTCTCACTGGGATTAAACATGACAATAGGTCTGATCTGATTTCATCATCATTTAAAAAAATTATCTATTATTTTTCACTTTATGTTTCTGTGTGGGAGCAAACTGTTGAAATCCTTACTTAATGTATACTAAGCTGATCTTCTGTATATTAAGATAATCGAAAATGAATCTTGATGTGAATGGAAGGGGAGAGGGAGTGGGAAAGGGGAGGGTTGTGGGTGGGAGGGACGGTATGGGGGGGAAGCCATTGTAATCCATAAGTCGTACTTTGGAAATTTATATTCATTAAATAAAAGTTAAAAAAAAAAAAGAAAAAAAAGAAATCCGTAGAACATAAAAAAAATTGTCTGCTTATTTAAGAGGCAAAGAGACAGAGCTCCAAGTTACTAATTCACTCCCCAAATGCCCACAACAGCCAGGGCTGGGACAAAGCTCAGAGCTGGGAATTTAATCTGAGTCTCCCATGTGGGTGGCAGTAACCCAATTAATTGAGCCATCACTGCTGCCTTCCTGAGTGTATTAGCAGGAAACTGGAGTCAGGAACAGAGTTGGGTATTGAACCAAGGCACTCCAATATGGGACACATCTTAACTGATGTCTTAACTTGTAGGCTAAATCCCCACTCCAAGCCCCATTTTAAAATGGAATCCATACTATTGCTGTTCATGGCAGTGGTCTGAATGATTTGGAGCTGACATTATATAAAATTGTTAGGCTCTGAGAACAAGCCAAAAAAGAGACCCGTGCTTCCTGTCAAGTCTTGACTTAAATGCCAAATTAGCTGTCAGAAAGCTGCTTGTTGCCAGACTGAGAAAGAGGATCTAGGAGTCAAAAGTTATGGTTGCACAGAGGACATAGAGGGAGCTCAGGCAGAAAATGCTATTGTCCTAGAATCTTCTGGAAAAGGTGACCAGAACTGTAAGGAGTGAACCAAAAATCTGTTGGGGGGTGTTGTGGGGTAGAGGATCTGCGTGTTGGGAGGGCTGGTGCTGGGTTTGGCTGATATCTGCAAGCATCATCAACAGCATGGGCAGACAATGCTACCGGAGCCTGGGAGGTCCTGATGTTGCTAGGAGAACATCCGGGGAGCTTAAACCATTTCTGGAATCCCAATTAACATACTGGAGCATGTGATGGAAGGGATGATATGGCCCTGTTTGGGGTACGTCCACCCACTGTTTCTTGATCTGTCTTAAATAAGATGTCAAAATAGGCCATTGCTGTCTTAGACCCTCCCACCTACAAAACACTGATGAAATACAGGCAGTCAGGTCTAGCAGGGAGCCAGCAACTCTGGCCATCTTCTCCGTTAACGAAGAAACTGCAGCTCTGAAAACTGTCCCAGGCCGTGAACTAGACAATGTCTGCCGAGATTTGCAAGATATTTTTCTTTATCGCTATAATCAAGAAACAGTGTCATTGGTTTTTGCCCAGAATGTGACAACCGCAATCTGTGTTTCAGTACAGAAAATGTGGTTCTTCTGCCTTTATAATTATTTTTTTCACATTATTCTTACTAACTTAAAAATGACTTCCAATTTTTAGGTTGGAACTCCATTCTCTGCCCTCTAGATAATAATCTCTCTTCTATCATTTGCATATCTTTCCCCCATTTTTCCTACATTCTGAAGGAGATTTCAAATATATCCTTTCCAACAGTGACTCAGTCCTCCACTGGTTCGGTTCTGTTATTTACTGCCTCTGATAGGAATTTTAATTCTGCTTTTGGGTCTTTAGCTTTTGGACTCATTTTATCCATGTTGCGTTTCTATTCTCACCACTTTTCCTCTGCCTACCCCTGTGACCTTCTGAGTTTCTTAGCTCTGCTTTTTGAAAGGCCACATAGAAGGTAGATAAATGAATTCATCCACATTCTAAACAGGAAAAAGGTAGCAAATTTTGCCTTTAGCTGGAATTCATTTATTATTCATTCACTGAGGATCTATGACATGCCAAGAACTGAGCTAATTGCTGATGTTGGGGATTGAAATTACAAGCAAGATATGTCTTCTGTTATCTATCAAAGTGAGTGCATAGGGGTGTGTGTGTGTGTGTGTGTGTACTAAGAAGTACACAGAAGCAATCATAAAGCAAGGCAAAAAGTATTACCTGATTTATGAAAGGCTTAAATTTTAAAAGACATTTTTAATGTCATGCATTTAAAAATAAAAAACATCTGGCTCCTGCAATGGACATATTTAAAAGGTCCTATTTTTCCCCGAACTTTAAAGATCAATGCTCCTTTTCCCAGGGCCTGCAGCATTTTCCCTATTAATTCTAGGTAGTCTTTTATATCATTTATTTTCAACACAATTATTTTAATAAGGTGAGCTCTCTCTAGACATAGCATCAGCAGCCATACATGGTTGGGACTGGCATTGTCAACACTCAGCTTTCACTTGTACGAGGACTTGATGCCTACTGCTGGACAGGTAGCTGTGCAGCCTTCACCCAAACTCCGGATTCCAGTGCAGCTCTGTGCTCCTGAGAGCAAATCTCCTCCTACCCTGCAATGTCTGATTCTTTTAGACGCTGACTCAACACACATAAAACCACAGCCTCAGTGCATAGTCCTTCTGCCGTGAATCTTACTTCTACACACGTGAGTGCTGAACTTAGAGGACTACAGTTCCCAGGATTCAGTGAAGCATTAGCCATGCTCCAAGGAAAGGAAAAAGGTCCTTCTTCATTCTGTTGGTCTGGGGAATGAGTGAATTTGGGCAAACAGAGAAAGGACGAAGGCGGTCGGGGAGGCTGTCTAACACAGCAGTTTGGATGCTCACATCCCCTATCAGAGTTCATGGTTCAAGTCCCAGCTTCACTTCCAGTTCCAGCTTCCTGCTAAGGAACACCCTGGGAGGCATCAGGTGATGGCTCAAGTACTTTGGTCCCTGCCACTTATGTGAGAGACCCAGATTGAGTTCCTGCCTCCTTACTTCAGCCTGGGTAACCCCTGACTACTGCAGGCATTCGGGGAGTGAACCAGCAGGTGGAAGACTCTGTGTCTCTGGCTGTCAAATAAGATAAAAAAAATAATAAAAATTTAAAATGTAAAGCAAAAGAAAGGAGGATGACTAGGAAACTGCTTGACTGCCATAAAAGGAAGTAGTTTTGTGGAAGTCGGGGGAGGGGAGCACATCTTTCTGGCTGGCATGGACTAGGGAGCTCTGTAAAAAAGTAAACTCAAGGAGGCATAACAACCTTTCTCTGCTCCCGCCCCACTGCTGTTCCCTGGAGAGACCACTCCAGGATCTTGGCAACAGGCTGTCTGACAATCATACTTTTCAAGGCTGTGGTAAGTATTTTTTTTCTTGCTTCTGAGTCTTTCTGGGCATTTTTGAGGGACGTTGGGAGAGCTGCAACAGGGCTGCTATCCAGATGTCATTTCTCTGCTGTCCGCATATGCCTTTTAATCTTCTCGACTCCAAATATGACAAGTAGAAATAAAAACATAAATAGAAGCGAAGTTAACCATGCAAGGGCCAGCATGTGTTTATGCGGTATGGGTCAAAGACATATACAATCCTGCATACACATTATAAAAGCCCTGTAAATCTGAGCCTAACAACTCTAAATGGACATGGTCATGCTCTGTGTGGGAGTCATGCAAAACACAGACAAACGAGTACACACACAGACGAAACAAGGGGTGGGGGAAACAGTCATTTTTCTGGAATTAATTCATTCCTTCACTGAGAATCCATGGCGTGCTAAGTGCTAGATAAGAATACAAGCAAGGCACAGTCTCATTTCTGAGTGTGTGTGTGGATATGGATTCTTGTGTGTATTCAAGTGCACATAAGTAACTAATATGCAAGGTGCTTCAAGAAAGAGTTAAAATGCTGCAGCTGGCTGGCACCGCAGCTCAATAGGCTAATCCTCCGCCTAGTGGCACCGGCACACCGAGTTCTAGTCCCAGTCGGGGCGCCGGATTCTGTCCTGGTTGCCCCTCTTCCAGGCCAGCTCTCTGCTATGGCCCAGGAGTGCAGTGGAGGATGGCCCAGGTACTTGGGCCCTGCACCCGCATGGGAGACCAGGAGAAGCACCTGGCTCCTGCCTTCGGATCAGCGTGATGCGACGGCTGCAGCGCGCCGGCCACGGCGGCCATTGGAGGGTGAACCAACGGCAAAGGAAGACCTTTCTCTCTGTGTCTCTCTCTCTCTCACTGTCCACTCTGCCTGTCAAAAATAAAAAAATAATAATAAAAAACGCTGCAGCCACTTTCTTCACACTTGGAGTAAAAGCAAACTCTTCATGTAGAGACAATACAAAGGCAAAATCAAATGTTTTTAACAAACGATGTGGAATTGACTCTACATCTTTCACTCACTTTATTGCATTCACAAAAATTAATTCAGGATGGATCTGAGAACAAAGTCTAAATGTTCAGGCTGTAAAGCCTCTGGAAGAAATCAGTCTCATGACCCAGGAGTAGACAAACCTTCTTGTATAAAGCACAAAAAGTACTACTAATAAAGGAATTGATATATCATATTTCATCCCAGTCAAAAATTTCTGCCCACCAAAAGATGCCATTAAGAAAAAATATACAGGGACTGGCATTGTGGCACAGCAGGTTAAGCCATTGTCTGCAATGCCAGCATCCCAGATGAAGCTCCTGACTCCTGACTTTGGTTTGACTCAGTCTTGCCATTGTGGCCATCTGAGGAGTGAACCAGAAGATGGAAGATCTCTCCGTCTCCCTCCCTCTCTCTGTACCTCTGACTTTCAAATAAATAAGTAAATCTTAAAAAAAAGAAAATATACAAGTGGCAGACTTAGTAAAATATATATTATATGAGATATTATATATAATATAAATGCAAATGATATATATGTATAATATATAACATATATTACAAATAATTATATCTAACATATATAGAGAGATGATAGATAAAAATATTTTAAAGTTTTATTTATTTATTATTTATTTGAAAACTAGAGTTACAGAGACAAAGGCAGAGAGAGAGCTTCCATCCACTGGCTCACTCCCCAGATGCCCATAACAGCCAGCGATGGGCCAAAGTGAAGAGTTAGGAACTCCATCTAGGCTTCCCACGTGGATGGCAAGAACCCAAGTACTGCTGCTTCCTAGGAGCATTAACAGAAAGCTGGATTAGAAACGGAGGCAAGACTTAGTCCACAATGCTCACTGTGCCACAATGCTCACCCTCAAGAATACCTTTTTAAAAATCTCCTACAAAGAACCAAAGACAAACATTCTACCTTTAAGAGCCTGGGTAACATCAACTGAAGACAGGGTAAAGAAATTATGGAATATGTATTCTATGGAATACTACACAATGGTAAAAAAAAAAATGAAATCCAGTCATTTGCAACAAAATGGATGAATCTGGAAAACATACTTAGTGAAATAAGCCAGTCCCAAAGGGACAAATACCATATGTTCTCCCTGATCTGTGATAACTAACAGAGCACCTAAAAGGAAACATGTAGAAGTGAAATTGACACTGAGAAGCAATGACTTGAACAGCACTTGTCTTGACTGTTGAGGAACACTTGTTTTTTTTTTTTTTTTTTTTCCTTAATGGAGAATGGGACTGGGAATGGAAGAGGGAGGAGGAGGCGGGGTGGGAGTGGGGGTGGGAAGGCAGGTATGGTGGGAAGAATCACTATATTCCTAAAGTTGTATTTATGAATTTGTACTCATTAAATAAAAAGTTTCTTTGGGAAAAAAATAAACAAGGTGATAGACAAAAAAAAAAATCCTTGGGTAAAACATGTGAACAGACAATTCACAAAAATGTATATGAAGATGCCCAAAAACTCATGGCAATGTGTTCAACATCAGCAGTCAGCAAGAGTACAAGGGCATGCAAATTACAAACAAAATTAGGTATATTTCAGCATGCCCAGAATCATTAGAAAAATCATCCCATTGGATATTACCAAATGTCAATACATTGTTTGGTAGGAGTGTGTAATGGTACCATCACTTAGGAAAACTGTTTGGCAATTTTCATGTAAAGTCAGACATGCATAACCCACTACCCAGAAGTTGATAAAAAACTTTATGCACAAAAACACTTGTTAGAGAATATTAATGGCAGCTTGATTTAACACAATCCCAAACAGGAAACAACCTCACTACCTGTCGATGGAAAAATGGATAAACTCACACACTGGGATAGTACTCAACCTTGTTCTACGGACATGTACAGCAACCTGGGTAAATCTCTAAACATGATATGAAGTGAAAGAGCCTTGTCTCAAATGCATACTGACTGCCAATTCCATTCTTATGATGCTCCAGAATAGTGATAGAAATCAGACATTGATTACCTCTGGTCTGGAGTCAGAATTGATTAGAAAGTGTCACAAAATTCCTTTGTGAGATAATGAAAACATTCTGCATCTGGTTGTGCATGATGGTTACATTGTGTACATCACTGTCAAAACCCTTGAAAACGGCTGGTGCCACAGCTCACTAGGCTAATCCTCCACCTAGTGGCGCCGGTACCCCGGGTTCTAGTTCCAGCTGGGGCGCGGGATTCTGTCCCGGTTGCTTCTCTTCCAGGCCAGCTCTCTGCTGTGGCCCGGGAAGGCAGTGGAGGATGGCCCAAGTCCTTGGGCCCTGCACCCGCATGGGAGACCAGGAGGAAGCACCTGGCTCCTGGCTTCGGATCGGCGCAGTGCTCTGGCAGTGGCGACCATTTGGGGGTGAACCAGCGGAAGGAAGACCTTTCTCTCTGTCTCTCTCACTAACTCTGCCTGTCAAAAAAAAAACAAAAACAAAAACAAAAAACCTTTAAAACAAAATACTTGAGATAGGTACACCTTACTGTATGTCAATCAAGCTTCAATTTTAAAAGACTAACAACAATAATAAAGTGCAAGTCCTTGTATAGTTTTACAAGGCCCTACATGATCTGGCTCCTGCTACTTCTCAGATCTCATCTCCCATCACTCTTCCCTTCACTCACCCCATTCCAGCCAGGCAGGCCTCTTCACTGTTTCTCGAGCATACAAGCTCTTTCCTAACAGATGAGCCAGCCCTTGGTGTTGACTCTTCCTGGAAAGTCCTTTCCCCAGAGAGTTACATGGCTGGTGTCTCCACTTCCATCAGGTCTGTGAACAAAAGCCACCTAAAGCTAAGAAGACTTTTTAACCCTCCTATAAAAATCCTCAACTATCACCACCATGCTACCCCACTCTCTAACCCCACTCACATGCTTATTTGCCATAGCACTTGACCCAGATGGAGTCCCAGGCTCCTGGCTTCAGCTCAGACCAGCCCTGGCTGTTCTAGCCATCTGGGAAGTGAAACAGTAGGTGGAAGATGTCTCTCTCTCTCTCTTTTCCTCCCTCTCTCCCTCTCTCCTTCTCTCCTTCCCTCCCTTTTTTCCTCCTTCCATCACTCTGCCTTTCAAATAAACAAATAAATATTTTAAAATATCTGAAGCATACCAGGGGATTCCAATTCAATCCCATCGAGGTGGCATGTACCAATGCCATCTCACTGTTCCAGGTGATCAGTTTCAGTTCACAGTTGGTCATGGTGAAGGGACTGGGAGTCAAAGGGAACACATAGACAAGTCTAGTACCTGCTAACGCTAACCGATGGAGTAAATAAAGGGGAGAGTGATCCAACATGGGAAGTGAGATACTCAGCAGACTCATAGAATGGCAGATGTCCTAAATAGCACTCTGGCCTCAGAATCAGCCCTAAAGGCATTCAGAGCTGGCTGAAAAGCTCATGAGAGTATTTCAGGCATGGGAAGCCAAGACACTCTGGCAAAAGATCTCTGCGAGTGAGATCCCAGTGGAAAGAACAGGTCTTCAAAGAAGGAGGTACCTTTCTCTGAAGGGAGGAGAGAACCTCCACTTTGACTATGACCTTGTCTAAACAAGATAAGAGTCGGAGAACTCAGAGGGCTTCCATAGCCTTGGAAACTCATGACTGGAGCATAGGGAGATTACTGATGCCATAGACAGGAGTGTCAATTGGTAAAGTCAACAACAGGAGTCACTGTGCACTTACTCCTCATGTAGGATCTCTATCCTTAATGTGCTGTACATTGAGATTTAATGCTATAACGAGTACTCAAACAATATATTTCACTTTGTGTTTCTATGGGGGTGCAAACTGTTGAAATCCTTACTTAATGCATACTAAACTGATCCTCTGTAAAAAAAAAAAAAAGAAAAGAAAAAAAAAAAAAAGAAATTATCAATTCCCAACTTGACTCTCACTGGGATTAAACATGACAATAGGTCTGCTCTGATTTCATCATCATTTAAAAAAATCATCTATTATTTTTCACTTTATGTTTCTGTGTGGGAGCAAACTGTTGAAATCCATACTTAATGTATACTAAGCTGATCTTCTGTATATTAAGATAATCGAAAATGAATCATGATGTGAATGGAAGGGGAGAGGGAGTGGGAAAGGGGAGGGTTGTGGGTGGGAGGGACGGTATGGGGGGGAAGCCATTGTAATCCATAAGTCGTACTTTGGAAAATTATATGCATTAAATAAAAGTTTAAAAAAAAAATATCTGATATATTAAAATATATTATTCTTTATCTCTTTTCCCTGAAATGAAAGCTTCTTGATACCAGTGACTTTTAAAAATGTATGTTTCTGGCCAGCACCGCGGCTCACTAGGCTAATCCTCCGCCTTGCGGTGCCAGCACACCGGGTTCTAGTCCCGGTCGGGGCGCTGGATTCTGTCCCGGTTGCCCCTCTTCCAGGCCAGCTCTCTGCTGTGGCCAGGGAGTGCAGTGGAGGATGGCCCAAGTGCTTGGGCCCTGCACCCCATGGGAGACCAGGAGAAGTACCTGGCTCCTGCCATCGGATCAGCGCGGTGAGCCGGCCGCAGCGCGCCGGCTGCGGCGGCCATTGGAGGGTGAACCAACAGCAAAGGAAGACCTTTCTCTCTGTCTCTCTCTCACTGTCCACTCTGCCTGTCAAAAAAAAAAAAAAAAAGTAAAAAAAAATGTATGTGTTTCTTTTACAGGTAGAAAGACAGGGAGAGAAAGACAGAAGTATAACTGACTGACAGATAGATGAACTCCCAACCTTGATTTACTTTCTAAATTCCCACAAGGACCACGGCTGGACCAAGCCAAAGACAGGAGCCAGAAACTCAATCCAGTTCTCCCAGATGGGTAGCAGGGACCCAACTATTTGAGCTATCACCTGCTGCCCTCTGGGGTGCACATTAGCAGAAAGCTGGAATTAGGAGCAGAGCTGGGATTTGAACTTAGGCACTACATTATGGATGTGGATGTCCCAATAGCACCTTAGCTGCTATGTTGAATGCTTGCCCCAACAACTTTGTTTTGCTCCTTGTTGTTTCCAATTCAGTTAGAAAAGTTTCTGGCATGTAATAAACACTCATTCAGTAGTTGGTGGATGAAAGAATGAACAAATGAACAGAAGGTAGAATGGGTGAAAACCATCACCTTATACTTATTTTTGATTGCACTTCTCTCAAATTGTCAGCCAAAACATTTGTACTTTAAAATACAGATAAAGTGAATGGCAGATATGTTTCAGGAAAAGCATTCTATTTCAAAGAACTTTATGCCACTGTTAAGAGCCTATATGGCCAGATTTGACAAGCCCTGAGAAATAAGAACTCATGGAACAAGATGACACAAGAGGCTGTCCTCTGTGTGCAGAGTGGGAAGCTCCAGGGACACATATAAGCCCTGGGACTGACCCACTTTCTGCAGCCTTTCCCTTGGGGCCCTGCTGGGAGGGTCAGCCATGGAGTTTCTGTGCTGCTGCCATTAGTATTCCCAAATCACAACCATTCAGAACTTGAGACTTGAAAGTTATGATGATTAAAACTGTTTGATACAAACTAAAAACATGGAGAAAAATTCCCAAGCTTGCGACGTAGAATCACAGAACTGGTCTGCAATCTGGCTCTGGATTCTAATACCAATTTTGCCACCTGTTAGTGGGGTGACCACAAGCACTCAGCTCCAATCCTGGAGTTCTTGTCCCTTCAGCTAGGAAAAAGAGGGTTATTTAGAAGGCCTCCAAGATCCCTTTCCAACTCATTTTTTTTTTTAATTTATTTGACAGGTAGAGTTATAGACAGTGAGAGAGAGAGAGACAGAGAGAAAGGTCTTCCTTCCATTGGTTCACTTCCCAAATGGCCGCTACAGCGGCACTGCACCGATCCAAAGCCAGGAGCCAGGTACTTATCCTGGTCTCCCATGCGGGTGTAGGGACTCAAGCACTTGGGCCATCCTCCACTGCCCTCCCGGGCCACAGCAGAGAGCTAGACTAGAAGAGGAGCAACCGGGACTAGAACCCAGCACCCATATGGGATGCCAGCACTGCAGGCAGATGATTAACCAAGTGAGCCACGGCGCCAGCCCTTATAATTGTTTTTAACTCTATGATATATGCACCTATAACCCAAGGAAGAGTTCAACTTTTTATTAGTGAGGCCTTCAGTCATAACATTTACATTTTTAAAAAAGATGTATTACAAGTGAGTGAGTTTCTGTTTCTTGTTGCAACAGGAGGCCTTACTTTCCTTTTTCTATCCTTGTTAGGGCATTAATATAACTAAATGGATGTGCCAAACTGTATTTCCTTATTTATATCCTTATAATATATAAATACATTATATTTATATATAATATTTATATATGCTCATTGTCCAAGTTAATAGTTCAACTACCCAAATTAATGAAATCTTGTCTATGTCAGCTAAATATGATGCTCTTTGTGAATCCATGTTTTTGAAGTAGATTTTCATTCTATTTCTAGATCTGTTACTTATAATCAATGTGACCTTGGTTGGGACAAAAGCCCATCTGAGCTTATCTATATATCAGCCATAAAACTGAGATAACAGTTTCTTTCTTTATCCACAAGTTACTGTAAGAATTAAATGAAGTAATAGATAGGACAGTTTAGTAATAAATGCCAAGCAAATATAAAATAGTATTAGATCACTGGACTTGTAAAGCCAATCTACAAGCCAAATGGAAATATTAGGAGTTCCGAAACACTTTCTGAACTTTTGGGCCCTTGGAATGGAGTCTGTCAGGTGTCTCATTGTCATAGAAAATTAATTAGCAAGCATGTTACATGACTTTTGAGTCAAAGATGCCAGAATTCAGATCAGAGCTTTGGACCTTTTTAATTGCATGGTTCTGGGCATTTATTGAGAAATCTCAGCTACAGGGGAGTAAAACAGAATTTCTTTTATTAGCCCCTATTCTCAATTAGCTTGCCTTTTTATTCTGGATAAAACTCCTTTGATAATGATAATAATAATAAATCAGTCAGATCCTAACATTCTTCAGGAATTCTGTCTTTTGTAAGTGGAGGTTTTTTTTTTTGTTTGTTTGTTTGTTTGTTTGTTTGTTTTGGACAGGCAGAGTAGACAGAGAGAGAGAGACAGAGAGAAAGGTCTTCCTTTTTGCCGTTGGTTCACCCTCCAATGGCTGCCGCTGCCAGCTCGCTGTGGCCAGTGCACCACGCTGATCCAATGGCAGGAGCCAATGGCTGGTCTCCCATGGGGTGCAGGGCCCAAGGACTTGGGCCATCCTCCACTGCACTCCCTGGCCACAGCAGAGAGCTGGCCTGGAAGAGGGGCAACCGGGACAGAATCCGGCGCCCCGACTGGGACTAGAACCCGGTGTGCCTGCGCTGCAAGGCAGAGGATTAGCCTAGTGAGCCGCGGCGCCGGCCTGTAAGTGGAGCATTTTAAAATGCCACTTTTGGGACTGGCACCATGGCATAGTGGGTAAAGCCACTGCTTGCAGTGCCGGCATCCCGCGTGGGCACCAGTTTGAGTCCCGGCTGCTCCACTTCGGATCCAGTGCTCTGCTATGGCCTGGGAAAGCAGTATAAGATGACTGTAAGCAGTAGAAGAAGTTCTTAAGCCCCTGCACTCACATGGGAGACCTGGAAGAAGCTCCAGACTCCTGGCTTCGGATTGGCCCAGTTCTGGCCATTGTGGTCTTTTGGAGAGTGAACCAGTGGATGGAAGACCTCTCTTTGTCTCTCTGCCTCTGTCTTTCTGAAACTCTGCCTTTCAAATAAATAAGTAAATCTTAAAAAATAAAAGTAAAATGCCACTATCCAATTGTTCGTTGCTGGTTTGGAGACATACAATGGATGTTTCCTGAGACCTTGCTAAATTCACTGAGTTCTAATAACTTCTTAGATTTCTTCTTCATTTTTCAACATAAACAGTCATTATTCTAAGAGTAAAGGCATTTTATTCTCTTTTGCTAAGTGCGTGTCTTTTATTTCTATTCATTTTTTAGAAAGAGTACAGCAGTAAGCAAGCCTCTGATAGCAGCTGTCAGGGCTCCAGACACAAGTTCTCAGCAGTTGGCTCTGGGGGTAATTGTGAGAAAATGGAAAGGAAGAGCCTACTTGATACATTATGTCAGTATTTCTTTACCTTTAAAATGTTAATAACAATTCTACCTCCCAGGTGTACTGTGAGAGAAACTCAAAATTACATAAAGAAATCCATGGCAATTGCTTTGTAGGTGGTGCCCAGGTAAAAATGTTCATTTTCATTGGCACTACTTATATCAGGAACACTTTCAGTTTAGAAGCCAACTATATATATGTGTATAATATATATATAATATATTATACACACATATGCAATAAATATAATTTGCGATATATGCATATTATAATATACATATATAATTCAGTATATAATGTGTTTTATATATATATATTGTATATGTGTGTATGTAACAACTTTGTGCCTCTTGCCATCTGGAAGACTCAACCAGGATTTTCCACGCCAAGGTATTACAGCCATGCTCAACAGGTTACTATCCATTTACCTGGTCTCAGACCTTTTCAGTTTCAACACCTTACTGTTGTAATGGTTTTGAGAATACACAGAATAAAACCTCCAAGCTGGAAGAGGACTGCTCATTGTAAGATTAATAATAATGTTTGAACAGGGAGCTTTTGTTTGGTTCTTTGATAGTACAATCTTTGGAACCCTATAGGTGAACTACTTAGAGATTTACTAGACAATGTGTGGTCAAAATTAGCTAATTATAGTGTGTTTAACCCGTTATTATGCTTGTTGGATTATCAATTACTCTTACCGTGAGCTTAATGAATGCATCTAGCTAAAATTAGTAAAGCTCCCCACTCCAGTGCTGGCCTTTTTTTCCATCAACCTTTCATTCTGTATGCCTGCAGGACTTGGTCTGGCATGCTTCATATCAGTTTATAGTGGCGGCTGCTGCTGTATTTCATTCCTCTCTGTCTCTTTTCAAATGCATACTCAGTAACTCTGTACAATCAAGCCAGATCTTGCCCTTAGCTAAATGGCTATTGCAGTGAGTTCCTTAGTCACTTTCCCAAGATTTTCAGTGGTACAGTCGTGGCCTCACTCTCATGAAGTCTACTGATCACTACTTTCCAGTCATGATGACCATATTCAGGCTACCTGGCATGGTAGTCCTGAACAGTGGTCCTACTGATCCTTGATCCTTACATCTTTTCTACTACATCTCTGCCAGCCAGTGAATTCATATGGTCCTCAGGACCTGATTGTTGCCCTCTGATCCAAACCAGTCAATCCCCAACCTTTCTCCTGTTAAGATGAGAAAAGATGTCCCTCAGCAAAGATCTTCCCAGCTCCCTTGGCAGAAAAGAATCCTAATCCACTTTCAAATGCTTGCTGTTTCACAATGATATTAAACATAAGAATGGCTCAGCTTATATACAAATGATTTGACTCCATTGGGCAGCAATTCAATTCTTTAAGGTTATCTTAACTCTCATCTGTTGACTGTTTATGGGTTGCAAGTTCACACCAATATCTGAGCAATGGACAAGAGAAGAGATGCTTTCTCCAGCCTTCAGAAAATGACATTCACATATTTTCTGTGACAAAGTAGGAATGGCTGTGTGTGACCATCTTCTACCAAATTTAAAGAAAGGGTCACTCATCTCACTTGGACTATTGTTCAGCCAGAGTGATTGAGTGATGATTTGAATTCATTTCTATCTGGAAGGCTAACCACTCTCATAATACTCATAATACTCATAATATGCTTTGAACATATCTTCCAATAAATTATTAACTCATTACTTTTAAATGATCAGTTGCTGCCACAGTCCTAGTTGTTAGAGAAAACAAGTAGGACAGGAGTCACTGTATAGTTACTCCTCATGTGGGATCTCTGTCCTTAATGGGTTGTCCAATGTGAATTAATACTATAACTAGTACTGAAACAGTATTTTATACTTTATGTTCTGTGTGGGTGCAAACTGATGAAATCTTTACTTAATATATACTAAATCAATCTTCTGTATATAAAGATAATTGAAAATGAATCTTGATGTGAATGGAATGGGAGAGGGAGCGGGAGATGGAAGCGGTACAGGTGGGAGGAAAGTCATGGGGGGGAAAAGCCATTGTAATCCATAAACTGTACTTTGGAAATTTATATTTACTAAATAAAATATTTTAAAAAAACAAGTAGGATTGCTTCCACATTGTGTTTACCTACATACAAACACTCACAAATATACATGTGTTTATTTTTTTTAACTTTTATTTAATGAATATAAATTTCCAAAGTACAGCTTATGGATTACAATGGCTTCCCCCCCATAACTTCCCTCCCACCCGCAACCCTCCCCTTTTATACATGTGTTTATAAGCATTCATTGTTTTTCACAGAACCGGCCCCCTGGGATCTATTTTCCACAAAGATATATAAAAAGACAAAAACATAGGAGATTTTTAACCAAACTTATGCCTGTGCAAAGGTCTGATTCTGGATGCTGGGATGGTTGGTGATTTTCCAGACTCCAAGAATCAGTGTGAATTTGGCCCGTAGCCAAGAAGCAGGCAATTTTCTGGTAACAGGAAATGACCTCAGCACAAACTAAAGATAACCACTGTGGGAGAACTGCTTACTTGACTTTCTTCTTCACATTTGGCCCCAGTCCTTAACATCTGAGAACAGGGGAGGTGACCTGTCTTCCCAAGATGGCCAACAGAAGCCAAACCCAAGTTGCAGTGCTAACCAGTAAAGAAAGGATGATTCCTTTTCCTGTTTCTCTTCTTCCTATCATTAGCAAGATGAAAAGGGGCCTTAAGGTAGACTTGCCACCAATGTTTTGAGTAAAACTAGCAAAGGTCCCAAGGAAAGATCATTATCGACACCATCTTCCCTTTTCCTTGCAGTGCACAAGGTACTTCATAAAGAGTAGAGCAAAGACATTTCTTAGTCATGCAACAAGAATTTCAGTCTAAAAAATAATCATCTCTTGATTCCATAATTTTCTCTGTGACTACAAGTACTTCATATTTCACTTATCCTTTCTGTACCTAATTCCATAGCTGTAGAAATGAAAATCATTTAGATTTAGGCCTCACAGCTCCTCGTAGAACATAATTTGAGTTGGGATTTTGTCCCATGAAATCACCTGATGTGGAAACTTTTGGAACATAGCCTCTCACACCCTTAGACAACGTGCTTTGGAAGTGTGTAATATGCACACAGAGTGTGGCCTTCCCACAGCACTAGAGATGGTAAAGGATGGCAGACCCAAGCTGTACTTGAGTGTGAGTTGCCTGAGCCTTGAGAGTGAGTTCAGCCTGAGCCTTGAACAAGGAGCTTCAGGAAAAGACCCATGAATCCAGCGTGCAAGGCAATAGTGTGGCCCTGTGAGTGGCTCTAGCCAGAGTCAAGGGTAGAACATAGACTGCTGGAAAGAACAGGCTCTTTATGCTTGGAGAAAGGTGAAGTGACCACTTCCCTTGTCTTGCTAGTATCTCAGAAATGGCGTTGAAATTATTTCCCTGTGATCTTTGAAGAACAGCTTGTCCCATTGGAGTTTCATACTTAGAAAACTGCTTTCAGCTGGCGCCGCGGCTCACTAGGCTAATCCTCCGCCTTGCGGCGCCAGCACACTGGGTTCTAGTCCTGGTCGGGGCGCCGGATTCTGTCCCGGTTGCCCCTCTTCCAGGCCAGCTCTCTGCTGTGGCCCGGGAGTGCAGTGGAGGATGGCCCAAGTCCTTGGGCCCTGCACCCCATGGGAGACCAGGAGAAGTACCTGGCTCCTGCCATCGGATAGGCGCGGTGCGCCGGCCGAAGCGCGCGGGCCGTGGCGGCCATTGGAGGGTGAACCAACGGCAAAGGAAGACCTTTCTCTCTGTCTCTCTCTCTCACTGTCCACTCTGTCAAAAAAAAGAAAAGAAAAGAAAAGAAAAGAAAACTGCTTTCTTCCATGTTGGTAGAACAATGTAAATATGTTTGCAAGATGGAAGTGGAGAGACTTGACTTTGCTAGGGATGGAAATGGCTGAGTTCACTGCAGCATGGCCTTGTGATGGCTCAGCGCATGGGCCCTCTTTCTGCCCTCCACAGATTTTTTTTTTTTTTGTGGCCATTCTGCAAAATTACATAAGATTTAGGGAATACCACCAGCACATTAGAAATTGTAGGAGATTTAGCGTCACTCTCTTCCTCTGGGAAATACAAATACAGGATACAGGGACACATTGCTGAAGATGCCTGTGGTTAAACTGCATGAAATTAAAATGCCATGGAAACTGTTTGACAAAACCCTCCCACGCCTTTATCCATTCTGAAGACTCGTCTCTTGATTCCATCTATGTTTATTTATTTATTTTATTTGAAAGGCTGGGTAGGGGGAAGGGAGGAAGGGAGAAGGGAAAAGGGAAGGGAGGGTAGGGGGTAAGAGGGAAAGGAACAGGAGGGCACTGGAGGGAAGGTCGATCTCTCATCTACTGGGGTGCATTTCCCAAATACCTGCAACAGCCAGAATTGAGCCAGGCTGAAGCCAGGAGCCTGGAACCCTACCTACTTGAGCCAAGATCTGCTGCCTCCCGGGGTATGCATTTGCAGAAAGCTGGAATCAGGAAGAGGGCTGGGATTCAGACCATGGTACTCTGAAATGGGATGCGGGTGCCTCTAGAGGCACCTTAACCCTTACACCAAATGCCCACTCCACTTGACTCCAACTTCTAAAATTCCTAGATTGGACTGTCAAACAGAATTGTCTGAGAATACTATGCCATCAACAGGTAGATCCTAGCTCTGAACACCTGAAATGTGGTTAGCGCATCTGAGGAACAGAACCATAATTTACTTAATTACAATTAACTAAAATGTAAATAGACACATGTTCCAGATAGCTATCTATTAGCATACATCTATGTTAGTTCAAATATTCAATTTATCATTTTTTCACCAGTTGCAAGATGCCAGTAATGATGCATTGCTTATTACCAACTGGTAGTCTAAATTGATTCCCTAGGACCTAGCTGAAAGGGAAAATGCCTACAAGATTCTTAAAACATTTAAAGCCACTGCAGTGAGAAGAGAGGTGATTATTTATCTAAAAAGGAGAAAATTGAGTAGCAGATGTACCTTAAGTGAAATGAAAATAAAACAGACTCTAGATTCTGCCAAGAGAAATGGCAGTTGTAACTATGGTCTCCCCCTTGGGCTTACTTTAAGTTAAGGTTAAATCATTTGGACTCTGTTTTAGTTATCCTTTAATCAAATTCCTGAGACCTAAGCATGCCTTCCCATGCAATAGTGCATTTGCCACTGGATGTACAGTTGAACCACCCAGAGCCGTACTCCGGTCTCCTATATGCCTTCTTTTGCGGGGCAAATGAAATTGTGATTTTGACCAAGTGGCCGACAGCAGCAACTTTCCATTTCCTGCTATTACAACATCAAAACCCAAAATCTTTCCTTCACTCTATTGCACAATCGTTATCCTTGGTAGCAGTAAAAAGAAGAAAGAATCCCTGATGATTTCCAGATTGTTCCCTCAGATGATTATGTTAAATGCTGTGATTAAAATTAAGCTAAAATTTACATATACTGAGCTCCCTTCTCTGGGAGATAAAAGCCATAGGGTTATAAACTGTCAGCTTTGGAAGGGACTCAGGCTGGTTCAACGTCATCTGATAAATGAGGAAATGGTCCAGCACACTAATTGAAAACAAAGCCAGGGCTAGGGGAGGGGAAAGAAAGGCGCATTTCATGAGTGTCTGCTTTGGACCATGCTAGGGTATTTCCATGTGTGTCAAAGCCTCTGTTCGCCTGGTGCTTAGCCAGCAAGCTAGTCACAGCATCTCTTCCTGCTCGCCAGTCAGGATCTACTCTGCCTAAACCACTGTTAACCAGTATAGATTTCCTCAAGTTCTGTAGGAGAGATGGAGGTAAGAGTCCTCATCACCTACCACACTAAACAATCAAACAAATGTTCTCTTCTCCCATACAGGCCCTCTCTGATCCAGCAGACTGGAAGATAAGATGGGAGTCTACACCCCCTCAATCCTTTCCCATGATGCATCCGAATCACTGCATTTCCTGTCTCTGGTGCCCTCATTTTTCCTCCCACTCTCTCAATCTCTTCCCCTTTCTAATATACATCAATAAGAGCATTCTTTTCAAAATTCTCGACAGCTTCTCTTCCCATGTAAGACGAAATCTGAACTCCTTTGCCCACACCTCTACACGTGATCTGAGCTGTACTCACCGACATCTTTCCCTCTACTCCTGCTCTGTTGACCTCCCCAGAAATTCGTCAAACGTATTCAGCTCATTCATGCTGCTGGGTTTTTGTGCCTCAGTGATGTCTGTCTAGAAGATTCTTCAGCCTCAAGTTTTACAAAACTTGCCCTATCAACTCAGAAACGTGCTTCTCTGAGCATTCTAACATGGACACATTCCCCTCTATCCTTTCCATTCTTCTAATTCCCCAACTCCTTCCCTGGTTTTCTTTTTCTCCCTAGGAGTCATCATTATCCATGTTACTTTTGTTTTTCCTATTTGTTTTCTATCTGCCTGACCCAACTAGAAGGAAAACTCTGTAATATCAAGGCTTCTGTTTGCCTTGTGCACTCATATCCCAAACGACCATGGGTTGAATGATTGAACAAAAGCTGATTTAGCTCCGATCCAACCCTTCCAATCCTGCATACCCACCATCCATCAATCTGAGAAGCAAACAAAAGTTCTCCAACCATTATTCATCACCCTCTTTAGGTGACAACAATTATAAGTAAAAGCTCATTTTTCTTCAAGAAGCTATTTTACTCATCATCACAGAAACCTTGTTATGGAGATGTTGTTATATACAATGAACAGGTGGGCACATGGCGAGGACACTGTGGGGTTGAGCTGCTCAGGGCCACACAGCTGAACTTTCTGACTTTTTGACTTCAGTGCTGATGCTGTTCCATCACACCACCTGCCTGTCTCAATCCTCTCAGTCAATGTCTCCAAGAGCTTTAGGAAAATCATAGAACAAGGTACATGGCCGGCGCCGCAGCTCACCAGGTTAATCCTCCGCCTAGCGGCGCTAGCACACCAGGTTCTAGTCCCAGTCGGGGTGCCGGATTCTGTCCCGGTTGCCCCTCTTCCAGGCCAGCTCTCTGCTGTGGCCAGGGAGTGCAGTGGAGGATGGCCCAGGTGCTTGGGCCCTGCACCCCATGGGAGACCAGGAAAAGCACCTGGCTCCTGGCTCCTGCCATCGGATCAGCGCGGTGTGCCCGCCTCAGCGCGCTGGCCGCAGCGGCCATTGGAGGGTGAACCAACGGCAAAAGGAAGACCTTTCTCTCTGTCTCTCTCTCTCACTGTCCACTCTGCCTGTAAAAAAAAAAAAAAAAAAAAAAAAAAAAAAAAAAAAAAGAACAAGGTACACCTGCCGGGACCACACTTTTTCCATGTATATCCTTCACTTCCATTGATCTGTACACCGGCCTTTGTACAATTTCCAGCCCCACATAATGAGGCAGACGACTTGAGCTTACTTTGAGGCAAGCTAGTCTCATTGCAGTCCTCCTCTCATTATCCTTTTGGCTAAAGTGGCTCCCATTGCACACATGGCTCCCATTGCACACATTAAGGTGCTGGGTTTCCCACATCCAGATCTGGCTGGGCATTTGGTCAGGCCATCATTTGTAGCACCATACATAATCCCCATCCACATCTGTGCCAAGAGGAAGCATAAAAGTCAAGGTCATCTCATACCTTTGCATCTTAGTCCAAAACTCCTTCTCCCCTGACAATGTCAAACATATGTATATTAATATACACCATGGTTGTTAACCATTTCCTCACCTGAAGACACATGTAGGAATATATCGTGCTAAATCTACTCTTTTATATGAAATCTTTTATAATCTTTAATATTTAATTACCATTAGCTATATGTAACATAATTATACCTGCAGTCCATGGAGACAAAGGACAATCAGGCAGTCAGATATGCAAAGAAAAGCATATTCTAATTCAAATTTCATTTTAATTGAAGCATTGCCATTCCCTATTCTTTTTACCGAATTAAAAAAGGTGATTGGGTTTGGGTTTGGAGTATTGAATAGTTTTTTCTGAAATTTATTTTTATTTTTGGAAGACAGGAAAAGATAGAAAAAAGGATAAATTTGTTAAAAATTAAGCCACTCCAAGATGTTCAACTGCATCTGCGGAAGACAGAGAAAGCTTTTCCAGTATAAGTTGGTTCATTCACATGGCCTTCATGATTCATTGTTCATCGGCCGTAGATGTATAGATGGAACTATTAGGAAAAATTCCAGAATTAAGGCATGATTTCCTCTGTAATTACTTGAAAACAGTTCACCATGGACAGTGTGTATGCGTATAAGTTAACTTCAATATATCCCCTAGGTGTAACTAGTCAACATCTGTAGTACCTAATAAGAAACCCACACTCAAGGATGTTTGGTTAGCATTTGACAGTCCTTAATTGGAAAGCAGAGGCAAGTATGTCAAGAATAGCTATCTAAATCTGCACCAGATGGTTTGTTAACTAGTGTAAGGGATGGTACATTGCATTCTTTTTTTTTTTCCCGTGGAAAATGAGTAATATTCAAGATATTACTCCACCCTTGCCTGAAAGGGGTACATAATCTGGTGAGCCCAACAGTCTAACGCCTTTGGAAATGATTGTAGCCCCATTCTCTTCTGTGAAGCAGTTCACTGGGGCAGAGAAAAGGCACTGTCATTCCTTAAGCATTCTTTGTGGGCATATTCTAACTCTATAAAAGGAGATAAATGTGTTTAAAGATTCCTAAAATACAATAAAATCTAAAAATTGTCTTCGATTTCTTAAGCCAAACCCAAAGTCACAAAAGTACATTATTGGCAAAAACAAGACAGTTAGCCAAAGACCAATTGTAGAAGAACTTTCCACTTTTTAAAAAGGTTTACTTATTTATTTATTTATTTGGAAGGCAGAGAGAGAGAGAGAGAAATTGTCCATCTGCTGGTTCACTTCCCAAATGGCCATAACAGTCAGGGCTGGGACTGGCTGAATTCCATCCAGGTCTCCCACATGGGTGGCAGGAGCCAAAGCACTTAGGCCATCTTCAGCTGTCTTTCCAGGTGTATTCACAGGGAGCTAGATCAGAAGCAGAGCAGTAGGGACTCAAACTAGCCCTCACATAAGATGCTGCCACAGCAGGCAAGTGGCTTAACCACAACGTCAGCCCCCAAAACTCCTCCCTTTATCAAACACAGAAGGTTAGTGTATTTTCCTGACCAGTCCTTGAGTTGTTCGTACTCCTCCTGACACAGCCCTGGGCAACGTTCTGGAATAAGTCAATATCGTTCAATAGCCTTATAAAACCAGCAAGGAGGAAACGGCCCCCTTCTAGAAATTGCTTATCACTTTACAAAGGTAATTGACCTAATAGAATGCTTCTGTTTTGGCTAAAGTCCAACTTCTGGCCAATTTGACAGCAGGATACTTATGAATTGGGATTGTGTTTGCACTTTGATTATGAAATTTTTATCATTTATTACCTTGTGAGAAATTTTATTCATGGATTCCTGTGATGAATGTAGGTGCTTGAAATCTGTATCTCCATTTCTTTGTGTGTTCTGTTTCCTTTAACTAAAATTCTTCCTTTTCTCTTCCTCCTCCTTCCTTTCTCCAAGAAAGTGGCTACTCATGATTTAACGCCAGTTTTGAAAGTCTCCTTTGCAAAGTGCCTCTGCTCTTCAATATCTTTGTGCTCCACTTTAGTGAATTTATTCGTCCTAGAACTAATTACTGGATGCCTGCTGTATGTAATGATCATAACAGATTCTAGGAACTCAGCAATGAGCAAGGCAGGTACAGACTGTGTTCTTTCATTAATTCAGAAGAAAATTGAGCTTCACACAGTTCAGGTTTGACTCCATTGCTTTTTTACCTACAAACCTCCACTGTTCTTCATTTGGGGTACACAAAATGTCCTCTTGGAAGAAACGTATTTCCTGGCAGCCAAACCACTCAGAAACGTAACAAGTCCTTCAAGGGGCCAAACCCCAGCCTGGGGACCATCTGCCATTCTGGGAGAAGCGATCTCCCTGTGTTTTTGGCCGAATAGTCAAAACACACACACACTTTTAATTAATCCCCAGTGGAAGCTGTGGTTGGTCACAGTGCACTGACAGCAGAATGACTGTGGTCTTCTCTGCTGACGAAGTAGGTTTGGTCAGACTTCTTTTCTCTATCAAAAACTGCCTGTGGAAAAAATTCAGTCATTGTGATGATGCCTTTGGCTTTGCTGGCTTACCAGTGCCTATGACCACCTTGGACTTAGGTTGTTAAAGGATTAAGCAGAGGTTTGATTTTTTCAAAAAGTATATTTTAAGTACCCAACATCCAGTTTGGGATAAATGAACTTGGAGGTGCGGATTAGAGACCCAGGTGGCCCCTGCAGGTCAGTAGTAACACAGCAAGTCTATTGATGGAGGTGAAGGCCTTATCAAGAGTTTACTCCCTGAAGAGTTTATCAATTGACTGCCTGTCACCTTTGATAAAGGAACCATAAAATAGTCTGAAATACACAGTTTTTTTTTTAAATGTTGAAATTGTCCTCCTAGGCACTAAAAATTTCAACATGATTTGGAAAAAAAAAAAAAGGTAACAGCCAACAGAGACCAAAATAAACTCCTTCTGTCTGTATCGGTTTAACATGTTGTTAAAATATCTCAAGACCTTTCTCAGCACATATATTATTCAAAGGTCAAAAAATTCCCTGTGCAAATACCTAAAATATCTACAGATATTTCAGCAAAATGACATATTAAATGATTTCTCCAGTGCAATTTAGGGCTTAGCCTCCAGAATGAGGAAACGAGGATGAGTCTGGCATATGAACTTGCACATCCAGCCAGCTCTTGGAGGCCATACTGGGAGTGATGTATCTTCCAATGGCCTTACTCAAGAAAAACAAATGAATTATTTTTCTATACATTCCTAAGTGAAAACTTCACCCTTAGATAATGTCTTCGCATTGGTAACATTAATAAAAACAAGTCTACAGCATTTTTTGAAGCTACATGGAAAAGAAAAACTAACCCAAGAAGCTTAAGTTAAAAGAGACTTGAGTGATTCCTCAAAGCTTCAAAGGGTAGAGTTGGTTTCAGGCATCACTGACATGAGGGCTCAGTTGTTGTCATCAAGACAAGGTTTTTCTCAGCTCACTTCTCCTTCTTTCGTCCGTGTGTTGGGATCATTTCCCAGTGGCATGTGGCAGCAAGATGACGGCAGCAGCTGCAGGCGTTAGTCCTTCAACTTCATGCTCCTTATATCCTGAGATGGAAGGCAAGGCAGCTGCTGAACCTCTCAATGGCTGTGTTTCCACATCTGTCAAACAGAGATGTCAGTGCCTACCTCATAGGTAGACACTGACTAAACACTGTAATTCATAAAGTGCTTAGCGGAGAAATTGCTGAATTTTGTTGTTATCATAACAAAAGCTCCTAATGGGCCTGTGCTGCGGCTCACTAGGCTAATCCTCCGACTGCAGCGGCAGCACACCGGGTTCTAGCCCCAGTTGGGGTGCCAGATTCTGTCCCGGTTGCTCCTCTTCCTGTCCAGCTCTCTGCTGTGGCCCAGGAGTGCAGTGGAGGATGGCCCAAGTACTTGGGCCCTGCACCTGTATGGGAGACCAGGAGAAGCACCTGGCTCCTGGCTTCGGATCAGTGTGGTGCGCCAGCTGCAGTGGCCATTGGGGGGTGAAGCAACGGCAAAAGGAAGACCTTTCTCTCTGTCTCTCTCTCTCACTATCCACTCTGCCTGTCCAAAAAAAAAAAAAAAAAAAAAGCTCCTAATGACAATAAGGAATGTCCATTTTCCTGAAAATTTTAGGAAGCCAAAATTTAGGAAGATAATCTAAGCACTCAAATCTACTTTTCACCCTAGAATACCCTGATTCTCAAGACGCGTGGGCCTAACACGTTAATCTCAGAGGAGAACCTGCAGTGGCAGGAGACTCAATAAAGACAAGCTGACACTGCTGTGCACATCTAACTTCCTAAAAGGAAATCTTTGGCAGGGCCCAGGCAGTCCTTCTTCAGAACAGACCCAACAGCTGACCTAAAGGACAACTTTGAAATCTATTTGAGGTAGATCGTGTTCCCATAGCAGGCAACGGGTTGCCAAGTGTGAAGCTAGGCCACCTAAAAACAAAGTGCAGATTTAAAACTTATTTGCAAATTACTTATGCACATTTAAACTTTAATACAGCACCATAAAGATAAGACCATTGAATAAATCAAGAGAAACAGGTTGCAGTCTAAGCTCTTCGTAAGTCTATCTTTCAAACTCTAAGTTCCAAACTCTGAGTTCTGCCATCAGTAAAACAGGCTCATGCCCATCATCAAATCTTGAATAAAGAGTCATTCTTAATTATTGTAGTTTCTACCTCCATGGCCATTGTTCACCACCAGCTTCAGAATTCTATTCTCAGCTCTCCTGGGGAGACTATAAATACAGACATACATTGCTTAATAACTGGAATTTTATTTTTTAAGATTTATTTATTTATTTGAAAGGCAGACTTATGAAGAGGCAGAGGCAGAGACAGAGAGAGGTCTTCCATTTGCTGGTTCACTCCCCATATGGGCACAAGGGCCAGAGCTGGGCCAATCCAGAGCCAGGAGATTCTTCCAGGTATCCCACAGGGGACCAAGGACTTGGACCATGTTATGCTGCTTTCCCAGGCATTAGCAGAGAGCTGGAACAGAAATGGAGCAGCCAGGACTCGAACCGGTTCCCATATAGGATGCCAGCACTGCAGGTGGCAGCTTTACCCACTACGCCACAGTGCCGGCCCCTGGAATTATATTCTAAGAACCACATCATTTGGTAATTTTGTCACTCTACAAACATCATGAAGTATACACAACTGCACAAACTATGATGGCTACGATATTGTTAGATGACATAACCTTAGGGAGATCCTGTCATTTAGCAGTCTTTTAACAATCACAATGTTGTTTCATGGTCCAGGACTATAACATCTTTGGGGTTCCATATGGGATACTAGAATTAAGGCAATAGAAGATAATTTAGAAATGATCTCACTCAACTTTGATTTACTGGCAAGAAACCAAAATCCAGAAAGGTTGAGGGATTGCTAGAATCACAGAATCATCTAGTCTCAAGGCTAGGCAGACCAATCATAAATAAGAAATTCACTGGGGCTGGCATTGTGGCATAGCAGGTAAAGCCACCACCTGCAATGCTGGCATCCTATTTGGGCACTGGTTTGTGTCCTCACATCTTCACTTCCAACCCAGCTCCCTGTTAATGGCCTCGTAAAAGCAGCAGAAGATGGCCCAAGTGATTGGGCCCCTGCTACCTAAATGGGAGACCTGGAAGAAGCTCCTGGCTCCTGGCATTGGCCTGGCCCAGCCTTGACCATTGCGAGAATGAATGAGCAGATGGAAATATCACCCTCTCACTGTCTCTCCTCCTGTCTCTTTGTAACTCTGCCTTTAAAATAAATACTTTTTTTAAAAAAAAAAGACCACAAAATCTACCACCACCACTGAATTACATCATTATACTCATAGCAGTCCCATAAAGTTGGCAATGGGTGCTTAATAGAAAACTTACAGTATATGACCAAATACCTATAGTATATGACCAAATACTCTGAACGAACGAAATGATATGGACTTAGCAAAGAAAGAGATAGTGAGAATGGGAAGCTGAAAGAGGAAGAAGCAAGAACAATTTGATAGCATTTTTTGTGATATGGTCAGAGAGCACAAGGAATATATCCCAAAGTAGTCTTTTACTGGCTGTGATAGTTCATTGGGGTGGGTTGGTGAAATTTAAAGGCCCCTCTAATTGTACTGTCCAATAGAAATCTGCAACAATAGAAATATTCTAAATCTAATTGTCCCATATAGGGCCTCACAGGGTCATTGAACACGTGAAATATGGCTAACATTACTAAGAAATTGAATTTTTATTTACTTTTAATTAATATAAATAGCCGTGTATGCCTAGTAGGTAGCATATTGGACTACCCAGCTGTAGATGAATGAAGCTGCCCCACACACATTCTCTAGACTCACATTCTATGCTTGGTTTTCTTTGGAGGAGTTTGTGACAACAGGCATTGGAATCACATTTTTCGTATATACATATCACAGCACCAAAAATAAATTATGTATCCACCAAGATTCTTAGCTGCAAAGAAAAGGAAACTTGGCTAATATAAGCAGGAACGAGAGCTATTAGAGAATATTAGGTATCTCACAGAAGTCCTGAGGTCTAGAGGCTGAATGGCCAGAGACAAGTGACAATCACAGGACAAGGTCATTCTGGAGGAGACGGCACAGCCTGCTCTGTGTTGCTGGGCACTGGGGGCTACCATAAGGACCCCTGCCATTGCTGCTTCTGGAAACTGGATGGATCTGCCGCCGCCATCACGAGATTGGATCCTAGGTGGCATCTATCACATTGAGTCACTTAGCTTCAAATTCCAAGTCAGTGGCAAGGGCAGCTGACTGACTCAACATGAGTCACATGTTTGTGCTCTAACTTAAAGGGAGGCTGGAACAAGAAGAAACCTGCTCCTAGGGAGGGAGGCAGAGCATGAGCTGAAGAGCTCCCCCCAAACAGATGCTGATTACACCTGCCTTCTAGGGAAGAGGCTCACCTGTTACAGACACCAGGTCTCATGGGAGATGGGTGGGACCACAGAACTGAACATGGAGATCTGGGCAGTGGGGCAAATTAATTACTGGCAGATGAGGCACTATTCTACTGCCATGGAAAAAACAGAGCATGACAGCAAATTAGGAGGGGTGACATTGACAGAGTTTTGTGAGAGAAAAACAGAGCGGCTGTTATGATGTTCTGTGTGATATTACTTTTTCGTGTCACTTTAGTAAAAATTTACATTATTTTCAGAGACTTTTTGCAGATGTGCTTACATATGCATGTGTGTTGCATAACTGGGATTATTACACACATGTAGTTCTATATACTTATGCTTTTTTACTCTTTAATGTAACATGGATATCTTTCCTTTTAATATGCATACCTCTCTGCCATTCTTTTCAATGCCTGTATAGTATTCTGTTGTACAAACGTATCATACTTTATTTTTCATTTTAAAATTTTTAACACATAAAAACACACACACATTTTTGGATACTATGTGATGATTTTTTATATGTATACACTTTGCAATGACTAATCAAGGTACATATACATTTATCCTTTCTAGCATTTAATCTTTCTTTATAGTGAAAACATCCAAAATCCTCTCTTCTAGTTTTTATTTTAAAAAGAGAAATACACAATATTTCTTTATTTAACCAATCCCCTACTGATGGGTCAGTTAGGTAATTTTTGCTTATCTTTTTTAAAATTTTTTATTTTTGACAGGCAGAGTGGACAGTGAGAGAGAGACAGAGAGAAAAGTCTTCCTTTTTTCTGTTGCTTCACCCCCACAATGGCCACCATGGCTGGTGTGCTGCGGCCAGCGCACCGCGCCAATCCGAAGCCAGGAGCCAGGTGCTTCCTCCTGGTCTCCCATGTGGGTGCAGGGCCCAAGGACTTGGGCCATCCTCCACTGCACTCCTGGGCCACAGCAGAGAGCTGGACAGGAAGAGGAGCAACCAGGACAGAATCTGGCGCCCCGACCGGGACTAGAACCTGGTGTGCCGGTGCCGCAAGGTGGAGGATTAGCCTATTGAGGCGCGGTGCCCCTGCCAATTTTTGCTTATCAATTGTGCTTACCAATGTGCTTATCATTTTTGCTTAACAATGAGCATCCCTGTACCCATGAGGGGTATTCAAAAGCTTAGTGGAAAATGCATATCATGAAAAAGCTATACACATTGGCTGGCGCCGCGGCTCACTAGGCTAATCCTCCACCTTGCGGCACCGGCACACGGGGTTCTAGTCCCGGTCGGGGCGCCGGATTCTGTCCTGGTTGCCCCTCTTCCAGGCCAGCTCTCTGCTGTGGCCCGGGAGTGCAGTGGAGGATGGCCCAAGTCCTTGGGCCCTGCACCCCATGGGAGACCAGGAGAAGTACCTGGCTCCTACCATCGAATCAGCGTGGTGTGCTGGCCGCGGCAGCCATTGGAGGGTGAACCAACGGCAAAAAGGAAGACCTTTCTCTCTGTCTCTCTCTCTCACTGTCCACTCTGCCTGTCAAAAAAGAAAAAAAGAAAAAGAAAAAGCTATGCACCAAAGCAAGCTTATATTTTAATTCCACTTTTATATGAACATTTTGAAGTAACTTCATTTCTCTGTGTACCTAGCCGGTCATTCCATTTAGGTAAAATTCCTAAAGAATTGTTGTATTAGTACCTAAATACACCTAACATTTTGATTTAGTTTTATAGAACATTCTTAAAGTAATGTGACAACTTGTATTTCCATCCAGGGCTGGGACCAGGATAAAGTAAGTGAGGCATTTGCCCCAGGCACAAAATTATCCAAAAACTCAGTAATCAAAACAAATAACATTTCAATGCACTATTTTTAAAATCAAAATTAATGCAAAAAAAGACTGGATGAACAAAAGATCAAATATTTAAATTAAGGCAGAATCAATATTACTGATTGTTTCTCTTGCTGTAAGTTCTCATTTTGCCGGTCATGACACTGTTCTCATCAATACGGTCTTGCCAACCCTAGGTATTTACGAATTCTCTTTCATTTTTTATTATTCTAATAGGAGAAAAATGCTAACTCATTTTAATTTTCTTTTTTTTGACAGGCAGAGTGGATAGTGAGAGAGAGAGACAGAGAGAAAGGTCTTCCTTTTGCCGTTGGTTCACCCTCCAATGGCCACCACCGCTGGCGTGCTGCAACCGGCACTCCACGCTGATCGGAAGGCAGGAGCCAGGTGCTTCTCCTGGTCTCCCATGGGGTGCAGGGCCCAAGCACTTGGGCCATCCTCCACTGCACTCCCTGGCCACAGCAGAGAGCCGGCCTGGAAGAGGGGCAACTGGGACAGAATCTGGTGCCCCGACCGGGACTAGAACCCAGTGTGCCGGCGCTGCTAGGCGGAGGATTAGCCTATTGAGCCGAGGCGCTGGCCTCATTTTAATTTTCAATAATGTTTATTGATGATTTACATTTCTTCTTCTATGAATTGACTTGTTCATATTAATTCCTTATTTTTTCTATTTAGGTGCTTTAGGTGAGTGATTTGTGAGAACTCATTATATATACACATATATTTTTAAATATTTATTTATTTATTTGAAAGGCAAAATGAAAGAAATAGAGAGATTCTTCCATTCACTGGTTCACTCCCCAAATGGTTGCAATGACCAGGGCTGGGACGGGCCAAAGCCAGGAGTCAGCAGCTTCACCCAGGCCTCCCACGTGGGTGCAGGGACCCAAGTAGTTGGGCCATCCTCCATTGTTTTCCCAGTCACACTCGCAGGGAGTTGAATCAGAAGTATAGGCATTGTCTAAACCCACTAAACTAGGATCCTTTTGCTTTTTATTTGTTAAATCTCATATTCGGTGAAGTATTATGCTTTTTTACTGTAAATTTATAATATGTTATCTCAAAAACTGAAAAAATGAAACAGAGAAGGAAGAAAGGTGGGAAGGGGGGAAAGAGTGAGGCACAGAGGAAGGGAATATCATTACGTCTTAGAACTGTATCTCCAAATCACATTGAATCTGCTAAAAACTAATTAAAATTAAAAATAAATTTAAAAAATCTTTCTAGAAAAAAAAGTAGAGCAGCCAGGACTGAAACTGTTGCTTATATCAGATGCTGGTGTTGCAAGCAGCAGCTTAACCCACTATACAACAATGCTAGCCCCCTCATTATATATATTATATATATTTAATATTTATTTATTATAATGTGTACTTAATACTTATTTTATTTATTTGAAAGGCAAAGTTAGGGGATGGGGAGAGAAATCTCCTAAATCTAACTGCTGGTTTATTTCCCAAATGACAGAAAATGCCAGAGTTGGGCCAGGATGAAGCTAGGGCCTGGAACTCCATCTGGGTCTCCCATGTGCGTAGCAGGGGCCCATCTTCTGACTTCCCAGGCACATTAGCAGGGTACTGGATCTGAAGTGGAGCAGCCAGGACTTGAACTGATGCTCATATGGGATGCTGGCATCACAGGTGGCTTAACTCACTAGGCCACAACACCCATCCTGAGACTCATTATGTATTAAGTTAATACCTTTTGGGATCATAATTTTTATAAATATTTTCCTAGTTTTTCATTTTCCATTTAACATTGTTTTTTCAGGATAGACAATTTAAATATTCATATAGTCAAATTTGTAAACCTCTTAATAATTCCCTCTGGTTTTTAACCTGTAGGAAGATCACTTCATTATGGTTGAAAATGAAGGCTTTTGAGTCAAACAGCTCGGATACCACCTGCAAGCTCTGTAACATAGTATATAGGATGACCCACACATGCTTCATCATATGCAAAATGGGGACGCTAGCAGGACCCACTCTGGAAGGCTTTTTTGAGAATTAAAAGAGTAATACAAAATGCTTAGACTAGTGCTGGATACATTGTAAGCACTCAACACATGTTACCTATCATTTCATGCTAACTATACAAGGATATTTCCAGAAGTTTATGGAAAATGGGATTAAAAGGAGTATCTATTTTGGTACAAAAATTTTTGGAATCCATGAATAGTTTCTTTATAATATTCATTCCCAGGAGCTTTTTGAAGACGCCACATCTGTACGTAGGAGTTTGATTTTGGATACTGTAGTCTATTCCATTTTTCAGAGTGCTCCTGCTCTAGTACTAGGCTGCCTTAAAGACCATAGACTTATATAGCAGCCTTTGATCTGGTTTAAAAAGCTCCCTTCTCATTTTTCTTGGTTCTTCAAATTTTCTTGGCCGTCCTGGTTCACTTCTACATCGAAATGAATTTTAAAAGCTATTTAGTAAGGACCACAAAATTCCACTGGGATTTTAATTGAAACTATATGAAATTTATATATTATTTTAGGGAAACATGACATCTTTATGAGTTTTCCTGTCCTGGAACATGGTGTTTCTCCTTATTTAGTACAGTCTTTTTTTACTCTTCTATCAAGTTTTATAACTTTAAAAATGCACATGTTGTACATTCTTATTTTATTTGTAAATTTTTATTGCTATTTACTTTCTTACTGGAAATCACAAAGAGGCATAAATGGATGATGATTGCATCTTTTATTTAAGGCTTCATATTGAGATCTGCATTACTTTTATTTGTTTTTCATTTGACAAAATGATTATCCAAAATGAATTGTCTGACCTCATCATTCACTTGCTTAAAGTCCTTCAATAAACCTTCAGGACAAACTCTAAACTTTTGGGCTGAACATACATTCATTAGTCCATTTCCAACGTTCATTCCCCCCCACCCCCACCCTATACAACAAGTATATATTTAGCACCTCCTCTGTGCCAGGTACTGCAGAGCACCAGGGGTCCATCCATAAACAGATCAAAATTCCTGCTGCTAAGCGGCCTACATTCAGGAGGAATCTGTGCTGTGTTTGAGCTTATGCCTACGGATCCATCTCCAAGCCTTTGCTTCTTTAGAGGTGCTGTATAGCCAGTTATACTGCATTAGTTGTAATTTGCTTGATCCGTGTTCATATTGCACCTCTTTTCCCTTTGTTCTTTTTCCACTTGTCCCCCTCAAAAGTTCCTGTTATATCCTTCAAACTCACATCCAGGATAGTATTCTCTTAGTTGCTCTGTCTGCTCAGCAGCTGGGGTTTGGAGGTCTCTTTTCCATGCCCCCCTGTTACGACCCTGTTTAGTCCATGGGCTCCTTGATGTCAGGAATGGGGGTTTGATCACCTTTTTGCTCCTGTGTGACAGGTAACAAGGTGGTGTTCAATACAATTCAAGTGAACCCATGCAGGTATGGAGTCGGTGGTGGGCACAGCACAATCACAGGGTTGGCCCTGGGCAGTCCCAATCAGACTTACAGGAGTGCAGGAGAGGAGACCACAGTTGAGTGGGTAGACCAGCTTGCCTGGGAGAGACAAACCCTCAAGGACACACTGAAGAAGCTTGAGACTTCTGTCATTTCTTCCCACTCTTCTCTTTCCCTATTCAAAAGGGTCTAAGATCAGGAATAAGAACGGGCTGGCCATTGCCTGCAGTGCTAGCATCCCACATGGGCGCTTGTTCAAGTCCCAGCTGCTCCACTTCCAATCCAGCTCTCTGCTATGGCCTGGGAAAGCAGTAGAAGATGGCCCAAGTCCTTGGGCCCCTGCACCTGCATGGGGGACCTGGAGGAAGCTCCTGGCTCCTAGATTCAGATCAGCTCAGCTCCAGCTGTTGTGGCCATTTGGGGAGTGAACCAGCGGATGGAGGACCTCTCTCTGTCTCTCCCCCTCTCTCTGTAACTTGGTCTTTCAAATAAAATAAATAAATCTTTAAAAAAATAAAAGATATGACCTCCCACCCACACGTAGGAAAGGGACTGCTGGACCCGGCATTATGGTGTAACGAATTAAGCTGCGGCATCCCAATGAGCACTGGTTTGAGTCCTCGGTTCCTGCAGTTCCACTTCCAATCCAGCTCCCTGCTAATGAGACTGGGAAAGCAGCGGAAGATGGCCCAAGTGTGTGGGCCCCTGGCACGCATGTGGGAGAACTGGATGGAGTTCCAGGCTTCTGGCTTTGGGCTGACTCAACCCTGACCATTATGGCCATCTGGGGAGTGAACCAGTGCATAGAAGATGGAAGATCTCTCTCTCTCTCTCTCTCTCTCTCTAACTCTGCCTTTCAAATAAATAAGTCAGTCTTTTTTTTTTTTTTTTTTGACAGGCAGAGTGGACAGTGAGAGAGAGAGACAGAGAGAAAGGTCTTCCTTTGCCGTTGGTTCACCATCTAATGGCCGCCACGGCCAGCATGCTGCGGCCGGCGCACCGTGCTGATCCGAAGGCAGGAGCCAGGTGCTTCTCCTGGTCTCCCATGGGGTGCAGGGCCCAAATACTTGGGCCATCCTCCACTGCACTCCCGGGCCACAGCAGAGAGCTGGCCTGGAAGAGGGGCAACCGGGACAGAATCCGGCACCCCGACCGGGACTAGAACCCGGTGTGCCGGTGCCGCAAGGTGGAGGATTAGCCTATTGACCCACGGCACCAGCCAATAAGTCAGTCTTGAATGAAAGAAAGGGGGTCTGGGAGAGAGGGAGGAAGGAAGGCAAGGGAGTGCTGCAGATATGTCTAAGTTTGAGATCACTGACAGGGCCACATTTGTACAAGCCCTAGGGAGAGAGGGACCTTGGGCCACTCAGGCTGCTATAACACATACACATGACTTAGTCTAGGCAGTCAATGAACAACGTTATTTCACACAGCTCTGCAGGCTAGGGAGTCCAAAATCAAAATGATGGCAGATGTGGTGACTGGTAAGAGCCCGACTTTTGGTTTGCAGGTAGCCATCTTCTTGTATTCTCACAGTAGAGAGAGGGCAAGCGAGTTCTCTCACATCTTGTTATAAAAACACTAGTTCTATCTCAAAAACTTATTTATTTGAGAGGCAGAGAGAGAAGAAAAAGAGACAGAGCTTCTCTCCATTGCTTGACTCCCCTGATGCCCACAACAGCCAGGGCCAACACTGGGGACATCATCCAGATGTCTTATTGAGACTAATCCCAGCCCAGAGAGGGCTCACTCTCAGGACCTCATCACGTCCCCAAGGCCCTACCTCCTGCCACCTTCAAGGATTTCAACATATGCAATGCATGTTGGGAGGACACACACCCTCATTTCATAGCACGGGGCATCAACTTATCTATGTAAAAACACCACTCACCGGACCTTACCAGGATGCCCTTCTCATGAGGGCTGGTATGATCTGGATTACCCTATTTCAGGAGATTATGCAGCCTTTCTGCCCCCTAACGCTCTCATCATAAACATGTTGTGCTCCATACACAGCCTAGTTCACGTAAACTCTACACTGGGGTTTGGATCAACACCACCATCCCATTCTTAGCCCACAGAGGCAGTTTAGCACAGTGACCAAGTACCCGGCCTTAGCACCTGGATTATGTGGTTTCAAATATGCTCCTCGCGCTTATTAGCAGCATGAGACCTTGGACAGAGAAGTTAGAGAGTGGCCCACAGAACCAGAAAGACAAATATCACATTTTCTCTTATTTGTGGGAGCTAACGTATAAAACTTGCATGGATGTTGAATTATTTGGTATATGGTTATAAATATTTCTTAAATGAATTATACGATGTACATAATAACATACCCTTCTTCCTCCTCCACAATGATTATCATGAATCCTACATTTTGTGATATTAATATCCCTGTTTTCAAGAAAAAATAATATATATGTATATGTAATATCTAATCTACATATGAAGTGAAAGTGGCAAAATGTTAAAAAATAGCTAAAAATTAACTTGTTAAAAATAGTGTCTCAGAAGAGGGAAATCTTTGAGGGAGAGAGAAATATCAGTCCAAGAAGATCATCATATTGTTAATAGCTTACAAAGCATCTGGTATGCCACACATAGTGTTTAAGGACTGTGGAGACAAATTACGTGGGCTCAAATTCCATCCTCTCTACTTAGGATATGTATGACCTTGGGCAAGTGTCTTGACCTCTGTGAGTGAGGTCTCAGTCTTTGTGTCTATAAAATAGGAGCATTAATATTACCTACTATAGAGGATGATTATGAGGATTAAATGAGTTATAAAGTATTGAGTGGTTGGACCAATGCCTAGCAAAGAGTGAGCACTTTAGTATTTGTTTACTATCATGTCTTGTCTGCATCCCAACACTTTGAGTGTATGAACAGAGTTTTACCATTTTAGAGGCAAATTCCAGCATGCAGATCATGGAAAGTTCTCCGTGATCTAGACTTTAAAAAGTTAGCATTCAGACTTTACAAATTAGCATTCAGAATAGGAGAACACGTTTGCAAGCTACTCATCTGACCAAGAATCAATAATATACAGAATATATGAGGAACTAAAAAAAAAAAATCTCAACAACAACAAAACAACCAACCCAGTTAAGAAATGGGCAAACACCTGAATAGACAGTTCTCAAAAGAAAAAATACAAATGGCCAAGAAATATATGAAAAAATGCTCTGTATCACTACCATCAGGGAAACGCAAATCAAAACCACAATGAGCTATCCCCTCAGCCCCATCAGAATATCAAGACAGAAAGTGACAAACGCTGATGCGGTTGTGGAGAAAGGGGAAGTCTTATACACTGCTGGTAGGATCACAATAACTACAGTCATTGTGAAAAACACTATGGAAATTCCTTTAAAAACTAAAAATTGAACTGCCATATGATCCAGCAATCCCACTACTGGGTATATACCCCAAAGACTTGAAATCATTGTATTAAAGAGATACCTGCTCCATCTTGTTTATTGCAGCACTGTCCACAGTAGCCGACATATGGAATCAACCAAAGTGTCCATCATCAGATGAATACAAACATATATGGTGTATATGTGGTGGAATGTTATTCAGTCATAAAAAAAAAGAACAAAACCTTGTCATCTGAGGTAAAATGGATGCAACTGGAGGACAAGTTAAATGCAATAAACCAGAGGAAGTAAAAGAAACACCACATATTCTCCCTCAATGTGAAAGCTTAAAAAACTCAATCTGTACGTGGAATAGTGATTACTAGATCCTTAGAGCGGTAAAGGTGGAAACAGGAGTTTGGAAAATGGGTTCCAATCAGAGTTAGATCAAAGGAATAAGTTCCTAGTGTTACAGAGCATAGTGGGGTGACTATAGTTCCCAATAACCTACTTATACATATATATGAATTATATATAAAGATTTATATATTTAAAGATTTATTTTATTGTTTCTTTGAAAGGCAGAGCCAAGTGAGAGAGAAGAATAGAGAGAGATTTTCCATCTGTTGGTTTACTCCCCAAATGTGCACAGCAATTACATACAGATTCCCTCTTTTAACAGCTGTATAGTAATCCACTGTATGGAGAAATCATAATTTATTTTATCCATTCCTAATTAATGGACATTTAATATTAAATGTAGGAAAATTATAACATTATAATATAAAATTAAATAATATCTAATGGGAAATTTAAGTCATTTCCATATTTTTCTATTATATATAATGCTATAATAAATATTTTGCATGGTTTTTTTTACTTGTAAGATGAACTTTTCAAAGCATTCATTTGTAGGTCAAAGGATAGGCACATGATTTTTGAGTCTAATCGGTGGTAGGGATGCATTGAAAGTTACTAGTCAAAGGATGCTTATAAAGCAATATTTTAAGAAATAAACTTCAGGAGCCAGTACCATGGCATAGTAGGTAAAGCAACCGCCTGCAATGCCAGCATCCCATATGGATGCATTTGTGTCCCGGCTGCTCCACTTCACATTCAGCTCCCTGCTAACTTGTCTGGGAAAGTCAGTAGAGGATAGTCCATGTATCTGGGCCCCTGCAACCCATGTGGGAAACACAAATCAAATTCCTGGCTTCGGATCAGCCTAGCCCTGATAATTGTGGCCATCTGAGGAGAAAATCAGCAGATGGGAGATTATCTCTGTCTCTCCCTCTCTCTCTGTAACTCTGACTTTCAAATAAGTAAATTAAAAAACAGTAAACTCCATCTATAAATAACTAGATATGGCAGATGATAGAAGATGAAGGTGTCTAAGGTTATTCCAAGTTCATTAATAAAAAAGACTGGAACGGTTAATACTTTGAGCAAAATGGAGTATTTTCCCAGCAATTGACCACCTACCTCTCCATCTCCATTATCATATAGGTTTTTCAGCAGGAAATTTAGACAAATTTAGAAATGGAAAAAGAACAGTGGTGAGGTATAATCTTGGAAAGGGATTACTTTAAAGAACCAGAGAAAATAACAGACATTATTGGACAGATATCGATAGAAAAAGATAATTCTAGAGATGAGGTTAGCTAAGTAGCTAATGAACCTGAAGAAAATCTCTGATTGCGGCCGGCGCTGCGGCTCACTAGGCTAATCCTCCGCCTTGCGGCGCCGGCACACCGGGTTCAAGTCCCAGTTGGGGAGCCGGATTCTGTCCCGGTTGCCCCTCTTCCAGGCCAGCCCTCTGCTGTGGCCAGGGAGTGCAGTGGAGGATGGCCCAGGTGCTTGGGCCCTGCACCCCATGGGAGACCAGGAAAAGCACCTGGCTCCTGGCTCCTGCCATCAGATCAGCGCGGTGCGCCGGCCGCAGCGCGCCGGCCGCGGCGGCCATTGGAGGGTGAACCAACGGCAAAGGAAGACCTTTCTCTCTGTCTCTCTCTCTCACTGTCCACTCTGCCTGTCCAAAAAAAGAAAAAAGAAAAGAAAATCTCTGATTGCTAATTATCTGAAAAAATATAACAAAAATATTAGTCTGGGGGAAAACCAAATCGTAGGAAGATATAAGGTAGATTTGCCCTCAATTTCCCTGGAGTTTTGAAGACCTGGAGTTGGAGTATCCTGACAATAGATTAAAATGAAAGAGTTTCCAACAGAAAGTGATCCCTGCAGGTTTTGTCCTTAGAAGCTGCCATCCCAGGTTTGAACCATGACCCTGGCCTCTCTTGGTCTTGCAGCAATGATGGCCTGAGGGAGATCAAGGCTTCTGCAGTGTGAGCTCAGCCTACAGATGCCCAGCTCCTGAGTAATGCAAGACAGATGCCAAGTCAGCTCAGCTTTCTGAGTATAGGGGACCTCCTTTAAGGGGAGCATTCTTTGGCTAGAATCCTGTAATTCAACCACTCCAGTTAACCTTTTAAGGGAACAAAAGAAAAACACAGTAATAGGGTCAAAGTATGTGTTGGGGGTGATGACAGGCAATCCTTTAGAATGATAAAGAATTTTCACCCAGCAAAAATAAAGGTCTACATTCTGTTCTACCTCTTGGGGAGTATGCTCTAAAGTATTTAGTGGCATCTGTGTGTGTGTGCGTGTGTGTGTGTGTGTGTGTGTGTGCATGCAAGAGAGAGAGAGAGAGAGAAACAAACAGTGAACATTCTTATCAGTGATCCTTATCCACAAGACCCTAACTGCTAAATGTATCATCAGATAGTACTCCACCTCCTCAGTGTCCATGGAATTTGACTGTGTTTATTATAGGATCAGATTCTAGGAATGGGAGGAAACTTGCCCACCTCTCTATGGTTAACCACCTCTCATTCACAGCTCAAGGCATCAGGACCTGAGGTCAAGCTACTCGCTTTAGAGGAAACAAACCCTTCAAGGAAAAATCAGTCTGGGAAGCAGGCGAGTCCCAGCCCAGTACTCTGGTGCTCTTGAGGCTCTACTTTTCTGAACCACTCACTAGGGCCAGCTTTCAAAATGGAAATTTTTAAATATTAATCTTTCTTATCATTATGTTTAAAATTTTGTCTTTAGTTTTTTTGTTAGACACAGAGTACCATCTGCTAGCTCACTCCTCAAGTGCCTGCAAGGGCCAGTACACAACAGCACAATTCACATCTCCCACATGGATGGTAGGAACCAACTACTTGAGCTATCAGTACTGCCTCCCAGTGTCTGCATTAGCAGGGAGCGGGGTCAGGAGCAGGAGCTGGAGCTAGGCATCAAATGTTCCAATATGGACCGAGGATGTCTTAACTGGTAGGAGAAAAGCCCACCCTGAAAATGGAAATTTTACATAGAGGGAACATACGGTGATCATCTATTAGCCTAAACACTGAGACTAAACACGCCTTTTCACACTCTAACAGAGCTTTATTGTTTTTGCTCCTTGATATCTACTTTCCAAATTAAATTGGCGATAAATTAAATAACGTTCAAAAATGGTTTATTTTTATAAGAGATGGTTAAATTCCAGTGTGGCCTTGAATTTCGAAAGTGAATGTTTTGATTTTACCCATATTAGTATATTTTTCCTTGCCAGCACAATGCATTTTTTTGGTCTCAGTTTCAACTCTCGAAGTGTGAAAAATTTTGAAATCGTTTATTTTACATTCGAGAATATAAATGGAGCTGTGGTACACACGAAAGTCAAGTAAGTGAGAGGAAAACTATCTGAACGGGGACCATACATGAAACCAATGCCAAGGGCGAAAGTGTAGGCCCTCTGCAACAGGGAAATCAGCAATCTGAGAAGAGCGTTTCTCAAGTCCTGAAAACTTGGGCATTTACAGTGAGACCAAGAAGAATTCAAGGGCCAACACTGTCCACATTCAAATGGAAGTTTTCAACATTCTACTACAAAGTGACCTAATAAAATAGCAACCTAATACGAGTGAGGAATGCATTATAGAAATTGATAATTGGGCCAGCACTGTGACCTGGTTGGCTAAGCCTCTGCCTGCAGTGTTGGCATCCCATCGGGGCACTGGTTCGTGTCCCAGCTGCTCCTCTTCCGATCCAGCTCTCTGCTTATGGTCTGGAAAAGCAGAAGATGACTCAAGTGCTTAGGCCCCTGCACCCACATGGGAGACCCAGAAGAAGCTCCTGGTTCCTGGCTTTGGTCCAGCCCAACTCAGGCCATTGCAGCCATTTGGCAAGCAAACCAGCAGATAGAAGATCTTTCTGCTTCTCCCTCTCTCTGTCTATAACTCTACCTCTCAAATGAATAGACAAAATCTTTTAAAAAAGAAATTGATAATTCCACTGCAAAAATTTTTGCATAAAATCTAACTTAAACAATGAAATATAAGTTAACTGAAGGTCTAGCAAAAAAAAATGCTACTCTTCAGAATGTTGGTCAAAATGCCTAAAGCAGTAGAACCAAAGGCAAAAACATCAGCACTTTTCTGTGGCTCCTCTTTCTTTCCACATCCATCCCCTTATCTCCTTCACTTTCTTTTGCTTCCCCTACACTCTCTTCTTTCATTAACTTTGGTGCCTGCAGTGCACTTGGATTTATTTCTGCTGGTTTGTACCAGGCAAACTGTATTCAACACAATCTATAGACTTCAGACCTAATGGAAACTTGTGCTTTTCTGTTGCAGGTTGAGGCTGCTGATCCTGTGAGTGCAGTTCAGGGAAAATCTTTTCAAAACAGAGACCTGCTGCGTTCAGGAGCCTCTCCAGAGATCACACCAACCTATCAAAGCCTCTTCCCACCTTTTAATAATTGCTTCTGTCTTTCAAAGGAAGAAGATCTTTCACGGCGTCAAGGGCTATCTATACATGATGACTCACCTGCCTTTTTGGCCTGTACTTTTCTGTTTCAGTCAGTCCTTCCTCTCCAACTGTTTCTGCTGCCTCTTCAATAGCATCTGGTGCACAGCCTGCTCGGTACCCCACACACCTTCCTGGCACAGATGAAGGCAACTTGAGTGCAGTTGCCCCAGCCTCCCTGAGCTACTTCTGTCACTCTCATGGACTTACTACCTCCTGGACCCTGAGCCAGCCTGGCCATAGCAGAGAGGACATGAGCTGCCTCAGCTCCACCTCTAGGCTAGTCTCAGAACCAGACTACTTGTGCAGGGTTTTCAGAGGGATGGGGAAAACCCGAGAGTCCAGAAGCATCAAGCTGTTGTCCTCATCAACTCCTTTTTCTAGCTTCTAGCTTCTTTTTTTTCTTTATTTTTTTAACTTTTATTTAGTAGATGCAAATTTCTGAAGTACAGTTTGTGAATTACAATGGCTTTTCCCCCCCATAACTTCCCTCCCACCCGCACCCCTCCCATCTCCCACTCCCTCACCCATTCCATTCACATCAAGATTCATTTTCAATTGTCTTAATAGATACTAAATTGATCTTCTGTATATAAAGTAAAGCTTTCATCAGCTTGCCCCCACACAGAACACAAAGTTCCAAATACTGTTTGAGCACTAGTCATATCATTAGTTCACAATGAACTACACATTAAGGACAGAGATCCTACATGGGGAGTAAGTACACAGTGACTCCTGTTGTTGACTTAACAAACTGCCACTCTTGTTTAAGGCGTCAGCAATCTTCCCAGGCTCTAGTCATGAGTTGCCAAGGCCATGGAAGCCTTTTGAGTTCGCCGTCTTTGATCTTATTTCAACAAGGCCATAGTCAAAGTGGATGTTCTCTCCTCCCTTCAGAGAAAGGTACCTCCTTCTCTTATGGCCCGTTCTTTCCACTGGGATCTCACTCGCAGAGATCTTTCATTTAGGTCCTCTTTTTTTTTTTTTCTCCCAGAGTGTCTTGGCTTTCCATGTCTAAAATACTCTCATGGGCTCTTCAGCCAGATCCAAATGCCTTAAGGGCTGATTCCAAGGCCAGAGTGCTGTTTAGGAGAATTGCCATTCTATGAGTCTGCTGTGTATCCCGCTTCCCATGCTGGATCGTTCTCTCCCTTTTTTACTCTATCAGTTAATATTAGCAGACACTATTCTTGTTATGTGATCCCTTTAGCTCTTAGATCTATAATTATGGTCTATTGTGACCTGAAATTGATCACTTGGACTAGTGAGGTGGCATTGGTACATGCAACCTTGATGGAATTGTTTTGGAATCCCCTGGCACATTTCTAACTCCACCACTTGGGGCAAGTCAGCTTGAGCATGTCCCAAATTGTACATCCCCTCCCTTTCTTATTCCCACTCTTATATTTAACAGAGATCACTTTTCAGTTAACTTTAAAATCTAAGAATAATTGTGTGTTAATTACATAACTCAACAAATGGTATTAAGTAGAATAAACAAAAATACTAAAAGAGATAAAGTATTAAATTGTGCATCAACAGTCAGGACAAGGACTGATCAAGTCATTGTTTCTCATAGTATCCATTTCACTTCACCAGGTTTCCTATTTGATGCTCAGTTAGTTGTCACCAATCAGGGAGAACAAATGATATTTGTCCCTTTGGGACTGGCTTAATTCACTCAACATGATGTTTTCCAGATTCCTCTATCTTGTTGCAAATGACCGGGTTTCGTTGTTTTTTACTGCTGTATAGTATTCTATAGAGTACATGTCCAATAATTTCTTTATCCAGTTTACTGTTATGGGCATTTGGGTTGGTTCTAGGTCTTAGCTATTGTGAATTGAACTACAATAAACATTAAGGTGCAGACAGCTTGTTTGTTTGCCAATTTAATTTCCTTTGGGTAAATTCCAAGGAGTGGGATGGCTGGGTTGTATGGTAGGGTTATATTCAGATTTCTGAGGAATCTCCAGACTGACTTCCATAGTGGCTTAACCAGTTTGCATTCCCACCAACAGTGGGTTAGTGTCCATTTTTCCCCACATCCTCGCCAGCATCTGTTGTTGGTAGATTTCTGCATGTGAGCCATTCTAACCGGGATGAGGTGAAACCTCATTGTGGTTTTGATTTGCATTTCCCTGATTGCTAGCGATCTTGAACATTTTTTCATGTGCCTGTTGGCCATTTGGATTTCCTCTTCTGAAAAATGTCTATTGAGGTCCTTGGCCCATCTCTTAAGTGGGTTGTTTGTTTTGATGTTGTGGAGTTTCTTGATCTCTTTGTAGATTCTGGTTATCAACCCTTTACCTGTTGCATAGTTTGCAAATATTTTTTCCCATTCTGTTGGTTGCCTCTTCACTTTCCTGACTGTTTCTTTTGCAGTACAGAAACTTCTCAATTTGATGCAATCCCAAATGTTAATTTTGGCTTTGACTGCCTGTGCTTCCAGGGTCTTTTCCAAGATCTTTGCCTGTGCCTATATCTTGCAGGGTTTTTCCAGTGTTCTCTAATAATTTGATGGTGTCGGGTCATAGATTTAGGTCTTTAATCCATGTTGAGTGTATTTTTGTGTAAGGTGTAAGGTAGGGGTCTTGCTTCATGCTTTTGCACGTGGAAAGCTAATTTTCCCAGCACCATTTATTGAATAGACTGTCCTTGCTCCAGGGATTGGTTTTGGATCCTTGATCAAATATAAGTTAGCTGTAGATGTTTGGATTGATTTCTGGTGTTTCTATTCTGTTCCATTGGTCTATCTATCTGTTTCTGTACCAGTACCATGCTGGTTTGATTATCACTGCCCTGTAGTATGCTTTGAAATCTGGTATTGTGATGCCTCTGGCTTTGTTTTCATTGTACAAGATTGCTTTAGCTATTCGAGGTCTCCTGTGTCTCCATATGAATTTCAGCATCATTTTTTCCAGATCTGAGAAGAATGTCTTTGGTATTTTGATTGGTATTGCATTGAATCTATAAATTGCTTTTGGGAGAATGGACAAGCTTTTAGCTTCTTTCACCACCACCTGTCAGGTGCTTCAGGCCCCTACCGTTCAAGGGTCCTGACTCTTGTCCTAACTGTTACCAACACTCTCTCTTCAGAAACTTGGCCTTTCTTCCACAATGGGACTGCCACATTGATCTCAGATTTTATTTTTACTCCCAACCAAGGCTAAATTTGTGCTGTACATTTTTGTTTTAAAGATTTATTTATTTGAAATGGAGAGAGAGAGAGAGAGAGAGAGAGAGAGAGAATGAATCTTCCACCCACTGGTTCACTCCCCAAATGGCAATGACCAGAGCTGGGCTGATATGAAGCCAGGAGCCAGGAATTTCCTCTAGGTCTCCAATATTGGTGCAGAGGCCCAAGTACTTGGGCCATCTTCCACTGCTTTCCCAGGTGCATGAGCAGGGAACTAGATCAGAAGTGTGGAGCAGCCAAGACTCAAATGGGCATCCATATGGGATACTGGTGCTGCAGGCGGTGGCTTTACCTGCTATGCACTGGACCCTGCCCTGTACCTTTGTATACTGGATATTAGACAACCAGACAGGAGCCAGTACTTCTGCCAAGATAGCCCTGCCATCCTGGCTTGACACAACCTCATCTTTCTTCCCATCACAGCATGCTGCTAGAATCTACCACAACGGATGGCCGAACCTACCCACAGCAGCCAACTGATTTCCTAGATTTACATATGTGAGACATCTTGTCTCATTCTTCACCTTTTATGGATTATTGTGCTGCCCCATCACCTGTAACTGTTTCTGTTACAGAAAGGTCTTTGAAGGGCAACATGCATTACTTTGAGTTTCTTGGTTACCACTATGAACATGATTATTTCCCCTTTCCCCAACTAAAGCTGTTGCCCATGACCTAGTTTTCTCTTTGGAGGGAAGAGTCCTTATTTGTCCTTGCCAGCCTATATTGGCCAACTTTAGCAAGTAAAACTACAGAATATTTATTTATATTTGGATTTCAGATTAACAACAAAGAAGTGTGTTCCATTCACAATTTGGGAACACTTATACTGTTATTCATTTGAAATTCAGGTAGAACTACATATCCTATATTTTATTTGGCAACCTTTCTCCAGCCTAATGAATGGAATCCAGACAACAGATAACCAAGATATGCCTCTTAATATAGAATTCATCTGTCCAATGGGGACCGAATGGCTAACAGGAATCATGCATAGTCGTGGCCTGCTTCACGTACTTTTGATCCTCGGTGATATATTATAAACATCAGAAGACACATTGAGACTTTCTTGGAAGTGATGTGAAATAAAGAGGAAAGAGTTCTGATGGCCACAATAAAAAAAAAACTCTACTTTTCCACAGTTTTGCACAATTCTCACTCTTAAAATCACATCATGGAACAGTTTTGGCTTATTTAAAATCTTACTTCTGCCTTGGCTGACATAAGAATCGCTCACATAGGAAAATGATCCAACAGTTCTTCCATGAATTCCCAGCTGCAGATGCTAACATTTCTGGCCATTCCAGTCAACCTGGCAGGAAAGACCAGGCCCAATGGCATATGAAAGCACTTAGAAATCACGCAGGCAATACAGATGTGGTAATAACCAGAAAAGAGTACATTTGCTCAACAGAGTTGGTTAAAACTGGCCTCCTTGGTTCTGTTATTCAAAGGAGCATTGGCACTGTACAGAAGTGACACATGCTGGTCTCGTTCTTTAGACACTTCCCATCCTCTGGGCTGAGAAACTACCAAGAACTAGGAAGACACCGAGGACAAGATAAGGTGCTTACAAAAAGCTCACACTGTGGTCGACTCATCAGAACTCATCTCTGCTTAGAGGGTGGATGCCAGGGCATTTTATTCCATTCCTTACAGAATGAAGAAGCCTCCCCTGTTCTCTCCATGGGGACATGACATTGAAGAAACATTTCCGATCACTGTTCCCTCCTCGCTACATTTCCATCTCTGGCTACTTGATGACAATGAACCAATTTGCTTTCTTCCTTGTCTTTTGGATCTTCCAGAACTCAAATAGGACCTGGCCTATTGCTCTGCTTCTTTGAAAACTGTACCTGCATCAGAACACAGAATTCAAATTTGGGAAGAATAGGATACCAGTGCTGACTCCTCTAAGCCAGTATCCAGAAACTAAATCTTAGAATAACAAATGTAATAATACAGCTTCTTATGACTTCTCTCAATTGATTCAGAATACACATGGGATTAGAGCCCTCACCTCAATTAAATCTCTAACTTCACCAAAAGAAGCTTCTTGAATGCTAATGGCAATCTCCTATGGGATTTGAATGAAGAAATGACAACTAGAACCCAGTAGATGCTAAAATACTTGGGGAAATGAGTTCTTTCTCTGGGGGGCAGTATTAGGGAAGTTTGTCTGACTTTATGAGATAAATTCTTAACCAAACTGAAAGGGATATGATGATAATGGGCTGAAAAACAAACATTTCTTTTCTTCAAAAAATTTTTTTATTTATTTGAGAGGTAATGTAAGCTTATTTATTTGAGAGGTATTGTGAGCAGATGAGACAGAGAGAAAGGTCTTCCATGCTCTGGTTCACTCCCCAAATGGCCACAACAGCCAGAGCTGGGCCAATCTGAAGCCAGGAGCCAGGAACTTCTTCTGGGTCTCCCTAATGGGGGCAGGGGCCCAATAACTTGGGCCATCTTCCAGTGCTTTCCCAGACCATAGCAGAGCTGGATTGGAAGAGGAACAGCCGGGACATAAACCGGCACCCATATGGGATGCTGGCATCACAGACAGAGGCTTAGCATATTATGCCTCAGCGCTGGCCCCAAAAAAAAGCCTTTCTGAAGACAGAAAACAAGTGCTGGGCTGAATTTCATTCAGGAAGGGAGGGAAGGCAGAGTAAGGGAGGGAAGGCAGAGTAGATGGCTGAGAAGGGAGCGTTCATGTGTAGAAGAGGAGTACAGATATGCTCCTGGGAAGAGAAGCCATGATGAACAGAATGTTCGTTAGCCCTTCAGGGCCCCCTTAACCTCCATCCCATGCCACCAAATCTGTCCCTGGGCAAATAAGTGAGCCCGGTGTTCATAACTCAATGTCAAGACTGATGTTCCAAGCCTCTCTGGTGTCACAGACTGGTCTTCCCGAAACACTTTTTTAATATAAAGATTTATTTCTTTATTTCAAAGAGTTACAAAGAGAGGAGAGAAAGAGAAAATGTCTATCTGCTGTTTCCGTCCCCAGATAGCCACAACAGCCAGAGCTGGGACAGACCAAAGCCAGGAGCTTCATCTAGGTCTCACACATGTGTAGCAGGAGCCCAGACACTTGGGCCATCCTCCACTGCTTTTTCCAGGCCATTTGCAGGGATAGGGATTGGAAGTGGAACAGCAGGTACACAAACTGGCATCCAAATGGGATGCCAATGTTGCAGGCAGCAGCTTGATCTGCTATGCCACAACACCACAATACCACAACACCAGCCCCTCTAAACACTTTTTTGACTGAGCTACTTTTGTGCATTTCTAAACTCTTCCATTCTTAGTATTCTCCTCTGGATGGCAGGCCCATGCCACAGGGTTGATGTAGAGACTAAAATTCATAAAAATAAAATATCCTAACACCTGGAACCTAGAAAAAGTTTTTAGTGGCTATTATTGTTTTTGGGAAAATAGTATAGATCTGTGGGAACTAATGAAAAAGAAGACCTGAATGGTCAAGGGATTGTGACTTCAGAGTTCAATTGAACTTGAGTGATGCATTTAGCATCCAATTTGACCTTGGATGCTATCATAGGACTGATGCCCCATGAAGGAGGTGCCAAGATGGAGATTTGAGTGAGGAAGATTATTGGAAGGGTGCACTAGGAGCAAGAACCAAGAGATGTGGGGAGAAGCTGACCTTCCATGCAGTCACAACAGGGGCAGTTGATCCCATGAGAGCTTAAATGCTCAGATGACCCCTCAGAAATGCACGACTTCAAGGCAAGGAGGTGGGGTCCCTATACCCCTTCATTGGGTACAGGCTGGCTTTGGGAGGCAGCTGCCCTCAGATAAGGGCAATTCTTAGATACGGATTCACCTGAGAACTGCCAGCCATGAACACTCCCAGCAGTGAGTAGGGGAATGATAGCCTCAGCCTGGGCACATATCACAGTAACTACAGCCAGTGCTCAATCAGTAGTCATAGTTATATTTGTTGATTTATCTTCCTTGTTGGATTAGCCAGTGGCTGGTCTCCTGCCAAGTCCTTATCCTGATTGGGCACATGTAACATTTGGGTCCTTGAGCATCCCACCAACTTGGATGATTGGAAACAGAGACTTGAAAGTTCTCAAGCAAAGCAGGAATGGAATGACATTGGTATGAAAGTATTGTTTTAACAGATGTTTGTGGATGATCTTAAAATGGAGGAGAAATTAAAGATAAGAAGACCACCCAAGAGATAGGCAGTGTAGCCAGACAGGGAGTGATGAACGTTCCTAGTCCCTGGGCAAGGTTGTGTAAACTGATGAGCCCTGAGATTCCAGAGAGAGCAAAGGAGGGAGTGGAGGAACAGCAGTAATGAACTGAAGGTGGTAAATTAAGGAGGAAAGGGACGCTGTGCCTGAGGATTCCAGGGGTTGTCAGTTGGTGGTAACTAGAAAGCAGTGCCATTTTGTGGAGAAAAATGACTAATTTTGGTTTTGGTATGCAGTATCCTCCAGACAGATGGAAAAATGGTAGCAAATAAACAATCCAACTAGTAATGTGCCTAACTAATTTGATTTTTTTTAATTAATAGACTTTTTATTTTTGCAGTATCAAGCTTATAGAAATATTGAACAGAAAGTACAGAAAGCTTCCAAATTGTTCCTATTTTCTCCTATTATTGACACCTTCCAGGAGTGCTGTGCATTTGTTACAATTGATGAGCCAACATGAGTGCATTATTAACTAAGGTCCACAATCCACATTAGAATTCATCCTTTGTATGACACATTCTATGAGTTTTGAAAAATGTATAACAACATACACCCTCCATTGAAATAAAATGCAGAGTAGTGGCCCGGGAGTGCAGTGGAGGATGGCACAAGTGCTTGGGCCCTGCACCCCATGGGAGACCAGGAGAAGCACCTGGCTCCTGCCATCGGATCAGCGTGAAGGAAGATCTTTCTCTCTGTCTCTCTCTCTCACTGTCCATTCTGCCTGTCAAAAAATAAAAAAATATTAAAAAATATTAAAAAAATTAAAAAATTAAAAGAAATAAAATGCAGAGTAGTTTCACTGTCCTAATAATCCCCTGTGCACACTTGCACATCCTTTCCTCCCCTCAATCCCCTGGCAACCGCGGATCTTTTTACTGTCTCTGTAGTTTTGTCTTTTCCAAAATGTCATATACTTGGAATCACATAGTACCTAGACTTTTCAAATTGGTTTGCTAATGAGATTTTAAAATAGACTTTGATTTCCTTGAAAACTCATTTACTTTTAAACAATTATAAGAGTTCTTGGGGTACTCAATTCACATATTCTTAAATGAATATATTTTTAAAGCACATTTGATATCACTATAATACACAGAAAATGGTACTGCCTGCCACAATATTAGATAACTATGAAATATATAGTTTAGATGGACAGGCTTAAGTTTAAATTATCCAATGATCATCTGTATACTACCTTAAAAATAATCTTTCTCACCACCTGTTGGTGCCTGCACTTTAGGAGACACTGACTGAGATATTTCCCAGCCCCCATTTTCAGCACCATCCCTTTGATCTGCAGTACAGTGGTTGGGAAAGAGAACCAAAGGAAAACAGACTTGCTGCCTCCACGTGTTTGAAGAGCTGCCAAGTAGGAGGAGGAAGGGGAACATTCAATAAATGTCCACCATGTGCCAAGTACCATGATGGATGGCTAAAAAACATTATTGGCCCAAACTCCACAACAGCCCAGGTGATAGGGATTCTAATCTTCATCTAAGAGAAGCAGAAGTCAAGGTTCTGAGGGATTCTAAATTGGTCAGCTACTTAGGTGACGGAGTGAGGTCAAATCCAATCTCACTATTCATTTGTCTAGACTGTGCAGCCCATTAAAGGGGAAGAAAATAATTTGTTGTTGCTTTAGAAAGGAGAACAAGGAAGGCCAGTGCTGCGGTGTGGCAGTAAAGCTGCCACCTACAGCACCTGCATCACCTACGGGTGCCGGGTTCAAGTTCCAACTGCTCCATTTCCAGTTCAGCTCCCTGCTGCTGTGCCTGCGAAAGCAGTGGAAGATGACCCATCCTGCACTCACGTGGGAGACCTGGACGAAGCTCCTGACTCCTGACTTCAGATCAGCCCAGCTCAGCCATTGTGGTCATTTGGAGACTCAACTAGTGGATAGAAGATCTCTCTATCTCTCCATCCCTCTCTTTCTCTCTGTGTAACTCTGACTCAAATAAATAAAGAAATCAAAGGAAGGAAGGAAGGGAAGGAAGTAGGGAGGAAGGAAGGGCAAGGACCAAATGTTAAATGATTTTCAGCTCAACAGAGGAACTCTATGCTCTCATGGCCCAGCAGTAGAAGCGGTGAGCCTGTATATCCTGGGTGTGCAGGGACCACAGTTGGAGGCAGCTAGATGCGAAGCCACAGCGGGCACGTCTCACCACAACACCTATAAAACTTTCTAGGTCAAATATTCTGTAACTTCAGGTCTCTGAGGCACCTTATAGCAATACCTACACTTCCAAAGAAGCTGCCGCTGACTTGTTTGCATGTCAGCAGGGCATTAAATACTACCGTGGGACACCTCAATCTTTCTGCACGCCATATTCTCTCTGCTGCCTTTCACAGAGGTCATGTGACAGACAGGAAGCATCAAGCATCAAAACAACTATTTCCAGATGGGCCCGACTAGCTGAATTATTTGAACAAACATGTCCCTGGAAGGCTGACAACCTTCTGGAGACCAGGAAAACGTATTCTGTAAGTATAACGACACCACCTTGGACAGAGATAAAACAACCTCAATGTAAAGAAATACACTGAAGCGTGATCTGGGCATCAGCTTGCTGGTTAGAGAAAGACTCTGAAATTAATCTTCTTTATTACCACTAAGTTGAGGATAACTCCTGGATGATGTTTTAGCTAATCCCTTAGCATCTTTATTTAACTGTCCTTTAAGCAGTGGACTTCTGACTAAGAGTTCCTGGTAACGATGACATAGGACATAAAGATATAGAAGACTCTTCTATTATCTCTGCTTTATGGGGTGAACAAGTTCATAGTTCCAAGATACAAGAATCTGTCAGTTCAAAAGACAGAACTCAATCTTTCAGAGTCCTTATATGTGAGTTTCTCCCACCTCTCTCTCCCTCGCACATGTGCGTGTGTGTGCACTCACACACACACACACACACACACAAAGTTACATGCTACAGAGATAGCTCAGTAAATCATCGCTCACTTGGAATGAATCTTTATTAGTAAATAAATACACAAAGAGTTTTTAAAGCTATGGCTTTCTATCTCCTACTCTCAAAAGACAACAAGGTCCCAGGCACTGCATAGTCTAACAGCATCTCACAAAAGTCCCTGATGAATCCAACGGAAATGTGCTCAGAGCCGCATAGGTATTTCCCTGGTAGGAAAAGCCAAATGTGTATTTCTTCTCTCCTTGGCCACCTTTTGCTATGCCATAAATAGATTATAAACTATCAAAAGATGACTTTCACAGGGGTATAGCCAATCCTCTCTTTTGTTAGCTAATCTTCAGACCCATAGCTTTTTTGTGTTGGGTACCTGAGCACCTCCATAACCAGGGCACTCAGGACCAGCCTTGAGGCTCTCTTAAGCCTCATTTCATACTATACCACAAGTATCCATGACACAGCATCAAAATATAACCAAAGATAAATATACAGATTGTGTACATCATATTACTTCATCCGTGAAGACTTTAGGAACTCTCATACATGATTCATGAGAGTTTTATGAACCATCCAAATCCTCCTATGGTTCACATTCATATTGTAAGTCAACAAACCCAATTGTTTGCATTCAGTAGACACACAATGTCCCTAGGCTTCAGAAAGGTCAAATTCCACTTAGTGGAAAAGTATGAACCCATCCTCCTTTAACCCAAGATGTCCATCAACAATTTTCCTTTCTTTTTGAAAACAATGTTGTTTCCTCTTTCCCAGCAAAGGCAACAACATCCAAATATGGGAATACTGGCATAAAGAATTTTTCTACCTGAATTCCTATGAGATCAAAATGGTGATTATAATGTGTGTGTTTATCATAGAAATGTTCTTAGTGTACTTAGTACTACATTTTAAATAAATATGCAGGGTAACTTTCAAATTGTGGCCACATTAGGGCAATAACATTTATTCAGCCCTGCTTCAACTTTTCCCTCTTTTCTCCAGCAAATATGTCCATTTCATTCCAACAGGCCCAAGGAGATATTGGCAGGTACCATTGGCTACTCTTTCAAAAGGCCTTCAAACATTCCTGAACTAGAGCAAAGTTGTAGCAGAGATTCAAGCAAAATTCTGGTTCCTGCAATACTGATACCAATTACCCACTGTGAAGAGAGCAAAGGGAATAAATACCTCCTGAGGACAGAGGGGACATGCAATCCTGACAGCCATTCAGGGGAGTCAGAGCAATAATCATTCTCAGCGAGTAACCAACCAAAGCTATTTACCTCCTCTCTCCCATCTTGCAGGTGAGAAAATAATGCAAAAATCCTATTAACTTGTGACAGTATCAGAATCCCAAGAGCCTATATGTCCTTGGAATTCATTCTTTTCCCACTGCCATATGATGAGTCCCTTTAATTTGTTAGATAAATTTGGGCTCCAGTTTGCAGTCTCCATCGTAGCCTTGGTGAATGATTGTGTGGTTTCTGTCCTGCACAAAGAAATTCGGCTGAGAGGCAGCAAGGAACTGAAAGCCAGTTTACATTCTGCCCAGGAAGCCAAGTCTCCTTCGTGGAGCTGTGTATTAGTGTCCCAGGCCTGCTGTGACCAATGACCACCGACAGACTTAAAGCAATGGAAATGGATCCTTTACAAGTAGAGGAACTAGATGCCCTAAGTCAGGGTGTGAGCAAAGTTGGTTCCTTCAGAAGGTGCTGAGGAAGCAACTGTTCCATGCCTGTCTCCTATCTCCTTAGAGTTGCCAGCAATACTGGGCTGTAGTTGCACCATTCAATCTCCTCTGCCTACTCTCTGAGTTTCCCTTCTTATAATGACATGTGTTGCTGGACTTAGGGCACATCTGGCTGACCCAGGATGATCACACCCGAGATCCTTAATGAATTACAACTGCAAAGATCCTTCTTCCAAAAAAGATCACATTCATAAATAATGAGGATTTGGAGTTGGAAATATATTTTAGAGGTCACCATCCAAACTGCTGCAGGTTGTATCTGCCTGGAGAATTTTTTTCTTCCACTTAAAATGGGATGTGTTTTCCTCTTTAGAACAAAGGCACCTGTGGGCTTCTAGAGCCCCAATATCCTTGTTATACTCCCTGCTTCCTGCTATCCAACAGTCTAAGCTTTTATTTTTTTAAATAAAGTTTATTAAGAAGCTTCCAAAAGCTGGTAAGTCTCCCTTTTTTTTAAAGATTTATTTATTTGAAAGTAATAGTTACAGAGAAGCAGAGGCAGAGCCAGAGAGAGAGAGAAGTCTTCCATCCACTGGTTCACTCCCTAAATAGCTGCAACGGCCAGAGCGGCACCGATCCAAAGCCAGGAGCTAGGAGCTTCTTCCAGGTCTCCTAAACCTTTATGTCGAGGCAACTCCTCCTGGGAGGTAGAAGTAGAAGTAGTCCAGGTCTCCCGTGTGGGTGCAGGAGCCCCAGCACTTGCACCATCTTCTACTGCTTTCCCAGGCCATAGCAGAGAGCTGGATCAGAAGTGGGGCAGCCAGGACTCAAACCAGCACCCATATGAGATACCAGCACTACAGGCAGCAGCTTTACCTGCTATGCCACAGCGCCTGCCCCTAGTCTAAGCATTGGAGCTACTCTTTCTGTTCATGTTATCAGAGCCTTTAGCCTGTGGCTGGATTCTTGACAGCCTTCTCAGCTGCCTCTTTGATGAGTAGAGACCTGGAGCTTTCAGGATGTGGTCAGAAGTAAGGTCTGCTCACAGGATCATCATGTGGAGGAAGACTGGCCTGGAGGATACATACTTGGATGGGCCAGATACAGGGAAAGATGGTGTGATGGAAAGCCATGGTCTTAAAGGCAGCAGCACAGATGAGCAAGTAGCATCCAAATGAGAGGCCCCATGGACTCAAAGCTCACAGTGGCAAGAATGGAGTGATAGTCATCTTGGGAAAGTCTCGTGGGAGGCAGACAAAAGCATAAGGAGAAAATGGGCAGGTGCCAAGTATCCAGGCACTAGGCTGAGCCTTACAAGGGTGATTTGACAAGGTAAGCTCACAGAGGATCACAGTCAAGGCTCAAAGCTAGGGCCACATCCACAAATGAAAATGACATGTTGTAGTATCTCAGAATAGGGCACTCTCCAACCGCTCCCTCTGTTAACAGAATCTGTTCAGACTTCCAGTCCCACTGAAGTGAGGGGAATAGTGTAGGGCTGGGCACAGCCAAGGCCTCTCTCCTCAGCTCCTTTGCAGGCTAACCTACCCACAGTGAATGACCCTGTCCCTTCATGGCTGTTCTTCCATCCAGGTCTCCCCTTTGCAAATGTGATCCAGTCCTTTACATTCTCCTGCTCAACCTCCTTGATTCACTTTGATTTGTGCTATCTCAGACCTTGCTCTGTGTCTAGGTTTCAATGATACAATGCTTTCAGTGGGAGAGGCAAAGGAAACTGACAAAATGTATGAGCTTTCGTTGGAAATTTTCCAGTGCAACTAAAGCAGGGAGCAAGCAGAAGCTTACAGTGATTTTATTTTTGGACTTCGTGCCACCAGCGTAAGTGAGTAAGAATAGATGTTCAAAGACTTTCTAAGAATGCTCATGTGCAAAAAGGCTTGCCCGGATTGATTTCAAAAAGCAAACCTAAATTCCATTCCAGGAATTGTATAGCCTTGCAAGTTCCTCAGCTTCTAAATAAAAATCCCTGGGAATCTAATAATAAAGACTTGATGGTGCACATGTTTTCACCGTGTTTATATTTAGCAAACATTTTCCACTCCGTGATGCTTTCCTGCCAAGAGCATCACATTCCAATATCTCTTGCCATGTGATGCTTATTTTATTGTTCCCCAAATCATCATTGCCATAGAATTTGGGAATTTACAATGGAAACATGAGTGAATTCAATATTTTGAGTGTAGTCTGTCTTGAGATCAAGGACATTTATTGAGGGCCTACTGACTATATGTAGTAAGTTGACTAGACTAAGAGGAATGAGGGCTTACCATTGTGTCATGTGATAGGTTTGTTTAGAATTCATGAGTTATATAGCTGGAGAGGAAGGAGGCATCAGATATCAGCAATAAATCCCTTCTTGAGGTCTGCTCACATAGACAATTGGCTCTTGTACACAGGAATCAACAACATTTTTATAAAGAATCTGCCAATGATGGTCATGATGATTTAAAGAAGGAAAAGAGTAGAGAAGGGTAGGATTTTTTGTTCAGTAAGCAATGGGTAAAATATAGTACAGTAAAAATGTAAAAGGGGCCACAAAGCTCTAATGAGAAGGTCTGACTTGGCCTTGGTTTGAATATGCAAATTACTCCTTCCAGTGAGACAGTTTCCTCACCTGGGAAATGGGAGCTAATTGTATCTATGTCACGAAGTCCTATAAGGAAGCCCAAAACACTTGGATGGCACAAAGTAGTCCCTGAATAAATAAATGCATATAGAGCCCAAAGAGGTGGATCCTGGAGATTCTTTGGGATCAAAATCATCCTACCTTGCTGGCTACATCAAACAGGTTTTTTAGTTGCAAGCAGAAAAGCTGATCATGGAAGGAGACGAATTGAATGGAAGGGTACTGACTGTTTCACAATTGCTAGAAAGGTTGGAGAATCAGGCTTTGAAAACAGGCAGGAACAGAAGATTAAGCAGCCTTGTTGGCACCAGTCAAAACCAAGCCAAGAGTCAATCCAGTGAGATCACCACTACGGCTAAGCATGGGAGGAAGGGTGGAGGACATGCCTTGCACTGCTTCCATTCCTCTGTGCTGGACACAGACACAGTCTCCGCAAATCAGCTGGGCTGTTGCTGCTGCTCACCTGCCATCCAAATGGATGCTCCACTGTCCCTGTTTCTTTTCATCTATCCCTAATGCCTGGCTCCAGGCAGGTTGCCCTAGACCTTGATTAGGACTGGTGTTTCTTACATAGCAATAAGCATGTATCTGGTGTCTGGCTTTTTCAGTTTCTATAATGAGAGCTTGTGTTAGTTGGTTTGTGCTGCTGTACCAAAATTCCTGATAATGGTCAATTTGTGAAGAACAGAATTTATCACAGTTTTTGAGGCTGGGAAGTCCAAGATCAAGGTATTTGGTATCTGGTAAAGGGCCTTCTTGTTGCACCCTTACATGAAGGAAGACAGCACACCCTTCAGCCTCTTTTATAAGAGTGCTAATTCCTCCCTGCAGGTGGAATCCTCATGATTTAGTCTCTTCCCAGAGGCTTGTCTCTTATCATGATCAAATTGGCAATCAGGTTACACAGGAATTTCAGGGGAACACAATCAGACCACAGCACAGTTGGCTGCTACATCCCAAGACTCAAGAATGAGGGTTTTCCCCAAACTTGAAAAGGGAGTCAAAGGCTAGGCAGCAAGAGAAATGACAGAAGTCCATTCCTATCACTGACTGGTAAGTGAGGCCATGGCGAACAGGAAGGCAATATTTATTCACTCGAAGGCATTAAGCCCAAGGCCAGGGAAATGGTGGTTCTGTTGTCAAAAGCTGGAGAATAATAAGTTGATCCTCAACAGTTTTATTAAGGTAGACCATAAAACGCACCCACTTAAAGTGTAGTACTCAGCCTTCCTAGCATATTTAAAGAGTTGTACAATTATCATCATAATCTAGATTTAGAGTATTTTATCTACCTCCAAAGGAAACTTTGTATCAATTAGTAGTCACTTTCCACCCCACCCTACAGCCAGCTCCAGGAAATCACTAATCTACCTTCTGCCTCTCTAGACATACTTACTCCAGGCAATCTGCATAAATGGGAGCACACAACATACAGGCTTTTGTGACTTGCTTCTTCCATCTGGCATGTTTCTGGGGCTCATCCATTTTGTAGCATGTATCAGCGCATCATTATTTCTATGGCTAGGGAGCATGCCTCAGTATGGACAGATCACATTTGTTTATTCATCCATCAGTTGATAGGCAGTCTGATTGTTTTTACTTTTTGGCTACAACAGTGCTATGACCATTAATGGACAAGGTTTTGTGTGAACATATATTTCCATTTCTCTTGTTTAGATATCCAGCAGGAGAACTGCTGAGTCCTATTGGCCGTGTTGATAATTTGGTGGAACTCCCAAACTGTTTTCCAAAATGGCTGCACCATTTTAGCTTCCCACCAGCAATGCATGAGCATACTTTTATTGCCTGTCTTTTTGTGATAGCAATCTTGGTGAATATGAGTAACTAACTGATTTTTAAGCTTGATACTTGGGCATGATAGTGAGTAAACAAGAAAATCTCTCCTGAATGCAGTGAGCTATCATCATCATCATCATCACCTCCACCACCACCACTGAGGAGTCCAGATCTTAATTACATCTTGGACAGATCCCATAGCTTTCCAGGCATTTTTTGACATAGGTATACATTTTTCTTTCAGATGAGATTGAAGTTTTATGTGCTAGTCTCTTCTCCCCTCCTGCACAAGAGTGACCCCATGCTTGGAGAGACTTGAAGTGAGGGGGGAAGTGATTTATTCATTTGCTTCTCTCCTCTCCTAGTGAAGCTTGGGGCAAGACAGAAGGATTTAGGGATTATAACAGTACTGTCTCAGTTCTCAACTGTGAATTCACTTAACCCAACTGTGCTATGGAGTAGGTTCTATTACTACCTCTGCTTTATAGATTAGAAACCAGAGGCACAGAGAGGTTGAATAATTCAATTAGGTTAAGTAACTCAACTAAAGGCCTATAGTTAGTAACTGGCAGAGCTAGGATTGAAAGTCAATAATCTGACTCCAAAAATCTGTGCTTTTAACCACTACACCATTTCTGGAAAATCACACAGAAAAAAAAATACTTAACTGGGTTCTTCTTCCTCTCCATGGTAACTCATGGGAGTTCTCAGCACAGGGATGCTTAGCAGTTTTGTCCCACTCAACATCCTGTGGAAGTCCTCAACATGAATTATTACTAAAGTAAAGATGAAAACGCTAAAGACTTAGAGACAGAAGATGACACAGAAAGAAGCAGATAATACAAGCAAGCAACACACAGCAGTGGATGGTACAAGGTAACCCACAGGAGACAACATTTCAGCAAGTTTCCTCCCAAGTAGAGAGTCTTCCCAAAACCCACAGTCCCAGAGGAGGTGGGGACACTGATGACAACCAGGAACCTGAGGCACATACGATGCACCCAAGGACACTGACTTGCACACACATTTTGGAAGCAATGATTAAGTGGACATGGAGATTGATATGTGAATAGTAATGTCAAACAGTTGAAGGAGAATATGCAGGGAGCACTTCATTTTCCAAGTAAAAGAGGAGAGAGGTTGCTCACTCATTGACATTAATGAGTTGCAGATGACATTACGGAATCCTGTCCTTGAGAACTAATTTCTTTGCAGATTTATTTTTTTAGGCTCACAAAACCCACTCTCAAAGGTTAAGTTCTATTTATTATCATCTTCATTTTCCAGATGCAATTAGGTAGGAAACAGGGCCAAGGTCCTGTGGCTGGTGAGCACAGAACTCTGACAGCCAGATCTATTTCTCGCACATTTTACTCTCTTGACTCTTAGCAGATGAGACAGGGGCTGGGGAGAGAATAGATGTTTAAAGCAGCCCCTTGGGAGACCTGGCAAGCAAAGTGGAGAGAAGACTTGCCAAGCACTACTGAGGGCCAAGTAGAAGTGAATGGCGGCTCATGGGGAGTTTGGTCTTGACGGTTGTGGGTTGTTCTCAGATCTTTTGAAGGTAGGGAGTAGAAATGGAGAAAGTAGATGATAGCAGAGTTGGGTCTGGAGGTTGTCACAATGTGAAAGGAGACCAACAGGGAGAGGTGGAAAGGACAATTCTGAACTGGTCAGAACGGGGACCACCTGCTGGATCCTCACTAAGCTTCCTATTGGTGCCATCAGGAGGAGATGCCATCTTCTTCTTTTTAAAAAAGATTTATTTTATTTATTTGAAAAACAGAGTTACAGAGAGAGGTAGAGACTGAGAGAGAGGTCCTCCATCCAATGGTTCACTACCCAGCTGGCCGCAATGGCCAGAGCTGTGCTGAACTGAAGCCAGGAACCAGGAGCTTCTTCCAGGTCTCCCATGCGGGTGCAGGGGCCCAAGGACTCGGGCCACCCTCTATTGCTCTCCCAGGCCACAGCAGAGAGCTGGATCAGAAGAGGAGCAGCCTGAACTAGAACCCGCACTCACATGGGATGCTGGTGCTTACAGCCAGGGCCACAGCGCTGACCCTGAGATGCCATCATCTTCTTAAAGGGAATTGAGAGGAGACAGCAGCAGCCAGTGTCACTGGTGGTACTGCCTGAGGGAGAACCTTGCAGGCCACATTAACTTTGAATGTGGCCTGGAGCACCAGCAGCGGGCAGGGTGTCCACCTAAATTTGCGAAGCGAGAGCGCATTGCTATTTCCCATGCCCCCAACAAGGGCCCCCAATGAATAGTAGGGAAGAAGCGCCATCTTAAAAGGCGAGTGCAAGCTGCTGTGGCTTGTGCATGTGTGGCTAGGGGATTTTTTCTGAGGGATAAATCCACAGTCCTCGCTGACTTTGAGTTTCCCCTGGAGGGGCAGACCCACTACAGCCTTTGAGGCACTCCCCTCCCCTCTCCATCACTCGCACCTGTACTGAAACTGCTAAGGTGGAGTACTGACGGGCAGCTGGCTCTGGGAATACCTCTGCTTTCTCCATAAACAGAGCAGCCTCATGGGACTGCAAGTGGGTCCTCTGCACCCTGTGACTGTGGGAGCCCTGTGGCTATGACTGTGGGAATTCTGTGACTGCACGATAGGGTGTGAGTGTAGCTGGGTCTCTGGGCAATCACTGTGTCTGGCTTCACAGGCTCAAATCTCCCTGAGTGCCTGGGGTAGGTCACCGCAGAGAGTTTGGTGAAGTTGCAGGATATAAAATCAACACATAAAAAGCAGTAGCCTTTGTATACACACACAATGCCCAGCTCAGAAACAACTTGTAAGATCAGTATCATTCACAACAACAAAAAAACTTAAAAACCTCAGAATAAATTTTACCAAGGAGGTGAAAAACTATACAATGAAAATTATAAGACATTAAAGAAAGAAACAAGACACACACAAAAAACAGAAGAATCTTCCATGTTCATGGATTGGAAGAATGAATATCATCAAAATGTCCACATTACCCAGAGCAATTTACAGATTCATGCAATCCCAGTCAAAATACCAATGACATTCTCCTCAAGTCTAGAAGAAACTATGCTAAAATTTATATGGAAACATGAGAAACCCTGAATAGTTAAAGCCATTTTAAACAACAACAACAAAGCTGGAGGTATCACAACACCAGATTTCAAGACATACTACAAGGCAGTTATAATCAGAACAGCCTGGTACTGGCACAAAAATAGATACTGAAACAAGTGAAATAGAATGAAACCCCAGAAATCAACCCATGCATCTACAACCAACTAATCTTTGATAAAGGAATTAAAATCAATCCCAGGAGCAAGGACAGTCTCTTCAACACATGGTGCCGGGAAAACTGGATCTCCACATGCAGGAGTACAAAACAAGACCCCTACCTTACACCTTATACATTAACCAACTCAAAATGGATCATGGATCTAAATCTATGACCTGATACCATCCAATTACTAGAAGAGAACATTGGGGAAACTCTGTAAGACATTGGCATGGGCAAAGACTTCTTGGAAAAGATCCCAGAAGCACAGGCAATAAAAAAAAAAAAAATTAGACAATTGGGATTACATCAAGCTAAGAAGCTTCTACATGCAAAGGAAACACTCAACAAAATGAAGAGGCAACCAAAAGAATGGGAGAAAATATTTGCAAACTATGCAACAGACAAATAGTAGTATCTAGAATCTATAAAGAGCTCAAGAAATTCAATAACAAAATAAACAATCCAGTTAAGAAATGAACACAGGACTTAAATGGGCATTTTTCAAACAACAAAATGCAAATGGTCAAGAAGCACATGAAAAAATGTTCAGGATCACTAGCCACCAGGGAAGTACAAGTCAATCACAAAGAGGTTTCACCTCACCCCAGTTAGGCTCCTGGCTTTGGATCTGCACAGCTCCGGCCATTGCGGACAATTGGAGAGTGAACCATTGAATGGAAGCTCTCTCTCTCTCTCTCGCTCCCTCTCTCTCTCTCTCTCTCTGCCTCTCCTCTCTCTGTGTTATTCTGACTTTTAAATAAATAAATAAATCTTTAAAAAAATGAAAAAAATACAGAAATGAAAAAACAATAAATGCTGGTGAGTATGTTGGATAAAAGGTACCCTAATCCACTAGTGATGGGAATGTAAACTGTACAGCCATTGTAGAAGACAGTATGGAGATTCCTCCAAGATTTGAAAATAGGTCTACCATATGACCCAGCTTCCCACTCCTGGGAATTTATCCAAGTGAAATGAAATGAAATAGCAGATGAAAGAGTTATCTGTACCCCCATGTTTATTGCAGCCCAATTCACAATAGCTAAAATATACAATCAAATCAGATGTCCATCAACCAATGAATGGATTAAGAAAATATTGTATATATACACTATGGAATACCACTCAGCTTTAAAAAATGAACGAAATCCTGTCTTTTGCAACAAAATGGATGCAGCTGTAAATCATTGTATTTAGTGAAATAAGCCAGTCCCAAAAAGATAAATACCATATGTTTTCCCTAATCAATAACAGAGTGCAAAAAAAAAGGAATATATATGAGTGAAATTGACATTTTGATATTTGATTATTGTTTACAGCTCTTCTCTCAACTGTTGAGGAACAGTGTTTTTTTTTGTTTTGTTTTGTTTTGTTTTTCTTCTTACTATTTGTTGAATTCTTTACTTAGTGGAGGGTTAAGTTTATGATTATAAAATAAGCCAAAAGTATGTCCTTGTAAAAATTAAAAGAAAGAATAAGAAAGGAAAGAGGAGTGAAGGTGGGAGCATGGATGGGAGAGAGGGTAGGGTGGGGATTATCACTATGCTCATGAATCCATACATATAAAATAAATGAAATTTGTTCACCTCATATAAATAAAAATTATTTAAAAAAAGAATATGGTGCATCCGTGCATTTAAAACCTCTGAGGGCAGAAAGAGTTTCCATCTAAATCCACATCCGGAAATAACAACTCTCAATTTTTTTCTCCCTGCAGTGAATTGCCAGGGACTACTTTCTGCCTCCTTTCTCCATTTAATCAAGTCATTTAACTTGAATATTTATAGGAGTGAATTCACGATCATGATTCATCTGACTTCAATCATTTGTACATTGCACTGGGAGGTAGTGCAGAGTCAGGAGCTGACTTAGCTGTGGCTTTAGGAGTACAAGGGTGATGAGATTTGGAAAAGGCATGAGGCTGATGACAATGTTTATGGTTGAGGAACCTGCCACATGGGAGCACCCGTTTTACTGTCCAACTGGAGAATTCCCTACCTGAGGCTCCTTCTCAGGAGGACATCCAATGTTCTTCTTTTCAGCCCCTGGGTCCTTGCATTTTCTTCCCGGTTCCATCTCAAGCTCTCGGTGTCAGGAAGTCATCTCTCTGTTTTTGTGAAGAGGTCACCTTACCACTGTCCTAAAGCTGGTAGGCTCCACAGAGTGAGGTCCCAGCCTCAAGGGACCGGCCAAGGAGCTCTTCAAAAGTGACCATTGTCAGGGGCTGGCACTGCAGTGTAGCAGGTAAAGCCACTGCCTGCAGTGTCAGCATCCCATATGTGCACCAGTTTGAGTCCTGGCTGTTCCACTTCTGATCCAGCTCTCTGCTATGGCCTGGGAAAGCAGTGGAAGATGGCCCAAGTCCTTGGGCCCCTGCACCCATGTGGGAGACCTGGAAGAAGTTCCTGGCTTTGGATTAGCCCAGCTCCAGCTGTTGGTGGCCAACTGGAGAGTGAACCAATGGAAGGAAGACTTCTCTCTCTCTCTCTCTCTCTCTGCCTCTGCCTCTGTGTAAGTCTTTCAAATAAATCTTTAAAAAAAAAAAAAAGGTGACCATTGTGAACTGAAGACAAGTGGGTCCTTCCCCAGTGGTCTGGACTAGAGAAGACCATTGAATTTTTATATAACCCTCAGAAGGAGGGAGTGGAGACTGCTCACAAAATAAAGATCAGATGTCCCTCAGACAGGTGTTCCGGTTCAGAGCAGATTAACATAACTTTAGAAAATAAGTTTTTCTATATTAAAGGACAATTAACTAATGTGGTCTGTAGATTAAAGTATTTCCAAGATGTCACCCAGGTAAGGAATTCTTCATAAGAACTCCAACTTGCTATGAAATATCTTTATTGCCTGTTACTCTGAATGAGCATAAAATGTTACTGACTGTTTTGTTATCTCCAACTATAATTTTTGTAACTAAACCTTATATTGTCTCTTAAGATTTAATACTAATGCCAAATATTCTTTTAAACACTTCCTCTTTCCCAGTTCAGTTTCAATTTCCATACTCCTCCATATAATATCCTATATTTGGTTCTTGTTAGAATTCCACATTATTTTAACACATTTTTGTCAGATATTTCATGGTTTTTATTATTATTTATTTGAGAGGCATAGGGAGAGGAGGAGAAAGAGGGACAAAGGGAGGATGAGAGGGAAGAGAAGAGGCAGAGGGAAGTGTGGAGGGGAGGAAGGGGGAAGGGAGGGAAAGACGATGAGCTAAGATGAATTGAGACGAGATGACAAGAGCCTTACTCACTGGTCCACTCCTCAAATACCTGCAATGGTGGGGGTTAAGCAAGGGATGGAAGATGGAAGCTGAGAATTCAGTCCTGGTCTCCCACATGGGTAGCAGGGAGCCAATTACATGAGCTATCACCTGCTGCCTCCGAGAGTCTGCACTAGTGGGAAGCTGGAGTCAGGATCCAGAGCCAGTATTTGAACTTGGGATGTGGGCATCTTAAAGGCTAGGCTAAGTGCCCACTCACAGACTCATGTTTGATTTTCCAATGAAAGGAATCTAAAAGCAGAAGATGGGAGCGTAGAGAAAAAGGAAATACAGAAAATGATACATATTTTCTTGGATTAAAAGGGCCCTAAACTTCCAAAGAACCCTAAGGAGACAGAGACAGCAATAAAAAATTTCAAATAAATATTTTGGGAGGATGCCAAGAACTTTCTAGGGTAAGTTTTATATCCAGGATCTTCAGTGAGGCCCCTGGAGTATAATTGTGAACAAGGAACTTTATCACGGAGGAATTCTGAGATGCTGTGGGACAGTTGCATTCACAAGTGAAAGGAATTTCAAAGAGAGCAAAAAAGTAATTAAAACACTTCCATCTCTAAATATCTAGACTGTGTGCAAAGTGAATTTGGTAGTATTTATAGCTCTTCCCTCGTATTTGGCATAGCCTCCTAATATATTATAAAAGTCACATCTGCTCACAGATGAGATTGGAAAACACAGGGAAAAACAAGACAGCAATAAAGATCACTCATCTTGTCACCTACAAATGATCATTTTTAACATTTTGGCTTCTTCCTTTCTGTCTATGACCACGTTACCAATGATTTGGATTCTCACTGCACTGCCAAATTTTGTTCACTTAATGACATGCTTTCAGTGTTTTCCCCTATCCTTAGTCCTGCAAAATATGCATTTTAATGGTGGAATGATGTTCTATCCTATAACTTTGTCAATAAATTTAACTAATTTTGGAACAGATTATTTGCAATTTTTCATGATTATAAATAATGTTACAATAAACATCCTGTATAAAAAATCTATATTTGCCTGTGTGATTATTTCCTCAAGATAAAATTCCAAAAAACAGAAATGCAGGGTCAAGTGGCAAGAACTGGCTTCAGATTTTTGGTTTATACCGTCCGATTGTCCATCGGACAGATAGCTGCAAAGAAGGAGCAATTTGCCCAGCTAACAGCTGTGTTGGGCTTTTTCAGCCACAATTTCCCCATGAGATATTACAATCACAACATTTTGCCAGTTCAGTGGGTGAAAATATCTCATTGTTGATTTAATGTACTCATTCTTTTGAGTTATCTCCTTGTGTCTTCTGCACATTTTTCTACTGGGCTGTTCATCTTTCAATTATTGATTTTGAAGAGCAACCCACCCTTTTATGTTCCATGTTCTGCAGTCAAGCTGTCATCTCTAGCCTGTCAATTTTGTGTGCTATTTCTAGTGCACAGAATTTTAAAATTTTATGGAGTGAAATTACATATATAAATATTACATATGAAATAGAATGTTAAATGTTAGTGTTTTCCTCTTTCCTTTGTGTACATTTGCTTACTTTCTGACTCCCAAAAGTGAGTCTAACTTCCCGTGGGTAGGTGTCACATTTGCCACTGTTCACCACACTCACCACTTTAGCACAGGGCCTGGCATACCACAAGGATTCATTAAATGTTGACTGAATGAAAAAACCAAGCAAAGGAACAAATGGCCACCCTAGCCAAACACATTCATACCAGCCTCCCTGACCTGCATTTCATTTCCTGTGCCATCTCTGAACGCACAGGCAAGGGGGAAGGGTGGGGAACAGAGATGACAAAGTGAAACATTTAGGTAGACCTCCTTGTCTGCTCCAAAGAACAGCACCCAGGCAGGCAAAGGGTGAGGCCAGTTTGGATCATTATATACTTTGGGCACCAGACAATGAGAGTGGTATGAAATATCACCAAATACAGTTCAGTTGCAAAAAGTGGTTTTTAATATAGGCATGAGGTTTCGGGACTATGCTCTGACACCACAGTCTGTGTCTTAGCCTTAAGTCCAGTGTTTTTGGTCCTTAACATAATGTACAATTCACAGCAAAACATAGCATATAGTTTGCAACAAAAGGCCAACAGGAACTAAGAATGGTGCAGGCCAGCGCCACGCTCACTTGGCTAATCCTCCACCTGCAGCACCGGCACCCCGGGTGCTAGTCCCAGTTGCTCCTCTTCCAGTCCAACTCTCTGCTGTGGCCCAGGAGGGCAGAGGAAGATGGCCCAAGTGCTTGGGTCCCTGCACCCGCATGGGAGACCAGGAGGAAGCACCTGGCTCCTGGCTTCGGATCGGCACAGCACGCCGGCTGTAGCAGCCATTTGGGGGGTGAACCAATGGAAGGAAGACCTTTCTCTCTCTCTCTCTCTTTCTCTCTCTCTCACTGTCTAACTCTGAAAAAAAAAAAAAAAGAATGGTGCAATGTCTACCTGGCCACAAGTAGAAAGGAGGCAGAAAATCTGCCTAATTAACCCTAATTAATGCAGTGAAATGAATGGTAATTAAATTCAGGTTCAGAGAAAGCACAATTATTTGCATGGAGATTTGCGGCAATCGGTGATCACTGGGAAAGTGCCAGCTGGAAGTTGCTATGGTATTAACTATAAAGGAAGTATTTACTAAGTAAATTAACAAAATGGCAGAGCAACTTCTTAAGATGCAGATCACTAAATATTTTTTACACTCTTCATGGACCTCAACAACATGTATTTCCATTTAGAGTACTGACATGCCAATTTTTAAAAGCAGGTTCTATTCCCAAGAACAGGAGAAAACATGGCTGATAAGCAACATTCCCCTAAGCCCAACTTATGTGATGGCATTAATCATCTTTGAGTTAACTCTGCTGAAATAATATAACTTAATAGATAATATATGTGCATGGTAGAATATTAAAGACTGATAAATGTATACATGAGAGGGTCTTCAAAAAGTTTGTGAAAATATGTATGAAGAAAATACTATGCATGAAATTCAACATTTTGCACCAAAATAGACATCTTTTAAATCCATTTTTCCACAAACTTTTTGATGTATCCTCATTTAGCAAAACACATTCTGTCTTCTTCCTTCTCATTTCAAATGACCCCAGTTGGGCTCCCCTTTGCATCAGGCAAACACTGTTACTTGTTGGCTATACTTCCAGAGATGATCTATGCACATTCAATGATATTTGTAAATTGTCTTTTACTTTAACATAAATGGTAGCATATTGTACTCATAAATACTAATTTGTGGCTGGCACTGCGGCTCACTAGGCTAATCCTCCACCTGTGGCGCTGGCACCCTGGGTTCTAGTCCTAGTTGGGACACCAGATTCTGCCCTGGTTGCTCCTCTTCCAGTCCAGCTCTCTGCTGTGGCCCGGGGAAGGCAGTGGAGGATGGCCCAAGTGCGTGGGCACTGCACCTGCATGGGAGACCAGGAGGAAGCACCTGGCTCCTGGCTTCGGACTGGCGCAGTGTGCCAGCTGTAGTAGCCATTTGGGGAGTGAACCAATGGAAGCAAGACCTTTCTCTCTATCCCTCTCACTGTCTAACTCTGTCTTTCAAAAACAAAATAAACAAAAAAAATTAATTTGTAAGTGCTTTTTTCACTCTATTTTTGAAGACTATTCCATCTCTACAGAATTAATGTCCCTGTCTATTTAATATCTGAGTAGTATCCCATTCTATGGAAGGCTATAATTTATTTAACAGTCGCTTGTTGATGCATGTCTTAACTAGAATTCTCCAGAACCAAAGTTTAAGAGGGAAGTTCTCACGCAGGGGATACAGCGAGAAGTGCTTTCAAGAGAATCTTACATAGGAGCCAGAGAGAAAAGATATGTGGGGGAAAAGTTAGGCAAACATGTGGTTTTAGTCAAGGCTAACTTCAGCCTGATCCCACAGGGAGCTTTGGAGCATGCAAGGCACCAGGAAAGGGTGGTGAGTTTTATGCCATGGTATATATCAGACGTTGGCTTTGGGCAGTGGGGTAGCCTGCCAGCCATTTCCAGGAGAGGAGAGTCCGTGTCAGTTGAGGGCAATTCCTTGGAGAAGAGCCAACTGTATGCCATGAACAGCCAACACTCACGGTGACTGGGGGTGGATGTGCTGGCCCAGGAAACAGGAGGGAGGTAGAGCACCAGAAAGGGCAGTAGGTCCTTTCCAGCCCTGCAAGTAGGAGCACTGCTGACATCCTGACAGACACCTGCCTTTGTAAAGTGTGCCAGGGGCACTGAAGTGATCAATGCCTTCAGGAATAACCCCATCAGAAATTATAACTAGTGAAAATTCTAGAAAATATTGCAAAGTTGCTCTCCAGTTTATGCACCTACTCAAACATGAGCTTCTGTCTTCTGCCACCCTTTCTGAAAATACATTACTAAAATTTTTAGTCATTTGTTAATCTGATAGAAAACAATCTTAGTACATCTTTAATCTACATATATCTTACTAAGAAATGTTTTTTATTCTTTTTTTTAAATTAATTAATTTATTTGAAAGAGTTCCAGGAAGAGAGGAAAAAAACAAAGAAGGGGACAGGGGAAAGAGAGAGGGGGAGAGAGAGAGAGAGAGAGAGAGAAATCTTCCATCTGCTATCTCACTCCCAGATGGCCACAATGGCCAGGGCTGAGCTAGGTCTGAGCAAGGGCTGAAGCCAGAAGCCAAGAGCCAGGAGCTTCTTCTAGGTCTCCCAAGTGGTTGGCAGGGGCCCAAGCACTCAGACCACCTTCCACTACTTTCCCCGGGCCATTAGCAGGGAGCTAGATCAGAAGTAGAGCAGCTGGACACAAACTGGCACCCAAAGGGGATGCCAGCATCACAGGTGGAAGCTTTACTTGCTATGCCACAATGCTGGCCCCGTTATGAAATGTTTCAGATGCCTTTTAATATATTTCACAGCTATTATTATTTCTTTTTTTGTGAACTGCAAGTTTATGACATTTGACCCCCCCCCCTTGTTTTTTTAGTTTGGTTGTTGGCTTTTTGCTTTGGTGATTCATGAATATTCTTTTATATCAATGACATTAGCCCTTCTTTGTCAAAAAAATATATAGTTTTCCCAAAGTGACTCTTGATTTTGCTTTAGTACTTTTTAAGAAAATTTAAAACATTCAACAATCAAGTATGTTATTCTTAATGGCATCTCACTTCCAGATCCTATATCTAAAGGCTCCAAGAATACAAAAAACTCTTCAGAGATTTTTTTCCTTGACATTTATTTTTTTTTGTATTTATATCTTTGATCCAGCTGGAGTATATTGTGGTATAAGGAGTGAAGTAGGGATCCAGCTTTTAAAATATTTTTCCAGATGGCATCCCACTTGTCCAAATCCCACACACTAATTCATCATTTCTTCACCACAAGGAAAGGGTGCCTTTATGACACTGTAAGTTTCTAGAAGTGTTTAGGTATATTTGTAGATCATCTTTTCCATTGATGTATTGATTGTCTAAGTTTGTCTCAGTAGTACACATTTTTAAAGATTTGTTTTATCTATTTGAAAGGCAGAGTGATAGAGGAAGGGTGGAAGAGGGTGAGGGGAAGAAGGAGAGAGGAACAGGTCTTGGGCTAACTTCCACTGCTTTCCCAGGCATATTAGCAGAGAGCTGGACTGGAAGGGGGAAAGCTGGGATTTGAACCAGTGCTCTGATATGGGACGCTCTGCCATAGTACTGCGGTCTTAATTGCAAAAGTTACAAATGGTGGTATATGGAGGCCTAGCCACCATTGCTCTTCTCTTTCAGAATCTTCTGATCTACTCTGGGAGGATTTATTTCCCCTTATACACTTAAGAAACCTTTAGTATTTCTTTTGGCATTACTTTACATTCATAGATTAAGGTAAATGGATATCTGATAATACTGAATAATCCTTTTCAAGAATAGGCATTATTCAGTTAAATTTCTGTATCCTTTGGTAAGTTTAAAGACTTCTTCATATAGATCTTAAACATTTTTGTTAAGTTTATTAATGGATATTTTATTTTTTCTGTTGCTGCTGCAAATGGATCACATTCCAGTGTTTTTATAGCTGACTGTTTTCTATGTTTCTTCTTTTAATTCTGCAAATGCATTTTTATAAATGAAGTGGATTAGAATTTAAAAAGTGATTGCATACAACACATAAAATAATTTAGAACTAATTTAGGAAGCAATTGGATATGATACATAAACAATTACTTTCCTTAGAAGCTGACTTTTTGTCAATTAAATATGTACACAGCAGACTTTTTCACATTTTAAAAATTCTAACCAAATACGAAGGTTTAAAAGTATTCATCTGAGCCCTATAGTCTAGGCAACACAAAAAGTCTCTTGGTATTTTGAGGAAAGTTACATGAACTCATTCATTCATTTGCTCATTCATCCAATCAATAACTGAATATGGACTGTGTCGGGTCCTGGGAACACTGGAGTGACCAAAACTGCCAAGTGGCTGCTCTCAAGAAGTATGCATTCCCATTGCAGTGTGGGGTTGGGGAGAATGGAAAATAGGCCTCGTAATCAAATACATCTGTAATATAATACCAGCTAGTGGTAAGTGCTACAGGACAAATAGAGCGATTTGTTGTAATAACGAGTAGAATGAGGGAGGGGAACGAAGCGACCGGAGGATACTACAGATTCCACGGCAAAGTCAGACGCTGCGAAGCTGTGATATTTGACCTGAGGCTGAGCTATCACCAAGGTATCAGACACTCGGGACAGAGCACCCCGGCAGGCAGAGGAAACTTAGGACCTTATGCAAGGTCCTAAGTCAGGAGAAGGGCTGGTGGGCTGGTATGTCTGAGCAACAGAAAGGCCACTGTGGCTGGGGTTAGTGAACGAGCGAAGGGTGGGAGGATTGGAAGGGAGCCAGAATGTGGATGGGGCTAACACGTACGGGTCCTCAGAGGCCACATGTGGTGCACACCATGTGGTACTTACCCAGTGTCCACCCCTTCCTTCTGCCATGCAAGAACTTCAGGCGTCTCTAGCTCTGAGTCCAGAGGGCAGCCTACCCAAGCCCAGTGGATCCTCAGCATTGCTCCAGGGACAGTCGCTGTTCCCAGGACGCTCCTATGCCTCAAACAGGAGTGGCAGGTTTTCTCCCTCCTGCTGGAGGAGAGCAAGAAGCACGTAGCCCAGTGGTTGGCAGCCAACTCCTGATAAGGAACAGAAGCAGACTTAAAATTAAGCCGACACTTAGAGAGGCAGAAGCTACAGACAAATTGAACCTGGGTCTTGGAAGGCATCCTTGGACTGCTGTTTTAGAAGCGAGTCTGAAACCTGAGCCTCTTATGGACTTCTAGATTCATGACACAAAGCACATTAATACCACTTAAAGCTATGCTAATTGTTTTCCATTTACTTGCAGCTGAAAGCATCCCAATGAATAAATCACAGTATTTTATTTTATTCAGATTTTATTCCATGTACAGTGAAAAATCATGGAGGACATTAAGAAGAATGACACTTCAACTATAAATTTTTTTTGAAAATCATGCTTGCTATTGTATAGAAAATGCATTATAGGAGCCGGCTTTGTGGTACAGTGGGTTAAGCTGCTGCCTGTGATGCCAGCATCCTCTATGAGAGTGCTGGTTCAAATCTCAACTGCTCCACTTCTGATCCAGCTTCCTGCTAATGTGCTGGGAAGGCAGCAGAGGATGGCTCAAGTGCTTGGACCCCTGACACCCATATGGGAGACTCTGATGGAGTTCCAGGCAACTAGCTTCAGCCTGTCCCACCCCTGGCTGTTGCAGCTATCTGCTGAGTAAACCAGCAGATGGAACATGGATCTCTCCCTCTCTCTCCCCCTCCCCCTTCCTCCCCTCCCCCTCACTCTGCCTGTCAAATAAATAAACAAATGCATATTTTTATTAAAAAAGTATATGAAAAAGCCCACAAATATTTGCATATTGGAGACAATACTGTGGTGCAGTGGGTTGGGCTGCCCCTTGCAGTGACAGCATCAGTGCCAGTTTAGAGTCCTGGCTGCTCTGCTTCTGGTCCAGTTCCCTGCTGATGTTCCTGGGAAGGCGGAAGAGAATGGTCCAAGTACTTGGGCCCCTGCGCCCACTTGGGAGACACAGATGGAGTTCCTCACTCCTAGCTTTGACCTGGCCCAGCCACAGCTGTTGCAATCTGGGGAGTTAACCAGCACATGGAAGTTTTCTCTCTCTCTCTCTTTTTCGCGCGCTCTCTCTCTCTTTCCATCTCTCTCGTTCTCTCTGTAATTCACCTTTCAAACAAATATTTTAAAAATTATATATTAAATAACTCATTTATAAATAAACCATTAGTTGAAAATAATCAGAAAAGAAATTACCACATTTTCTCTATCCAGTCATCAACTGGTGGACATTTGGGTTGATTCTAGACCCAAAAAGACAAATATAAAAAGATGGTATGTTTTCTCTGATATATGGGAGTTAATATAGAATACAAAAAATGTACAGGAATGAAATGGACACCTTGGGATTTGATTGTAGTTTTTAGTCCTTGTCATACTCTTATGGAACTGTGGTCTTTCTACTTTTTACATGTTGAATATTACAGTTAATGTTGCATTAAATCTGTGATTATAAAGTGAGTTGAAATTATGCTTTTACAAAAATTAAAGAAGGGTCTGGTGTTGTGGTGTAGTAGGCTGGGCCACTGCTGTGGCACTGGCATCCCATATGGGTACTGGCTCATGTCCTAGATACTCCTCTTCCCATCCAGCTCTCTGCTATGGGCTGGGAAAGCAGTGAAAGATGGCCTAAGTCCTTAGGATCCTGCACCCACATGGGAGACCTGGAAGCAGCTCTCGGCTCCTGGCTTAAGATCAGCACAGCTCCAGCCATTGCTGCCATCTGAGGAGTGAACCAGCAGATGGAAGACCTCTCTCTCTCTGCCTCTCTGTAACTCTGTCTTTCAAATAAATAAATAAATCTTTAAAAAATGAACACAATAAAGAAAGTCAAAGATAGTTTTTTGAAAATGTAAAAAAAAATGATAAAACATTGGCTTAGTGATCAAGACAGAAGAATAGATCTGAATCACCAACATCAGCACTAAAAGAAGAGAAATATCTCAGAAACCTTAAAGATATTAGACAAATAAGGGAGTAGTAAGAAAACTTTATGGCAATATACTTACAACTTAAACAAAATGAATAATTATTTTTGAGAAACATAAAACTTACTCAAGAAAAATGAAAGTGTGTGTGTAGCCATTTATCTACTGAGAAATTTTAATCTACGCTAAAAATATTTTCATAAAGAAAGTTACAGACTCATATGGCTTCCCAGAGTAAATTACACTAAATATTTAAAAGAATATTTAAGAATTGCCAACTGTATATAAATATTCCATCCAGAAAAAGAGTGAACTCCTTCAAGTTATTTTATATGAACATTATTACTGTTTTATAATCCTAAGATTTAAAAAAAAGCAGAAACCATAAACCAATATCCCTCATACACACAGACATGAAATGCCTTAAAAACTTTTTAGCAAATCAAATTAACCAACATAGAAAAGGATAATACATCACAACCAAGCAGGGCTCATCTCAGAAAATCAAAGTATGTTTTATATACTAACTAATTAATTACTAAAATTCACATTAACATATTTAAAAAGTAAAAAAGTGATGATTTTAGTTGATGCAGAAAATCATTTGACACAATTCAAAGCCACTCATTAAAATAATTCTCAGTAAACTGAAAAATGAAGGAAATCCATTTAAGCAGTAGGGCCGGTGCCATGGCTCTCTTGGTTAATCCTCTGCCTGCGGCACCAGCATCCCTTATGGGCACCAGGTTCTAGTCCCGGCTGCTCCTCTTCCAGTCCAGCTCTCTGCTGTGGCCCAGGAGGGCAGTGGAGGGTGGCCCAAGTGCTTGGGCCACTGCACCCACGTGAGAGACCAGGAAGAAGCACCTGGATCCTGGCTTTGGAAAGGCACAGCGCTGGCCATAGTGTCCATTTGGGGAGTGAACTAACGGAAGGAAGATCTTTCTCTCTGTCTCTCTCTCTCTCTATCTATCTATAAAAAAGTGAACCAGCAGATGGAAGCTCACTCACTCTCTCTCTCTCTCTCTCTGACTCTGCCTTTCAAATAAATAAATCTAAACATAAAATTATATATTTATATAGTGGAAACTATATGTACTATGTATAAACCATCAGAAATTGAAATTTTTAGAAGACCCCTTAAAAACTTTGAATTGTTGATTTTTTAGCAACTTTGTGAATATACTAAAAGCCACTGACTTACACATTTTAAAAGAATAAATTTATGATATATAAATTATATCTCAAATTTTAAAGCCTATTAAATACTTAAATTTGACAAAAATCATCTAAAATCTGAACACTGAAAAGTTGAAAAGCATTGCTCAGAGAAACTATAGAATTTCAAGGCAGATAGAGAGATATACAATCTTCATGGGTTGGAAGACTCAATATAGCTATGACGTCGATGTCTCCTGGATATGCCATTTCTTGGTATGGGAAAGACCTGGATATAAGTTGGGTTAGGGGGCAAATTTATTGCATATAAGGGGTTTCTACCAACATCTGAAAGAGTATTATAAGAAGACGGGTGAAAACTAAAGTTATTTCTTTGAGTTCCTTAATGCCAGGAGACTTCATGTTCCCCTTCCAATCTACTCTCTGCTAATAGCCCAAGAAAAGCAGAAGAAGATGGCCCAAGTCCTTGGGCCTCTGCTACTCATGTGGGAGACCTGGAGAAATCTCCTGGCTCCTGGCTTTGGCCTGACCCAGCCCTGGCTGTTGCAGCCATCTGGGAAGTAAACCAGTAGATGGAAGATTTCTCTGTCTCTCCCTCTCTCTTTGTAGCTCTTTCAAATAAATAAATATTTAAAAAAAACTTACCAAAGTATACCTTTTTAGCCTGTGAACTAATTAAAAGCATTATCCTGGACACACACCCAGGCAGGTGAGCAGTGGCTGGTATAGGAGGAGCCTCATGAGGATGGGACTAAGACACCCTGCCAACCGGTTGATGCCCCTCCAGTTGGAGAGGGCCACACCACGGGTGAGCATAGCGATAAGGGTTAGGCCTGAAAGGTTAGAGCAGAAAGCTCTTCCCCACTCCTGCTATTTCTTTCTGTGTGGAAGAAGCCCTCCTTCCATGGAACTCCTGGCCTTGTTCCACTTCTCACTCACTCCTTCCCTGGGAATTCCTCAGTTGGGTGCAGAAGGTGGTGGCAGGAATTTAACATGGAGAACCCTGCTTCTCCCTCTCAGAAGTGGACCAGAACATAGAGCCTGAGCAGTGAATTCAGCTCCTCCAGAGACGGGCTCTGTCCCCACGGCAGGGTCCAGGGTAGCCTGGGCCTGGAAGAGCAAGTACTCACGCTGGGAGTCAGCAGCCTCCAGAGAGTCTCATGCTCAGCTGTGGGCTCCATCTCAGCCTTTATGAGTCACGGAAATGATATTTTTGTTTTGCATCAATTGACTCTTTGTATTTCTCAGTTTGTTCAGAAGTCAGGCTAATAATGGGGGTCCTAGTTATTATGCACTCTTTTTTTTTTTTTTTTGACAGGCAGAGTGGACAGTGAGAGAGAGACAGAGAGAAAGGTCTTCCTTTTGCCGTTGGTTCACCCTCCAATGGCCGCCGCGGCCAGCGCACCACGCTGATCCGAAGCAAGGAGCCAGGTACTTCTCCTGGTCTCCCATGGGGTGCAGGGCCCAAGCACTTGGGCCATCCTCCACTGCACTCCCTGGCCATAGCAGAGAGCTGGCCTGGAAGAGGGGCAACCGGGACAGAATCCGGCGCCCCGACCGGGACTAGAACCCCAGTGTGCCGGTGCCGCAAGGCGGAGGATTAGCCTAGTGAGCCACGGCGCCAGCCATATTGTGCACTCTTAAAGACACTTATCATACCAATCCCATGTGTGACCTCACCAAAACTTTGAGGAAGCTGTTATTTTTCTCCATTACAGACGAAAAGTTAGGGCTCAGAAGGATTAAGGGACCCAAAGTCAACCATTCGGTCTGTCATGGGAATGTGAGTTAGCATTGTCTATATTCACCCACAGAGGGGACAGTAACACCCTTATTGACCCATAGTAGGGAGATGTGGAGGAATGATACTGGCCCACAGATGATGATAGCAGCTGGAGTCTTCAACTCACATCACTGATCATCATAGAAGGGTATGTTTGATATTATGAAGGCTACAGTAGACTTTGTCCTTCTTTGCAAGTTTCAACTTTTTACCATCTTCTCTGCAATGCTTAATTTCTTGGCAGCCTGATGAATTGAACCATCATGCATTTTGAGAACTAAGATTTATTTACCTTTCATTCAACCCATAAATATTTATTAGCATCTTCTTTCCATGAAGTATATCCCAGCCCCTTCTGAAAGTTTAATCTTGCTGCCTTTCTTCAGGAAGGTCAAAATTAAATCAGCTTCTTAAAATGGGGGGGGTCTGATGGCCTCACCATAACTCAAGCAGAGTTTACATCTCCATTCTTGGATCTTATTCACAGCCAGACATCCAGTGTATGGCTTCCAAGTGTGGACCTCTGCAGCTCTCACAAACCGTGTATAGGACTATTTTGAAGTATTAGGCTACTAGCTTGGTCCTCACTCCCAAGTCCCTAACAAGAACCTGTTAGGACCTTGGGCATAGCTCTGAATGCCAGTCCATAGATACTCCACTGCCTAGGGCAATGTTCCTCAACATTTGGCCCAGAAATCAGTGCCAGTACAAAACTATTTTCTCTCCTCTCTCTCTGCCTCTGCCTCTCTGTAACTCTAACTTTCAAAAAAAAAATAAATAAATCTTTCAGCTCAGATAGTTTGAAAAGCTTAAAAGCTTTGCTCCAGTGATCACGCCCACTTGCCTTTGGTGTTCCCTACATCTCACTCAGATCGGAACTTCCAATGAGGTTTGCTATCTAAAACATAATGGGGAGTCGCTGTGCACTTACTCCCCATGTAGGACCTCTGTTCTTAATGTGTTGTACTATGTGAAGTAACGGTATAACTAGTACTCAAACAGTACTTTATACTTCGTGTTTCTGTGTGGGTGCAAACTGTTGAAATCTTTACTTAGTATATACTAAATTGATCTTCTGTATATAAAGATAATTGAAAATGAATCTTGATGAAGAATGGGATGGGAGAGGGAGTGGGAGATGGGATGATTGCAGGTGAGAGGGTGGTTATGGGGGAAAAAGCTGCTAAAATCCAAAATTTGTACTTTGGCAATTTATATTTATTAAATAAAAGTTAAAAAAAAACTAAAAAAAAAAAACATAATAGAGACCTCCTCACTGTGGACACTGAGCCTGTCCTATAAAACAAATACATACTTCCATGTGTATTATATATACATATATATATAATTCCATATATATTATATATGTACAGAGTTTAGGGATTCTGGAGATGGAGGCAAGCATGGACACATCAACACTCTGTAGAAGCAGGCATTGTGGCACAGTGTTAAGGCACTGCTTGAGACTCCTATCTCCCATATTAGAATGCCTGGTTTGAATCCTGACTCCATCTTCTTTGCAGCTTCCTGCTAATGTACACACTGAAGGGCAGCAGGCGATGGACAAGCACTTGAGTCCCTGACACTCACGTGGCAGACTTGGATGGAGTTCTGAGCTCCTGGCTTCCCAGCTGTTGTAAGCATTTAGGGAATGAACTAGTGAATGGAAGATCTGTTTCTTTCTCTCTCTATTCTCTCTCTGTATTTCCAATAAAGGAAAATAAATACATTTTTAAAAAATTTTCAAAACCGGCCAGCATCGTGGCTCAATAGGCTAATCCTCCGCCTGCAGCGCCGGCACCCCGGGTTCTAGTCCCGGTCGGGGCGCCAGATTCTGTCCCGGTTGCCCCTCTTCCAGGCCAGCTCTCTGCTGTGGCCCAGGAAGGCAGTGGAGGATGGCCCAAGTGCTTGGGCCCTGCATCCACATGGGAGACCAGGAGAAGCACCTGGCTCCTGGCTTCAGATCAGTGCAGTGTGCCAGCTGCAGAAGCCATTGGAGGGTGAACCAATGGCAAAAGGAAGACCTTTCTCTATGTCTGTCTCTCACTGTCCACTCTGCCTGTCAAAAAAAAATTTTTTTTTCAAAACCCTCTATAGGTGATTTCAATATGCAGCCAGTGCTGAGAACCACTGCCTTAGATTTGCAGGAACACTTTTTTTTGCATAAGACCTGTTAGTTCTCCAGGTATGCTGGGGTTGTGAGAACTCTCTGACAGACTGAAGAGAAGAATCCGTGGTCAGAGGGGACCAGCTCCCCACACAAACCTGCAGAGGCTCATGCCCTGCTCATGTGGCTGGAAAATGCTTATGAGTCCGCTTTGCACAAACAAGAGCGCACACAGAAGAGGCTGCGTGGGCACATTTATAAAAATATCCGTTCATGTTTATTAAGCATTTAGTATGTTCCAGGCCCTATGCTAAATTTGTATATGCTATCTCACTTAACTGTCACCACCAATATCTATCCTCACTTTACAGTTGAAGAACTGAATCACAGAGCAGTGGTCTAACTTCCCCAGTGTCAGACAGACAGTCCCGTCTGGGTTCTCTCAGTGCCTACAGTGTTGAATCCTCAGAGAGCCTAAGAAAGCACTTAGGAAGAGCACTTGGGTTGCTGTTACCAATTTCAGTAATCCTCCCTTTACCCCTAGTTGTTCTTCCACAGTTTCAGTTACCCAAAGTCAACCACAGTCTGAAAATATTGCATGGAAATTTTCAGAAATGAATCATTCATATGTTTGAAATTGTACACTTGAGTCCTCAGACTGCCCTATGCTGTCCTGCCAGGAACGTGATTCACCCCTTTGTCCAGCACATCCCTGCCATATATGCTACCCACTCATTAGTCTCTTAGCAGCCATCTTGGCCCCAAAGCACGGCAGTGGTGACCCAAAGGATGCAGTAGGTTACGAAACACAGAGGACAGACTAACTCTGCTACTACATGGCAATGCTGCAGGCCATAGAGGAAAAAAGCATAACATATATAGGATTTAGTACTTGCTGTGGTTTTAGACACCCACTGAGAGTACTAGAACATATCTCCCATAGATTAACAGGCCCTTCCATACAACCAACTGGATGGCAGGTCAACAGAATTTCATTCTATCCCAGTTCTAAAGGCCACAACAGAAAGCTGGGGGTTAACAGGGTTGGTTTCTTTTGGAGATTTTGAGGGAGAAGCTACTCCTTGCCTCTCTTCTAGCTTCTGGTGGCTGCCAGCAATCCTTCGTGTTCTTGGCAGGTAGTTGAACAACTCCAGCCTCCACCTCCATCCTCACTTGGCCTCCTGTCTTATGTGTCTCTGTCTCAAATCTCTCCCTAACTTCCTCTTATAAGAACACCTAGCATCGGAATTAGGGTTTACTCTCAATCATGAATGATTCAATCTCAAAATGTTTAACTTAATTACATCTGCAAAGACACTTATTCCAAATAAGGTCATGTTCACAGATTCTGAGGATTAGGACATGGTTGTATCTTTCTTACCGGATCACTCTTCAATCCAATGCAAGAAGAAAATTCAGAAATAAAGGCAAGAAGTCAAAGAGGGAAGAATGGTTTGCCAATGACATGACTTTCACTTAGTGCAAAATACAAAATGATATTTTATCAGAAGGCCCCAGGAACCTGACAGAAATAATGTTATGATAATACATAAGGAACTTCAAACAAATAGAAGATCAAGTGATCTAAAAACTGCCCAAATGTGGGACAATACATCAGCCTGGGTCCCATCCCAGGTCTACTGGTAAAGAACTGAATAATGTTCGGCAAGTCTTTTCTATCTCTGGCTTTGGGGTATTCACTCACAAAGATTAGAGAACTTTCATGCCCCTTCTGTTTCTAATATGATTCAACTCATTCAAAGGCCAAAGATGCAAATAAACAGATGATCCTATGATGTCCTAGCGATGACAGTGTGATTCTTTAGGGAACTGTTCACAAGGCAATATTTGGCCTAGAGGCAGTAAAGCAAAGTGACCCAGCAACACCAAAGCAACACAGTCTCGTATACTGAGGAACAGCTCCACTTACACCATTCTTTTTTTTCTTTCCTTTTTTTTTTTTTTTTTTTTTTTTTTTTGACAGGCAGAGTGGACAGTGAGAGAGAGAGACAGAGAGAAAGGTCTTCCTTTGCCGTTGGTTCACCCTCCAATGTTCGCCATAGCCGGCGCGCTGCAGCCGGCGCACTGCACCTATCTGAAGGCAGGAGCCAGGTGCTTCTCCTGGTCTCCCATGGGGTGCAGGGCCCAAGCACTTGGGCCATCCTCCACTGCACTCCCTGGCCACAGCAGAGAGCTGGCCTGGAAGAGGGGCAACCGGGACAGAATCCGGTGCCCTGACTGGGACTAGAACACGGTGTGCCAACGCCGCAAGGCGGAGGATTAGCCTAGTGAGCCACAGCACTGGCCACTTACACCATTCTTATGGTGAGGTCTTCAAAGAAGGAGGTACCTTTCTCTGAAGGGAGGAGAGAACCTCCACTCTGACTATGACCTTGTCTAAACAAGATAAGAGTCGGAGAACTCAAGGGGCTTCCATAGCCTTGGAAACTCATGACTGGAGCATGGGGAGATTACTGATGCCATGGACAGGAGTGTCAATTGGTAAAGTCAACAACAGGAGTCACTGTGCGCTTACTCCTCATGTAGGATCTCTGTCCTTAATGTGCTGTGCATTGAGATTTAATGCTATAATGAGTACTCAAATAATATATTTCACTTTGTGTTTCTATGGGGGTGCAAACTGTTGAAATCTTTACTTAATGCATACTAAACTGATCCTCTGTAAAAAAAAAAAAAAAAAAAAAAAAAAAGAAAAGAAAAGAAACTATCAACTCCCAACTTGACTCTCACTGGGATTAAACATGACAATAGGTCTGATCTGATTTCATCATCATTTAAAAAAAATCATCTATTATTTTTCACTTTATGTTTCTGTGTGGGAGCAAACTGTTGAAAGCCTTACTTAATGTATACTAAGCTGATCTTCTGTATATTAAGATAATCGAAAATGAATCTTGATGTGAATGGAAGGGGAGAGGGAGTGGGAGAGGGGAGGGTTGTGGGTGGGAGGGACGGTATGGGGGGTAAGCCATTGTAATCCATAAATCGTACTTTGGAAATTTATATTCATTATATAAAAGTTAAAAATAAATAAAAAATAAATAAAAAATTAAAAAAAAAAAAAAAAAAAAAAAACAAGTTATGTTCTGAGCTACATTAATTTGCCAGCCTCCATTATCAACCTGTGCACTTCTCATTAGGATAAAGAAAAGCATGGCACGGATCCTTAATAGCCTTGACTGGTCGAAGAGAATGAAGTTGGATAAAATGACTATGTGTTACTAATTCTCTTTGACTTTTTTGATTGGGGGAAAATTATCACAAACCACTGCTACAATGCTTAACCACTGAGTCCAAGGTCAAAACAGGGTTTCAGATTGGCATTGTTCAGTTGGCAACAAATGGCATTTAGAGGCTGCTGTGCCTGCCAGAAATCCAGAGTCACTTGAACTCTTTGAACATTGTTTCCATGGGGGATGAAGAGAGGGGTGTTGCTTAGACTTCATGTGAAAACATCAAGATTCATTGTGGCCTTCTGAGAGGCTCCGACAAAGTCATTGCCAGCTGGAGTACCATGATTTGGAATGGGACATAGAACGGGTGGGTAGTTTGGAGGTGGCAGCGATATTTTTGAATTATGTATACAGTAACTCAAACACTTAGCTCCACAATTCAATCTCAACATTATCTTTTTTTCAGCTTTCTGTGAAAAAAAAAATGAAAATCTGTCATTCCCAGTGAAAACACTCCATCCTGCCCCAGAGCCTTTTATTTTGTGGATTCCTCAGCCTGCCCTTGTTTACTTTGTCTCACAGTCAGGCATATTCCTCTGTGCCTTTCTTCTCCACTGGATCCTATGCTATCTGCAGGCAGGACTATAGCTTTCTCATCTCTCCATCTCCCTTTCTGCCATTGTGCTTAGTGCAACACCTGTCAGGACTGACAACACATACACCATCAACCACATCTGAACATTTGAGTGAAGGGGCATAACATACACCTGCAAGCAATTCTCAGTAATGAGCACATTAGATTGTCCATATTCAAGATGCAGTAAATTGTGGGGAGCAACTCGGACTAGACTAAGTTACTGGAATTAAGACTTATTCTATGCATCTGCTCTCCCACAATATGGCGCTGAGAAGGGAGTAACAACTTCTACGCAGCTGCCTCTCGCCAACTTGAGTGATGACCTGCAGGAGCTGATCCTGCTCCTGATTGGAGGAGAGCAGCGTGCTTGGCGTGTGGGTAGCAGAGTTGGAATTGGTGGAAGAGGACTATAAAGGAGGAGAGAGACAACATGCACCAGGAACATCTATCTGAAGGAACACCTGAGCATCCCCCGAGAGAGCCAGCCGGCGGTGTGCCGCTCCCCTGCGGAAGTGGGGAAAGTGGCAGGGGGAACCGCCCTTCCACGGAGGTGGAAGGGACGGTAGCCAACCCGGGAAGAACCAGCAGCAAACCCGGGGAGGGCCGAGCAGACAAAAGAACAGCGCAGGGTTTAGTGTCGTTCCTCCACGAAGAAGGGGAGCGACATAATGGTGCCGTGACACGGATATAAAGCCTAGGAGGGATAATGGTGCCGTGACTCGGATAGGAAACCTATGCAGGGTTTAGTGTCGTTCCTCCATGAAGAGGGGGAGCGACAGTAAATGAGGGCTATTGAATAGAATTCCACCAGAAATTACCAAGAGCTCTCCTTCCTCCCTGATACAAAGCTAATCGAATGCTATCTTGAAGAAGTTTTAATTTAATCCAGGAATCATACTATTGTATTGCATCAGTTATTGTTCAATCAATAAACACTACTGGGCTCCTGTATCATGGGGCAGTTAATTCATAGTCCAGTGGAAGCAGAGTGGATGCAGCAGTTACAATGTAGTGCAATGTTTTTATTAGTTTCTGCCATCGATATTTATTGAGAGGTAATTGTAATAGCCACTAAAGTGGAATGCACTTATTGTTATTCATTATTTTTCAACTATACATTGAAAAGTAAGGTATACCCTGGAAAAGTAAGGTACACCCTGAGTTTTGGTGTAGAGGCCTAAACTACTGCTTGAGTTTCCTGCAGCCCAAATAAGAATGCCTGGAATCGAGACCCACCTCAGCTTCTGATCCAGCATTCTGCTTCCTGGGAGGCAGCCAGTAATGGCTCGGGTATTTGAGTTAGTGTCAGTTCATATGGGAGACTTGGGGTGAGTTCTGGGCCCCTGGCTTTGGACCTGCCCAGCTCTGGCTGTTGCAGGCATTTGGAGAATGAGCCAGTAGATGGAAGTGAACCAGCAGATGGTGACTTTACCTTTTTTGAAAAAAGATCTTATTTATTTGAAAGATGGAGTTAGAGAAGTAGAGACAGAGACAGAAAGGTTTTCCATCTGCTGTTTCACATCACAATGGCTAGAGCTGAGCCAATCCAAAGTCAGGAGCTTCTTCTGGGTCTCCCACAAGGGTGCAGGGGCCCAAGGACTTGGGCCATCCTCTGCTGCTTTTAGCAGGGAGCTGGATTGGAAGTGGAGCAGCCGGGACTAGAACCAGAGCCTGTATGTGATGTCAGTGCTGCAGACTGGGGCTTTAACCCGCTGTGCCACAGTGCTGGCCCTAACTTAACCTTTTAAATAAGTTTTAAAACATTTAAAAAAAAAAACCCTCCCCATTTTTCTTATGCTTATTTTTTTTCTATTTTCATTAATGTCTAAATATAGAAACTGTACTCTAGGATAGAATCCAGAATATGAACTTAGAAAAGAAAGTCATATTTATTTTTATTAATCTCTAACTGAAATTTAGCATTTCTTCTAATTATGAATGTTGATAACAAATCACAATAGGATTAGCAGTACCTTTAACTGTCACCAACAGCAGTGATAGGTACTTTCATATCATATTACACTTGTTGCAGACATGTTGACACAAGTTTTATGCACATCACAACCTTAAACTCAATTATTCTGTTCTTGAGTTTTGTATTTGTGCCTGAATAAAGGTACATACCTTACAATGTCACAGTTTTTAAAAATATTTCAATGACTATATTACGATATGATTGATAATTTCACCACATCCCATATTTTAGAGGACTCTTTAAAGGAGTCCAAAGCCTGCACCAAATACCAAAGAGATGTGTGGCACTGAAATATGTTTAAGAACCCTTGATCTATGCCCTGATCATAGCTATTCTTAGCACATGGTCAAGATCTTCCTCTGAGGTAAAATTAGAAGACAGGGCTGAGCTTTGGGATTTAGCTTCACGTGAGTCATTCACCTGCTTAGGAACAGCCACGTGCTGGGAGCAGGTGAGACACAGCACCCCCTTGTGACTATGCTGCTCTGAAATGGACCCATCTGCACGAGCGTCTGGCCTACCTCACTGCCAGAGAACGGAGTTGAAACACAATCTGCAGAATTTGACTCAAAACCAAACCATATATATCCCAGATGGGAGGAAATAGACCAGGCAGAGCCAGGAATAGTCAAAAAACACCTGGGAATCTTGGTGGACCATAAAACCAATGTGAGTCATTGAAGAGAATTGGTTAGCTCCCAAAATAGCGGTCAATGAGATAGAGAATAACATTAGCACATAGGAGGTGAAAATAATCTCTTCTTGCAAGACTGTAGATAGGTAGATTATTCAATTTCATAAATAAGCAATTCAGATGATCAAAGTAACATACCAAGTCACACAGCTCTACTACGCAAAGCCTCCTGTCAAGCACAATTAGAGAACTGCATCTATATTCTCTTACTTCTACTTCCAGTAACAATATTTCTTGTAACAGAAAACATCTCAATGCCTAAGACTAATGGAATACTCTAAAACCAGTTAAAGGAGTTTTTCATCCTTGGGAGAGGGGATTTTAGTATTTTTAGTGTTAGTCCAATTGTGATGGAGAAGAACCTGCAAGCTCACACACCTGGGACTATGTAATCCAAGACACATAACTTTTCAGTTTCAGAACTCTATGGCTTGAGTTGCTCTGAATATCGCAGTAGGGCATGAAAAAGGCAAATACAATTAATCCAGAGCATACCTAAGTGGTACCTGAAACCTAAAAAGTCAATTACCTTCAAAACATTGTATTATTAGTGAGTTTTCCACAGCAAAACTTAGTGATGGCAACCCAAGGTGTACAAAGGTATCTCAAAAGGAATAGGGAAAATGGAATTAAAAGATTAGTTTATTCTTATTGCAAAAATATTTTGAAATCCATGCATAATCCATGTTTTTTCACAATACATATTTCCATACATATTGAGGACCCCTTAGATGTATCAATTTCAATTTTTTGTACCAAAACAAATCTATCTTCTAATTCCAATTCCACAAACTCCTTTTTAAGAATTTATTTTTGTTGTCAGAGTTAGAAAGAAGGATAGATAGAGACAGGGAGAGAGAGATCATCCATCCTCTGTTTCACTCCTCAGATGCCTGCAATAGCCAGTGCTGGGCCATACTAAAGCCAGGAGCCTGGAACTTCATCTGAGTCTCCCATGTGGGTGCAGGGAACCAAGCACTTGGGCCATCTTCTGCTGCTTTTTCCAGGCCATTAGCAGGGACTGGATCAGAAGTGGAGCTGTCAGGACTGGAAACAGTACACATATGGGACGCTGGCATCACAGGCGGAGGCTTTACCCACCACACCAACCCCTACAAGCTTTTTGAAGTACCCTTGTATATAGGTTCCTTTCCCAAAAGAGATGTGATAGTTTACTTCCCTGTAGTGAAGGACAAGGTCTAGATCCAGGCAACAGAAGAGAACAAGGTCATCTGGTTGATTAAGGAACCACATTCAAGTTCTTCTCACGGCTTCTTCCGGCAGATACTGGTCCCATTCTCAAATCACTTGTCTCTTGGTGAAATATCTTAGCTCTTCTCATTTCTGAAATAGTTGTCTTTGAGCATGTCTCTTCTGCAATCTGGAACAGCCCCCAGATGAGAGCATTTTCACTGAAGTTAGCACTCTCCCTAGGAAGCATTTCATAGTCACAGCGTGACGACATGTAACCTGGAATACTCGTGGGAAGAAACACCAACCAGAAAACTAGTGCAGCTCAAGACAAATAAAGACACAGCACTTGGAGGGCTGTTTGGTGCATGAAGATCTCTAAAATGATTCTTCCAAGGTGAGGATCTATCACGGCAGACCTTGGACCCGAACATGAGGTGCCACTGCCATACTGCATTTCTCAGAGTTCTCTCCTCAGAGATGGGTGGAAAACTTTACACATTGACTCTTCTTTTTAAATATTTATTTGTTTGAGAAGTAGGGTTACAGACAGAGAGAGGGAGAGACAGAGAGAAAGGTCTTCCATCTGCTGGCTCACTCCCCAAATGACCGCAAGGGTATGAGCTGGGCTGATCTGAAGCCAGAAGCCAGAGGCTTCCTCCAGGTCTCCCACATAGGTGCAGGGGCCCAAGCACTTGGGTCATCGTCCACTGCTTTCACAGGCCATAAGAAGAGAGCTGGATCAGAAGAGGAGCAGCTGGGACAAGAACAGGTGCCATAGGGGATGCCAGCGCCACAGGTGGAGGTTCAGTGCACTAAGCCACAGCACCAGTCCCTGACTTTTATACTTAAGTAATATATTTCAAAGCAAACATGTTGTTATTCATTGAAAAAATACATTGTTTCCCAGCCACCTACAACTCACCATCCATTACACTTATCAAACACAACCATCAGCAGTGTAATTAAATTTGGGATTACCTCTGGTCAGAAAAAAAAAGAGCCACTATAATACTTGTGCTAACAATGATTTCCTCTTTTCAGAACTTTCATTTCCTCAGTCCGTACCTTGTCTCTGCTGGACACTACAAAAGCTCAAAGATCGCCTCTTCTAGATAATGGTATCCTGAGAAGGAGCATGCATTTGAAAATCTTGATGACTATAAATGAAACCCAACTTTGTTATCAGATCCTAGTCCCATGTGTCTTGGCTTCTCCTACCTTCAGCATAAAGCATGGTAAATAATATGAGAGGCAACTGAACTGCAGATAATGTTTTAATCCATTCTGAAATGAAAGGTGAATCATCTATTTCAGGGGGTTTTAAAAGAGAATGAAAATCAAGAGTGAACAGTGGATGGGTGTTTGAGGAACAGTTCAGTGTAAGTAATAAAACCCATGAAAATTGAATCTTATAGTGCACGGGTACTTCAAAAAGCCTGTGGAAAAGGTGAATTAAAAAATAAATTCATTTTCATGCAAAAAGTTGAAATCCATGCATAGTTTTCTCATAATGTGCATTTTCCGTGAACTTTTTGAAGTACCCTTATATCTAGTACCTCACAAATGTCCCCTGGTAAGACTTCATCTATAAATAGTGATGCACAGTCATTTTCCATCCATTTTCAGCAAGGGGCACTGTCAAAAGATTCCTATGGAACTTGCTTGTGCGTGTGTTCCAGGTATGCACAACACACAGGAGAGAAATGTCTTTCAAGTCTCAGTAGTACAAAAAGCTGTTTTCTCTTTAACGCCATTTAGATATTTTGAATCTTATACCCAATTGTTTTCCTCTCCTTGCTCTGGCTGCTAACAAGCTCAACGTTGCAGCCCATCTTTAGCAACTGAACAGAGCAATGCAACATTCATTACTGTGTACAGTACTAATCTTGCCCAGCTTGCATTTGTATTCCCAGACCTAATTTCCCTTTTGTCTTGATTTTATCACCCATTTCTTTTCATCCAATTGTGTTGCTTATTGTCATAATCTCAAAGCCTGTTCAGAGTGAAATAGTCTCCATGATGCTGTCCTGTTAATGTTATTCACATTGATAATTGCATGCTGAAGTCAGGGGACTTGAGATAGAAGAGACCTCTGTTTTACAATGTGGGACAAAGTCTATCCCATCGTTGGTGTGGGAAAACTTAGGTAGCCAAGTCAAACTTTAACACAGTTAACAAGCCCTCTACCATCCATTGGCACCAGTCCATTTCCTTAAGAACTCAAAGATCCGAACTCTCTAAATTGAGTCCTGTGAGCTCCAGAGAGTACGTGGTCTTCTGTCAATAAATTTACCTGTTCCTCTCTAGGTCCTTGCACTGAGAATTTGCTCTTCATTCTCACTCCATGTCAAACCAATTGCACTCTTAAGAATATGAATGTGCTCAAGTCTTTCTCACAAAAAGATATTTCTCTTGATCCTATTTAAGTTTGCACTAATTTTACTTTCAAAGTCAAATTCAAATTTCTAGAAAGACTTCTGTGGCCCTCACTTTGCCCTTCTCATTCATTCAACTCATGTGAATCTCTCCTCCACCCCCATCACTCCTCTGCAACTTGACTACCAAAGATAACCAGCTGCTAACTAGTACCCAATTCCAACAGTTCTCAGCACTCTTATCACTCATTGCTTAGTTAACAGGCACAGCTGACATACTCAGTTACTTTCTGGGCAGCATTTGACACTGTAAACTATTCCTGACTTTCCTCCCTTGGATACTGAGACATCAATTGGTCCTTGACTACGTTTCTTTTCTCCTTCTGTGGCCCCCAACTACTTGCTCCTTGTCCCTTGCCTGTACTGAAAATATTGATGGGGATGGTGTTGTGGCACAGAAGGTTAAGACACTGCTTGGGATGCTGATATCCTATATCATACTGCTGGTTCAAGCCTCAGCTGCTCGGCTTCCCTGGGAAGGCAGTGGAATACGATTCAAGTACTTGGGCCCCTAGCATCCATGTGGAAACCCAGATGGAATTCTTGGCTGCTAGCTTCAGCTTGGACCAGCTCTGGCCATTGTGGCCATCTGGGGAGTAAACCAGGCTATAGAAAATCTTTCTCTTTGTCTCTCTCTATTACTCTGCCTTTCAAATAAACAAGTAAGTGTTAAAAAAAAAAAAAATAACTAGGGGCCGGTGCTGTGGCTCACTTGGTTAATCCTCCGCCTGCAGCGCCAGCATCTCATATGGGCGCCAGGTTCTAGTCCCGGTTGTTCCTCTTCCAGTCCAGCTCTCTGCTGTGGCCCAGGAAGGCAGTGGAGGATGGCCCAAGTGATTGGGTGCCTGCAACTGCATGGGAGACCAGGAGGGGGCACCTGGCTCCTGGTTTCGGATCCGTGCAGCGCCAGTGGTAGCAGCCATTTTGGGGGTGAATCAACGGAAGGAAGACCTTTCTCTCTGTCTCTCTCTCTCACTATCTCTACCTGTCAAATAAATTAAAAAAAAAAAAAAACTAAATGTTGGTGCTCTTTGTTGGTGCTTTCTCTTTTCTCATTGATACCCATGGTTTTCCAAATCCATATATCAGTTATTTCTTAAACTTCAATCACATGGCCAAGTTCCTACCAGTTATTTCCCTGCAATCTACTGGAAAAGTCTGATTTTATTATAAGTAAAACATGTAATAACTTAAGTCTTAATAGTAATAATAAAACAACACAGGAGCCTCAAACTCAGCATTCAGCTCTTCATCCTCCATCTAAATTTTCTCTTCCCACTACATTCTCCTACCGTAATGGAGCTCCACCCATCCACCCACTCATTTTTCCCCTGTCCTGAATTACTTTTCTCATAAGCTACACTCCAACATTACAGTGGACAACAAACCATTCCTCCTGATTTTCTCCTCTGTTTTCTTGGCACAGTGGTCATAGAGTATATGCCTTGAAATGAATAGAGATAAAGCTGCTCCATTTTCTGAAAGGCACAGATGATGGAGCACAGAGTGAGGGAGCGGGGAAAGTCTTTCTACAACTGTTTTATGAATGTGAGGTGACTCCCTTTGCTGAGGCAAACCCCAGGGAGGACACTGACTACTCCTTCAACCCAACTCATCTAACCATAATGAAATTATGCAATTAGTAGAAATTCCTTCCAGTGAGTAGCAAGAGGTCTCAATATTGGGTGATGAAAATTTTTGTCTCTTTGATATATTCTGCATATTTTATCACAGAATTTAGCATAGCAGGCTGCCTGAAGAGCTGTTAGGATACCACTTAATATGGGAGTCTTCCATATTCATCGTCATGCCAAAAACTTGTATAGACATGCTAAAAGTAGAAATGACAAGTCATTGTAGGAAGGCAAAGCATACATAAGTGTTGAATGGTACACTTGGATAAGAAGAACTTGAAAAATATAGTGTCCAGGTAACAGTGGGGAGGAGAAGTATGAACTACACAAATCCTGTTGGCAAAATGTTTCTGTCAAAGATATATGAACTCATTTGTTCTTATAAATTATAATTAAAGCAATGATGAATGAGATGCTAAAGTTGAACTATGCTTAGGATGAATGAGATTTTAAAGTTGAACAGTTCTGTGCCTCTAATTATAGATAGGATTCTGTTAACATGATGGTGAGACATTTTGTTACTATGTAGTAAAAAAGAAAAGTGCTGAAAATAATATATATATACATATATTAAATATGTATATTTTACCAACTATGGCTGCACATAGTCCACACCCATAGTCCACAGCTTTGCTTACTTAGAGATTTTCCTTTGATTAGATTACTATATTAACCCATCAATACATACTAACCAAAATTGAAAGATATATCACATTTTTCAAAAGTAACAGGGCCGATGCTGTGGTGCAGAGGGTTAACGCCCTGGCCTGAAGCACCGGCATCCCTTATGGGCGCCGGTTCAAGACCCGGCTGCTCCACTTCTGATCTAGTTCTCTGCTATGGCCTGGGAAAGCAGTAGAAGATAGCCCAAATCCTTGGGCCCCTGACCTGCCTGGGAAACCTGGAGGAAGCTCCCGGTTCCTGGCTTCAGATCGGCACAGCTTGGGCCATTGTGGCCAATTGGGAAGTGAACCATAGGATGGAAGACCACCCCCCCCTCCGCCGCCGCCTCTCCTCTCTCTGTGTAACTCTGACTTTCAAATAAATAAATAAATCTTTAAAAAAAAAAGTATCTTGGTGTCTTTCAATAGAGTATAGGCTTAAGATATCTGGAAATCTTACAAATAAAACAAAGCATTTGAAATAACATTAGATTTGCAAATTCATCCATTAAATTTGAATATATTAATTCTATTGAAGACAGAAAATAGTTGATTTTCAACATGTGGGAGTCCCTCTATTCAGGTAATTTTTCCAATATCATAAATATCTCTTTTAAAAAAGATGTATTTACTGGAAAGTCACAGTAACAGAGACAGAGGGAGCAACACAGAAAGAGAGAAAGAGAGAGAGAGAGAGAAAGGGATCTTCCATCTACTGGTTCACTCTCCAAATGGCTGCCATGACCAGGGCTGGGCCAGGCTAAAACCAAGAACTTCATCCAGGTCTCCCACAGGGGTAGCCAGGGCCCAAACACTTGGGCCATCTTCCACAACTTTTCTCAGGCCATTAGCATGGAGCTCAATTGGAAGCAGAGCAGCCAGGATCCAAACAAATGCCCATACAAGATGCCAGTGTTGCGGGTGATGGCTCTTTATACTATGCTGCAACGCCAGCCCCCATAAGTATTTCTTTAAAATATATTTAATAACAACAAATAAACAAGCCAGGCTCAGAGCCTAGATGGAATAGGAAGTAACCTATTTGCCAATATTCTCCCTTAAGGCATCTCCATCCAACATTTTTAAATATATTCTTGTCAATTGCCTTGCAAACATCATGGGTGTTCCACTAAAACCGCAGTGGGACATGCTTTAGGAATATGTATGATCTAAGCCTATCAGTGGTCCTGGACTAGAAGATCCTACAAAGTCCAAAGTCAACCCTCCAAGCTAAAGGAGTCACCAATAGTTAAATCTCCTCATAGTTCAGTAATATTAAGAAGTAAACAACTAAACCCTTAGTCACTACAATATATTATATCCAGTATAAATAAGTATATAATTAAAAGTTACTAGACATATAAGTAATGAAAATATGACCCACAGTCATGAAAAAAATAGTCAAATGAAACAGACTTATGGACGACCCAGATAGTGAAATTAACAAAAAAGAGCTTTATAATAACTATGATAAATATGTCAAAGAATCCACAGACGGGGCCGGTGCTATGGTTCACTAGGTTAATCCTCCCCCTGCAGCACCGGCATCCCATATAGGCACCAGTTTCTAGTCCCGGTTGCTCATCTTTCAGCCCAGCTCTCTACTGTGGCCCAGGAAGGCTGTGGAGGATGGCCCAAGTGCTTGGATGCCTGCACCCACATGGGAGACCAGGAGGAAGCACCTGGCTCCTGGCTTCGGATCGGCGTAGCTCCAGCCGTAGTGGCCATTTGGGGGGTGAACCAATGAAAGGAAGACCTTTCTCTCTGTCTCTTTCTCTCACTGTCCAACTCTATCTGTCAAATAATTAAAAAAAAGAATCTACAGACAAATGTGGATATAAGAGGCTAGTAGGGAAAGGTGAGATATAGCCCAGGTACTAAGAGAATATAACTGCCATCCCAGAATATTATATCCTGCAAAGCCCTCATTTGTGAATGAAAGAGAAATAAAGCAAACAAATTTTTCATAGCAAATAGAAATTGAAAGAATTTGTCACCACTCATCTAGCCCTGCAAAAGATGCTTAAAGATGTGTTACACACAGAAACACAGAAACATGGTCATCAATACAAAAGAAGGTAACGGAAGAAAATCGTTAGGTAAAAGATCACAGGAAGTTCAAAGCATATAGTTGGAAAAATGGCAGGGCAAAGTCACTACTTATCAATAGTCACATTGAATGTAAATGGACTCAACTCTCCAATTAAAATACACAGACTGGCTGAATGGAATAAAAAACAATATCCATCTATTTGCTGCTTACAAGAAACACATCTTTCCAACAAAAGTGCATGCAGACCAAAAGTGAAAGGTTGGAAAAAGGTATTCCATGCCAATAAAAAACAAAAAAGAGCTGGTGTAGCCATCTTAATATCAGACAAAATAGACTTTAACACAAAAACTGTTAAAAGAGACAAAGAGGGGCACTATATAAAGATTAAGGGATCAATTCAACAGGAAGATGTTACTATTATAAACGTATATGCACCTAATTAGAGGGTACCTGGCTATTTTTTTAAGATTTTATTTATTTTATTTGAGTTACAGACAGTAAGAGAGACAGACAGAGAGAAAGGTCTTCCTTCTCCAAATGGCCGCAATGGCTGGAGCTGCACCAGTCTGAAGCCAGGAACCAGGAACTTCCTCCAGGTCTTCCCATGTCGGTGCAGGGGCCCAACAACTTGGGCCATCTTCTACTGCTTTCATAGGCCCTAGCAGAGAGCTGGATTGGAAATGAAGCAACCAGGACTAGAACTGTCGCCCATATGGAATGTAGGTGCCACAGGCAGAGGATTAACCTAGTGTGCCACAGCACCGGCCCAGGTACCTGGCTATTTAAAAGAAATGTTAAGGGACTTAAAGGGAGACTTAGGCTCCAATACAGTAGTAATGGGGGACTGTCAACAATGGACAGATCAACCAGTCAGAAAATCAGCAAGAAAACAACAGATTTAATCAACACTATAGACCAAATGTGCCTAACAGATATCTGCAGAACTTTTCATCCTACAGTTGCAGAATACACATTCTTCTCAGCAGTGCCTGGAAATTTCTCTAAGATTGACCCCATATTAGGCCATAAAGCAGGTCTCCACAAATTCAAAAATATTGAAATCATACCATGCATCTTCTTGGACCACAATGGAATGAAGCTGGAAATCAACAACTCAGGAATCTCTAGAACATATGCAAACACATAGAAACTGAACAACATGTTCCTGAATGAACAGTGGTTCATAGAAGAAATAAAAAAATTTCTGGAAACAAAGGAAGACAACAACACAACATATCAAAACCTATGGGATACAGCAACAGCAGTGTTAAGAGGAAATTTTATAGCAATAGGTACCTACATTAAGAAATTAGAAAAGCACCAAATGAGCTATCAATACATCTCAAGGGTCTAGAGAAAACAGCAAACCAAACCCAAAACTAGCAGGAGAACAGAAATAACTAAAATTAGAGAAGAAATCAACAAAATTGAATCAAAAATACAAAAGATCAGCAAAAAAAGAGCTGGTTTTTTGAAAAAATAAACAAAACTGACACACCATTGGCCCAACTAACAAAAAAAAAATGAGAGTGAAGACTCAAATCAGTAAAATTAGAGATGAAAAGGAAATGTAGCAACAGACACCAGAGGAATAAACAGAGTCATCAGAAATTACTACAAAGAGCTGTATGCCAACAAAGTGGGGAATCTAGAAGAAATAGATAGACTCCTGGACACATACAACCTAACTAAATTGAGCCATGAAGACAAAGAAAACCTAAACAGACCCTTAAACAAGGCAGAAATTGAGTAAGTAATAAAGGCCCTACCAATAAAGAAAAGCCCAGGACTGGATGGCTTCACCGCTGAAGTCTACCAAACATTTAAAGAAGAATTAACTTCAATTCTTCTCAACTTATTTTTTAAAACAATTTTAAACAAATTAAAACAATTTTAAAACAAATTAAACAATTTTTAAAACAATTGAAAAGGAGGGAATCCTCCCGAATTCTTTCTACAAAGCCAGCATCACCTTAATTCCTAAACATTTAAAGAATTAACTTCAATTCTTCAACTTATTTTTTAAAACAATTTTAAACAAATTAAAACAATTTTAAAACAAATTAAACAATTTTTTAAAACAACTGAAAGGGAGGGAATCCTCCCGAATTCTTTCTACAAAGCCAGCATCACCTTAATTCCTAAACCTGAAAAGATGCAATAGAGAAAGAGAACTACAGACCAGTTTCCCTGATGAACATAGATGCAAAAATCCTCAACAAATTCTAGTTAATCGAATCCAACAACACATCAGAAAGATTATCCACCCAGTGGGATTTACACCTGATATGCAGGGATAGTTCAACATTCACAAGTTAATCAATGTGATACATCACATTAACAAACTGCTGAACAAAAACCATATGATTATCTGAATAGATACAGAGAAAGCATTTGATAAAATGCAACACCCTTTCATGATTAAAACTCAGCAAATTGGGTATAGAAGGAACATTCCTCGACATAATCAAGGCAATTTATGACAAACCCACAGCCAGCAATATATTGAATGGGGAAAAGTTGGAAACTTTTCCACCGAGATCCTGTACCAGAGAGGGATGCCCACTCTCACCATTGCTATTCAATATAGTCCTGAAAGTTTTAGCCAGAGCCATTAGGCAAGAAAAATATATCACAAGAATACAAATTGGGAAGGAGGAAATCAAACTATCCCTATATATACAGGGGATCCAAAAGACTCTACTCAAAGACTATTGAAACTCATAGAAGAGTTTGGTAAAGTATCAGGATATAAAGTCAATACACAAAAACCAACAGCCTTTGTATACAAAGACAATGCCAAGACTGAGAAAGAACTTCTAAGATCAACCCAATTCACAATAGCTACAAATACAATCAAATGCCTTGGAATAAACTTAACCAAGGATGTCAAAGAACTCTATAATGAGAATTACAAACCCTTAAAGAAAGAAATAGAAGAGGATACCAAAAAATGGAAAAATCTTCCATGCTCATGAATTAGAAGAATCAATATCATCAAAATTCCATTCTCCCAAAAACAATTTTTAAATTTTTATTTAATAAATATAAATTTCCAAAGTACAACTTTTGGATTACAGTGGCTTTCCCCTCCATAACTTCCCTCCCACTCACAACCCTCCCATCTCCCACTTCCTCTCCCATTCCATTCACATCAAGATTCATTTTCAATTATCTTTATATACAAAATATCAATTTAGTATATATTAAATAAAGATTTCAACAGTTTGCACCCACACAAAAACATAAGTGTTAAGTACTGTTTGAGTACTAGTTATACCGTTAATTCACATTGTACAACACATTAAGGACAGAGATCCTACATGAGGAGTAAGTGCACAGTGACTCCTGTTGTTGACTTAACAATTTGAACTGTTGTTTATAGTGTCAGAAATCTCCCTAGGCTCTAGTCATGAGTTGCCAAGGCTACGGAAACCTTTTGAGTTCACCGACTTCGATCTTATTTAGACAAGGTCATAGTCAAAGTGGAAGTTCTCTCCTCCCTTCAGAGAAAGGTACCTCCTCCTTTGATGGCCCCATTCTTTCCACTGGGATCTCACTCACAGAGATCTTTCATTTAGGTGTTTTTTTTGTTTGTTTTTTTTTGTTTTTTTTTTTTGCCAGAGTGTCTTGGCTTTCTATGCCTAAAATACTCTTATGGGCTCTTCAGCCAGATCCAAATGCCTTAAGGGCTGATTCTGAGGCCAGAGTGCTGTTTAGGACATCTGCCATCCTATGAGTCTGCTGTGTATCCCACTTCCCATGTTGGATCGTTCTCTCCTTTTTAATTCTATCAGTTAGTATTAGCAGACACTAGTCTTGTTTATGTGATCCCTTTGACTCTTAATCCTATCATTATGATCAATTGTGAACTGAAACTGATCACTTGGACTAGTGAGATGGCATTGGTACATGCCACATTGATGGTTGAATTGGAATCCCCTGGCATGTTTCTAACTCTATCATTTGGGGCAAGTCCGATTGAGCATGTGCCAAACTGTACATCTCCTCCCTCTCTTATTCCCACTCTCATATTTAACAGGGGTCACTTTTCAGTTAAATTTATACACCTAAGGATAATTGTGTGTTAATTAAAGAATTCAACCAATACTATTAAGTAGAACAAAAAATACTAAAAGGGATAAGTATTAAGTTGTTCCTCGACAGTCATGACAAGAGCTCATCAAGTCACTGTTTCTCATAGTGTCCATTTCACTTCAAGTTTCCTTTTCCCAAAATTAATTTATAGATTCAATGTGATACCAATCAAAATACCAAAGACATTCTTCTCAGATCTGGAAAAAATGATGCTGAAATTCATATGGAGGCACAGGAGACCTCAAATAGCTAAAGCAATCTTGTACAACAAAAACAAAGCCAGAGGCATCACAACACCAGATTTCAGGGTATACTACAGGGCAGTGATAATAAAACCAGCATGGTACTGGTACAGAAAAAGATGGATAGACCAATGGAACAGAATAGAAACACCAGAAATCAATCCAAACATCTACAACCAACTTTTATTTGATCAAGGAGCTAAAACCAATCCCTGGAGCAAGGACAGTCTATTCAACAAACGGTGCTGGGAAAACTGGATTTCCAAATGAAGAAATATGAAGCAAGACCCCTACTTTACACCTTACACAAAAATCCACTCAACATGGATTAAAGATCTAAATCTATGACCCGACACCATCAAGTTATTAGAGAACATCAAAGAAACCCTGCAAGACATAGGCACAGGCAAAGATTTCTTGGCACAGGCATTCAAAGACAAAATTAACAAATGGAATTACTTCAAATGGAGAAGTTTCTTTACAGCAAAAGAAACAGTCAGGAAAGTACAGAGGCAACTGACAGAATGGGAGAAATTATTTGCAAACTATGCAACTGATACAGGATTAATAACCAGAATCTACAGAGATCAAGAAACTCCACAACAAAACAAACAGCCCACTTAAGAGATGGGTCAAGGACCTCAATAGACATTTTTCAAAAGAGGAAATCCAAATGGCCAACAGACACATGACAAAATGTTCAGGATCATCACCAATCAGGGAAATGCAAATCAAAACCACAATGAGGTTTCACCTCACCTACTTAGAATGGCTTTCATACAGAAATCAACAAACAACAAATGTTGGTGAGGATGTGAGGAAAAAGGTACCATATTCCACTATTGGTGGAAATGCAACTGGCAAAACCACTATGGAAGACAGTTTGGTGATTCCTCAGAAATGAGAATATAGTCCTACCATATAACCCAGCCATTCCACTCCTTGGAATTTGCCCAAGGAAAATGACATCAGCAAATAAAAGAGTTATCTGCACCTCCATGTTTATTACAGCTCAATTCACAATAGCTAAGACATGGAATCAACCTAAATGCCCATCAACAGAAGACTGGACAAAGAAACCATGGGATACGTAGTCTATGGAATACTACACAATAGAAAAAATCAGGTCATTTGCAACAAAATGGATGTATCTGGAAAACATCATACTGAGTGAAATAAGCCAGTCCCTAAAGGACAAATACCATATGTTCTCCGTGATCTGTGACAACTAACAGAGCTCCTAAAAAGAAACATGTAGGCCAGTGCCACAGCTCTCTAGGCTAATCCTCTGCCTTGCGGCGCTGGCACACTGGGTTCTAGTCCAGTCGGGGCACTGGATTCTGTCCCGGTTTCCCCTCTTCCAGGCCAGCTCTCTGCTGTGGCCCGGGAGTGCAGTGGAGGATGGCCCAAGTGCTTGGGCCCTGCACCCCATGGGAGACCAGGATAAGCACCTGGCTTTTCTGCCATTGGATCAGCACGGTGCACTGGCCGCAGCGCACCGCAGCTGCGGCCATTGGAGGGTGAACCAATGGCAAAAGGAAGTCCTTTCTCTCTGTCTCTCTCTCTCACTGTCCACTCTGTCAAAATAAAAAAAAGAAACATGTAGATGTGAAATTGACACTATGAGAAGCAATGACCTGAACAGCCCTTGTCTTGACTGTGAAGGAATAGTATATTATTTTATTTATTATTTTTTTGACAATACTATTGGTTGAACTCTTTACTTAATATAGAATTAATCATAGGTGTATAAAGTCAATTGAAAATAGATCCCAGTAAAAAATAAGAGTGGGAATAAGAGTGGGAGGAGCTCTACAGTTTAGCACACATTCCCATGGACTTACTTCTAAAGGGTAAAGCTAAAAACTTGCCATGGGACTCCAAATCCCATTAAGCTGGGTGTTACTAATGCCATGTTAAAGTGATCATATTAAGTGTGCAATTGATAATATACATATATAGGATAAAGTGTCAAAGGTACCACATAAATAAGACCAAGTGTCTGATAATAACAATAGATAGAATTTTTTTCCTGTGCCAGTTCTTTTACTTTTTAGGAAACATTAATTTAATAAATAAAAATTTTGAAAGTACAACTTTCGGATTATAGCGGCTTTTCCCCCCCATAACCTCCCTCCCATCCGCAAATCACCCCATCTCCTACTCCCTCTCCCATCCCATTCTTCATTAAGATTCATTTTTAATTATCTTTATATACAGAAGATCAACTTAGTATATGATAAGTAAAGATTTCAACAATTTGTACCCACACAGACACACAAAGTATAAAGTACTGTTTGAAGGCAATTTTTACCATTAATTCTCATAGTATAACACATTAAGGACAGAGATCCTATATGGGGAGTAAGTGCACAGTGACTCCTGTTGTTAATTTAACAATCAACACTCTTATTTATGACATCAGTAATCACCTAAGGCTCTTGTCATGAGCTGCCAAGGCCAAGGAAGCCTCTTGAGTTCACAAACTCCAACCTTATTTAGACAAGGCCATAATCAAGGTGGAAGTTCTCCCCTCCCTTCAGAGAAAGGCACCTCCTTCTTTGATGGCCCCTTCATTCCACTGTGGTCTCACAGAGATGCTTCATGTAGAACATTTTTTGCCACAGTGTCTTGGCTTTCCATGCCTGAAATGCTCTTATGGGTTTTTCAGCCATACCAGAATGCCTTAAGGGCTGCTTCTGAGGCCAGAGTGCTGTTTAGGGCATTTGTCATTCTATGAGTCTGCTGTGTGGATTGCTTCCCATATTGGAACATTCACAATAGAATTAAAAAGGAGAGAAGGATCCAACATGGGAATTGGGATCCCCAGCAAACTCATAGAATGGCAAATGCCCTAAATAGCACTCTGGCCTCAGAATCAGCCCTTAAGGCATTCAGATCTGGCCATTATCAAGCATCTATTACTCATCTATGAACAGCTGGAGTTCCCAAAGGAAAGGACAGAGAATGAGATGATAAAAACATTTTTAAAAAAATATACTGAGACTTCTCCAAAACTACAGGTGGAAATATTACAAGAAGATGACCTTTAGGTACAACCCAAACTATTTAAAATCAAAGATAATGAGAAAATTTTAAAAGCAACCAAGGAAGAAAGATATGTTACACATAGGGCACTAATAATAAAAATGATGGTAGACCTCCTATGAAAACTAGTAAAAGATAGCAGAATGGCTTAAAGGGCTAAAAAAGGAAAAAAAAAACTCAAAATCCAGCAAAAATGTTCTTCAAATAGGAAGGTGAAATAAACATATTCTCAGATAAACAATCCAGAGAGTTTGTTACCATTAGAAACAAGTTACATAAAACATGCTACAGAGACTTCTTCAGGCTGAAGAGAAATGATACCAGCTGATAACTCATGGGTCAAACAAAGGAATCACAAGATAAATCAGAAAAAAAATTTCAAACTAAATGATAGCAAAAACACAACAGCTCAAACTTTGTGAAATACAGCTAAAGTACATAGAAAGAAATTTATAATGTGAAAGGTTAACATTGGAAAAACAGAAAGCTCTTTCAAAAGCCTAAGTTTAAGATGCTACATGAAGAATAACTTCAACTCAAAATATGTAAAGAAAAAATTTTTAAAAGAATGGAAATCAATGAAATGGAAAACAATCTATAGAGAACACAAAACTAAAAGTTGGAAACTCAAAAACTTAGTAAAATTAACAAATCTCGAAAAAGAACAAAGGCAATAACAAATATCAGGAATGAAAAACTGAGAATGTTATTAAATTTTTTATTTCAATAAATTACACAACCTAGATAAAATAGCTTGGAAAATGAAACATAAAAAAGAAATTCAAAAATTTAAATAGTCTTAGATCAATTAAAGAAACTGAATTTATAACTGAAAGTCTTCTAAGAATAATTGGATCTGAACTGCTTCCCTAGTGAATTTTATCATTTATATAATTTTTAAGAGATTTACTTATCCATATTTAATTATTTATTCAAAAGGAAGAACGACAGATAGAGAGGGAGAGTCAGAGAAAGAGAACAATCTTCATCCTTCGGTTTACTCCCCAGTGGCCACAAGAGACAGGGCTAGGCCAGGCTGAGGCCAGGAGCCTGAAATCCATCCAGGTGTCCCACGTGTGTGGCAGGGGCTCAGTTACTTAGGTTATCTTCTGTTGCCTTCCCAGGTGCATTAGTGGGAAGCTGGATAGGAAGTAAAACATCCAGGACTCGAAGCAGCTATCATATGGGATGCAGCATTGTAGGTGGCAGCTGAACCTATTGCACTACAGAGCTGGCCCCTCTATCAAACATTTAAAGAAGAAACAACAAAACTCCTACCTAAACTCCTTCCAAAAACACAAGATGAAGACATCCTCCTCAGCTAGTTTTACGATGCCAACACCAAACTGATACCAAAATCCGACAATGGCATCACAAGAACGGAAATATACAAACAATATATTTCATGAACATAGATCCAAAAACCTGAAAAAATACTAGCAAAGAAAATCCAAAATTACTTCATTCCATCTAGAAAAAAAAATTTGACAAATGTAATGCCTATTCATCAAAAAAAAAAAGTGTCAAACTAGGAAAAAAAGGAACACCTTGAATGTAATGAAAATCATTTATGAAAAACCTACAACTAAAAATCATCCTGAATGCTAAAAAAGAGAAGTCTTTACCACCTCCAAACATAAACCTATTTCTAAGTTCACCTGCTCTTACCTAAAGTGTAGCTGAGGGACAGGTGTTTGGTGCAGCAGTAAAGGTGCTGCTTTATCAGAATGCTGAAGTTTGAGTCCTGCCTCCACTCTAACTCCAGCTTCCTGCTAATGCGTACCCTGAGAGGTAGCAGGATATGGCTCAAGTGACTGGGCCCTGGACTGGAGGTCTGGATTGAGTTCTGGGCTCTTGGTTTCAGCCTGGGCTGGCCCTGGCTATTGCAGGCATCTGGGGAGAAAATCAGCACATGCAAGATCTTTCTGTTTGTCTCTGTCTCTCTTTGCCTTTCAAATAAAAATGAAAAAGATATTTAGAAAAAGAAAATAAAGTGTAGGTGAGCCTTCTTCTTCAAGTGCAAGCCTGGATTTCCACTCTAGTACCAGGCAACAGTATCATCTCCGGTTTCTTCTTCTCCTATCCTACAGAACTTTATTCTAGGAACAAAAATCAGTTGCTGATGCTTGCATGCAACCTGCACCTTAGTGCTAGATGGAAAGTCAAGGTCTAGGAAATGATAAGAGAATAGTGCACATCTGGAGTAAGTGTGGTGGCCCACTGATGGAAGGGAAGGAGCCACTGTCTGTCATGCACATCCCACACCTGATACCACACGTTCTCGGGAAGCCCTCTGAAACCACGACTGCTTTCCCTCCCTACAAACCCTTTGATATAGCTGGATGCCCAGTCAGTTTTCTCACAGAATAAATTAAAATGAGAGAGGAAAAAAAGTGACAGACTCTGTGCCTGAAATGTAGATTTCTCTTCTAGATTTCCTGTGTTTGCCCAGAGACACGATCTGCACATTATTAATCTCCTCCGTATATGATTAAGCCTCAGCTGGGCTCTTCCTGAGTTATGCTCTGACAGCTCTATGAATAGATAACATAGGATTTTCCAATGGGATCAGACAAGGATATGTTTTGGCCCCTTTTCTTCTGGATGAGCCAACAGTAGGCCCCCCTGCTGGGAAGAACAGCAAACCACATTGTGCTCTGTATGCAAATGACAGTTTTATAAACAGATTAGTAGTGAGTTTCCGGCTTCTCTCCAGTTGTTGGCAGAAAGACGTGTAGCTTGATTACTCCAGCGCCGAAGCTATCATTTTAAAAAGATGCTCCCAAAAATTCTATGCCCATTACCTCATTTGTTTATAATTTGCAACTAATCTGTCCTGAACTATAGGCTTCTTGTTTTATTTATTTTCAATATTTTTATTTATTATTATTTATTTTTATTATTTTTTACTTTTTATTGTTTATTTTAAATATTTTGTAGTATAAATCTGTGGAAGCATGCTCCCTTGGCTAGAAATTTAGGGCTGTATCTTTCTTTACATCTTTCCATCTTCCTTCTCTCTTCTTCTGGCAGTAGAGCAAAGCTCTGGCTTGCAAGGGTGCTAAACCCAAAAGGAGCAGATACCAATAAAAGCGAATGCAAACAGCAAGTGATGGCCTAGAATGATGGAACCCAAGGTGCTGGGATGAGGGAGGGAGTGAGCCCACACAAACTGAAAGTAGGAGAAAAGTGAATGTTACTGAAATAACAAATGTGAAAATACAACTGAGTGCGCTATCACTTCTGGGTTCTATATAAGCTAAGAATCTAAGAGTCTTGTCATATATTCACCTGGGCCTGGGCCTTTCAATTCCATGGAAAATACAAAGCATTTGAGAGTTATTCTTCCAAATTGAGAGTTATCAGAAGGAGGCACAAGGCATCTCCAATTATATTTAAAAACATAGTAATCCATAAGTCGTACTTTGGAAATTTATATGCATTAAATAAAAGTTTAAAAATAAATAAATAAATAAATAAATAAATCTTTAAAAAATAAAAAAAAAACATAGCTTGTTGGGGTTTGCATCTCAAGAAGCCACTGACAATCACACTGAAACAAACTCATTTTTCTACACATTTTTTCTTTTAAGTATCTTTATTTCATTTGTATCAATGTACAGATGTTTGTTTTATGTAAGCATTTTATCTGAAATTTCCATTTAAACTTATTAATAGGGAGCCATAATTTTAATTAGAAATAAAATCTGTATGATTTATATTCATGGATATCTGATCTCTCAGAGCTGATGCACATCGTTGCAAAATGTTTAAGTGCTTGAATAAGAATTCTGCTTATACAGTGGAATATTATTCAGCAATAAAAATGAAGTACTAATAACATGCTACCATGTAGAAAAATCCTGAAAACATTGTGCTAAGGGAAAGAAGTCAGTCACAAAAGAACACATATTGGATGATTCCATTTACATGTAATGCCCAGAATAGGGAAACCTATGCAGATGGAAACAGATTAGTGGTTGCTCAGGCCTGGGGAATTGGGGAATTGAGGATGACAGCCAAAGAGTCAGAGGTATCTTCTTGGACTAATAAAAGCATTCTAAAATTGATTGTGAAGATGGATGGATGGATGGATGACTTTGTGGATATACTAAAAGCCATTGAAGAATACACTTTAGCAGATTAAATATATAGGATTTGAATGCTGTCACAATAAAGATATACAAAAATTCTGCTTACTTTGCCTTAACCTTCTCACTAAAGCAATCCCATTCCTCCTCATATCAAAGATCCCATTATGTAGTATTCTTTAACATGTTTTTGATATAAAATATATATTTGGGGGTGTTCGCAATGAAGAGTGAAATTAGACACCAACATCATTTCCATTAATTTGCCATGTTTCTTTAAAAGACCTCTGCTTTATTTACTCTGACAGGACAATTTTCTATAGAGAGACATGGAGAAAACTGAACTTAATCTTTTCACATAAGGTCTTGCACATTTGTTGCTAGGTTATTTGGAGATATTTTTCAGTTTTGTTGCTATGGAAACTATTTTTTCATTAAAAATTAGATTTTCTACTTATCATGGGACCGTAGGAATGAAACTGAGTTTTGTGTATTCACCACGTATCTAGCAACCTTGTTAAACTCTGTAAACATTTGCAGACTCTTGATATTTCTGTCAATAATAATAGTTTTATTTCTTCCTCCCACACTTGTGATTTCATTTTCTTGCTTTATCGCCTGTCTAGGATGTTTAGTTTCATATTGAACTGAAGTACTGAAGTCATGGTGTGGGTTTTATTGTCTTGAATTTCAAACCTTTTACCCTTAAGAATGTTGTCTGCTGTTGGCTTTTAGTAGACAACTTTCTTCTAGTTTGCTAGGAGTTTTCATTATGAATGGGCATTAGTGTGTTAAACTCATTATCCCTAAATTCCTTTAAGTATGTGCCATAAGGGTTTTTCCTAAATAGTATTTTTCTAAGATATCAGAAGAGATATTTGTGAAAATGCTCAAGTCAATACAGATGAAAGCTATTGGTTACAGACAGTTGGAAAGTTTTGACTATCAACTTTAATCTCTCTACACTCAACACCGAAGTAACCACTCCCATTCCCCATGGCCTAAGGCATGATGGACTAATGTTTCTCCAATTTAATTCCTGAGCCTCTCTCAACACCAGACTCATATAGCTGAAGCCAACCTGACATTTCCATTTAGATCTATAATAAGCATCTCAAATTTAACCTCTCTCTCTCTCTCTCTCTCTCACCCAATCCCAAAACCCTTTGTAGAATACACACACACACACACACACACACACATCACTTTTGTTTTCACTTAAACAATCAGCTGATTCCTCACAGCACAGCTTTCTTTTCAACCCCCAGACGTGTTGGTTTAGAACGTGTGAACATCCTCCCCCCTCAAAAGTCAATGACGCGATCTCACTACCCAGATGAAAATCCATCAGGCTGGTGGCTGAAGATGTAAACACTTATGAGTTGCAAATGACAAAGTGTGCTTTCCTCCTGAATCTGAAACAATCTCAACGTGCCTGAGAATTTTTTCTTGAAAACTGTGGATGATGGGACACAAAGATCCTGACCCACTGGGGCCTCAGACCTGTCACATGGTATACTGCAGGCTCTTCTTCAAGGATTACATTTTTCAAGGTCCAAGGCTTTCAGACACAAGAGAGCAACAATTGAGTAGACAAAGAGCTGGTCAACTCCGATCTAGATTAATGGCACACAGCTTGGAGGGACTTGGGAGGGAAGGATGCAGGCAGGGAGTTAATGAGAACAACAGGAGCTGAGGTTTGACAGCACTGCCCTGCTGCCCCACCTGGCATACTGCAACCCTGCACAGACCATGGCACGATACTACAGCCTGCAGCGTGACAGCCCTGGTGGACCCCTGTGACAGCTCCTGCCAGCCCCTGTAGAATCCCCAGCTGGAAAGCCCACTCGGTGTCATCCAAACCCCCTTCTATGCACCACCCAAATCACCCCCTTTCCAAGTAGTAGAAACTGCAAGTTCCATGTCATATTGGTACCATATCCAGTATGACTGCAGATTGTGTCTTAATGACTTAAGTCATTATAATGTCGTTATAATAAAATTACCATGGCTGACACTTCCACTCCCATCATACACCTGATGCCATGACACTTATGAGAGTTCAAAAAAGAACACAGAAATGGGAGCCACTCAAGCCCCACCTCCAACACTGTCCTATTTAAATATTCAATGAGGCCCTGCCCTAGACACCTCCAAAGAGTATAAAAGGACAGTTCCAAACTTTGTAAAGGTCAACTCATTCTCTTAAGAGTTTGCCCACACTCATTCTGGAGTGTGTACTGCTTCACTTTAAATCTTGCCTTTATCTATGGCTCTTCCTTGAATTCTTTCTGGCATGGAGATAAGAACCTGGATGAGGCTGGCCAGGGGGTCACAACACAACCACTTCTGCAGCTGACTGACAATGGTGAAACCAGGGGCTGGAGGAGCTTGAGATGAAACTGAGAGATGCCTCCTTTCCATTGCCAGGACATGTGTCTGCCTGTTGGGCTCGAGATCCTGAGTAACCTCAGTTTTGAATCCTTTCCTTGGAGACCACTGTCCAATCTGACCACTTCCCACCATCTGGACTGCTGTAGTCCTCAACCCAACCTCCTCACAATCTCCCCAGATGTTTAGAGCAGCCCCCTCAGCGTCCCCAGGATCTCCCTCGGCCCCACAGTCCAGCTTGCACATAGCAAGCAATGCTATCCCACAGTCCACAAAACACATCCTGTTGCCTCTCTGCTTAAAATCCCCACCCCTACTGGTGTTTAAAAGTCACAGATCCTTGGCCGGCGCCGCGGCTCGCTTGGCTAATCCTCCGCCTATGGCGTCAGCACCCTGGGTTCTAGTCCCGGTTGGGGTGCCAGATTCTGTCCCAGTTGCTCCTCTTCCAGGCCAGCTCTCCGCTGTGGCCCAGGAAGGCAGTGGAGGATGGCCCAAGTGCTTGGGCCCTGCACCCCATGGGAGACCAGGAGGAAGCACCTGGCTCCTGCCTGCAGATCGGCACAGCACGCCGGCCATAGCAGCCATTTGGGGGGTGAACCAACGGAAGAAAGACCTTTCTCTCTGTCTCTCTCTCTCACTGTCTAACTCTGCCTGTCCAAAAAAAAAAAAAAAAAGTCACAGATCCTTAGTTGTGCAGCCCCTAAACGCTCTGGAAGGGACGGACCTAGAAATACATTTACATGATACAAGTATGTTGTAAAATCTGCAAAAGGGAGATACTTGAAAAGTAAGTGCTTCATACACATACACACACACACACACACACACACACACTTCTAGTTTTTGTTTTTCCAGGACAAGACGCTTCTACTCTATTTGCACTGAAGCCATATGCAACCACTCTGACACTATAAAATGCTACCAATCTCAAGATCTGGAGGAAAACTAACTGGAAAGCACATTATGCAGCTGATGGCCAGGGAAAGACACCCAGAGAGTCCTTAGGAACTGTGCTTTCATTCACCCAAATGCAATCAGGTCTGGAGGGCCCTCGTCTCATTAAGCAATCAAGAATCCACAACAAACCTTGTTCAGGGCAGTCTAACTCTCAGATATGCACTGCCTTTATAACGTTTCGCTTCCATTACTATGAAAGTTTTGGTGATAATTCCCATCTTATATGAATGAAAATACTTCATAACATATTTGAATGATCCTTTATAAAATAGGCTGCTCTTCCCTTGCTTTCAAACAGCAAGGATTTCCAGGTTGGTTGATTTTTGTACAGAAAATGGAACACTAGGATCTTCTTGGTCCCAACACATCATCCCCACATGAGTTTCCTATTTGTATAACCACAACTTGACACTTATACTAAGGCATTACTGATTGACAGCCACATGAGACCACAGATCATTAAATTCAGTGGTTATTTTTAAAATAAAGAAATTGGCTGAAGAAAAATGTCTTTATATGCATGACCATAAAAATTCTCAAACTCATGTTTTAAAAGATAACATTACAAGTGTCTGTCTCATTGACATTTTTTTTTCCAGAGGCATCTATCCTACTCTGCTTTCCAAAAAAAAAAAAGAAAAAGAAAAAAGAAAGAAAGAAAATCATGTATTGTTTTTTCAACCTCTCACATGGAACTGCTAAAGTTATACCAACTGAAATGAAGAGCCAGGTTTTGCTTTACAATCTACCTGTTTTATACCCAGATTTCTGGACTCCAAATTCATCAGTGAAATACCCTCCTAGGAGGGTTGCTTTGGGGAAGGACTGTAGAAGGGTGAAACCCCAACTTTTTGCATTACATACAACCCTATACTGTGCATTTGCACTGCAAACATTGCTACTCAGTACGGGTGGTGGAGCAGCTGCATCTGCCACACCTTCTATGAAGCTTGCTGGGAATAAGGAACCCGCAACCCCACCCCAGACATACAGAACCAGGATCTGCCTTTGACTGCAGCGCCAGATGATTCATGTGGACATTACCACATGACAGGTGCTGTCTTAGGAAATGAAGCCTTATTATTAATGTTCTTAATTTTAAAGGCTGTGCACTTTCCTCTCGGAAGATAACAAGGTCAGAAAAGCATCAGAGGGATGAAGGGCTTCCACGCGGTCTCTGGTTCAGCTCCTTTAGTGCTCCCGAGAACGGCTCAGAGCTACAATCTGGCAGTTTTGAACACCTCTCCCAAGTTCAGAGACCTTTGATGTGCTTTCAGCAAAGATGCCCACAAATCAAGTCCCTAAAAAGGGCTTGGCAGCCCAGCAAATCTTTGTAGGTTATACTTTGGTTTTGGTCTTGTTTGCTTTTTATTCTTTGTGCTTGGTTTTGTTTTGTCCCGCAGTGCTTCCCCTTTGCACCGTCCTCTGAAAAACTGAGTCTCTGATTCCTCCAGGGGGCAGGCATTCTCCACAGTGCTGCAGCAGGGATGGCCACGGTGGTAGCATCCGTCATAGACTCATCGGTGCAGATAGGAACTTCTAAGGGTTTAGTCAACTATTCAAACAGGTCTTTTTAAAAATTTTTTTAACCAAATGTTTTTTATTTATTTGAAAATCATAGAAAAAAGGAGAGAGAGAGAGAGAGAGAGAGAGAGAGAGAATCTCCCATTCAGTAATTCACACCCAAATGCCCACAACAGCCAAGGCATAGTCAAGCCAACGCCAGGAGCCTGGAACTCCATCCAGGTCTGCCAGGTGTTTGACCCACGTACATTCACCATCACCTGGTGCCTCCCAGGATACCCATAAGCAGGAAGCTGGAATGGAGAGTAGAGCCAGATCTCAAACCCAGGCACTCTTACATAGTGTGCAGACGCATCCCTCAAACTAGCTTTAACACTGGAATTGGCTTGGCTTTTTGTTGTCTTGTTTTGTTTTTCTTTGATGTGACATGCCCCGTTGCAAGATGACTGGTCCATATACTAAGCACATTAACTTATGCTACATTAACCCCAGGGACTAAGAATAGGCTTGGATTCTGAACATATCCAAGGATCCCTGAACTCTCAAAATTCATTTAGGCTCCTGTCCCTCTGCTTTGTGCTTCTGACAGACAACACTCCACCAAACCTTCCTGTAACATAACACACTTAGCATATTTTACTAAAATCACTAAACTGGTAATGTTTGTTCCTCATTACGTTGTGGCCTGTGTGAAGACAGGGATAACCTTAACCATATATGTGCCACAGGTATCCATAACAGTGTCTGGCAAATAAGGTCCTTAAGAATGAGTGAAGGAATGAATAAATGATGCCAATCAACAAAGATATGGAGGAACTGAAAGCAGGACAGGTGGTATAAACAACAGTTTGCTTTCCAAGCATGAAATGCTACATAAAAACAGATGGAGCATAATATTTTTAATTTGACCCCATTTATTCAGGATTTGTAAAACATACCTTTTGATTGGACTCTATTTTGTGCTTTTTTACTGTCTTTGAAGAAGATTCAATGAGACAGAGATTTATTTGACTAGGCTGCAATTTAGGAAGCCCTGGCTTATTTGCCATGGAGAGGGCGAACTATCAGTTATGCTTAAGCAGTCAGCCAAACCTAAAAGGTCTGTTCACGGAAACAGAAATTGTGACCAGCAAAATTCCTTCCTATGATGAAAAGAAATAAAACTTCATTTCTTATAAAATTCTAACTAAACTTTCTCATAAATGGGGTTGATTTTCCCTCAGAGAACTCGCATTTCAGAAATTATTATAAGAAAAGTGACATTTCCAGTGGAAGCAAATGGATGGTTTAGTGGCTCGTGGAACTGGAGTTTTCCTTCTTGGGTTTTGAGTATCCTCATAATGATCCTCAAGTTCTACCCTATTTTGGAGCCTTGAGAACCAGTGACCAAAATGTGTGTCCAAAAAAAAAATCCAAGTTCCTGCCCCATAGTATGAAATATACCTTGGTAAGACATTGAACTCTCCCATCGTTGACACATCATCAGTTGGAATCCCAACTGGAAACTAGAAAATTGAGTCAATCTTAACAAAGAAACTGTTGACAAAGATGTGGCAGAGTTAAAGGAAACCAACGGGGATGGTGAAGTATCCAAGGGCTAACCATGTAACAAGGGGAGCTACACCACACCTAGACCCGAAGAAAGAGGTTACTGGAATCAGAAGAGGACTACAGCTCTAGATACGGGACACAGTGACAGGCAGGTGCTCTGGCTCTTTGAGAAGGAACATAACCTCTGCCCACCCACTGCCCTGCAGGAAGAGAGACTGTAGCATAAGTGGACTCATCTCACTCTTTTGTGATCCTTGGCTCTCGTATCAGTGCCCTCCATTGACCTGAGCCAACAGGAAGTCAAAGGGCAACAGAGCCAGGGTGATGCAACCTGGCTATGGAACGATCCCCATAGGGCATGAAGCTGGTGGGAGGGCAGAAAGTGGATCTGAGGAGTGATTCAGGGAATATTCACCACGCACATCTTTTGCAAAACACTTCAAACTGCAAACTAGGAACAGTCCTCAACAGTCCATGGAAAATACATACAGTGAAAAATTCTGCAAGCATTGCAATTTTTTTACACCAAAATAAACTTATTTTTAATTCCACTTTCCACAAACTTTCTGAACTCCCATCATATTTATTCATGATTTTTTTGCTATAAACATTCCTGAAAATTAAGATAAAAATGATAACAATAAATCTGTCAATAACAATGACATCTTGTAGTTCATAATGTTATTATACAGGAATATAAGATTCCTAGACTCACTCGCTCAAAGATACAGCACAGACAAGTTTTTCACACTCTCTCCCTGACAGCAAAGAGCTAATATTCTCAAATCACTGACTCTCTGTCAAAAGAATAAAATTTTAGGGCCGGTGCTGTGGTGTAGTAGGCTAAGCCTCCGCCTGTGGTGCTGGAATCTCATATGGGCACTGGTACATGTCCCAGCTGCTCCTCTTCCAATTCAGCTCTCTGCTTATGGACTGGGAAAGTAGTAGAAGACGGCCCAAGTGCTTGGGCCCCTGCACCAATGTGGGAGACCTGGAGGAAGCTCCTGGTTCCTGGCTTCAGATAGGCCCAGTCTTGGTCAATGTGGCCATTTGTGGATTGAACCAGCGGATGGAAGACCTTTCTCTCTGTCTCTCCCTCTCTGTGTCTGTAACTCTGCCTCTCAAATAAATAAAATCCTTTAAAAAAAAAAGAGTAAAATTTTTATTAAGCCAATGGACAACCCTAAAAGGTGATATATACCTCATCAGCTCTTCTTTGGCTTTTGAATTTCTGAGTAAGAAGGGGGTTCAGGGAGGCCCAGGGTTAGAATATTGAGAAATGAATGGACAAGTCATGGGAGAAATCTGAGTGGAGGGAGGGGCTGGCTTCATACCAGGTTCACACAGGAAGTGACACTGACAGACAAACTGAAAACCTGCACACAGAAGAATAGTCTGGAAGCAAGAGATGTAGGGAAGAAAAGAACAGCCACAATCACCTTTGCTCTCTGTGGCTTTGTGGATGCTAATGTCAACTAAACAGAACTAAGCAGGGATTAAAGCAGCACCAGCATAAAGATACTTGCTCATCCCAACACACACACACATGCACACACACACACAGCACAGGTGTGCCATCTGTCTGCAAGATTGCTCGCTCACTACAAGGCATTTTTTAACAGGAGGTATTGCAGATTTATAAGGAAATCGTATAACATAAAAAATCCAATCTAAAGGCATTGTCAGGGTGGGCATTTGGTGCAGCAATTAAGACATCGCCTGGGATACCCACATCCCATCTTGCAGTGTTTGGTTCAAGTCCTGGCTATTCTGCTCCTGATGCAATTTCCTGCTAGTGTGCACCCTGGGAGGCAGCAGATAATGGTCCTAGCAGTTGGTCTCTGCCATCCATGTGGAGATCCAGATTGAGTTCTGGGTTCCTGAATTCAACATGGCTCAACTCCTATTGTTGCAGACATTTGGGGAGTAACAAGAATACGGGAGATCTGTGTGTGTGTGTGTGTGTGTGTGTGTGTGTGTATGATGTGTATCTGTGTCTTCCTTTCAAATAAATAAATAATAATAAATTCAACGTCTTTCTCCATCACTGTCTCCATCCCTTCTATTTACTCTTTGGCACACAGCAGGTTTGGATAGAATTACCACTCTCTGAAAACGTATAGTAAATGGAAAGCTTTCAACATGCTTAGATTCTATATGAACAGGTGTTTTTTTAAGAAAAGGAAATATTTGGGCCGGCGCCGCGGCTCACTAGGCTAATCCTCCGCCTAGCGGCGCCGGCACACCGGGTTCTAGTCCCGGTCGGGGCGCCGGATTCTGTCCCGGTTGCCCCTCTTCCAGGCCAGCCCTCTGCTGTGGCCAGGGAGTGCAGTGGAGGATGGCCCAGGTGCTCGGGCCCTGCACCCCATGGGAGACCAGGAAAAGCACCTGGCTCCTGGCTCCTGCCATCGGATCAGCGCAGTGCGCCGGCCGCAGCGCGCCGACCGCGGCGGCCATTGGAGGGTGAACCAACGGCAAAGGAAGACCTTTCTCTCTGTCTCTCTCTCTCACTGTCCACTCTGCCTGTCCAAAAAAAAAAAAAAATAAAAAATAAAAAAATAAAAAAAAGAAAAGGAAATATTTATAAGCAAATAGCAGATAAGTATATTTCAGAGAAAAAAGTATAATAAATACAAGAATTTTTCTCTATATATTCGAAGAAAGTATGACTCCCTTAAAAATAAGCATGGAGGGGGGCCGGTCCCATGGCACAGTAGGTTAATCCTCCACCTGTGGTGCCAGCATCCCATATGGGTGCCGGTTCTAGTCCTGGTTGTCCCTCTTCCAATTCAGCTCTCTACTATGGCCTGGGAAAGCAGTAGAAGATGGCCCAAGTCCTTGGGCCCCTGCACCTGCATGGGAGACTGGAAGGAAGTACCTGGCTCCTGGCTTCAGATCAGCGCAGCTCCAGCTGTTGCGTACATCTGGGGAGTGAACCAACGAAAGGAAGACCTTTCTCGCTGTCTCTCCCTCTCACTGTCTGTAACTCTACCTCTCAAATAAATAAATAAAATCTTTAAAAAAAATAAGCATGGGAGTGGGTATTTTGGTGCAACAGGTTAAGCTACCACTTGTAACAATGCATTCCATGTGAGCACCCATTTGTGTCCTGGCTGCTTCACTTCTGATCCAGCTCCCTGCTAATGTGCCTGGAAAGGCAGTGGAGGACGCCCCAAGTAATTGGGGCCCAGCCAACCACCTGGGAGACATGGATGAGGCTCGCGGCTCCTGGCTTCAGCATGGCCCAGCCCTGGCTATTGCAGCCATTTGAGTAGTGAATCAACAGATGGTTCACCCCTTCTATCACTCCTTCTCTGTCTCAGTAACTCTGCCTTTCAAGTGTGAAGAGGGCTAGTAGAGTCAGGAAATAAATTGATGATAAGAATAAAACCATTGCAAACATGAAAACTTCGTAAGAATCAAACAGGAGCTGGTGCTGTGGCATAGTGGGTAAAGCCACCACCTACAGTGCCAGCATCCCATATGGGCGCTGGTTCAAGTCCCGGTTGCTCCACTTCCAATCCAGCTCTCTGCTATGGCCTGAGAAAGCAGTAGATGATGGCCCAAGTCCTTGGGCTCCTGTACCCATGCAGGAAACCCAGAAGAAGCTCCTGGCTCCAGGTTTCAGATCGGCACAGCTCCAGCCATTGCAGCCAACTGGGGAGTGAACCATTGGATGGAAGACCTCTCTCTCTCTCTTCCTCTGTGTGTGTGTGTGTGTGTGTAACTATGACTTTCAAATAAATATTTAAAAAAACAAGAATCAAACAAATATTGCTAAAAACACAAAGTTAATTACCTAGAGGACAGATTTTAAATGCAATAAAAAACTTCTGAGAAAAATCAAAGAAATAAATAAAAACAGTTTAAAATTAATCACTTAGAGGATATAATTATTAGATAACAGAACAAATGGTTCTGTTTTCACTGAAAGTCCAGAAGAAAGTATAGAAAACAAAGGAAAATGTAACATTTCAGATCAAAGGAACTACCATTTTTCAGGAAAAATAAACACAAGAACTTGCAGTGAGAAATACCATGGAGAAGTTATAAAGTTTTGGGTATATAAAAGTAATTCTATCAGCACCAAGGCCAGAAACCAAAACATAAAAATTACAGACATATGGAGGAGGGAAAGCAAGCTAACTACACAGAAGAAACAATCAGACTCACTCAGACTTTGCCAGAGCATTAGGCAATGCCAAAACACAATGCAAGAATTTCTTCTAAAAAATGTGATTTGTTTAAAAAGATTTATTTATTTCATTGGAGAGGAAGAGTTAGAGAGAGAGACAGAGAGAGGGAGAGACAGAGACAAAGAGATCTTCCATCTGTTGGTTCACTCACCAAACGGCTGCAACATCTGAAGTTGGGATGATCCAAAGCCAGGAGCCAGGAGTTTCTTCCAGGTCTCCCACATGGGTCCAGGGCCTCAAGCAATTGGGCTGTCTACCCAGGCGCATTAGCAGGAAGCTGGATTGGAAGTGGAGCATCCAGAGCTAAACCAGTATCCATACAGGAGGCCTGTGTCACCAGGTGGCAGCTTTACCTACTATGCCACAGCGCCAGCCCCAACACAATTCCATAATTTTATGCACATCCAACTTATTGTTCATGGAAACAAGAAACATTCAGAATTTAACACCTCTGTGCTCTGTTTGAAAATGCTTTTCCAACTAAACAGTAATTCCAAACACAAAGCTCAAAGAAGAGCATGCCATTGAGGGCAGGGCTTGGGGGTGATCTGATTCCATTGAGCTCCATGGCTAACACTAAGCCCAGAAAACCTGGTTCTGCCTCAAGACCTTTGCAAATGCTCTTCTGTCCTCTGCCTGACTCACCCCCTAATTTTTTCTCAAGCTCAGCACCACAGAAACCTGTTCTCTAACAATTCTGTCCAAAAGAACCCTTCTCACCACTCCAGTGTTTGCTTTCAGTCCCAGCATCTATCCTTGTCTGATAGTACAGGGTACTTGTATCTGTATGGTCTGCCTGCTCTCCTAGAAGAGATGCTGCATGAGGGTGGACCTCTGTCTTTTCTTCCATCCACTGCTATATTCTCAATGCTTGGAAGGGTGCCTGGGAGGAAGAAGGCACTCAAAAACTATCTGTTGATGGAATGGAATGAAGTTCAAAAATCTCACAAGTTAAAATACCTAGAAGATGGGACTGGCACTGTGGCATAGCGGGTAAAGCCTCTGCCTGCAGTGCCAACATCCCATATGGGCTCTGGTTCGAGTCCTGGCTATTCCACTTCCAATCCAGCTCTCTGCTGTGGCCTTGGATAGCAGTAGAAGATGGCCTAAGTCCTTGGGCCCCAGCACCCACATGGGAGGCCCAGAAGAAGCTCCTGGCTTTGGATTGGCACAGCTCCAGCCGTTGTGGCCAACTGGGGAGTAAACCAGCAGATGGAAGACCTCTCTCTCTCTCTCTCTCTCTTCCTCTCTCTCTCTCTCTCTGCCTCTCCTTCTCTCTGTGTGTAACTCTGACTTTCAAATAAATAAATAAATCTTAAAAAAGATACCTAGAAGATGGAAAGCTGACAACATAAGAACAACAAATGGCAAGTGGAAGGTGAGGTGATGGGCATTCAGGCCCTCAATGCTGAGAGTAAGGAATCAATCGATCAAGTCTAATTTAACCAAAACAATTACTGGATCACTTTGCATAGTTAATGAGATATTTTGCTTAGCCTCTGTCAGTGATTCAGTATCTTCTGGAATCGAGATCAATGTTTGCATTTTATGGCTCAATGGTGCAAGCCGAGTTACTGACAAAGCAGTGGGGGAAAAAACATCACAAACTGTGACCAAGGTAGAGTGATCACGTAAAGTCAGACTGCTCAGCGGCAGGTGCTGTAGTGCAGTGGGTTAAGCTGCTGCTTCGGACATCCACATCCCATACCGGAAGGCCTTGGATCAAGTCCCACCTCTACTTCCTACCCAGCTTCCTGCTAATGTGGACCCTGGGAAGCAGCAGGTACTGGCCCACATACTTGGGTTCCTGCTATCCCATGGGAAACCTGGATGGATTTCCTGGCTTCTGGCTTGAGCCAGCCCTGGTTGTTGCAGCATTTAGGGAGTGAACTAACAGATGAAAGATCTTTTGATCAACATTGCTCTCTCCCTCTATATCTATCTCTCTGTTTCTCCCTCTCTCCATCTTTCTCCTTTCATTAAATAAGTAAATAAATGTTTTTATAAAAAAAGTTGGACTAGTCAAGTACAAACATTCAGATATAACCATGGCTAGCATCTTTAAAGATTTGGGGAAACGGGCTCTCAAATGTTTGCTGGTAATGATATAAAGTGATACAACATTTTTTAAGGCACTTTGACACTAACTAGCAAAATTTATAATGTACATATTCACATACCCAGCAGCTCCATTTCTCGAAAAGGACAGTCAGATTCATTTTCAGGATTTACAAGCATGTTCATTGCATAAAAGAAAAAATGGAAACAAACCTAAATTTCCATCAAGGAGAGGTTGGTTAATTATATTCCAAAGGCAAGTTCTAAGCAGCTAATAAAAGTAAATGAAGAAAATGTGTATATATTCATGTGCAAGGACACTTCAAAAAGTTCACAGAAAACAGAATCAAGAATAAGTTTATTTTGGTGCAAAAACATTTGAAATCGATGCATAATTTCATGATATGCATGATATGCATGTTTCATGAAATTTTGCAGACTCTCTCATGGAAAAGTACACACAATCTAAAATGAAGTAGAAAAAGTCACAGCTACTCCGCTTCTTATCCAGCTCCCTGATAATGCAGAAGATGGCCCAATGACTTAGGTCCTTGCCACTCATGTGGGGAACCCAGATGGAGTTCCTAGCTCCTGGTCTTCAGCCTGGCCCAACCCTGGCTGCTGTGGCCATGGAGGGAGTGATCCAGAGGATGGATGATCTCTTTCTCCACATCTCTCTGCCTCTGTTACTCTGCCTTTTGAATAAATAAATTGAAAAAAATAAAATCTAAAGTCTCCACCCAGACTACCCTGTACTCTCTGGTCTATTCTTGCCTGGTTCTTCAACATCATCTCTGGATCGTCTCATTCCCAAATTTGCAGCCACATTAATCTTCTTTCAGTTCTTTAAAACTGTCGGGATGTCTCCTGCCTCAGGACCTTAGCACATGATGGTATCTCAGCCCAAAATGCTTTTTTACTCTGCTTCTCACCTAGCCAACTCCTAGTCACCCTTTAGCTCTCACATTAAAGATCAGTTTTCCAAAGACGCTTCTCTGACTGCCTCTCTAATCTACCCTGTGTCCTCTTCCTATTATTTTCCCTGCATTATTTCCCTTCATGACATCTATGGCAACTTTTATTTCATATTCACCTGTATTTACTGGCTATACATCTATCCCTTCATCAGACTAGGAATTCCACATGGGGGAATTATGACTGCTTTGCTGACCTGTGCTAATCGCAATAAGTATTTGCTGATTTGATGAAAAAATAAGTGAATTTTGATCCCTTTTAAAATTAATTTTTCATAAATACCACCTGTACACAGTAAGGGAGACTGAAGTCCCATCTCATTCATATTTGAGTGGACTGTCATCCTTCAAATGCAACTTTTTTAAATGATTACTTTTCATCTACTTGAAAAGGAGAGAGAGAGAGAGAGAGAGAGAGAGAGAGAGAATCTTCCATTAGCTGGTTTGCTCCCTCAAATGCCTGCAACAGCCAGGACCAGGTTGAAGCCCGGAGCCTAGAACTCTATCCAGGTCTTCCACATGGGAGGTGGGGAACCAAGCACCTGAGCCATCATCTGCTGCCTCCCAGGGTGCGTCAGTAGGAAGCTGGATCAGAATCGGCACTCTGATATGGAATGCAGGTGTCCTAAGCAGCAGCTTAAAACAATGCGCCACAACACCAGCCCCTCCCAGGAGACTTTGAGAGGGTTTAGACTGAGGAAAGGACAGGATTTGACAGAAAATGTTGAGGACTCAAGGGAAGACAGAAAAAGGTAGTGCTCTAAAAGGGAGGGAATCAAAGATTCTCAAAGCTAAGTATATTAAGGAAGCGGAGCAAGTTGGAAGTTGGGGAGGTTAACTGGAAGATGAAGCAGACTTTAGAAACCCAAGGGCAAGTTGTGCGGCTTGAGGCAGTGATCAGAATCCTGCAGCGGCAGAAGAAGAGGGCAAAGAGGAAGGCTTTTGTTCACAGGGAGTGCCAGGTGTGAGGTAAGCCCACCTGGAACAAAATGTTAGGTGGAGACTGAGCCTGAGCGGGATTAGGGGCAAAGTCTCAGGAAGTCAATTTCCCATGGTTAGTGAGCACTCAGATGCTAAGCTGGAGAGACATACTTATGTATGGGCTACTGATGTGAGAGTGCAAAGATGAAAGTGATTCACAGACCCCACCCCCACGTCTCCTGAAGGGCACGGTGCACGCTCAGGGGAGACAGAGCAGGCCCAGTTCTGCTCTGTGCCCCCGAGCCTGCTGTGTTTTCTGATGGACTGTCCACATCCATGAGGGAATCTTGGGAATTGTGTGACTGGGTTACACTTTGCACCTTGTATTTGCTTATAAATGGCCTGGGGGGAAAAACAGCTTGGTGTCAACATGAGACCCAGTGAAACGTCACTGAATAAGGCTGGAGACCATAGTAATGATAACGGGTAATACTAACAAATCCAATGCTAACAAATCACAGATGATGTTGATGGCACATGCTGTGTGGCCAGGCTCTGTTCTAAAATCTCTCCATGGATCAACTTATTTAATCTTCACCAAAGTTGCATGAAACCATTGTCATTACCATTCCCATTTTCCAGATGGGTAAAATGAGGCCCAGAGAAACATCATGAGATGAAGTGTCAAGGGATTCACACCCAGACAACCTGACTCCAGCATCCTGCTGTTAAGCATGACATCGGTTCTTTAAGTTTCTACAGACCTTACAGTTTACAAACCCTTTAGAAGAGATGCAAACAGTCTCATTAACCTTTCAGAGTGACCATGGAATATCTTTGTCTCAAATATGCAAAAATGGAAACTGAGGCTTGGAGAGATTAAATAACTGAGATAGGAAACAAACAGCATTATAGCACTGGGCCATGCAGAGCTGGAAATCCCCAGTCCCTGGTCCTACAATACCATGCCACCTCTCACTCAGCAGTTTTGCTGGTAGGGATTAAATTGCATTTACACCATCAGATATGCAGGGGGATAAAAGCTGCCTCCAGGGTTTATTGAGTCTGGCCCAAAGCTCCTGATACCTGAAAACATGACATTATCTCCAACCTGAAATAAGATTTCATAGGGCCTCAATGTCAGGGAGTATCCGTGGGAAGAGATGCTGACCGAGAGGGAGCAGCATCGAATAGCTGGCTCCAGATGTGACCCTTTCTCGGAGCGGCTGGCCATCCCCTGGCATGACCAAGAAGCAGGGATGCAAAGGCAGAGCAGAGAGGGACCCACATGCGGGGCCCCGCCTTGTGTCTCTGGCAAACGCCTCTCCTGTCTTCACGGCCACCCGTCCCCACCCTTCCCATGCCATGCCCACGGGTGCCAAGCGAGGTAATCCAACCCCTGGCTGCTGCTACTTCGCTTCTGTCTCATTTATCCATTAGCGCAGAAGCAAATCAATTCTTCCAGGTCCTCTGATGGTTTGTAGCAGCCAGGACATTGCAGCCCTGACTCCTGGGAGCCGCGAACTCATCATTCTCCGGTGTGCGCTTCGCACAGAACCACAGTTGCCGGCGATCCGCAGTGACCCCCACCTCCACCCCTCCCCCATACCTAACTGCAGTCTGGCACTGCTGACATGGTTAGCGATGGGAAGTCACGGCCATCTCAGCCAACTCCCCGAGAAGCCGCAGCCCGGGGCAGGGGAACCTCCAACGTGCCTTAGCGACCTCATCCCGCGGGAGGCCCCGCGGGCCAGGGGGCAGCCGCACCAAAACCACGCATCCCCGGGCTCTGCCCGCTGCCTTCTGCATCCAAGGGCCGCTGCTATAGAAACGCCGGGCGCACACCCCGGGGCTGAAACGCAACACCGTGCTGGACTGGGACCTGGGCGGGGAGCAGCCTGCGGCCTCGGTCGCCATGGCAACCTGCCGCGCGCAGAGGGCCACCAGCTACGCGGCTGCGGCGCGGGGATACTCACTCCATCGCGGGCTCCGGATGGCCGGGCGCGCTGCTGCGGGACTCGCCTGCGCTGCTTGCCTCTGCCGGAGCCGAGCGCTCTGGCCGCGCGGCTTGCGAGGAGGAGCCGCCTCCCCTCCCCACCTCCCCACCCTCCTGCACCCCTCCTCCCCTGGAGCGTTGAAAGTGAACGCTCAGGCTCTCTGAGCTCCCGGCCTGCGAATAAAACGGGAAGCAATTGGATAATGTGGTTCGCTGGGCGCTAGACAAGCCACTCCACTGCTGGGCTCCGGGGAGGGAGCACGCCGGCAGCTGCGCTCAGTGCCTTAGGCGCCAGGTGCGCCCGCGGCTCCCCTGGGACAGGGCTGAGGGGAGACGCGTGGGAGGGGGAGAGGGGCGGCTGCAGAGGGTGGCTCAGCCCAGAGAGCGTCGGGAAAGGAAAGGATGCAGCCTGTGGCAAGGTTGCAGGTCTCGCTGCTTGGGAGTGGCAAGATGTGTGTGGCCTCTGCCAACAGCAAGGACTGCCCGTGGTGGGCTGGGCAGGGGTTCGCAAACGCCATTGTGCAGGCCCCGCAGGCATCCGTCTGAGTTTCTCCAGGAAAAGTCCCGCTGCTGCGTTGCGGCGCATTAATGCGGTGGCTTCAACACAAGGGTGGCCCCACGCCCTTCTCCCATCACTGCTGATTCTGCCATTCCCACCTGCTGGGAAGAGCTGGTCCAGCATTACTTTCCCTGGTCAGGTTTTTGAAAACAATAGACGTGTTGAATATGGTTTCCCAAACGACCACGCCCCAACCCGCAGCACTGAGGCCCCATGGGGCGTCTGTCCCTGTCACTGGCCTCACACCCCCGCCCCAGAATCCAGTTCTAACAGTTTCCAGAGAGGGAACCTGGTTCCCACCCAGGTGCCCTGCACCTGCTGCAATGGAGAGCAGATGAGCCGAGAGTCAGGCTTCCCTTGTGTCTTAGGGTCCCTCTGGGAGGTGCTGTCCACTGGGTGCTGAGAAACGCAGGCTTGGCCATCACAACCCCCCACCCTGATGGGGCTCCCAAGGCCGAGTAGACAGGCAGTGCCCAGAGGAAGAAAAACAGAGGCTGAAAATATTGCTATTTTTAAAAATCAAGTGATGTTTTAAAAAATCAAGTGATAAGATATGGTGGTGAACATTCTAAAATGAATTTCCGATGATTGCACAACTTTGTGAGTTATCTGAAAACTGACTTGTGTTCTGGGTGGATTTTATGGTTAGTGATTTATATCTTTAAATAAAGCTGTTTTTGAGAAATGCTCTAATGGAGAATGAAAGGAAAGTGGATCTGCTTAGGAAAGGCTCTGGGGGTGCTGATCTGAAAGGAGACAGGACCAATGAAGGCAGGCACCAGGAGGCTGGGACACTGGGCCAGGCAGCAGTGTGAAAGCTAGAGATGGAAACAGCCCTGTGTGTCCAAAGGCAGCAGTGACAGACAGCAGGGCAACCTATGACCCTGCTCCCTCTGGAAAATATCCACGAAAACTGACTGTGGATGGAGATTCCTGCTCAATGCCAAGTTCCCCTTTGGGGAGACTCTACTATGAACTGGGAGCTCATAAAACCTTCCCACAAGCCACGGCCTGGTAGCTCCCGGTAGCGGATAGGATTAAGCTCAGGTGTAAGTGATTGTGGGGCTTAAACAGGAGAGACATTTGCTTTTCTACTTCTTAAAAGTTCAGAGAGAGGCAGTCCTGGGCCAGTTTAGCAGCTGTACTCCCCTTCAAAGAGCTAAGAGACCCAGTCTCCTTGTGTGCTGTATGTGGTCTCCCTTCCTGAAGTCATTTCATGCCCCACATTGGATGCTTCGGTTCCAGGCATCATGTCTGCATTCCAGCCATCACAAAAGTGTAAGGAGCAAAGAAGAACTGACAAAAGAATCCTGCCACTGCCTTGAGGAAGGCCAGAATCAGTCACATGACCATGTTCTGTTTCCAGGGAGACTGGGCAAAGCAGTGTTTGCTGTGCATGGTTATGAGCCTCACCAAAAATTGGAAACTTAATTTCCATTGAAGATGAAGGAAATGCGTGTTGGGAGATAATTATGTCATTTGCAGACTCCTAAGTCCCTAGTATCCTGGCTTCTGCCTCCCCATGCTACTGCCATTGCTTGCCATAAAGTCCCAATGCCCAATGCAGTGAGCTTGTGTTGGGCCTATTCTTGCATGATTTATTAGCAGCATTTGGCATCTTGTATTTTTCACCTGAAGTCAGGCTATGGAGGCATAACTGACATCCAGTAAGGTTTAGCCCTTTCATCTGTACAGGTCTACGACTGTGGTGCAGACAAGCAACCTCCACCACAGCCAAGATATTACATTGCCCTCATCCAAACAGCCCCTTCCTTCAATGCACTCCTCCTACCTGCAGCTCCTGGTAGCCACTCAGCTGATCTCCGTTTCCATGGTCTTGCTTTCCCCAGAATGTTGTATAAATGGAATTAGGATTGTATACAGCCTTTCCTGTTTGCTTTCACTTTGCAAATGCCTTTGAGATCCCCATGCTGAGTTTTTAGGTAGGTAGTTCCTTTTTGATGTTAAGTACTATTCCATTGTACAGACTGTCACCATTTGCTTCTCCATTTATCAACTGGTGGATACTTCAATGTTGTTTCCAATTTGTGGAGCTTATGAATAAAAACTGTAAGCATTCACATACAGATCCTCATGTGGCAAGTATTTTCATTTCTTATGCTTACATGCCTGGGATCACTTCTTCCAGTTTGAAACACTGTCTTCTGTGACATCAGCATATCACAACCCTAACTATCCCTTCTATTTGTCTCTGCAGTCTTGGAGTTCTGTAGGGTTCTAGTTCATCTCCCTTCCTTCCTTTCTCACTGCACAGACCCTTCCTGAGCAATTCCAAATCTTTTCAAAGCCTACTCCAGATCAATGGCCTGCTACAAATTTTGTTTAACTTATGTTAGTATGAAATTCACAAGCAAAAACAAAGTCTTAAAGCTCACGGTCTAAAAAAAAAAAAAAAAAGAGCCAGCTCTATGAGAAACACCCAATAAGATATTTTGTTTGTATTTATTTATTGCTTGAAACAAAGAAACAGGGAGACAAAAAAAATCTTCTACCTGCTGGTTCAATCCCCAAATAACCACAATGCTGAGAATCGGAAGTGGAGCCCAGACTCAAATCCAGGCACTCCAATTTGAGATACAGGCTCCTCATGCGGTGTCTTAACTGAGATTTTCATATAGGCATAATGCCTAAGTTTTAGAACAGGAGCTCTGAAGCTGGGGACTTTGAATGGTTCTCAGGGATCTTCGAGATTCTGGGCAGAATTATAAAGTGAGAGAATGAGCATGTGGGAGATAGAGAATGGAAGTCCACACCTTTTACCAGGATGTCAGTGTTCTCTGATTCAAAACAAACAGGGGCCAGCGTTGTGGTGTAGCAGGTTAAGCCTCCGCCTGGGATGCTGGCATCCATATGGGCACCAGTTCGAGTCCTGGCTGCTCCACTTCCGATCCAGCTCTCTGTTCATGCATCTGGGAAAGCAGAGGAAAGTGGCTCAAGTCCTTCTGCCCTTGCATCCACATGGTAGACACAGAAGAAGCGCCTGGCTCCTGGCTTCAGATTGGCCGAGCTCCAGCCATTAGGGAGTGAACCAGCAGATGGAAGACCTCTCTCCTCCTCTTCTTCCTCCTTCTTGTCCTCTCTCCATAACTCTGCCTTTCAAACATCTATATAAAATCATGAATGTTGAATTAAAAAAAAAAAACTCTAACTGTTCTGAGCTATACCAAACGTAGTATGTTTGGTTAAATGCTCTTCTGGTTTACTGGAAATAGAAACAATTAGAAGGGTTTGGAAACAAATAGGAAAAAGGGTAACTTCTGGCACTAACAGCTGCAGATGAGGAAGGAGAGTGTGAAAACAGGCACAAGACAACAACAACAGTTTGGGATGGCTCAGTGTAGAAACACACTGCCCTACATACCCCAGCAGCCGCTGAGGACATCAAGGCCAACAGTGTTCAGTACCTGATTCAGGACCAAACAGCTTTTCAAATGTTCCCATTCACAAGGTGCAGGCACTCTGTGCAGCAATTAACATGCTGCTAGGACATCCGCATTCCACATCACAGTGGTTCAAGGCCAGGCTGCTTGGAGTTCTGTAGGGTTCAATCCAGCTTTCTATGGATGTGCAACCTAGGAGGCAGCAGGTAAGGGCTCAAGTACGTGGGTCCCTGCCACCCATGTGGAAGATCCAGACTGAGTTTCAGCTCTGGTTTAAGCCTGGCCCAGTCCCAGATGTTGTAGGCATTTTGGGAGCGGATCAGTGGATGGAAGATCTCTCTCCTTCTCTCCTCCCTGCCCCATCTTCCAAATAAAATAAAAGTAAGTATTTTTTTAATTTCCATTCAGCTTAGCCTTTTTTCATGTTTACATTTTGCCTAGGCTAAAATCTGGTTATTTGGGAAATGTATTCAGTGTTCATGCAGCACTCTCTTTTTTTATTAGTGTTGGATAAATGGAGATATTCCTATAATTTTAAATATCTAAGGAAGATGAGAACAACAAGTACAATGCCTTTGAAGTTCAAGGCATCATTCCAATACACTAATCAACAGAAGCAAATATTTAGATCAGTAACTAAAAGATAAAAATAGGCAGTCTTAACATCTACTTGGCATTTCTGGATTTCAACTGTACTCCTACAACAAAAAGTATTATGCCTTGTGAAACTTGCTGTATATTTTATGCTTTATAACATGTACTGCTTTTTACCTTTTGCTACTCTCATGTAAATAGTATTGTTGTTCTCATTAAATAAGGATGTAGGAAGAGATACATTTCTACCAGAAACTAGGTATTTGTTCATCTAGAGCTGAGCATGTGACTATGTGGCATGTGCATAGTTAAATAATTTACAGGTTTTATTGATGGCAGATTTCGCTCTTAGTTATGGAGCTGGAGTTAATATCATGTGGTCACTATTAGCCTTCGTGTCTCACTCTCCTATCGTTAAGTTCACTCTCCAACAGTCACCTCCAACAGTTGCTTATAATCCTACCGACACAAGCCCATGGATTGTGACAGGAGAGATGTCGGCAAAATGCAAATGGTTCTTTTCTTTGGTAAAACATGGACAAAGGTTGTTTACCCTCCTTCATAATATTTGTTGGCTTTTTTATGCATTCCTGAGTAGGCTCAGAGAAGATACTAATAGCAGTGAATTCTGGCCCAGCCGTGATCCTGAGATGTTACCCTGTTGATGACGGGGGAGACCCTGGAGGTTACCTAGTCCATCAGCAAACACAAATCTCTACACTTGACCTGGGATCATCCTCCTTATCAAAGCATGTATATTGTTTTCCTCTCACTCAGAAAGCTGAAAAGACCTATTTGTCTTTTGTTTTCAGAATCCTCTCACCCACCCACAAAATGACGTTATGTGTTCAGAACAGCCCATGATTATGTGTGTACAGATGTAGCAAGAACATTTATTTCACCACTGCCAAGTCTGACTTATGATGGAAGATGAACAATGGCTTCTCAGATAATCCAGTGACACCACAGGCTCAGCAAACGGACTTTGCCAAGGAAAGTAGCTGCCCCTTAACCACACATTAGACAGAAAACAGTCTGATGTCACCCACATGTGCTAAACTTTGGTTACACTGAGGGTGAGAAGAACTTGGTGATATTTAATTAATATAAGACTATTAAAACTTAATTTAGCATAATCTTACCAGCTCTGCTATGTTGAATGACACTAGAGAAGTCATTTTGTTATTTGGTGTTTAAAGGAAAGCTAAAGTACACCAGTGTTCAAATCTTCCACCTCCTGATACAATATCAACTGTCAATAGTGAAAGCAACCTTGGCTAAGATGGACCTCAGATTATTTTGGAACCTGATTTGAAGAGGATCATATGAAAGCTAAAAACCATTTCTTCCTTCAGAAAGTGGGAAACACAGTTTTATTACTAAGGCAGAATAATGCTATTTTGCCCTAGGAAAAATGTGAGTGGCGCATCTTCCGCAAATACAATCAAGTCGCCACTGGAATGTTGAGTCCTATGGGGGCAGAGATGGAGCTTTCTATTTTGTGCACACGCATCCCTCCCACAAGAGGGTCTAGCACATAGCTGGCTTGCAATAAACATGTGATAAAATAATGAGAAAAATCCTCTTCAGCAGGACCTTGAGAAGCTGTATGTTCTTGGATATATCTTTCATTAGACCTAAGTCTGTAGAGCAAGGGGCAAGTGAGGTTAGCAAACACAACATTCCTCCTCCCCACCAAGTCCCTAGCGGACCATCACGACCAGAGATGCTCCGAGTCTCTCTCAGCTTATAATTCCTAGCTCCTTGAAAGTTTTGAGGCATATGCAGAGCAAAGAGAGTCAGATTTCATGATTGACACAGCTGATTATATCAACCATGATTTATGTTCTATTACATTTCAAAAGTATCTGTTTTCTCCCCTCTGGGACATTGCTACCATGAGAGTGAGGATGACAGAGTTCAGAGTGACCTACAACGGAGAGGGAAAGCTGAGTAGGAGGCTGCTGCAATGGTTTAGATAAGCGCAATGAGATCCTAAATTAGGGCAGTGAGAGTTGGCATGGTCAGGAAAGAGAATCGAGAAATCCACCAGAACTCAGAACGCGTGGGTTACAGAAAGGCATCAAGCCCGATTCTCACAGCTTGAATGACTCAGTGAAAGACGATAACAGCCACTGACCGAGCCAGAGCAGTCGAGAGGAGCCCATGGGTGCACCCGAGGATTCTGATTTCAACAAGTAAACAGCTTATTATTGTTTCCTGGTGCTCCGCACATGACCTAGGAAGCATATTAAGCTGCTTGCAGAAGAGCTAAGCAGAGAGGTCAGGAGATGTGAAATAAGATTTGAGGAAATAGTTGAACTTGATTTTCTCAAATACACTCTTCTGGAGAGCAGTGAAAGCTGCGTCAGAGGGCCCATGGGGAGAAATAAGTGAGGCAACTGATCATTAAAATGGTGGTTTGGGTCATGTGTTAATCTAGAGAACTAAATAACTTACTCCTGATAAGAGATCATTTGATTTTCAGGTAGCAAACTTTCTGTCATTAGCAAGACCAGCGAATAAGACCGAGTATTCTCCTAGGTGTCAATCACTGCTTCCCCGCATTGGACCCCCATTCTCAGATAAAACTTGTCTTTGTTGGAACCCAGTAAACTACCCTAATCCTTCCCTCCCATCAATTTTGTCAGCTGCCCGCATTCTTTAACACTCCCTGAATTCCTCTTTGCGCCGATATCATCATCATATCACTGACTTAAATGCCCATGTGAATGCCTTATGTAAACCCTTTCTTCCCAGTTCCATGACCTCCTTGACTTTCATTCCACTCAAGCCAACCACTCCCATCACATTTCATGTTCACCTGCCAAATATTAACAGGACCTGTTTTTAGGGAAACAAGATGTAGTCTTATTTTACTTTCTCAGATTTCTAGAACTGATGTTTTCCACATCTACATTTTTTTCCTCCTATTCCTACAAACTCATGGCACCAGGAAAATAGCAAGGGGTACCCCTAGGCCAAGGACAAAATTCTGGGAAAGAGTTGGTGTAATGCTGATTCTATGCTCTTCTTGTTGTCTCCTGTGGCCATGATAGATGTATGAGCAGTCCCTGGGGACAAAAGCAGACTCTCTATGCCTACCAGAACCAATATTCTTGCTCCAGAAGTTCTGACACTATTTAGAGGAAATGGAAGTACCCCTTGGTCTCTACCCAATGAGAGAGAAAGTTCCACCTACATCTCCCATGTTTTCCCAGTGAGACTGACATGAATGCAGTGAACCAGAGTTCATGACAAGGTCCAAGTCAGCATCAGGATAAGGTTATGAGACCTGCAGGCAGTACCTGTCTAGTTAAATATTTTAACATATGATAATTTCATTTTTAGGTACCCCCTTCCTATCCTCTATGTCATTTTCTCTGACCTTACTCCCACCTAGTTAAGGTAATAAATACCCTGGGATAGCAGTAGGGGAGTTTTGCAAGCTCAGCAGACAGAAGCCAGACATATATTTTAAATGAGGAAAGTGGATTAGGTGGAGGGACAATAGAGAACAGTGGGGACTGTGACCAACCAAGAGCCTATACCCCATTGGAAGGGAGTCACCTCTACTCTGGCCCAGCCAACTACCACCATGGAGGAATGTAGAGATATCTGGGGTATTCAGATCTTCTGGACTTTCTTGCTGGAAACAAGAAAAATCCTTATTTTATGCAACATAATCAGTAAATAGCTAAAAATGTTACATGACCATATGATAAGAGGGCTATATTTGGTGTACAGCCTCTGGTTTAAGGGGTCAGTTGTGATGGGTTTGAATTTCCCAAAGCACATAGATGTTTCCTAGCTTTCCTGCAGGCACACAGTTCACTCCACAGCTATGTCATGATGGACTCCTGGCACGAAGCGGTGTGTTCCAACTGCTTTACAAGGTATCAATCATCAAGAAGTAGATGAGTTCAAGAACAAGTCTGGTGGAGTTACGGTTTGAGGACAAGTCAGGGCAAGACATTTCTGGGCCATAAGCAAATGAGTGCACAGGAGGGAAGCAGGGATGCTGTCAGAGAACTCAGGGTCCCTGCAGTTTCTGTTCCAGGAGGTGGTGGGCTCCAAGGCAGCTTTGCTGACTGTAAGGGCTTTGCATGAGAAGGCAGTCAGGAGTCCAACTGTCCCAACTGTCAGATCCTCTTCTGCCTACTGAGCTGTCTTTGAGGCCTCCCAAACTGTTCCCCTATTCCTGCCTCGATAGGTAGTTCTGTTTACCATTACAGATCATTTTTTTCCTGGGCTCTAGTCAACTTAAGATAAAACCCTTCTCTGCCAGCATCTATCCATCCATCTCTCTCTCTCTCTCTCTCTCTCTCTCTCTCTCTCTCTCTCTCTTTCTCTCTCTTCATTTTATTTGAAAGGCAGACAGACAGACAGAGACTTTCCAACTGCTAGCTCACTCTCCAAAATGCCTACAGCATCCAGGGCTGTCACAGCCAGAAGACTAGAACTCAGTCCAGGTCTCAGTCCACGTGGGTGGTGGAGACTCCAGTACTTGAGCTATCACCTGGTACCTACCATCCTGTGCATTAGCAGGAAGCTGGAATCAAAGCAGAGCCAGGACTCAAACTCGGGTACCTTGATACAGGATGTGGGCATCCTAAGCACCATTCTAACCACTGCACCAAACATACTCTATCAGAATCTTAAGCAACTTATACAGCTGAACTTGAGCTAAAAGTGTTTGTCCCCAGTAGTGCAATTAACTGCTTCTGTTTAAATTTTTCACATCAGTAAGCATCATTTCCACAGCATTCCTGCACCAAAACATCAGAACGTGTTTGAGAGGTTAAGCCAGAAAGAGGAGGCAGGGGACAGGCTGGCTCCAAGAAGCAAAATTTATCTCAAGAACCCCAAAACCTCTCTCACAGCCTCAAGATTCTCCCAACAAGATTCGTATTTCTATGGAGTGCACTTGAGGACCAGAAATAGTTTCAAGGTCCTTTTTTCATCAGCAGATCTCTGAGGTTCGAATGTCATACACTGTGGCCAGTCTCTGGAAAAATATTTTGGTACAGGGAAACCTTTCAAAGAATACTGCTTTTCAAAATGAATATTAAAGCTACTGTATAAAGGAGGAGATTGGCCAGATCAAATAAAAGAGCACTTCAAAAAGAAAAAAAAAAAAGGAGGCTCCGGGGCTGTGGCGCAGCGGGTTAACACCCTGGCCTGTGGCGCTGGCATCCCATATGGGCACCGGTTCAAGACCCAGCTGCTCCACTTCCAATCCAGCTCTCTGCTATGGCCTGGGAAAGCATTCGAAGATGATCCAAATCCTTGGGCCCCTGCAGCCACGTGGAAGACCCGGAAAAAGCTCCTGGCTCCTGGCTTCAGATAGGCATAGCTCCGGCCATTTCGGTCATTTGGGGAGTGAACCAGCAGATGGAAGACACCCCCCCCCCGCCTCTCCATTCTGTGTAACTCTGACTTTCAAATAAAATAAATAAATCTTTAAAAAAAAAGTTCATGAAAGAATGGCATCAAAAGACAATGGGAACTTTGCATGAACTTTTTGAAATGCACTGGTATAACACTGTGCAAACCATAGGATTCTCCCAGCCAAATAAAATGCTTACACCACCACATCCTTCTCAGGAGTAGCTCTGGGCTTTGACTTCCTGTACTACAAGATAAAAATGTGCTAGAATACATTCTGCATCTGTACCATGTGCCTCCAATTCCCTTGTGAAGAGGAGAGAGGCCCCTACCCCAGTCAACACTTTGAGCCAAGTCAGGAGCCAAAGTAAGAGCAGACTGCCAAGTCCAAGCAGGGGTAACAGGAGGACTGAAGACTAGCAACAATCTTAGGTCAGGAGCAGCAAGCTTAATCTCTCTGCTGGCAAGGTCATGGCCCAGTGAGGTGGAGCTTGTTAAAGAAAGAACCAATGAACTTGTCTTCTGGGTTCTCTTGTGAGCATTTCACAGGTTGAGCGTTCAGCAGGAGTTTTGGGGTGTGGATGGTATTGTTATTATTAGAGCTAAATGTAAAGAATGCCAGGGATGGGGAACACCCAGGCCCACGAGCTATATGAGGCCTGTGAAATCACCTGGTCTGGCTCTGCCAAGGCAATGGCAGGAGGGACTCGAAATTCAACAAATCTACAGCAGGCTAACTTTTATGTGGATAATTTTGTATGTCCCATGAATGCTGCTATAAATATCCAAATGGCCTTCTCCAGAAAAAAGGTCCCGCCCCTGGAGCTCTTTTGAAATTCAGAATAGCTTTGGTTTCAACATTCCTGGAGCCCATTCTACCTAGGCAGAATCCTGAAGTCCATACAGACCATAGTTATTCATTCGTGTTATCAGTCATTTGTGTAAGCTCTACTCTGAATAACTGAGGTTTTCTTCAGATGTAGACCTATCTCCAGTAAGCTAAGACCTTTTTTATTTTACTTTTACCCCATGTCAAAATCACGACCGACCTTAAAGACATAGCCTGATCTTGGTATAGATATCAGCCCTTGAACCTCTAGTAATGTGGCTATCTGAATATAATGAGCTACAGGTAGCAAGACATGTATAATCAAATGTTTTAATGGTACAGAACAAAGTATAACTTGGCTATTTTTAATATCAAGGTATTATCAAATGATATCACATTAAGATTACCATCAAAATTGAATATCAGTCAAATTGAAATGAGGATGGAAGCACAGTTGGGAGTACTGGTTACCTACCAGAAGATCAAGCAAATGAGGAACTAATAGACCTTGGTTTTCAGGATTCTCCAAGAAAGGAATATACGTATGTATGTATGTTTTAGTATCAGAGATGTTGGTGTTCACATGCAGTTTTCAATATTTATAGATGAGAAATACAGATACGTGTGTGTGTGTGTGTGTGTGTGTGTGTTACATACAAACATATATTCCCTGGTTCTATCCATGGAGAGATGGCCTGGGAACAGAACATCTCAATAACAATGAGGCTATCAAGCCCCTAGATCTGGGTATTCAGCCATTATACACCACCTAACGGGACCAAAACTCCTTGGAGAAGTGACTCATGCCTGAAACAATTTGTGCCAGAAAGCTAAGAAGAGTTCAAGGAATGATGGAATATATCAAAAAGACAGGAACCAACTAGAACTGATTTGGTCTCAGGTACCAAATTAGGGGCAATAAAAATAAAGATGGAATAGGCATTTAACCTAGCAGTTAACTCCCACATCTCACAGCAGAATATCTGGGATCAAGTAATTGGGTTTCTGCCACCCACATGGAAGACCTGGATTGAGTTTCTAGTTCCCAGTCCCCATCATTGAGGGCATTTGGGGAGTGAACCAACAGATGGAAGCATGCTCTCACTCCCCAAACAAAATAATAAATGAAATTTTTAAAAATAAAATAATGTGGGGCCAGCACTGTTGCGTAGTAGGTTAAGCCTCAGCCTGTGGTATCAAAATCCCATATTGGGGCTAGTGCTATGGCGCAGTGGGTTAACGCCCTGGCCTGAAGAGCCAGCATCCCATATGGGCGCCAGTTCTAGTCCTGGCTGCTCCTTTTCCGATCCAGCTTTCTGCTATGGCCTGGAATAGCAGCAGAAGATGGCCCAAGTCCTTGGGCCCCTGCACCTGCATGGGAGACCTAGAAGAAGCTCCTGGCTCCTGGCTTCAGATCAGCACAGCTCTGGCCATTGTGGCCATCTGGGGAGTGAACCAGTGGATGGAAGACCTCTATCTGTAACTCTGTCTTTCAAATAAATAAAATAAATCTTTTTTTTTTTTTTTAAGAATCCTATATGAGCACCGGTTTTTGTCCCGGCTGTTCCTTTTCTGATCCAGCTCTCTGCTAATGGCTTGGGAAAGCAGTGGAAGATGGCTCAAGTGCTTGGGCACCTGCACCCACACGTGAGACCCAAAAGAAACTTCTAGCTCTTGGCTTCAGTTCAGTCCAGCTCCAGCCATTGTAGTCATTTGGGGAGTGAACCAGAGGATGGAAGACCTTTCTGTCTTTCTCTCTCTCTCTCCCTCTCTCTATAACTCTACCTCTCAAATAAATAAATAAATCTTTAAAAATAAAATAATAATAGAAACAGATTATAACTCAGTGAATAAAAGAGAAATGTATGAGTCAATAGGATGGAAAGGAGGGTTAGGAATACAGGGGGTGACAGAGAGAAAGGGGAGAAGAAATACATTTAGTTGGATGATAAACGGCCTGTGGAGAAGAGCAACATCCCAGCGGAAAAGCCTGCTAGTCACCACTTACCCAAGTGATCAAAGAGGACATCACCAGTGATGGGACAAACTGACATCATGGACCCCAAACAGGGAGACAGTGAAAGAAGCCAGCAGCATCTGTCTGATATTCTTGCTAGAGATGCAGAAGCTGTGTTGATCTCAAGCAAACATGAGAAAAACTCAAACTGAGGGACTTTTGACCACATAACTGACCTTTAGTCACCAGGCCATGAAGGTCAAGTAGAGAGAAGCTGTCTCAGACTGAAGGAGACAATAGGGACACGGCAACAACACGCAACTCGCGATTCTGAACCGGGTCTTCTTTCTATTACGACTGTTATTCAGAAACTTGAATGCATTTCAAGGATCATATGGCATAATATGTCAAGGTTAATTTCCCAGTTTTGCTGGTTGCATTAGGGTTTTATGGAAGAATGGCTTTGTTTGTAGGAAACACACTGGTCAGAAGGGTAGGGCACCAGGCTTGTGAATTGCAATCAGGCTCAGGCAATGATAGGTCTTTGTAAGCTTTCCAACTTTGCTGCAAGTTTGTGATTGTTCCATCTGCATAACGTACAAGGTGATATGTATGTATATATTCTAGAATATTTTTTTTATTTATTTATTTTTTTTATTTTTTGACAGGCAGAGTGGACAGTGAGAGAGAGAGACAGAGAGAAAGGTCTTTCTTTGCCTTTGGTTCACCCTCCAATGGCCGCCGCGGCCGGCGCGCTGCGGCCGGCGCACCGCGCTGATCCGATGGCAGGAGCCAGGAGCCAGGTGCTTCTCCTGGTCTCCCATGGGGTGCAGGGCCCAAGCACCTGGGCCATCCTCCACTGCACTCCCTGGCCACAGCAGAGAGCTGGCCTAGAAGAGGGGCAACCGGGACAGAATCCGGCGCCCCGACCGGGACTAGAACCCGGTGTGCCGGCGCCGCTAGGCGGAGGATTAGCCTAGTGAGCCGCGGCGCCGGCCCTATTCTAGAATATTTTATGAATAATTATATAAGACAATGGATGTTTTATCTGTTTATCAAGGAAATTCTTTTACAGTTCATTAAGATGCCCAATTACATATGCACAGGTATGTATGTACAAATGCTGCACATATATATATATATACATATGTTATATAGATTTGTATATGTTACATATGCACACATATGTGTGCCTGCTACATACACATGTATATGCATATAGGCATATAATTTGCCATTGTAATCAACTGTAGCAATTCCCTTCATACACAGGCAAAACATACTCAACACCTTGTGTACATACATTTTTTAGTGTTACACCAGTATAATGTCAGCATTTTTAAGTCATTATTATCTTTAAACAAAACAGCCCACACTATTCTCCAGATCAGAGACCCTGAAAGCAGAAGACCAAGAACTCTCTATTTTTTTTAACTTCTATTTAATGAATATAAATTTCCAAAGTACAGCTTATGGATTACAATGGCTTCCCCCCACCATAACTTCCCTCCCACCTGCAACCCTCCCATCTCCCGCTCCCTCCCCTCTTCCATTCACATCAAGATTCATTTTCAATTCTCTTTATATACAGAAGATCAGTTTAGCATACATTAAGTAAAGATTTCAACAGTTTGCACCCACATAGAAACACAAAGTGAAAAATACTGTTTGAGTACTAGTTATAGCATTAAATCTCAATGTAAAGCACATTAAGGACAGAGATCCTACATGAGGAGTAACTGCACAGTGACTCCTGTTGTTGACTTAACAAATTGACACTCTTGTTTATGGCGTCAGAAATCACCCTAGGCTCTTGTCATGAGCTGCCAAGGCTATGGAAGCCTTTTGAGTTCACCAACTCTGATCATATTTAGACAAGGGCATAGTCAAAGTGGAAGTTCTCTCCTCCCTTCAGAGAAAGGTACCTCCTTCTTTGAAGACCTGTTCTTTTCACTGGGATCTCACTCGCGGAGATCTTTAATTTAGGTGGTTTGGTTTTGTTTTGTTTTGTTTTGTTTTGTTTTGTTTTGTTTTGTTTTTGCCAGAGTGTTTTGGCTTTCCATGCCTGAAATACTCTCATGGGCTTTTCAGCCAGATCTGCGTGCCTTAAGGGCTGATTCTGAGGCCAGAGTGCTGTTTAGGACATCTGCCATTCTATGGGTCTGCTGTGTATCTCACTTCCCATGTTGGATCGTTCTCTCCCTTTTTTATTCTATCAGCTAGTATTTGCAGACACTAGTCTTGTTTGTGTGCTCCCTTTGGCTCTTAGTCCTATCATTATGATCAATTGTGAACAGAAATTGATCACCGGGACTAGTGAGATGGCATTGGTACATGCCACCTTGATGGGGTTGAATTGGAATCCCCTGGTATGTTTCTAACTCTACTATTTGAGAACTCTCTATTTTTGACAAGCCATGTTATATTCTCCTTCTTGTCCTCTGTTTTTTTTTCATTGTTATTTTGTTTTATTTAGAGGTAGAGAAACAGTGAGAGAGACAGAGACAGAGAGAGAGAGAGACAGAGAGAGAGAGAGAAAGGGCTCCCATTTCCTGGTTCATTTCCCAAATGCCCATACTGTCCAGGATCAGAGCAGAGAACTGCACTCCAGGTCTCTATAAGTGGCAGGAACCCAATTACTGGAGTTCCCACTGCTGCCTTGCAGGGTCAGCACTGGCAGAAGCTGGAGTCCAGAGCCAGAGCTTGGAATTGAACCCAGATACTCTGATATAGAATGCAGGTATCTTAACTACTAGGCTAAATACCCACACCCTATATATATGTTTTTGCAAAGAAATTACCTTTTAAATTTAATTCAGTTGAACACATAATTTTGTGATTTTTATAATCTTAAAATGATATTAGTTTATCTAAGCAGCTAAGTCAATAGGGAGAATTTTGGAAAATCAAATTAGTATGTTTTTCACGAAAAAAAACATATCCAAGACTGGCATAGAGGAAAGAGATAAAGTTGTTTTTAAATAAATTTAATAAATCTCTTTAATTTTCAGTCATCTTGATTATTGTTAAAAAGTCATTTTTATACCTTATATTATTGTATAGTAAAGCACCCAGTTTGTTTTAAAAGCAATTTTTTGCATTTTATTTCCCAATCTAGTAATCAAGGACATTAATGAAACTTCAAGTTAAACATTTTTAGTTCCTTGAGGTGTGCTTTAGCAAGAAAATTCTTATATATTCAACACATAAATCATATTTAAAATTTCTAGTTTCTCTTACTTTACAATTACATAAGTCCATTAATATTTTGATATTCTTTATGTAAGATAACTAGAAAATGTACTTGCTTCATTAAGCAAGTTAAGAGACCTTATCATCAAGCTTATTAACTTTCTCCAGAGGTAGACAAAGTGTACCTATTTATTTGTTCAACAGCCATTTCATATTTATAACTGGGAATTTCTATCAAGTCATACAAGTCAGAGGAGCTAATGGTTCTTAGCAGCAGAACTTAGCCTGGACATCCAGGTGCCAGTATTAGGATATTGACCAGTAAAGGAATAGCCTTGCTACCTAAGCCTCTCAGGTGCATCACTAACCACCCCTGCTTCCCTTCGGGGGACACCAGTGCTAATACATCTCTGTGCTTCTGTGATCTCCTCCTACATTTACCAAAACAGTCCACTCTCCTTTCTCTCGTGTCCAGTATATGTTACAATAATGATAACCTCCTTTCTTCAGGTTTATTTTCTGAGCCCCAAAGAGAGGAATTACGGAATTCTCCTGGTGTTTAGAGAAATGAAAGCCGATCATGATTCAGACGCCTTTGCATTTTGGTGCAAGATTTTTAATGGTACAGATATTAAAATTATTGTGTCTGAAGTAAATGCACATGGAAAAGTATCCATGCTTAAAAGAGAAAAAAAGAAAAAGGCTCTGAGCTTTAAAGTCAGACTGAGAAACCCAAATCGACACAAACCAAAATCTATAAACATAGCATCCTGCCAATAGGAAGAGAAACTCCACAAAGCTTTCAGCTCTGCATTCTCAAGTGCCAGGATGGAGCAGACCCCTCAGACAGACAAACAACAAAAGCTGATGGAAACCAGATGCCAGAGCTCCTTGACAGGAGCCACTCCTTTGTCTGGCAGGAAAATTAAATCCCAGCTTTCCCCATTGTTGTCATCGGGGTGAATTCAGCCATCCCCGTTCAACCAGAGCAAGAAGCAGGAGCAGAAACGATGTGACTGAGAGGCAGATTTGCTATGCGAGAGCCACAGAGCTCAATCGCTGCCCAAGGCTCATCACAGGAAGATGAGCTGGGGACCCAAAGGGGTTCAGGTACAGTCAAGCTGCAGACCAGCGCACTCTATCTACACACTTCTGTGCATCCCATCACAGCAGAACCTCCAAGAACAGCAAAGAACTCAAGATACACAGTAAAACTATCAGCCTACTATGTGCTTGTATGCACTGGAAAATACTAATAGGTTGATTTCCTCTAACAAAGGCAAAAAAAAAATTGGATATAAATACGAGAAAAAGAAGGGGAGTCTCAAATAGCAAGTCACTTTGGAATGCAAACTTTGATTTTCATGCTTTGGGCAAAATGCTGACTAGCAGGCAGCCAGTAAAAAGGCTGGTCTGGGGGCCAGTGCTGTGGCATGGTGGGTTAAGCCATCACCTGAGACACCAGCATCCCATATGGGTACTGGTTCGAGTCCCGGCTACTCCACTTCTGGTCCAACTCCCTGAGAATATGTCTGGGAAAGCAGTGGAAGATGGCTCAAGTCTTCCCACATGGGAGACCCGGGGGAGGTTCCTGGCTTCCCGCTTCTGACTGGCCCAGCTCTGGCCATTGCAGTCATTTGTGGAGTGAACCAGTGTTTGGAAGACCTCTCTTTCTGTGTCTCCCTCTCTCTCTGTCTTTAAAATAAACAAATAAATCTTTTTAAAACTTTTAAAAATAAATACACAAATAAATAAGCCAGTCTGGGAATTCTGCCCCTGCACAGCCAAATGGGTCATCAAAGAAACAATTTCAGTTGTTGGCGTGTTCTCCAGAGGTCTCGGGGGCAGTCTACATGCTGTGTCCCTAAGTGTTGCCTTTGTTAGCACTGCCACCCAGTAGGCCTGGTCTGCACTTTTTCCTGATGTTAATTGCTCACTGATAATCAAACCTATAAATTAAAGGCAGCTCGGATTCCAGTGACATTGCAACACACCCCTCTGCTGTGGCAGGTGGCAGGAGGACTTATTAGTCTGGCTTTCCCAAGCAAAGACTCTGCCTCACCACCTGACAGCTCCCGGTGTTCTTCACAGTTCACATTCTTGACACCCTGGGGCCTTCCTTCAAGGTGCACATTTGCTGCTGCCAAATCCCCTCCCATTTTCTTTGACTCCCCATGTTTAACACTGAAAAGCTCAGCTTCCAAGAAACGCCTCATTCCTAGGCACAGTGGGTCAGCTGGTCACCTCAGTAGTGTTCCCCTTGGATTTTAAGACTTAAGTCCATGCTGCAAGGGTGATAGGATCCAAGAATGCCCCATCTTGAAGTGGTTTCTGGAAGCACTTTCAAGTTCTCAGAGTAATTTGAACTCAATTTTTTAAATTACGCTAAGATACACATAACACTGACTATTTTAACCATTTGTAGGTGTCCAGTGCAGTAGTGTTAAGTACCTCCACATTGTTGTGCAACCACCACCATCATCCACATCCAGAACCTCATCATCTCCCTACATGGCAACTCTGGCCCTGCTAAACCACGGTTCCCCACTCTCCTCTGCCTCCAGCCCATGGCAACCAGCATTCTCCTTTATGTCTCTCTGAACTTGACTTCTCTGGCAATTTCCCAACAGTGGAGGAAACATTATTTGTCATTTTGTGCTTTCCATAATTTCTTAACTTGAAAAAAAAATGGAATTTTCCTAGCTTACAAGTATAAGGGCCCTTTCAAAACTTCATGGAAAAAAAAGAACAAAAAGGTAAGTTAATTTTGATGCAAAAAGGGTTTTGAAATGCACATGCTTTTTTTAAAAAAAAAATTTGTCTATTTATTTGAAAGTCAGAGTTAGAGAGGCAGAAAGAGAGAGAGAGAGAGATTTTTCCATCCACTAGTTCACTCGCCAGTTGGCCACAATAGCCCATCCAGAGCTGTGTCGATCCGAAGCCAGAAGCCAGGAGCCAGGAGCTTCTTTCTGGTCTCCCACATGTTCTGGGGCCCAAGGACTTGGGCCATCTTCCATAGCTTTCCCAGGCCATAGCAGAGAGCTGGATTGGAAGTGGAGCAGCTGCAACTCGAACCGGCACCCAAATGGGATGCCGGCAATGCAGGCAGTAGCTTTACTGGCTATGCCACAGCGTCGTGCACGGCGGCCCTGTGTGCTTTTTCATAATACACATATTCCATGAACCTTTAAAGACCCCTCTTAGTTAAGATTACCAGCCTGTGAACTGAGTACTACTAACAGGATGAAATTCACATTCAACCTTATTAGGGGCCTCCAAATCATCTTTCAGGATTCATTCAGCAAGGATAAGCCCGGGTCAAAACCCAGGCAAGCCACAGGACCACTGCGGCTCAGTCTTAAGAAATCAACAGTTGCTCACCTTCATTACCAAACAAGAACCGAAATGTTGAAATCAGAGTGCACAACGGCTGTCGCATCAGAAATCTTGCCAACTTATTGCTCATTGGGGGAGGGGGTGGGGCTTGTGTTCATCCGCTGATTCCTCCTGGGCCCACTGGTGACAGTGACACCCATTGTGGCAAGCAGGCCCCTTGTGGAAGGAAGGCAACAAATGACAGGTCATGTCCAGCCATTGGCGACTCTAATCTAGAACCAGGAAGACAGGAAGCCTCCTGTAGCACAACTGCCTTTGGCTATCACATCCCTGGGAGCTATTCCCTAAAGGCTGGGATTTTCTTACAGTTACTATGTACTGTAAGAGTCCATCTTTTTAAGTTTTCATGGAAGTAACTATTCATTGTGAATAAAAATATTGCAAAGACTTTAAAGCAGTCATTTTCCACACCTAGTTTCCTCCCCAAGTCAAAGAGGGAGGAAACACTGTTAATAGCATAAACCCTGTCTTCTATTTCATTTCTCATAAAAATATTACATCAAAATATCTCCAAAAACTTGACATCATGAAAATACTACAAATATGCATGGACATATGGATGGATACTTGATTTTATTATATTGCATTATATTCACTATCTTATAACCTTGCTCTTTTCTTCTTTAGTAAATCATAGCCACTCTGAGCCCTTGTAATTCCAGAACTTTTGGTTTGCTCGCCATGAGCGAAAACAACAGCATGGGTACTCAGGGTGTGATTTAGAGACATAGATATAGAGGAGACATTGTCTGGCTGTCCAAAGCCTGCATTATTTGTCAGGCTGTGAAAGGCTGCCGGCTTTCATTCATAAAGTATAGGTGACTACACTCTTGAATGAAAGAAAAGAGAGGAAGTGAATGAACGTTCCATATATGGAGTAGATGAATGACTGAATTAAGTGGCCACTTGGTTTAATTTCTGCTTTCAGGTTTCCCTCACCCAATAAGCCTCACAATAATGCTACCTATGGTCAGAATAATTAGATTATATTGTGTTTCTGATTGTATAGATGAACTCAATGAAGGACAAAGCAAACAGTAAATTCATTCCTTGGATTTTTTTTCCTAAGTTCTACATGTGATCTATTTCGCTAAGGACCCACTGTTTCTCAATGGTGCTTTGCAGACCTTCTGCACCTGAACCATGAGGACCGTTAATTGAAAATGCAGCTTTCTCAACCATACAACGATGTCCTGAGTCCAAATATTCAGGGATGGAAATCTTTAAAAAAAGTTTTTTCCCTGGGGCCAGTGCTGTGGCATAGCAGTAAAGCCTCTACCTGTGATATTGGCATCCCATATGGGCACCAGTTCAAGACTCAGCGGCTGCACTTCAGATCCAGCTCCCTGTTAATGCACCCGAGAAGGCAAAGGAAGATAGTCCAAGTGCTTGGGCCCCTGCACCCACGTGAGAGACCTGAAAGAAGCCTCTGGCCCCTGGCTATTGCAGCCATTTGGGGAATGAACCAGTGGATGGTTTCAAGCAAATAAATACATCTTTAAAAAAAATTTTTCCCTAAGGGATTCTATAGTACACCAACCTCTTTGAAAACTACCTTCAGCCTTTTTGTTGACTCAGGAATCCACAGTCTTATCTTCTTTTAAAGACTCCAAAGCCCTTTCCAGCTTTCAGGGTTCTTATATCTCTCCCGACTCCTCCCCTTCTCCATCCAATGCCCCTACCCAGGTTATGAAAAGAAAAAACCTGCATACTCTAGGGTCCCACCCAGTGTAAGCAGGCTCCAGATAGAACTTGGGGCCCCAGACAAACAGCACAAGGAGCTGCTGATTTGATTGGGCCAAAGATACGCCCGTGACTCCCTGGGTTGAGAAACAGGAAACATGAATTCAACAGCAGGCGCTGGACAAGAACCCCAGGACAGGCGAGAGCAGCACACAGACAGCTTTGAGGGCACCCAGAAGAAACACCGTGATGGAGGGAGAGAGCTGGGCCTGAAAGCAGCAAGGCTGCCTTTTACAGCTTGTCACTCTGCACCAGCAGTGAGCAGCCAGGGACTGTTCCTGAATGAACACACTGGTGAAGGTATGAACAGGTGATTCAATGAACTTCTTCAGTACCTGAATGTTATGGTGACCAAAAGAACAACAAACAATTTTCTAATCCCTGAGATGATTGCCCATTTGACCAAGACATATAGGGACTTTGTACCTGTTATCAGTCAGAAAGTCATTTGTAATTTTCAGTAATGTCTATGAGCACAACTGTTAGGAAGAGATTGAATAGCTTTTAAAATTCCAGAGGGTAGGGCACACCACTTGGGATACCCACCATCCCATATCAGTGTGCCTAGAGTTGAATCCTGGCTCCACTTGTGATGTACCTTCCTGCTAATGTGCTTCAGAGTGGGGCAGCAGAGGATGGCCCAAGCATATGGGTTCCTGCCACCCATGTGGAAAACCTGGATGGAGATCCTGGCTCCTGGCTTCAGCATGACCCAGCCTGGGCTATTTCAGGCATTTGGGGAGTGAACCAGTGGATGGATGATTCATTCTCTCTCTTTCTCTCTCTCCCTCCCTCTCTCCCTCTCTTGCATCTCCCTTCCCTCTTTCTCTGCGTGTCACTCTACTTTATATACTTATAAATAGGTATATAAGTTTTTACAGAAACAGCACAGAGGACAGAAGATGGGACTCCCCGGTAGTGCCTTGTCATGAAGACAGCTCCAGGAAGCGGGTCCGGACGTTGTGTGGGTGTCTGACTCAGGGCTCAGCAGCACAAAGGAGAAATCATGACACTGAGAAAAGCCAGGCTTTCAGAGGCTGCCCTGAGCAGGCATGGTAGTGGCCAGCAGCTGAGGTTTAGTTTTCTCTGCCCAACACTGAGGCATCTGAGCCCTTCCAGGTTCTAATTGTGCCAGGTATTTTCCCCATTAGATCTGTGATGAAAGGAAAAAGGATCTTTGGAGAGAATGGAAAATAGCATTTCATGGGAAAGATAAGAAAACAAAGTGAAATACATTGACATAAACTTGCCAAAAGGACATTATAGCTTCTTCAAGGATATAACTTGCCAAAAATATCCACAAATATTTTTGAAGCTTAAGAATATGCAGCACTTTAAAAAATATTTTATTCATTTGTTTTAATTTGAAAGGCAGAAGAGACAGAATCGCTCTGGTTTACTCCCTAAATGCCCTCAAGAGCCTGGACTGGGCCAGGCCCAAGTCAGTAGCCGGTATGAGTTTCCCATGTAGATGGCAAGGACCAAGAACTTGGGCCAGACCTGCTGCCTCCCAGGATACACATTAGCAGGGAGCTAGAATTAGAATAGAGGAGAAGGGATGTGGACCAGGCACTGTGAGATGGAATGCAGACTGCCCAAGCAGCAACTTAACCACAGCACCAGATGCCGAGCCGAACACATTGTTTTTAACAGGATATCACTATGATCTGCCCAACCAGGGACACCATCCTTGAGGCAGGCGATTCTAAGACAGCCCCCAATGATCTCCACCTCCTACTAGTCACACCCATGTGCAATCCCCTCCTCTTGAACATGAGCTGACCAGAAGGGTGCAACAGAGATGATGGGCTGGGATTCATAATCCCTGTCTTCCTGGTTTTCATACTCAGATACACTAAGTGGCCATGTTGGAGGGGTTCACATGGCAAAGAACTGAAGGAGGCTTCTAGCCAATAGCCAGGAAGGATCTGAGGCCCTCAATCAAACAATCTTCCAGGAACTGAATTCTTTCAACAACCTTAACAGGTTTAGAAGGAAATCCTTTGGGGCTGGTGTTGTGGCTCCGAGGGTTAAGCTTGTGACTACAGCATCCCAGACAGGAACACAGGTTCAAGTCCTGATGCTCTGCTTCTGATCTAGCAGTGGAAGTGCCTGGGCCTCTGCCACCTATGTGGGAGGCCCAGATGGAGGTCCAGGCTCCCAGCTTCAGCATGGCCCAATCCTGGCTGTTGTGGCCATGTGGGGGATGAACCAGCAGGTGAAAGATTTTCCCTCCCTCCCTCCCTTCCTCTCTCCTTCTCTCTCCCCACTCCCTCCTCCTCTCTGTTACTTTGCCTGTAAAATAAATAAATAAATCCCTTTTAAAATACCAAGGGATATTAATGTTACTCACCTCACCTGCTGTACAAACTCTGGGCAGCTCTGAAATTAAAGAAATCATGCTTTGAAACAAAAAAAAGTGGATCATCCCAGAGCTGAACTTTCAGAAACTTTCAAGACTGCAGCCTTGACTGACGCCTTGAATGCAGCCTTGTGAGGAACTTAAAGCAGAAGGTACAACCAACTCTGCCCAGACTCCTACCCCACAGAAACTGTGAGATCATAAATGCATGTTGTTCTAAGCCACTAAGTTTGTGGTAATTTATTATGTAGCAATAGATGACTGACCCGAAGCTGATCCAAGCTGAGATACCCGGGAGCAAATGACTGGTTTTCAAAGTTCTATACGATTGCTCTTGCTGCCCTTGACCTTGGTGGGAATTGTAAAAGACTTCCAAGCACACTTGCAATGACCGCCACAGCCATGAGGGGACTCTGAGCAAGGCCAACAGGGGAAGCCCTCATTAATTTAATTTGCTGATTTATTAAAGCAGCAGTGGTCCTGGGCTTGTGTTCTGGGGAGCCCTTTAAGCCTCAGAGGAGAGGATGATAAATTGAGTGCCACATCCTCACTTGAGTCAAAGGCTTCGTTTTAAATAATCCCACATGCTGCAACTGCCAGTCGTGGGAGAGCAGGCCCCCACATTAAATAAGCCTTCATTCGCCTGGAGCCAAGATCTGTGTTTTCTTTACGATGAGATCAACGTCAATGCATACATCCCAGGCTGTCTTTGTGGGAGGATGTGTTTGGTGAACTCACTTTTCAATTGTGTCAGGTTCTTTTCTAATGTCATGATGAATGGATTCAATTAGATAGAAATCGTATTTGTGGCTGGCATATCAGAAATGTCATTTCTTCCCACAGGTCTCATAACATGCAAAGATTAAAGGCATTGCCTTTCTTTGCTTTCTCCCCCAACTACATCTCCAGCCAGAGGCTTCAGGTGATTCTTATGGTAACCTTGGCATAAAGGAACCGAGAAACCCCCCGAGACACTGGCCAAGGAACAGCAGCATCCTTTATTCCCTTTTTACCCCTTAGGGCTGCCAAGACTCAGATGACCAGTGGAATCTAAGGCCTGGGACTCCCAAGGCTTCTCTTTGTCAAGTTTGTACACCCCCACTGCAAAGTTTGAGGGAGGGGGTCCCAAAGACCACCCTCACTTATGATCTCAACTTCAGGTTTAAAGATCCCCAACACCATGCCAATGCTTGCTAATTTACAAGAAGGACTCACAGAACCCAGAGACACTCACAATTACAGCTTATTATCACAAAAAGAGATAGATTAGCAGCAGCCAAGGTAAGTGGTGCTCAGGGCTGGGTCTAGGAGAGTTCCAAACATGGAGTACACAGCCATTGTCTCCCAGGGCAGCTGTGCAGCCACAGCTCAATTCTCACAGCTTCAGTGTCTGCCTGCGTACCCAGAGGACTGCCAACTGGGCAATCTCAGCTGAATCTCAATGTCCAGAATTTTCCAATGGGGCTCAGCCATGGAGTCAGGATTGACTACGCACCTGACTGACCTTACTCCCCAGCCTCACACCGTGAATCACACAGCTAGCATGGGGTGTCTGGCTTGGCCCAAGGCCTCCAGGTACACAAATCCAGCAGCCCATTCCAAGGTCTTAGAGGTTACCTCCTATGAGCCAAGGGCAAAGACCAGGTGAAGGTGATCCCAAGGTAAATCCTTTACTGCGTGCCACACCATTCCAAAGCCCACCCAGACTTTGCTGTCCACCTGGAGGAGCTTCTCTGAAACACCCTCCTGCCCATCTGACACCTTCACTGATCTTTCCCCCAAGAATAGCACCAATAAGCAGCGACGTAACCGAGCACTACCCGCCTGCTCCTGGGCCATCTCAGCCTCATGTCTTCTGTCTGCATTCTTGCACTGTGCAGGCAGTCTCTACACAGTGTGGAATTCAAATCACTCCTCCTCTGCCTAACCCCAACCTTCCTCATCCACCAAGGCATTCCTTCATGCCTAGAATAAACATCACAATTCCTTTTTCTGGCTTACAGGGCCCTAAATGACCACTCTGACCTCTCAATTTGTGTCATATTTCTCTCCTTGTGTCTTCTTTTTGGTAGCTATGCTTTCTCCTTGAATATTCCAAGCTCATCCTCACCTGGGGATTTTGCATTTTCTCTGCATTGAACCCTTTTCCTTAATACCTAGTGGTGTCATCTCCTCTGGACAGTCAATCCCAAAGAGCCTTCTATGTATCTTCAAACACACCACCATTCCCCTCTACAAGGACATCCATCAAACACAGCAATACCTCTTGTCTTCCTGGTTTGTTTCTTTAGCTGCTTGTTTACTCTCTGCCTCCTCCCATAAGAATTTTAATCCCTATGCAAAAGCAGGGATGAAACTGCCTTTTTCATTCCTGGATCCCCAACTCTTAGAAAAGGTCCCAAGGGCGGCTCACTAGGCTAATCCTCCGCCTTGCAGCGCTGGCATACCGGGTTCTAGTCCCGGTCAGGGCGCTGGATTCTGTCCCAGTTGCCCCTCTTCCAGGCCAGCTCTCTGCTGTGGCCCGGGAGTGCAGTGGAGGATGGCCCAGGTGCTTGGGCCCTGCACCCCATGGGAGACCAGGAGAAGCACCTGGCTCCTGCCATCGGATCAGTGCGGTGTGCCGGCTGCAGTGCTCCAGCCGCGGCGGCCATTGGAGTGTGAACCAATGGCAAAGGAAGACCTTTCTCTGTCTCTCTCACTGTCCACTATGCCTGTCAAAAAAAAAAAAAAAAAAAAAAAAAAAGGAAAAAGAAAAGAAAAAAGAAAGAAAGAAATAAAGAAAGAAAAAAGAAAAGGTCCCAATACACAGTAGCTGCTGTTTGCATGCCTTCTTTTCCATGTATTTTATTGTGTAAATCTAAGAGGCACAACATGTTTTGACGTACATATCCACAGTGAATGACTACTACAAGTAAACAAATTTAACACATGCAACTCCTGCCATGGTACCTTTATCGTGGATGTGGCAAGAATGCCTAAAATCTACTCCCTGACAATGTCTCAATATGCAATACAATGTTATTAACTGCAGTCCTCACCGTATACAGTCCGTCGCAGGCCCATCGTAGGCCCATCATATCCTACATAACTGCAAGTGTGTCCCCCTTGACCTGCATCTCCCCATTATCTCCACTTCCCCACCCCCGGGTACCACTGTTTTACTCCCTCTTTCTGTAAGTTCAAATTCTTTTAAAGATTCCATATATAAGTGAGATGATGCTGTGTTTTTCTTCCTGTTTCCAGCTTATTTCACTTAACACAGTGTCTTCCAGTCTCATCCATGTTGTTATAAATCACAAGGTTTCCTTTTTTTTTTAAGACTTGAGTCACATTCATATTCATGGACAGCACAGCTATCTATCCATGAACCTTTAGGTTGTTTGTATATCTTGGCTATTGTGGATAATGAATTGGGGAGTGTAGCTATCTCTTTGAGATACTGATTTCATTCCTTTTAGGGCTACACCCAGCTGAGGGATCGCTAGATCAGGGATAGTTTTCAAGTCCTCGAGGAACCTCCATACTTTAGTGACCCCAGGGTGGCTGATCTTTGCTGCCACCCCCTCCCATGTACTGCTCTCTGGCTTAGAAGGGATCAGAGCCTCACTAGAGTCAGCCCTTTCACTCTGCAGTTTTCCACAATGGCTGCACCAGCACACATCCCTTGCAGCACTGGGCTAGTGCCCCCTTTTCTCCACCCCCTCACCACCACACCTTTTGACATCTGGATGACAACTACCCTCTCTCATTGTAATTTTTATCTTCTGTGACCTTTTCTTGAAAGTCAAGTGGTAGCTCTTCTTTAATCATTCTTTCATTGAGTTGACAAGTATTTATTGAGCATCCACTGTACGGAAGGCCAGACAGAGGAGTCTGGTCTAGGCAAAGCCTGCCCTTGGGAGCTTGGAGGAACCTAGAAGCAGAATCACAGAACAGATAAGACAGCACTCATCCTAGTACCTCCCACGGTGTCTGGCGCAGGCTTGGGAGCTTGCTAAAAAATGAACAAACACAGAAAAGTACTCAGCTAAAATGCTACTAGGAATTCAGATGGAGGAAAGATGTGTTAGGACTGAAAGGAGCAGAGACATCTTCATACAGGATTTATGTTCACAGGAAATGGGGGGCTCAGCATTTTAAGTAAGGGGAATGGTCTTTCACATGGAGGCACAGGGGCGGGAGAGGATACTTCCAGGGAAGATTGAGAAGTTCTGTTTGGAGAATGTATGGAAAACGTAACGGGAAGTTCTAGAAAGGAGAGCAGAGGTTGGATCAAAACATACATAGCCCTAACATTAGACTTCTACACAATGTGGAGCTATTGAAATTTATCGAGCAGGGCCGGTGCTGTGGTGTAGTGGGTAAAGCCAACGCCTGCAGTGCAGGCATTCCATATGGGCAACGGTTCAAGTCTCAGCTGCTCCACTTCTGACCCAGCTCTCTGCTATGGCCTGGGGAAGCCCAATTCCCTGGGCCCCTGCATGTATGTGGGAGACCTGGAAGAAGCTCCTGGCTCCTGGCTTCAGATCGGCGCAGCTCCAGCTATTGCAGCCAACTGGGGAGGGAACCAGCAGATGGAAAACCTCTCTCTCCCCCTCTGTCTCTCCTTCTCTCTCCGTGTAACTCTTTCAAATAAATAAATAAATCTTAAAAAAAAAAAGAAAGAAAAGAAGGTTATTGAGCAAGGATTGAATTTTGGCAGGGCTGTTATGGGTATGTGACCTGTGCTATCACTTACAACCTCATGCCAAAAAGTGCCCATGCTTGGTTTAATGCACTGTTGCTGCTATGTTGAAAGTTTTGATTATTTTGAATAAGAGGCCCTGCATTTTTATTTTGCACTGGGCTCTGCAAATTATATGGCTACTCCTTAACTCAGGAGGCAAGGGTTATAAGTGATTAAAGAGAGAGAGTCAAGAGGCAAGACGACCAGATAAAAGGCCATTGTTAACAGTTCCAGTGGGAGCTCATGAGGACATGAGGCGGTGTAGCCTTCCTAATCTTATTAGATTATGTAAGTACTTAGAGATAATAAAGTCTTGGGTCATAGATCCAAGGATATCCTTTGAATCCCTTATGCCCAAATGACACAGAATGATTCCTCATTAGACGCTTAAGCCAGGAGGATGGCTAAAGCCAACTAGAGGTTTCCATGGTTTGAATATGACTCTGTATGGCCTGTCCCCTCAAGTTCATGTGCTGGTGCTCAGTCCCCAGTGTGGGAGTGTAGAGGTGGTGGGATATTTAAGAGGGGTTTAGTGGAAAGTGATCAGATCACAGGGTTTTCATTCATGAACGGATTAATGCCATCTCATGCTAGTGGGTCAGGTCTGGATGGAGTGCATTCCTGCTCTCAAGAGCAGGATAGGGGTTGGCACTGTGGCTCAGTAGGTCAATCCTCCACCTGCGGCACTGGCATCCCATATGGGTGCCGGTTCTGGTCCCGGCTGCTCCTCTTCTGATCCAGCCCTCAGCTATGGTCTAGGAAAGCAGTAGAAGATGGTCCAAGTCCTTGGGCCCCTGCACCCGTGTAGGAGACTTGGAGGAGGCTCTTGGCTCCTGGCTTCAGATCGGCACAGCTCTGGCCATTGCAGCCATTTGGGGAGTGAACCAACAAATAGAAGACCTTTCTCTCTATCTCTCCCTTTCATTGTCTATAACTCTCTCTCTATAAAAGAAATAAATAAAATCTTTAAAAAAAAAAAAAAGAGCAGGTTGTCAGGGCCAGCACTGTGGCAGAGCGGGTAAAGCTGCTGCCTGCAGTGCCGGCAACCCAGATGGACACCGGTCAAGCCCTGGCTGTTCCACCTCTGATCCAGCTCTCTGCTAATGGCCTGAGAAAGCAGTATAAAATGGTCCATGTCCCTGGGCCTCTGCACCCACGTGGGAGACCTGAAAGAAGCTACAGGCTTCTGGCTTCAGATTGGCCCAGCTCAGACTGTTGAGGCTGTTGAGGCCATTTGTGTAGTAAACCAGGGAATGGAAGACCCACCTTTCTCTCTCCCTCTGCCTCTCTATAACTCTATAGAGAGTTATAACTATAACTTTCAAATAAATAATTAAAATCTTTTTTTTTTTAAATAGCAGGTTGTCACAAAAAACAGCAAGTCCAGCCCCTTCCCGACCCCTTGCTTTCAGTCTCACCATGTGAGCTCTTCCACGTGTGCTTTTACCACGTATACCCTCCAGCACAAGGCCCTCACCAGAACCCAGCAAAGGCTCAGGGTCACGATCTTGAGCCTCCAGAACTGTAAGCTAAAAAAATCTCTTCTTTGTAAAGCACCCAGTTTCAGATATTTTCTTACAGCAACATGAAATTGTCTAACAGAGAAGCCACTTTAAAAAGTTAAGTGGTGGCCAGTGCCGCGGCTCACTAGGCTAATCCTCGGCCTGCGGCACTGGCACACCAGGTTCTAGTCCCGGTCGGGGCGCCGGATTCTGTCCTGGCTGCCCCTCTTCCAGGCCAGCTCTCTGCTGTGGCCAGGGAGTGCAGTGGAGGATGGCCCAGGTGCTTGGGCCCTGCACCCCATGGGAGACCAGGAGAAGTACCTGGCTCCTGCCTTCGGATCAGCGCGGTGCGCTGGCCGCAGTGCACCGGCCACGGCGGCCACTGGAGGGTGAACCAACGGCAAAGGAAGACCTTTCTCTGTCTCTCTCTCTCACTGTCCACTCTGCCTGTCAAAAAATTTAAAAAAAATTAAAAAAAAAAGTTAAGTGGTGATGTTGCATAAGATTCATTCAACAAGTATACATTGAATACCTACTTGGTACCAGGTATGGTTGTAGAATTGGAAACCTAGTAGTAAGCCAAAGATTTCAAATGCTGCTACCATGGGGAGAATTTTGAAAACAAGTGAGCTTTTTTTTTTTTCTGTTATCATCACCATGTAATTAGATTACAGTTTTAATCTACAATCTCCTCTGGGAAACTGGGACTGTTATGGTTTGTGGGGGGGGCAAGAGGAAGCAATGATCTGAGCACCTGTCAGTGAGAAGGTGAAGAATCTGCTCCACAAAGAATCTAAACCTTACACCAAACCATGCACCATTTCAAAATGCAGTGCTACCTTCTGGAATTTTAAAATCAGAGCAACAAATCTCTTAAGAATACAGGTAACCTTTGTATTTTGAGTCAGCCAAAAAATTTTTTTTTTCATTTTCAGCAGGCACAACTGGCAGAAAATAGCCAAATGGGACCTGGCTGAAATACAGAGAATCCTTTAGGGTCCTTCCAGTCTATCAAGATTATTAGTTAGCACCAGAGCTAAGTGAAAGGGCAGAAGCCTTGCTCAGTGGCCTTTCTCCATGTTACCAAGAACAGTGGCAAATTTTAATAAGACCAAAGGCCCCACCATGATTATTCTAACTGACTGGGGCTTGTTCTGCCTACCCCAAGTCAGAGTTCAAGGCCACTGACTTATGTAACCTGGAAGAATCTAACAGAAATCTTCAGGCTGACTTTGAGGGTGAGCTGGCTAACTAAGCTCTTGAACTTGAACCACCTTGTGCCAAGAGAAGGACCCATCTGTCTTACCATGAAGGGAGGAGATGGGCAGAGACAGCAATGGACAGAATAAATGCAAAGGCATAGCTGTTCCCCCAGACTTTTCATCCCCTCAGAAACTGAACACACGTGGTTCTCTCTGCTGTCCACCTGCTTTGCTCCTCCCTATCTTCTTCCCTATAGGAGGGTCTTTCAGCATTCAAATGTATCCAGATTCAACTTGCAAGGTAGAAGAGGTTAGCAAGAGGGAAGTAAACTTCACAGGCAGATGCCCTGGTCTGAGGAACACAGGGTCCACTGTTACTTTCCCAGGAATCAGCAACTTCGGACTAAAAGGGCAGAGAATAGTCTGGGGCTGAGCATGAGTAGCAGCTCAGTGGATCCAGAACCTGAGGCAGTGGAGTGGGAGGCCAAGGAGGGAACAGAGGACAGAAGAGGTAAAAGGGAGGAGAATTGGGGAAGGCTTTCTGGGCTCCAACCCAAGCTATAGTATACATCTCTTACATCTCTGGTTAACCCTACTGGGGTGATGGTAATTGACTTTGAGTGAAAGTGAGGCCTTGCTGGCACAGCCAATCCTGTATGCCCTTTTAGCTCCACAAAGCGCCATGACCCTCATATACTAATTTCCTAATATAAAGTCTACCCAGACTCTAGGTCTTTTTATATGTTCTTCTTCTGCACAGAGAGTCACTTACTCACCCTCAGCATTCAACTTGCATCTTATCTCCTACTGAAAGCTTTCTCTGACCCCTCCAGACAGCTGGGTTCCCCTTGTCCAAGCTGCCAGGATACCTCACACATACTTCCTGGACATCTCAAATGTATTGTATAGTAACTGTTGCTTGCATCATTGTCTCCTGCACTTGATTGTGAATTGCTCAAGGACAGACTGAGTCTTGTTAACCTTGCATCTGTATTAGCTTAGTCGCTACCACAGTGCCTGACACCTTATAAATGTTTAATTAGTGTTAAGTGAATGAAAAAAAGAACAAAGGGCCAATTTTTGTGAGGAAGATGTGCTACCCACTTGGACATATGTGTCCAGTTAGGAGGCCTCGGGGGTATGGGACTAAAAATTACACATGCTGGGGTATTCTGTGAAATCTGGGGAAAATGGAAAACGTTGTGCTATACCTGAGAAGAGTTCATGGCCAATGTTCTTGTTTAGGGAGCTCCAAGGAAAGAAGATCACCATGAACTCTCTCAAGAAAAAGGAAATGATATGGGCTGAGTTCCTTCAAACTTCCCAGGAAGCCAAATCATCCATTCCCAATCCACAGTATTAAGATCTGTGTGCTCAGGACAGGCGCTGTGGCATAGTAGGTAAAGCCACCTCTTGCAGTGCCTGCATCCCACATAGGCGCCAGTTTGAGTCCCAGCTGCTCCATTTCCAATCCAGCTCTCAGCTATGGCTTAGGAAAGCAGTAGAAGATGGCCCACGTTCTTGAACCCCTGCACTCATGTGGGAGACCCAGAAGAAGCTCCTGGCTCCTGGCTTCAGATGACCCACCTCCGGCTACTGAGACCATTTGGTGAGTGAGCCAGCAGATAGAAGACCTCTTTCTCTCTCTCTCTCTCTGCCTCTGCCTCTCTGTAACTCTGCCTTTCAAATCAATCAATAAATCTTTTAAAAAAATATATCTGTATGCTCTTTTCTAATGATAAATCTTTACCCATCAACCTCTTAAGAATCAGCAAAGGGTGGAGATTATCCTCTCTGATGAATAGAAATTTCCATAAGTGCCTAAAGACAACAATGAGCCATGACTTTAGACCCTCTTGGAAATGACTATTGGGAACTTGTGCCAGGTGCTGCCTTAGTTACAGTTGCTTTCTCTGGGGTGCTATATAATAATTTTGAATATAATTTTTTTTCAGAGAAAGTTCTGTTTTCCAATGGGTATATATCCATCAGTGATCTAAGCAATAAATGGATTATAATAATTATTCCTTCCAAAAGAGATATATTGCTATAATATGAACAATCTTTCTTTATAAAGCTCTTTCAGATTTTAAAATATTTTCATGTATGATATCTCATTGGTACTCACCAACAATACCAATGAAGGTAGTCAGTCAGTCCAAGAAACTATTGCTGAAACACTAAAATAAAGAAACTAAACAGAGAGGATAAGTGATCTATCCAAAAGGGCAAGACACTAAGTGGAAGATTTAGTCTCCAGATTCCAAAATTCTGTACTTTACATGGTTTTACCAAAAATATAAATGCTAAAACTTCCAGATAAGACTCAAGGAGTTCTAACTCACTAAACCAAATATTTTGCATTTTCCACATGGGCATGTGGAGCACTTACATTTTCCTGTTCCCTGAAGGTAAATGTGGCAGTGTGACATCCCTGTCAAAGTAGCCAACACTTCTAAGGTGGTAGCTTCTCTACCAGCCTGGTTCCCAGAGTAAAGATGGCTACTTTGACCATTGTTTCCAGAGTAAAGATGTCTACATTGACCAACAATGGACATGGGCACAAAATACAGCTATGTTGATTGAGATGGGTTATTACCATGGTACAACCTGATTTACTATGACTGATACACTACATCCAAGGACCCCTTTGAACTTATCAAATGATCATTAAAATAGGGAGTAATTACATCTCTCTGGATGCTAGAGAACAGTACCATCTACAATCCATAATTTTGAGGAATTACAGCAAGATAAGTTTTTTTAAGAAATTACTCAATTCACCTTCAAATTTTTTTTTAATTTCTCCATGTTAAATAGAAATGTGGGGATGAAGTTCTCTATCCTCAAACCAAGATAATAGTAAGTCACTCCCAGGTTACATTGGTTTCAGCAACAGCAGCACCTGAGTAGTGCTGAGGGAGCACTGCAACAGGCACCACCAGCCTTGTTCCAGAATATGTGGTTTGCTCTCACTAAGCTAGCACACAACATGCACACACATGAGCAGCAACTGGGAGCTCACCTCCCAGGTGAAGATGGTAGCATGTGATGACTCAAACATTGTACGGCATCTGATGAAGTGTGGAATGACTGGCACATGGGGCCAACTGCTTTCCAACAGTATTCATAGAGTCCCTGTCTGGCAGGCTATCTCCTGAAGCAAAGCTTTGAAAAATGAAAGCAGAAACATATTTGGCATGTTGCTGTTGGCTTTTAAATCAAGGAGAATAGAAAAGAGTATGGGCTTTCCTTAATGAATTAAAAAATAGAACTACCATATGATCGAGCTGGGTCTCAGTCCAAGGGGAATGAGACCAGTCTATCAAAGAGACATCTGCCTGCTTGTGTTTATTGCAGCTCTGTGACCATTCACAATAGCCAAGAAATGGAAACATGCTAATTGACCATCCACTGACAAATGGATAAAGAAAACATATATATTCACAATGGAATACTGTTCAGCTGCAAAAAAAGGATGGAATCTTGCCATTTATAACATGGATGGAACTAGAGATTATAATGTAAGTGAAATAGGTCAAGCACAGAAAGACAAGGACCACCTGATCTCACTCATGTGTAGTCTCTAAAAAAGCACATCTTATAAAAGTTTAGAAGAGGGTTGGAGCCGCGGCTCAATAGGCTAATCCTTGGGCCCTGCACCCGCATGGGAGACCAGGAGAAGCACCTGGCTCCTGGCTTTGGATCAGCGTGGTGCGCCATATGCAGCGGCCATTGGAGGGTGAACCAACGGAAAAGGAAGACCTTTCTCTCTCTCTCTCTCTCACTGTCCACTCTGCCTGTCAAAAAAAAAAGTTTAGAAGAGAATGGTGGGGTTTTTAAAATTTATTTATTTTGAAATCCAAAGTTACACAGAGAAAGGGAGAGACAGAGAGAGAAATCTCCCATTCACTGGTTCATTCCCCAGATGGTTGCAATGGCCAGTTGGAGGGCCAGACCAAAATCAGGAGCTTCATCAAGGTCTCCAACCTGGGCCAGCCTTAGGCTATATTCTGCTATTTTTCACAGGCCATCAGCAAGGAGTTGGATGGGAAGTGGAGTGGGCAGGTCTTGAACCAGCACCCACATGGGAGGGCTGGCATCCCAAGCCACAGCTTTACCAGCTATGCCACAATCCTGGCCCCTAGAACAGTGATTATTAAAATCCAGGAGAGCAGGGGGAAAGAGGGCTGAGAACAGGTTGATCAATGGATAAAAAGTTACAGTTAGGCCGGCGCCGCGGCTCACTAGGCTAATCCTCCGCCTTGCGGCGCCGGCACACCGGGTTCTAGTCCCAGTCGGGGCGCCGGATTCTGTCCCGGTTGCCCCTCTTCCAGGCCAGCCCTCTGCTGTGGCCAGGGAGTGCAGTGGAGGATGGCCCAGGTGCTTGGGCCCTGCACCCCATGGGAGACCAGGAAAAGCACCTGGCTCCTGGCTCCTGCCATCGGATCAGCGCGGTGCGCCGGCCGCAGCGCGCCGGCCGCGGCGGCCATTGGAGGGTGAACCAACGGCAAAGGAAGACCTTTCTCTCTGTCTCTCTCTCACACTGTCCACTCTGCCTGTCGGAAAAAAAAAAAAAAAAAAAGTTACAGTTAAATAGGAGAAAGAAGTTCTGGTATTCAATTGCATAGTAGGGTGACTATAGAAAACAGCGCCAGCCACAGTGCCAGCCTCTGATTGTTAAATTAACAACAGTCACTGTGCACTTACTTCCCATTCAGGACTTCTGTCCTAAATGAGTTGTATTATGAGAATTAATTGCAAAACTGGTTCTCAGTTTTGTGTGTGTGTGTGCGCACATGCACGTGTGTGTGAATTGCTGAAATCTATACTTAGTATAGAGTTGGTCTTCTGTGTATAAAGTTAATTGAGAGGCCAGCACTTTGGTGTAGTGGGTAAAGCTGCCATCCGCAGTGCCGACATCCCATATGAGGGCCGTTTTGAGACACGGCTGCTCCACTTCTGATCCAATTCTCTACAATGGCCTGGGAAGGCAGAGGAGGCTGGCCCCCCTGCACCTGCATGGGAGACCCAAAAGAAGCTCCTGGCTCCTGCCTTCAGATTGGTGCAGCTCTGGCTGTTGAAATCATCTGAGGATTGAACCAGTGGATGGAAGACCTCTCTCTCTCTCTCTCTCTCTCTCCCTCAGTCTCTCTCTTTCTCTCTCTGCCTCTCTGTAACTCTGTCTTGCAAATAAATAAAAATAAATCTTAAAAAATTTTAATTGAAAATGAATCTTAATGGAGAATGGGACTGGAAATGAGAGAGGGAGGAGGAGGTGAGGTGGGAGTTGGGGTGGAAGGATGGGTAGGGTAGGAAGAATCACTATATTCCTAAAGTTGTACTTATGAAATTTGTACTCCTTAAATAAAAGGTTTCTTTGGAGGGGGAAAAAAAAACTATGCAAGGATTTCAAAATCTGTACACCAAAATAAACATGTTTTAATTAAAAAAAAAAAAAGATCGCATCTTAATGCTGAAGGGTGGGCCTAAATCCAATTAGAGTGCCCTCGTAAGAGACAGAAAAGTACAGGTATAGACACAGAGAAAAGACAGAAAGTGAGGGTGGAGGCCGAGTTTGTGGTTACACAGCCAGCCGCCAGCTAAGGAATTCTCAGGGCCACCGCAGCTGGAAGAGCCAAAAAAAAAAAAAAAAAAAGGCTTCTCTCCCAGCGCCTAGCAGAGGCCCAGCCCTACCGACATTATCATTTCAGACTTCTTCTCTCCAGAGTCATAAGCAAACAAGTTTGCATCACTTTAAGCCACTATCTGAGCCTGTTTTCTGCCGCTGTAACATAACACCATAGACTGGGTAATAGTTAAAATAACAGGTTTGTTTCTTCCAGTTCCAGAGGCTGGAAAGTCTGAGATCAAGGGGCCACCTCTTGTGGGAGCCTGCTCACAACGTGGAGGAAGGCATCCCATGGCAAGACGAAGTGAGCCTGTGGGCTCGGGTCTCTTCTTGTCCTAAAGCCGCCAGCCCCAACTGAGGGCCCCTGACCTCACCTCATCCTAGCCGCCTCTCAAAAGCTCCGCCTCCAAACACCATCAATGTCAACATGGGATTAAATTTCCAATGCAAGAACTTTGGGGGACACAAACATCGCAGCTACCAGGTCTGTTGTACTTTGTGCTGGTAGCCTTAGAAAATTTTACTGTGGGGTAAAAAAAATCTTACTGATTTTTGTGGATAAAACACAGAAATACACACATAAACAGATATATGTAATGTATCAAAATTTCATGGCGAGGGATCTTAGGGGGAACAGTTCAAATGAACCCCTTCCTGGGCTATAACAAACAAAAGTTTGAGAAATACTGTTCTAAGTTGTGAAGGTTCTGAGGGAGGCTGGGGGAACAGGGAGGATGCTTTAGCCAAGGGCTACTCTCTCCCACTATTAAAATTGGTGTTCTTGTTCTTGGCATTAAAAATCAATATTCCTAATCATTTCTTCTTTCATCCTGGCCCAGGTACAATTATCACAAATCCCAGAAAGATGGTTCTGTGGTCGACTTGCAATAGGATTTGTGGAAAAATGAGACAGGACCATCACAAGCAAAATGCTAGTTTTCAGGTTTGTGTCTTGCAATGGAACCTCTTATTGTCTACATCTGGTCTCTGGAATTGCTAGATTTATCTCACAACTTTGATATCCATAGGAAGATTAAAGGTAATGTAGATAGTTATTCCTCCAGTGGATTTGCTTTTTCTCCCAATATTTCAAATATAGCCAAAACGGAAGTTTTCTACGGTTGTTACTTATATTGGACCTTTTGTGAAAGCCATGGAGTTAGCTCATGGTATCATGAAAACCATTCAGTGAGCTGCCTGCTGTGTCCTGTTATGGGTCAGAGACAGAGGGATGGTTGGCATAGCTCTAACGTTGCTCGGGGTGTTGACAGAAAGTATTTGGCAGTGGATGTAAACTGGAGGTCCCTAGGGAGTCCCCAAAGATAACTCAGCCTGAGTACTTAATGTGTTTGACTTCAGTCTCCAAATTTTTCACAGTGAATTGCAGTGAGCGTGATGGCTTTGACAGGCGCTACACGCCCACTTCACATGGTAGTAGAATCTTAATCATTGTGACTCCTCTGGAATGTTTCATTTTAAACAGAACTGCCTCCAACTGGGGGTGTGTGGTTACAGTAATGGGATGTTAAACATGACTCTCCCTTTCACCGCAGAGTTTCTGCTGAGAACAATAGGAGGAGACCACCTATGTAGGGTGTGCTAAGAAACATGAGACAAGATTTGCAATCCTTTATCCATCTTACATGGGACAGGCTGAAGGATCTGTAGCAGGGATTGGAAGGTGGGAGTTTTTGAGGAAAAGACTTAGTGTGCTATAGCACTTCTCCTTCTCATCTCCTTCCCTTGGGAAGTGGGAAGGAACTAGAAAGTTGTTCTCACCTTAAGCCACAGCAGTTTCAGGTCTCAGAGAGCTCGAATGGTATACTCTGGAGACTGAAAGACAGAATCTGCAGCTTGTCCATACCTGAAATCATCAAAATGTGAGATGCTATCTAGCCAGAGGGGCCAGTGGTGGCCAAGTGAAGAAAGCTATTTTGAAAACAGCTTATGGGATGGGCACATTCGGCATAGCGATCAAAATGCCTCTCGGGATGCCCACATTCCTTATCAGAAGGCCTGTGTTCAAGTCCCAACTCTGCTTCTAATCCCAGTTTCCTGCTAATGTGCACCTGGGGAAGCAGTAGGTGATGGCTCAACAAGTATTTAGGTCACTGCTACACATGTGAAGAGTCTGGAGAGGCAAAGGTGCATAGATGCTTCCCAGGTGTTGGATATGGACTCCTCAGAAGGGAGGACGACTCAGGTCACCTGGAGGGATAAAGTGATCCTACAAGAGAGCGGGGAGAGGACACTGAGGGCCAGAGGTTGTTCGAGGACAACGCCATGTTTGGGAACTGCAGCAGGAGGGCCCAGGAAGAAGATCTCAGAGGAACCCAGGGAGAAGCCCAGAGAAGACTGGCATTTGTCCCCTGCTCTGCCCAGCTGCGGCAATGAGGACTCCTTCTGTAGCTTCTAGGGAGGCATGCTCTGCCCTCCACCCTCCCTCCCGTTCCATCCCCAACACGAGAAAAGCCAGAGCAACAGAGAGGAGCAGAAAGAGTAGAAGAGTGAGGAATCCATTCCGACTCTGATGTCCCCCTTTCTGGTCTCCTACTTGATGTGGGTCCAAGCTGTAAAAGAAGAGAAGCTTTAAGTGAGATGAAAGATTGACATTTGCTATTTGACCAGATCAGACTTAATGTCTGGAAAACAAGACAATGCTTAACACCTGAGAGTGACTGGGAACACCAAGGGAGCTACCTCTAGTTTCATCCAGGGGCAAGGAAGGATAAGTCAAGGACAATGGTGAGAAGAAGTCAAGTTCTGCTCATTCAATAAGCTGATCACCTGATGTCTTTTGAAATAGAAATTCAACTGAAAGATTTATCAGGACAAGCTAACCCATAAAAATACATCAAATATAGGCAACATTGTTCAGCTGCCTCTATAATTTTAGAACAAAAGTAGAATTACTTTCATGTAACTTCCTATTTTATGCTTATTAGAGTTGAGAGACTGTAGACAACACTGAGAAATCCTAGCCAAGTTCTGTGTGCAACTACATTCAACATGTCCACTAACTATTAATGTTTTGGTTATTTTTTCTTCATGTTTTAAGATTTATTTTATTCATATGAAAGGCAGAGCTACATGAAGTGGGAAGAGAGAGAGATTTTCCATCTGCTGGTTCACTCCCCAAATGGCCACAGTGTTTGGGGCTGGATCAAGCTGAAGCCAGGAGCCAGGAGCCTCATCCAGGTCTTCCATGTGGGTGCAAGGGGCCCAAAGACTTGGGCCATCTTCCACTGCTTTTCCGGGCACATTAGCAGAGAGATGGATCAAAAGTGGAGCAGCTGGGACTTGGACTGGTGCCCATTTAGGGTAGCAGCACTGCATGTGGTAGCTTAACCCATTACACCACAACACTGACCCCAGTGCTTTGTTTCTTAATCTCAGGAGGCATTGAGGCCTTGGAGGACTTACTTCTTTTTTATTTAGGATTCTTAGTCATTTATCTACTTAGTTATTTGAGAGGCAGGAAAGGGAAAGGGGAAGGAAAAGAAAGATAGAAATAAAGGAGAAGAGAGAGAGAGAGAAAATCCATTTTCTGCTCACCCTCCAAATGATCCCAACGGCCCCTGGCTGGAGCTGAAGCTATGAGCTGGGAACTTAATCCAGGTCCCCCATGTTGTGGGCAGGAATCTAATAATTTGGGCCATGATCACTGCCTCTAAGGATCTGAATTAGCAGGAAGCTGGAGGCAGGAGGCAGGAGCCAGAGCAGGAATCAAGCCCAAGTACTCTGATGTGGAACATAAGCAATTTAACTACCAGGCTAAACACCATCCCCTCAATGACTCACTTCCTAAGTGCAGTGCATTGGAGATGCTCAGGGATATTCCAGAGGGGTCATTTTTTTACCTTTCATCCCTAAAATTCTTTTTTTAAGCCTTTTCTTCCTCTTCTGCCCTGGAGGGTTGGTCACCCTTCCCCTGTGGGAAGTTGCTACCCAACTGCAGCTCTGACCTGCTTTGTTCCTTGCCTGTGACATTCTGCTGGTTGTAGGAGCAAAAAGCACCAGGAATTCCAGAAAGTCACAGGGCACAGTGAACAATAATAGGTTAACTTTTTGGCTTCTGATGAATATCTCATTGGCTTTCTATCTCTATTTGATCCTCTAGTAGCTCTTTTGCAATTCATAATCTTTCAAAACCTCAATATCTGAGGTTTAGAATCAAATACTCTATGTTGCAAAAGGACACAAGTCACTTTGGTCATCCAAAGGTCAAACCAGGTCATCTCAGGTCAAACCAAAAAGTTTAGAAAGGAGTGTGAGTACTCCCCTCCAGGCTTGTGATCAGGTTTTTATGAAAGTAAGTCTCATCCCTAATTCTGTCACATGTACATGGTTCAGGGACACAAAATAGATTTCACAATCACTTCTGGTTTTTTGGGGGTGCCCTCGCCTCATCCTGCATGGAAGAATATCCAGAAGCAGATGACAGTATTCCAGAGCTAGAACTCTGTCATTCTTACCATCCTGAGAAAGAATCCAGAATCATCCCACTCTGTGGTTCAACTTACAACCCAAGAGATTAGGCTATAGGACTTCCTGGGAAAGTGACTGTCTAAAATATTAGAGCCAGTTCACGTATCTGGAAACCTTTCATTTCTTTTTTTTTTATCTTTTATTTAATGAATATAAATTTCCAAAGTACGACTCATGTGTTACAATGGCTTCCCCCCCCATACCGTCCCTCCCACCCACAACCCTCCCCTTTCCCACTCCCTCTCCCCTTCCATTCACATCAAGATTCATTTTCGATTATCTTAATATACAGAAGATCAGCTTAGTATACCTTAAGTAAGGATTTCAACAGTTTGTTCCCACACAGAAACATAAAGTGAAAAATAATAGATGATTTTTTTTAAATGATGATGAAATCAGATCAGACCTATTGTCATGTTTAATCCCAGTGAGAGTCAAGTTGGGAATTGATAATTTCTTTTTTTTTTTTTTTTTTTTTTTTACAGAAGATCAGTTTAGTGTACATTAAGTAAAGATTTCAATCGTTTGCACCCCCATAGAAACACAAAGTGAAATATACTGTTTGAGTACTCGTTATAGCATTAAGCCTCAGTGTACAGCACGTTAAGGACAGAGATCCTACATGAGGAGTAAGTGCACAGTGACTCCTGTTGTTGACTTTACAAATTGACACTCCTGTTTATGGCATCAGTAATCTCCCTATGCACCAGTTATGAGTTTCCAAGGCTATGGAAGCCCCTTGAGTTCTCCGACTCTTATCTTGTTTAGACAAGGTCATAGTCAAAGTGGAGGTTCTCTCCTCCCTTCAGAGAAAGGCACCTCCCTCTTTGAAGACCTGTTCTTTCCACTGGGATCTCACTCACAGAGATCTTTTTGCCAGAGTGTCTTGGCTTTCCATGCCTGAAATACTCTCATGGGCTTTTCAGCCAGATCCGAGTGCCTTTAGGGCTGATTCTGAGGCCAGAGTGCTATTTAGGACATCCGCCATTCTATGAGTCTGCTGAGTATCTCACTTCCCATGTTGGATCACTCTCCCCTTTATTTATTCTATCGGTTGGTGTTAGCAGATACTAGACTTGTTTATGTGCTCCCTTTGACTCTTAGTCCTTTCATTATGATCAATTGTGAACTGAAATTGATCACTTGGGATAGTGAGATGGCATTGGCACATGCCACCTTGATGGGATTGAATTGGAATCCCCTGGTATGTGGAAACCTTTCATTTCAATGACATGAGCCTATATCTAATATCTGTGCTTTGGGTTAACAAGATACAAATTTTGTTCCTGAAAATCAGGAATAAAATAATCATCATTATGTTAATTAATAAAGCTTCTGCCAGTGACTGAGGTATACACAACATAAAGGCTCTAAGCAGCTGCCTATGGAGTGTGGTCTTGCTGATTAAATGCTAGCTTATCACTCCTGGGGTGTGAAATGCTGATTAGGGCAACTGACATCCCCCAGAGATAACAGCTACAAACACACACACACACACACGCACGCATGCACGCACGCACATACACATCCATATCTATTATGAAGTAATTTAAATAGCATAACGATATACAAATGGGAAAGAACATCTGCTCAAAGTCACTATTTTGGTATTGCTATAATTAACTTCCATGGCATAAAGTAGGAAACTGATTTAAATAATGCAAAAAATAATGAAATGTGTTGATTTTATTCTTCTGAAACTCAATTTTTATTTTCTAAATTAGAAAACATAAAAAGCAAGGAACACGTTAAACTCAACCACAATTCTATAGAGAACTAACATCAACTTCTACACATGTAACATATCCTTTTTATAGAATTGGACAATTCTGAATAGTATACCATAAGCATTTTTCGTTATGTAGTTTTTCAAACACTTGAATGCAGACGGCTTCGTATTATCATATTTTATAGCTATACCATAATTTGATAAACTAATTTCCTATAAGCCTGGTTGTTTTAGGTTGTTCTTGATCTTTTACAAAAAAAACACTATGTAGGAAACTGGAGGACAGTTGGATGCAGATGACACAGCTACACTGGGAATTTTAAGCAGCATTTTGCCAAAGTGCTATTACCAAAGTCTAAGGGAAGGTTCAGGAAAACGGCAATGGCACCTCACTCTGTGGCTTGAAATGCCCAGATCTTACCACCCCCAGGCCTAACTCTGGAAAATAGAGATCGTGTATGCAGACAGGCACCAGGCTTTCCATGTGGGTTAAGGATCCCATCATCTGCTGCTTCCTATGATTGCATCAATGAAGCAGGTTTGGAAGTGGAGTTACAGAGTCTCAAACCCAGCACTCCCACCATGGATACAGGCATCCCAAGCTAAGCTGCACACCAAATGCCTGCCCCTCACATATGTTCAAAGAAAGATAAACATATTCATGTCTTGGTATCCAAGAGGGATTGGTTCAGGACCCCCCACAGATACCGAAATCTGCAAATGTTCAAGTCCCTTATATAAACAGAGGTCATATTTCACAGAATCCATGCACATCCTCCTGCATACTCTGAATCATCTCTAGATCACTTATGATACCTAATGCAATGCAAATGACATGTAAACAACTGTTATACTGTATAGCCTAGGGATTGACGACAAGGAAAAATCTGTACATATTCAGCACAGACACAGGGTTTTGGTGCTTTTGTTTCCATCTGTGGTTGGTTTAATCTGCAGATGCAAAACCCACAGATACAGAAGGCCAACTCTCCATGATAAATGACTTCGGTGTTAAGAAGCACCATCAGTGAGCACAATAAGTGTAGGTGGAGTGAGTTGTCTTCAGGATGTGTTTAGACAGTCAGGGTCCTGGTCTGATGAAAAAACATACAGCCGAATTCTGTTCCAAGACCAAGAAAACTTGGAAACACCCATGGGACTCGTTGGGAGGGAGTATGGATGGTGGCAGAATTTCCTGCATATCTGGATGGATCGGTGGAGTGAAAGTCAGTTTCAAGAGGCTTCTCCTAATAATAGTTCTCATTGTTACAACTCTTACTGGCAGCCAGGCCCTGTGTGAAGTGCTTTACATGTGTTATCTCACTTAACACTTAGAACAACTCAAAGTGAATATTACCATTTTGTGTATAATACACACACACACACACACACACACACACGAGAAAGTGAACCTTGGAGAATTTTGGTGATGTGGTCAAGGTTATACACTTGCTAAGTGATGAAGCCAGGATTTGGATGTTGATATAGCAGAGCTCAAGGCCAGTCTACTTAGCTATCCCCAGGAGACTTCTCCCACCATCAATCCCATGCAGAACTACTGTATGAAGGAATAACATGTGGAAACAGTGAATAACAATTAAGTCATTTCAAGGAATGTCTGTCAAGAAATAAAGAAAAAACAAACCCTCTGAGAGTGCTATCTGGATTATGCTGCAGTTCTTAAAATTAACAACAATAGTAACAGGTATTGATCCCTTCTTGGAGCTTTCTAGACCAACTCACTACTTTGAAACTTGATGACAGGCAAGGATTAAATATGTATCCTGTTTTTCCTGTATGACCTGTATTTCAAGGTAACCAGTGATTAGCAAGTGCATTTTTATAGAAGAATTCCAGATAATAGGTTGAGTAGGAATGGAATAGAAACAATGCTTCATAATCCCTGATGAAATCATGAATCTAGACAATCATTGGTAGATGCTAAAGCCATTGAATAAAATGTTGGTGGGAGAATGTGTAACAGATGTATTAGGCTGGAAGCTTTTGGACCCACTGAGCATCACACAAACATTGGGAGAACAGAACATTGTCTGCATCCATGTGAGGCACAGGAGCTATGCCGTAAAATCTATGAATTCTTCATTCCAAAGTAACTGAACCTGAATCCGATCAAGTCTCCAGACATAACTACCAGTCTATAGAAAACACAACAGAAATAGGGACAGAAAAGCCAGTTAAAAGTCATAAGCAGCTAGTCAAATCCAGAATGTGGGTAATTCTACAAGAGAAATGACACATTTCTTTCATAAATGAAGGGTGTGACAAGAGGATAGACAGGTACTTGCTATGGCTCGAGAAATTTAAGAAAGCAACTGCATAATTCTATGGTTTTTGCTTTGGTGGGTTATTAAAGTGTTTCAAAACAAGATAGAGGTGGAGGTTGCACAACACGGTGAATGTACTAAATGCAATTGGATTGTTCACGTTATTTTTTTTAACTTTTATTTAGTAAATATAAATTTCCAAAGTACAGTTTATGGATTACAATGGCTTCCCCCCCCATAACTTCCCTCCCACTCGCACCCCTCCCATCTCCCGCTCCCTCCCCCATTCCATTCACATCAAGATTCATTTTCAATTCTCTTTATATACAGAAGATCGATTTAGTATATATTAAGTAAAGATTTCATCAGTTTGCACCTACACAGAACATAAAGTGTAAAATACTGTTTCAGTACTAGTTATAGCATTAATTCACATTGGACAACACATTAAGGACAGAGATCCCACATGAGAAGTAAGTACACAGTGACTCCTGTTGTTGACTTAACAATTGACACTGTTGTTTATGGTGTCAGTAATCTCCCTAGGATCTTGTCATAAGCTGCCAAGGCTATGGAAGCCTCTTGAGTTTGCTGACTTCGATCTTATTCCAACAGGGTCATAGTCAAAGTGGAAGTTCTCTCCTCCCTTCAGAGAAAGGTACCTCCTCCTTTGATGGCCCGTTCTTTCCACTGGGATCTCACTCGCAGAGATCTTTCATTTAGGATTTTTTTTTTTTTTTGCCAGAGTGTCTTGGCTTTCCATGCCTAAAATACTCTCATGGGCTCTTCAACCATATCCGAATGCCTTAAGGGCTGATTCTGAGGCCAGAGTGCTATTTAGGACATCTGCAAATCTATGAGTCTGCTGTGTATCCTGCTTCCCATGTTGGATCGTTCTCTCCTTTTTTTATTCTATCAGTTAGTATTCACAGACACTAGTCTTGTTTGTGTGATCCCTTTGACTCTTAAACCTATCAGTGTGATCAACTGTGAACAGAAATTGATCACTTGGACTAGTGAGATGGCATTGGTACATGCCACCTTGATGGGATTGTATTGGAATCCCCTGGCACATTTCTAACTCCACCATTTGGGGCAAGTCCGATTGAGCATGTCCCAAATTGTACATCTCCTCCCTCTCTTGTTCCCACTCTTATATTTAACAGAGATCACTTTTCAGTTAAATTTAAACACCTAAGAATAATTGTGTGTTAATTAAAGGGTTCAACCAATAGTATTAAGTAGAACAAAAAACACACTAAAAGGGATAAAGTATTAAATTGTACATCAACTGTCGGGACAAGGGCTGATCAAGTCACTGTTTCTCATAGTGTCCGGTTTTTTGCAACAAAATCGAGGAATCTGGAACACATCATGCTGAGTGAATTAAGCCAGTCCCAAAGGGACAAATATCATATGTTCTCCCTAATCAGTGACAACTAACCGAGCACCAAAAAGGAAACCTGTTGAAGTGAAATGGATTGTTCACTTTAAAATTATTGATTTTATGATATGTGAATTTCCCTTCAAGAAAAATGACATACTTAGAAAATATATTAGTCAAACACAATGCATGGAGCTCGTCTGGTGTGTTAAATGGGAGAAGATGGATGAGAATGGCTATGGAATCTACCAAATTAGGACCACAGGTTATAGCTGCCACAAATTAGATCCACCAACTCAAAGTTTTTTAAGCTAGGAATGGACATTAAGGGTTTAAATTAGAATTTAATGAGTTTCTGAGGCTCAATACTTCTTTCTCCTAAAAAAAAATTACCACATAAGGTGTTTGTATCCCTCAGTAACGGGGAGCTGATTACCTTTCAAAATTATGTCCTCCATGATTCTACCACATTGGTCCTAGTTCTGCCCTACTAGCTTACATAAATTATCTTTCCAATTTACAGTCTCTGATTTTATTGCCTTCTATATAAAAATTCTTTTCCAAGGTGACCTAGATCATCTCAAAGTGTAACTCAACACCTCATCCCAGCCTGTAGCAATGAAAACCTTCCACCAAGCAAGAGGAAGCAACACAAACTTAATGAAAGATATTGTTGATGTGGTGGGGAGAAGATTTCACAGCCTGCTAAACGCCAACCAACACATCCCTGACTGCCCTCTATCTGGTCTTTAGCCTCTTTCCAAACACCAGAATGCCAAACACCATTATTCTAAGAATGACTTTGCTTCTAACAATCAGAGTGTTCAACCATGACAATATAATGGGGAAGTTATAAATTACAATTTTTTCTCTTCTAATTTTCCACCACACATGATAATGCCTCCAATTCCTTACATGGCTACCTACATAAATGACATAATTTAAATTTTTCTCAATTTCTTAGATAAACATATGAATTTATTCCATTTTAATTATATCTATCTCTATGTGTGTAACCCAGAACCAAATGTATAAGCACAATCTGAGCTGGAAAATAGTAGACTAGGATCCTAACCGCTATTGGCCTAGTAATTTTCTTTCCATTTATGTGGTCTAGGATCTCAACATTTTTACAGGGATTATTTTTCCCCAGTTTATATTGAGACTCCTAGCAAAAGAAATTCTCTTGTTCATATATGCATCTACTAATCCACACCTTTCCATGTCTTATATTTGTGACACTGCTCTTAAACTCCACGATTGAGATCTACAGGTCCTATTAGACTCATCTGTTAAAATTATGTTTATCACTTCATTCTATATACACCAGTTCTCTTACCCAGAATCTCTATCTCCTGCTAGCTTCACATCTGAAAAGTGAAAGCACATGCCACCCAGAAACTGCTAACTAGGGCAGAACAGAGCACAGAACACCACAATCAGCCCTGGAAATCTCCATTAATCAATATTCCATTAATCAAGATTCTTGATGAAGTCTTACAATGACCTCAGTTTTCTAAATGTCCCCAAGTAGAGTAGTTGAACATTCAATTTTTTTCTAAAGATCTACACCATGTTCCTAGTCTATCGTTTCTATAAGGCATCCTTTTCCTGTCCTGAAACTCAGAGACACCATGAGGGGCATGCAGGTGACACACTACTCACGATGCGCCCATTTATCAGGAAGGAACTCATACATCGTAGACATTATAGATTTGAATGCTGACAATGGTAAAATCATTCTAGCAGATTATGTCCTATTCTTTAAAAGCCATGTGGTATGATCATTTTCCAGCAGATGGTAGCAAGGTGTTCTGATGGTATCTTTTCCTAATCTACACTAACGCTTCACACGTCCAGTGATGACTAATGACCTACCTCCAAACGGCTGGACAGCACTAATTTTCTGAAGTTTCTAATAGATGATTGACAATAGCTGCCTAGTTCTAGTTTCTTTCATCTCTGGAATAGAAGTTCCCTGGGCCTGGCTCTTCCATTTGTACACTCTGCGTTCTACCCTTTGGAGTGTGACGACCATATTCTTGAGAGGGGAGGGAGAGAACAGACTGGAATCCTTCTGGATGCTTGGTCCACAGCCTCCGGGCCAAGCTGTGAACACATCACTCTTCTATTTCATGCACTCTGGGGTCTTCTTCCAGGCTTCCTGTCCCCACTCTCATCCCAGATGTAGTCCAGTGTTCTCTGCCCTTGTCCAGAGCCTCCTCCCCGATTCCATTTCACTGATAACTGCCATTGATTTAGCTTCTGATCTCACATCTGCTTTACAGCCACATGTCCCTATCAGCCTCGCTTAGTACTCCCTCCTCTTTGGAATCCAGGCCCTCTTTTTCCCTTTGCTCTCAACACCTAGGTTCACAGTTTTTGAGTCAGCTTCCTGTTCTGAAAAACCTGCCTTTCAGTCTACACAGAGATCAACTTCCCAGTGCAGGCGCCCTCCCCCCTCTCTGAAAACATCCCGAGGCAAGTCTGTCACTACACCTGGCAGACAATGTGCCCTGAGAAACTCATGATCCCTCTTTTCTCGCTCTACAATTCTCATTGATTTTCCTCCACAGAGATAATAAAGTTTTTCCACCCTAGGTGATTGATGCCTTTGCTTTTGCTTTTATGTGGCTTTCAATGCATCTCTTCCTTCCGGAGATGTTTTTTCCCTTCAAGCTCCCTCCTTCTGGGTCGGCTGTCCTCCTCTGTCAGGAATGCTGCTGTGTCTTACTAGTTCATAATTAACTGGGGGCTGGTGGTCAGTATTATGTCACCTCTCAAGTCATCGGGGTGTCAAGTGACTAGGGATAGAACTCAGTTGCAAGACCTTTCTCCTAACCAATCATCCATGCATTTGTTCCACAAACATGGCTTGAGAATCTATTATCTGGCAAGCACTGACATGAATAACTCATCATTGCCATTATCAGAAACCTAAAATCATATTTCAAATGTGACTGGCACCCATTATGTGTATGGAGTCACATTCAAATAAACTCTAGTTTGACAAACAAAAGAAATTACCAACAAATTCAAACGGTTCTCAGTGGAAGGCAAGGCACCACATTTCCAGTGCCCCCTGCTTACCTTTCTCACTCTCTGGCTCTCCCAGCATCTGTTAATACTCTCTGGGGTGGAGTGCCTGGGTTTGATGCCTTTCTCTGACTCCAGCTTCCCACCAATGCAGGCTCAAAGAGGCAGCAGTGATGGCTCAAGAGACTGGGTCTCTGCCAACCACATGGGAGACTTGGACTGTGTTCCTGGCTTAGGCTCCCTGCTCCAGCCCTGAGTACTTTGGGTCACTATGACAAACTATCTGCATGGAAGGACCTCCTCACACCTATCTCTGCTATAAACATTTAGAAATCCACCCCCTACCACTGCCAAATAGGATTGTTTCTAATTCATATGTGTATTTTTAAAAAAGAAAGCAGGAAAGAAAATTTATAGATACCTGCACTGAAAGAAAGACGCACAACACAGCTGGGGGAGCACAACCTAAAACCAAACATCTCACAGAAGGATGGAAAGTTGACTTGGGTCCTAGGGCTGGGGAGACTCGGGAACAAAAGGCTAAGAGAGCCTCTCATTCTTGCAAAAGGGAAGGTAGAATGGATCCCACACGTGAGTTGTGGCAAGTTGCCTGGGGCACCAGATGGAAGCCAGAAAATGACAATCGCTGACCTGGAGAAAGGTAAGGTGATGTCAGCAGCATGATGTTTGTTTCATTTGATCTCTGATATATTCCTGTATCCTAGCACAGTACCTGGGACATAGTAGGTTCTCAATAAATATTTGCTAAATAAATGAATGAATGACAAACTGGGAAAGCAGCCATACCCCAAAAAAAATGAAAATGAAAAGGGAAAAAGTCTAATATAACACAATCTTTAATGTGTTTGTATAAAAGTTTGAATTTGGTACAGCTGTTAAGATGCAGCTTGGGATGCCCATATCCCATCTCTGAGTGCCTGCATTGTAGTCCCAGCTCTTCTCCAGATTCCAGCATCCTGCAAATGCACTTGGGAGGCCAGTGAGGCAATAGATGATGGCTCAAGTAGAGTTCCTGCCACCCACACAGAAGACCCAGGCTCCTGTCTTCAGCCTGACCCAGCCCCAATCATGGCAGGTATTTGGAGAGTAATCAACAGATGGAAGATCTCCCTCTCTGGCTCTTTTAAGATTTTTTTTTTTGACAGGCAGAGTAGACAGTGAGAGAGAGAGACAGAGAGAAAGGTCTTCCTTTTGCCGTTGGTTCACCCTCCAATGGCCGCCGCACTGTGGCCAGTGCACTGCTCTGATCCGATGGCAGGAGCCAGGTAATTCTCCTGGTCTCCCATGGGGTACAGGGCCCAAGCACTTGGGCCATCCTCCACTGCACTCCCTGGCCACAGCAGAGAGCTGGCCTGGAAGAGGGGCAACCGGGACAGAATCCGGTGCCCCAACCGGGACTAGAACCCAGTGTGCCAGCGCCGCAAGGCAGAGGACTAGCCTAGTGAGCCGCGGCGCCGGCCAAGATTTCATTTTAAGGTAGCATGACAGAGAGAAAGAGAGGAAGAGACAGAGAGAGCGAGATATTCCATCTGCTGGTTCACTCCCCAAATGGCTGCAGGACTGGTCCACCCAAGAGCTAAGAACCCAGAACTTCATTCAGGTCTCCCACATAGGTGGCAGAGACCCAAGTACTTGGGCCATCTTCCACTGCCTTGCCAGGTGCACTAGCAGGGAGCTGGATCAAAAGTGGAGTAGCCAGGACTCGAACTGTTCAAAACGGGATGCCAACATTGCAAATAGCAGCATAACATGTTGCACCACAATGCTGCCCCCTCTAGTCTTTCAAATAAGATGAAAATTAGGCCGGCACCGCAGCTCACTAGGCTAATCCTCCGCCTTGCGGCACTGGCACACCAGGTTCTAGTCCCGGTCGCGGGCGCCGGATTCTGTCCTGGTTGCCCCTCTCCCAGGCCAGCTCTCTGCTGTGGCCAGGGAGTGCAGTGGAGGATGGCCCAACTGCTTGGACCCTGCACCCCATGGGAGACCAGGAGAAGCACCTGGCTCCTGCCATCGGATCAGCGTGGTGCACTGGCCGCAGCGCACCAGCCGTGGCGGCCATTGGAGGGTGAACCAACGGAAAAGGAAGACCTTTCTCTCTGTCTCTCTCTCTCTCACTGTCCACTCTGCCTGTCAAAAGGAAAAAAGAAAGAAAATCATTTAGAAAATAAATTGGATTTATTTGAAATGCTTAGTGGATCTATTCATGTGTATGTGTGTGTTTACTTGTACACACACAGAAAATTTCTGGAAATAAGTGCAAAATCTTGAAGAAAAGAACTAAGGATTGGGGCTAAGAAGAAGAATCTCTTTTTATTTCTTACCTTTATGTTCCATTTGATATTTTCCCAGGCATATGTATAGCTTTTCACACACAGGAAAAGTTTTTAAAATAATTGGATAGCTACTTAGTAACATAAAGAAAAAATGTTCTTTCTCCCTCAGCCTGATTTTGTAGTGATTTTAAATGAGAGAAAGTCCAAGAATAGTGCCCTCTAAGTTGTGAATACTGTACAGTCATGAACTGGTAGCATACTAAGTTCATCTGTTAAAGTAACTGGTGTGCTCTCTTCTAACTGGACCTTGATCCATACTTACTGGCAATGCCACCAGAAGGAGCTGTGAGCTTCCATTTTGGGCAAGGTCCTATTGATGGCTTAGAGAATCAGGCAGGATGAATGAGTACTTAACCCCATATTTCTTGCAGGCTGAGTTTCCTCTTAGACTAAGAACTCCACAGATCTGGACAACCATTACATTCTTAGGTAAACTTTATTTGTCTCTGAAACATAATGATTAGCTAAATTGGGGTCAGAAGTGGTTTTTAACACAAGAGAAAAATCTCATCCAGAGTAGCTTCTAACCCACACAAATAGATGAATTGTGAAATCTTAGGCTGTGCTTTCAGCTTTGCCCATCCAAGCACCTGTGTCTCCTATGCAGGATCTATGTCCTTAATGTTTTGTACTATGTGAATTAACGGTAAAACTATTACTCAAACATTACCTTATAATTTGTGTACCTGTTTCGGTGCAAACTGTTGAAATTTTTACTTAATATATACTAAGTTGATCTTCTCTATATAAAGATAATTGAAAACGAATCTTGGTTGGCACCACGGCTCACTTGGTTAATCCTCCGCCTGTGGTGCCCGCACCCCTAATTCTAGTCCCAGTCGGGGCACTGGATTCTGTCCCGGTTGCTCCTCTTCCAGTCCAGCTCTCTGCTGTGGCCCGGGAGTGCAGTGGAGGATGACCCAGGTGCTTGGGCCCTGCACCCACGTGGGAGACCAGGAGGAAGCACCTGGCTCCTGGCTTCGGATTGGCGCAGCGCCGGCAGTAGTAGCCATTTAGGTAGTGAACCAACGGAAGGAAGGAAGGAAGACCTTTCTCTCTCTCTCACTATCTCTGCCCCAAAAAAAAATAAAAAGAAAAGAAAGAAAAAGAAAATGAATCTTGATGAAGAATGGGATGAGAGAGAGTGGGAGATGAGATGGTTGCGGGTTGGAGGGAGGTTATGGGGGGAAAAGCCATTATAATCCAAAAGTTGTACTTTGGAAATTTATATTTATTAAATAAAAGTTGAAAAAAAAAAGATAGGCCTGTCTGTTCTGGAATCTTCTTCTAAGTCAACAGGAAAAATGCAATGGAAGTTTCTGCCCTGAGAACCCAATTGCCTATGCAGATATATTTGGCCTTTCAATATTTTGGATAAATATTTACTAAGCAGCCACAAAGCAACTGGTACTAATAAGTCTGCATGTGGGACGGGCTAGAGTAGCAGTTTCTGCTTCATGTTGGGAAAAGCAAACACCTTGTATGTTATCTTTGTGATGAGAAACTCCGACACCAAGAGAGGCAGCTTGATGGTGGAGCCAGGGCTCTCTGTCATCTCTGTCCATCTTTCTTCTGCAATCCCAAGACTCCACAGCAGAGGTGTCAGGCCCCACATGGGACCCCCACCAGCCTGTTGGCTGTGTGCTGGCATTGGCTTGATGCTTTGGTGTTGGCTCGTGGCTGAGCCAGCCCAGCATATACTTTCTTCATAGGTTAAATCCAAACTAAAAAAGTGACACCAGAAATAAAGTATGGCACACTGTGGGCAAGAAACATCCAGCAAAGAACACTGTCATGCAGTGCGATGATGACAGTGGGGGCACCTCAAGAGTTGGCAGCGTCAAAAGCCTTCGGAGACTGACCCTTTACCGTGGACATCAGCATCCCACTGTGGGAGCTCACAGCAGGTTCCATAGGCAAAGAGGTCAGAGAAGAAGCTCATGGGCAGAAGATTAGAGGTGGCCAAAAGTGCTAACAATTCAATGAAAGAACTCACATGAGATGGGCCCTGGGGCACCAGCTGAGGCTCCATTAACTTCCAGCTGGAGGCCGAGGTGTCAGATCTTACAGGGCATGAACTGGGACTGAATTTTGTTGTGTTGTGTTTCCCCCATTCTGAGTATGCTAGGTCTCCAAGATGGAGTGGAGATGCCAGGATTAAAAACAAGATTGTAAGAAGAAAAAAAGAGGGAGTGGTAGACAGTGAGGTATGACCAGTGCTCCTTTATGCCAATCACACCACAGCTGGCAAGGAGGATGCTAAGCAGGATCCTGACGCTCTATTTCTGGCTCACTCTGTTGCCCACCTCATCCTCCAGCTTTAGGTCTTTGCTTGAACTCCTACAGGAAAAGGCCTAGTCAGATCTGTCCATCAGAGTCCAATGCATAATGAATCTAGGAAATGCAAGCAGCACATTTGCATCTCATTGGCACCAAAGGGATCGATAAACAGAGAGAACTGACCAATGGACAGCTCTTCACCCACGAGGACCATGAGGTTCATTGCCTGGTTTCACCACTTACCCACTCTCCATGCACTGCACTGCCCCCTGGACCTTGGAGGGCAGCCAGAAAGTGGGCTTGCCAGTGGGTCACTTCCCGCTTCCAAACATTGCTGTGCTCTCTTGGGTATGCATATTCTTGCTGAAAAACTGGATCAACCAAGGTTTGATTAAAATAGTGTTTAAAATCAATAGGTGCTTATTCCAGCATAGGCTCTAAAGAAGGCCAAGGTCTTGTCTCATCCCAAGCCACCCTTGCCCACTGCAATAGTGTGCAGAGGCACCAGAGAGCCAGCCCTCCTTGGAAACTTTGGAAATTACTACGGGAACCTGCTGGCTGCCACATGGCTGGGAACACGGCTTAATTAAGTCTAACTTCTGACAGCTGTGATTGGGAAATTGAGGACACAGTAACTGGGTACCATTCAGGCAGAGACCAGCTCTTTCAGTTAATACACAGTAATGGTCTGTTGCTCTACCTGCAAGACAAGAGAGCTCTAATTACGCAGTGTCAAACTGCAGCTGGGTGTGCTATTTTGGATTTCATATCTCCTGGAAAGTTTTACAACCAAGAAGAATTGCCTGCCCCCTTGAATGGTGGCTGTATTTAAGGCACTCGAGGCCCTACAACATTCTATGATCCTCATTCAACTCCCTATGGTAGGAGAGAGTAGTGAGCTCAAAGCTGTTGATGTGTGCTAGTGTCACCGCAGAAGTCTATGTATTTCATTTCCACAAACTGGGTGGCTTAAACAGCATGAAGTTATTGTCTTGCAGTTCTGGAAAATACAAGTCTGAGATCAAGGTCTCAACAGGGCCAGTTCCTTCTGAAAGCTGGGAGAGAGACTTTGTTTCTTGCCCAGCTCCTAGCTGCCAGTGGCTTTGCAGATAATCTGCGTTCCACAGCATGTAGACATATCTTCCCAGTCTCTGGCCTCATCTTAGTATGGCGTTCTCTCTGGGTGCCTGTTTTGAGACCAAACATCTTTTTTGGTAAGGACACAGGCTGGACATAATCCAGTATGACTAACAGCATCGTTTTAGCTTGACCATCTGCAAAGATCCTTTCCCAAACAAGGTCACATTCATAGGTCCCAGGGGTGAAGACCTACTTAGCAGGACTTCCTTTGCAGGAGAGGTGGAGGCAGCGGCACAATTCAAACTATGGCACCTTGGTTCCAAGAGATCTTATATAGATACTCCCTGTTGGAAAAAAGACCAAAGCAGACAAGAGTAGAGCTCCTCTGACTCCATGGTTTGCGGAGTGGATGTTCCAGAGCCCTTCCCTGCAGCTCTCTCAGTCCCACCCCCTTCTGCAGCCTTTGGAGGGATCTCTAAAGAGGGCTTCTCAACTCTCCCTGGATTCAGGGCAATGAAACCAAGAGACAGAGGACCTGTATTTATTTTTTGCTATTTTTTTAAAAGCATATGCCAACAATCCAACTTTTAGAAGAGAGCCAGTAAGATGTTCCACTCAGATTACAGGGTCATTAAAAGAACACCCATATCAAGGTAGAGTGGAATGTGGAAATGAATTTACAAAAAAATGCAAAAACAGGTCAATAGCCACAGAGCAGTCACAGACTGCACCTCCACTGGACAAGATTCATTTGCATTTCTATGGGCCATTACCTTTAGCTTTCTATAAATTACAGACTTTTGAAAAAGTTTAAAGGCAATGAAAAGTGCAAGATAACCAGGAAGGGTGCCTTGGACAGACATCCAATAGTTTTTTTTGTTTTTTGTGTTTTTTTTGCCTATTTCAAAGTCTTTCAGGGGCAAATGTTTGGTACAGTGGTTAATACACTGTTAGGGATTCCCACATCCCATTCCAGAGTACCTGTCTTCAAGTCCTGGCTCCAGTCCTAATTCTAGCTCCTGCTAATATGCACATCACAAGGTAGCAGGTGATGGCTCAAGTATTTGGATTCTTCCATCCATGTGGGAGAGCTGGATTGAGCTCCAGGTTCTAAGCATTAGCCAGGTCCAGCCCCAGCTGTTGCAGGCATTTAGGGAGAGAGCTAGCAGACAGAAGATCTCCATCTGTCTCTCTGTGTTTCTGTCTCTGCCTTTCAAATAAAATTTTTGAAGTATTTCGTAATTTTTCCTGGCAGAATATATGTATCCTAGGCACTGGGGCCACTCGCTTGGGTGTCATTAATCACTTGAGGTGTTTATACCCATGGGGGTAGTGGCAAGGTCTGCTGGTTGTAAAGATGTCATCCTCCTCCAAGTTCAGGAACTACCAAGATGGGCCCTCCTCTGCTCTCTCCTTGGCTGCTCACAAGGAACCAGCAGCAAGAAAACAAGAATTTCTCCACAGTTACAGGGCTTGCTGGCTCCTCCCAGGAGACCAGGCTTTCTGGAATTTAGCATCAAGCTCCCTCCCAGTCCTTACTATGCTGCCAAGTCTCTTCCCCTCCATGAAGCCCCCAGACCTCACCACCCTTCCCCTCTTCCTCCGAGATACACTTCCAGGGTCAGCCAGGCCAGGCCAGGCATCCCAGGTGGGCTACTCCCCTAAAGCAGAAGTGCACCAGACCCAAGAGCAACCTCTTTCTGTCCTCTCTGAACTTCAAGCTGCAAGCTGAGACCAGACATCTGAATGTCTCTCTTCACGCTACTAGTTCATGTCCATGTGACCCAGGGTCCAGTTTCCATCACTCTGTACCTCAGCATGACTATGAGTATAAATCCACATGGCAAAGGCTGGGGGTCTCTGTCCAGGTTTCCCCCCACACCCAGGACAGATCCCCTCCCTGGAAACTGCCCTCTGCCAGTGTGGCTGCCTCACAAGTTTAGAGCAGCCTCCATGCAGTTTGGTCTGGGTGAGGATGCAAAGTCCCAGTGTTTATTTTATTTATTTACTTTTTTTTTTTTGATAGGCAGAGTGGACAGCGAGAGAGAGAGAGACAGAGAGAAAGGCCTTCCTTTTTCCATTGGTTCACCCCTCAGTGGCTGCTGTGGCTGGTGCACTGCGGCCGGCACACCGCACTGATCCGAAGCCTGGTCTCCCCTGCAGGGGTGCAGGGCCCAAGTACCTGGGCCATCCTCCACTGCACTCCTAGGCCATAGCAGAGAGCTGGACTGGAAGAGGGGCAACTGGGACAGAATCCGGCACCCCGACCGGGACTAGAACCCGGGGTGCCGGCGCCGCAGGCGGAGGATTAGCCTATTGAGCCGTGGCACCGGCCAGCAAAGTCTCAGTGTTTTTGCCTCAGTTTGGGACATCTCTGAAAGATCACCCCAGCTTTGGAGCTCCCTTGTGGGATCAGCTGAGATATCTGTGACAACTATATCACAGTACGACGTCTCCTTCTGCCCAGTCCTGCCTCTCAACTCCCTTACATGTGTGCGCCTAAAAGTGCCATCTCATGCATCTCTTATACACACGCTAGAGAGTCTCCAAGTCTCATGCCCTGGGAACTCGATCCTGCAACACTGAGACAATGCTGAGCAAGTCATAAAGGCCCCCACGTTCCACGAACAAGCTTCCTGAGCTGCACCAATTCACTTCCCTCAATCCTCAGCGTTCTGTTCCTTAGGATGAAGCTATCACCCCAAAATAGTCATGCTCATTGCGACCACCAACATTCCAGCAGTCACTTTCTGATTCCACAAACAGTAGAGGGTTGGGTGTGTGCTTGGGAGAGAGACACCAGCCACATCACCTCCCAGGCTTCAGAAACATACAATTCCACTGCTGGTACAGCTAGGAGAGAAAGGTGAGCTGGCATTGGTGACGTGGTTAAAAAGTGGAGCAGCGGGTCAGGGACAGCTTATTTTCGGCCATGCTCCAGTGGAGGCCATGCTCCAGTGGAGGCCATGCTCTAGTGATGGGGTGGGGGTGGGGTGCACCCTGAGCCCTGAGCGAGGTAAGATGGCCTGAGATTGTTTTCTCTCGCATGCTGCCAGGCTTCTGAAATGGATATCCCTGGGAAAGGCTGGCATCGTCCAGGGTTGCATTCTCTAGTGAGTCACGTCATCCCTCGCCAGGCCTTCTCAGATAAGAGCTGGGATCTTGTTGGCCAGCTGCACAGTGGCAGCCATTCTTGGGAGGGAGCCTGAATTGCTTTGGGTGTCCCTGCTTCTTACTCAGTTATGGTCAAAGGCATAGCCCCCATCCTTTGCCTAGGGTCCGATATGGAACTTAAGACTGACATTTCCAGTCCCTGCTTAAAATGGGGAGGGACCTTGCATCCATAAACCCTGGTAGATGGTTCTATACACACACACCTCCGCTCACCACTCTGACCGAGATTCTTGCCAGTTCATTCCCAAGAAAACACAAACACTTCAAGCCCATGTGGAACTGCTTACAAATTTTTTTAAAGTATTTATTTATTTATTTGAAAGGCAGCATGACAGAGAGGCAGAGGCAGAGAGAGAGCAAGCCCTGGAACTGCGTATAATTAAATGTTCCAAGGCTCATATTTTTCACTTATAAAATGGGCACGAGTATTGCTGTGAGTACTACAAGTAGCTTTAATAAGTAAACCCCAAAATCCTCAGTAGCTTTAACACAATGGGAATGTATCCATCACTCCCATGGAGTCCAAAATGGTGTTGCTGAGAGGCAGATGTCCCTCCAGATGTGATCTGGAACCCAGCACTCAGCCTCCCACATACCTGTGCCTGTCTGTGCAAGACAGAGGAGAACAGAGCATGGACTGTCCCCAGAAGGTGGGCAAGACTAGGAGTGACACATTGTACTTTCACTCACATACCTACCACTGCAATGCAATCCTGCCACCATGTTCAACAGCAAAGCCGTCTGGGAAGTCAAGTTGAGCTGTGTGCCCAGAACAGAGAGCTGGTTGGTGAGAAGCAAGCCAGAATGATAATCTTATAAGAGTGTTTTCTGGGGCCAGTGTTGTGGCATAGTGAGTAAAACTAGCACCTGCAGTGCCAGCATCCCATGTGGGCATCAGTTTATGTCCCGGCTGCTCCACTTCCAATCCAGCTCTCTGCTATAGCCTGGGAAAGCAGTAGAAGATGGCTCAAGTCCTTGAGCCCCCACACCCACATGGGAGACCAGGAAGCTGCTCCTGGCTTCTAGCTTCAGATCGGCACAGCTCCAATCATTGCAGCCATCTGGGGAATGAACCAGCGGATGGAAGACCTCCCCCTCTCTGGCCCCTTCTCCCCTCCACCGCCTCCCTCCCTCCCTCCCTCCCTCCCTCCCTCTCTCTGCCTCTCTGTAACTCTGCCTTTCAAATAAATAAAATTTTTTTTTAAAGAGTGCTTTTGGGTAAACACAATCGTAAGCTTTCCATGTGTGCAGTGAGTGTTCATTACCATAAGGACAACTCAACAGCTCCCTGAGAACTGGCTAGGGTTGTCTGGAATGAACATGGATCCCCAAAGAAATGTGGGTTACAGGCCTGGAAAGGTGGTTCTGCTTTGCTTGGACCACACAACACCCCTAATAAGCTCAGGGAACTCCACTTAAGTTCACACATCTGCTGACTTCCCATAGGGAAACAGGGAGCGGGATTTAGTTCCGAGTTAAGGAACACGTAGGGAAATCTGGAGTGTTTCCATTGCAGTTTGAACTCTCTACCGATCATGCTGTGATGAGTATTCTTCCACAAACGCAGCCAACTGACATGATTTGTAACCAGAATGCTGAATTATCTCTTCAAAGATGCCCAGTCAGGCTACAAGAAGAATATTTGTTCTTCCCACTAATTGGATGTTGGCCACACTCCTTGAGAAATAACCCTGATCTTGATTTTCTAGAAATACATTTGCCTCTTTTCTTCCTTATTCTAAAAGGTCTCCAGAGTAACCCCAAATGCCTCTGCCTAAGACATTGAGGACAAATACTTCATGATCAAATGTACACTCTAACTTCCAAGTTGCTGACTTAATAGCAGGAGAGAGGAAAGTGATTATATCAACGTCAGCAATAAAACAGAAACATCAATTATTTGATATGTTCCAATCCTACATTCTCCATATCCATGTGTGTGTGTGTGTATGTGTGTGTGTTTGTGTATGCACACTATAATTGCATTAAACCTTGGCTCTTGTGTGCACATCTTTAAAAATATTCTGGGTGAGGGGCCGGCGCCATAGCTCACTTGGTTAATCCTCCACATGTGGCGCCGGCATCCCAAATGGGTGCCGGGTTCTAGTCCCGGTTACTCCTCTTCCAGTCCAGCTCTCTGCTGTGGCCCAGGAAGGCAGTGGAGGATGGCCCAAGTGCTTGGGTCCCTGCACCAGCATGGGAGACCAGGAGGAAGTACCTGGCTCCTGGCTTCGGATCGGCGTAGCTCTGGCCATAGTGGCCATTTGGGGGGTGAACCAACAGAAGGAAGACCTTTCTCTCTGTCTCTCTCTCTCTCACTGTCTAACTCTATCTGTCAAAAATATATATATTCTGGGTGATGAGGTTGGCTATATTTGCCTCTATGGCTTGGAGCATAGAAAAGAAGAGGGAAATGAGAAAAAAGAAGTAGGAGATAACTAGGAAGGGGGAGGAGTAGAGGAAGTTATTTTGAGCCATACAAGTATGTGCTTGGAATTGTTGCCTATGACCTTAGTCCTAGTCATTTTGGTTCCATACAAGATAACGGCTGTGTTTGTTTGCTAGCGCAATATAACAAAGTCCCACAGGCTGGGTGGCTTCACCAACTGACATTTGTTCATTTGTTTTCCCACCATTCTAGAGGCTGGAATTCCAAGCCCAAGGTGCCAGCAAGGTCTATTTCCTTTGAGGCCTCTCTTTGGTTGACAGATGGACACTTTCTCACTGTGTCCACACATGGCCTTTTCTCTGTGTCCTTTCCTCTTGTTGTAAGCACACCAGGCACATCTGGTTAGGGCCCACCCTGCTGGCCTCACTGTAAGGTAACCGTCTTTTCAGAGGCCCTGTCTCTACAGTCACATCCTGAGGTTCTAGGGGTTACAGCTTCAACACAGGGTGTGGACAATTCTGGCCATAACAGCAACATTGCAACAAACAACTTTTTAAGAGTTGGAAATGCACAAAACCAGAGAGTAAAAAGACTTGATAACAAAATACATTGATCATTTGGAAAGTACTGGTTTTACAGCTATGCAGATCTTCCAACTGATGGTTCATTTGATTACACAACACTAAAAAATCCTACTTGTTAATATTACTGTTGTCCTTACCAGAAACTCTTGAAGTGTTGACAAATTGTTGGGTTCATGGTGGAACAATTTCCTCAGCATTCCAATTTTTACTTGAAAACTTATATTCCACCACTGGTAACAAACACTGTCAGTTGTTTTCCTTGAAGTGACAGGCTCGTTTTTGCTCTTTTTCAGGAAGATATCTGCCAACTCCCCTGGCCTGACTACCCACAGTCTGCCTGTCAGTCATTCTTGCATATAAAAAGCACACTATGGGATAAAAACTCTCAACTCAAACACACAAGTGCTTCTCTTTAAGACAACTATTGTACCTTGGAATGCAGCCAAGGCACACTGTACCTACCTCCTCACCCAGAAAAAATTTTAAAATGTGCACACAGTCCCATCAAGATTGCAGGTACCAATGCCATCTCACTAGTCCCAGTGATCAATTTCTGTTCACAATTGATCACACTGATAGGTCTAAAAGTCAAAGGGATCACACAAACAAGACTAGTGTCTGTGAATACTAACTGATAGAATAAAAAAGGGAGAGAACGATCCAACATGGGAAGCAGGATTCACAGCAGACTCATAGAATGGCAGATGTCCTAAATAACACTCTGGCCTCAGAATCAGCCCTTAAGGCATTCGGATCTGGCTGAAGAGTCAATGAGAGTATTTTAAGCATGGAAAGCCAAGACACTCTGGAAAAAAAAAAAAAAAGCCTAAATGAAAGATCTCTGCGAGTGAGATCCCAGTGGAAAGAACAGGCCATCAAAGGAGGAGGTACCTTTCTCTGAAGGGAGGAGAGAACTTCCACTTTGACTATGACCTTGTCTAATAAGATCGAAGTCAGCAAACTCAAGAGGCTTCCATACCCTTGAAAACTCATGACTAGAGCCTAGGGAGATTTCTGACACTATAAACAACAGTGTCAAATTGTTAAGTCAACAACAGGAGTCACTGTGTACTTACTTCTCATGTGGGATCTCTGTCCTTAATGTGTTGTCCAATGTGAATTAATGCTATAACTAGTACTGGAACAGTATTTTACACTTTATGTTCTGTATGGGTACAAACTGATGAAATCTTAATATATACTAAATCGATCTTCTGTATATAAAGATAATTGAAAATGAATCTTGATGTGAATGGAATGGGAGAGAGAGTGGGAGATGGGAGAGGTGTGAGTGGGAGGGAAATTATGAGGGGGGAAGCCATTGTAATCCATAAACTGTACTTTGGAAATTTATATTTACTAAATAAAAGTTTTTTTTAAAAAAAGAGCCAAGATTTAATGCATTTAACAAGCTTTATCACTTCCTCAAGGATACACTTGAGTGAAAGGAACTCAAGGAACACTTGAGTGAAATTGACAGATTTATTTTTTCACTTGAAATGTGTGACAGTCCAGGATATGGCGATAACTGGGACAGCTGGGGCCACTGACCTGACAGTAAGGATGCCAGCAGTTTCACTTGCTACTGGTTTTATACCACCTCATCGAAACATAACCATCTTTCTAAAAGCCCTATCTCTGAATAAAGTCACATTCTGCAGTACAGGGGGTTAGGATTTCCAAATAAGGAATGGACAATTCAGTCTATGACAGCAACCTTATAACAGATCATTTTTTTAAGAGTGAAAATGCAGAAAAACAGAGGATAAAATGACATTGTAACAAAGTGCATTGATCATTTGGAAAGCATTGGTTTTCTGGCTATGCAGATCTTCTAAATGTTGGCTCAAATGTCAACCCAGTGAGAGAGGCAAATGATATCTCAGTGTTTGTTAGGGACTGAATGTTTGTCTCCTCTCAAATTTCATGTGTTGAAAACCTAATGACCAAAGTGATGGTGTTAGGAGGTGTGGCCTTTGAGCAGTGAGGAAATTATGAGGCTGGGGGTCTTGCCAATAGAATTTGTTCCCTTAAGTAAAAAGGGACCTCAGAAGGCTTCCTCCTTTCATCACGTGAGGACACAGTGAGAAGGCTGTGGGGAGCAACTGGGAGCAACTCGGACTAGACTAAGTTACTGGAATTAAGACTTATTCTATACATCTGCTCTCCCACAATATGGCGCTGGGAGAGGAGCAAACAGCTTCTACCCAGCTGCCTCTCACCAACTTGACAAGCTGCAGGAGCTGCTCCTGATTGGAGGAGAGCAGCGCGCTCAGCGTGTGGGTAGCAGAGCACGGATTGGTGGAAGAGGACTATAAAGGAGGAGAGAGACAACATGCACCAGGAACATCTATCTGAAGGAACACCTGTGCAGCCCCCGAGAGAGCCGGCCGGCGGTGTGCCGCTCCCCCGCGGAAGTGGGGAAAGTGGCCAGGGGGAACCGCCCTTCCACGGAGGTGGAAGGGTCGGTAGCCAACCCGGGAAGAACCAGCAGCAAACCCGGGGAGGGCCGAGCAGACAAAAGAACAGCGCAGGGTCCTGTGTCGTTCCTCCACGAAGACGGGGAGCGACAAAGGCGTCATCTATGATCTAGGAAATGGGCCCTAACCAGACACCAGATTCTTCCAGGCTCTTGATCTTGGACTTCCAAGCCCCCAGAATAGGTAGAAACAGATTTCCATCATCTAAAAGCTAGCCAGTCCATGGTGTTTTGTGATAGCAACCTGAATAGACTAAGCCAGTGTTTCTACCGAAATAGCTTTGATCTTGAAGTGTCTGCTCCTCTAAATAAGGCCATGAAGACTGCCAGTGTTCCAGGGGCCACAATTTTTAAACATCCTCCACTAATCCTGATTCCTCCAGCACCACCAACCCCTCCCAACCACCACAATAACCACTATTATGGATTAATATGCACCCTTAACAGGAGACTGCCTCAAAATGTTTGTGGAAAATGGAACAGAATATAGATTTTGTTGCAAAAATTTTTACAATTCATGCATATAAGGAGTCTTTAAAATATCCATGTAAATATATATCATGAAACATCAATGCATGATTCCAAAAAATATTTTGTACCAAAATAAACTTATGGTTTAACTCCAGTTTCCAAACTTTTTAAAATACCTCATCTATATTTTTAATATGACTATATCCTTGAGAAATACAAGGGTTTTTAATATCTAGATAGTTGCTATACTACACATAACATTCTGCAGTGTGCTATTTTCGTACAAATTTTGGAGCCCCATAAGACTGATTCAAACAGAGCTATTCTGCTATTGTGACTCTAGAATATTCCATGAGATCTATTGTCCTGTTTTATTTATGTAATCGTCTATCAGAGATTTTCTGGTTATTTTGAACATGTTAGTCTTACTTTCTTGAGGACATTTTTTGGCAGGACATTTTTCAGTATCTCTCGAAACCTCCCATGCAGGGGAAATGCTAACGTGCAGGTGATGTGAAGCAAAATAGACAACAGGAGCCTCACGGGCACTTCTGAACTCACACCCCTGAAAGAGCCTCCTGTGTGGCAGGGGCTGGTGCAGACGGCCTGGGGTAGCCAGGTCTGGTTTCTCACTCATGGGTTTTGGCAAGCCTTCAGGTATTCTACGAAGACATGAAAAGACATCATTCTGGAAGGCTGAAATGAAACTTGCTCTTTCACTTGGGGCCAAGCCTCCCCTCCCCTTTTCTGGGACTGAAAGACACACAAAGTTCCCTTGTTCCCATAAAGCAAGGCTCAGGTGCAAAAGCCAGGTCTCTTCCCACTACTCACTCTGCACAAGCAAGCACGGGATTTTGCTCCACTGCCTGTAACATTTCTGAGGTCTCCAAGTTGTGCAGTGGCAAACAAGTGACTGTCCTCTTTGATAGCTATGGGAACTCTTGGCAGTTTTACCTTTTATTCTTATAGGGTCACAATTTAGTGTGGTATTTTAGGATTTCTTTTTTAGACTCTTGAGAGGAGAGGGTGTTTGGGGGTTGAAGTTGAGTGTCAGACTTTGAGTTAGACTAGAGATAAATGCAGCCTGCAGCTGAATCACAGTGGTGAGATGACACTGAGCAGGTCACCCAGAGTCTCCAGATGTCAGTGTCTCCATTTGCCAGTGGGCACCTTCCTTGTGCTGTCATTGCCAGCATCGGGTAAGAATGTATGCAGAGCACCTGACATGGTAGCAGTGTGCATTAAGTAACAGCCATGATGAATGTTTATGTCAGGCACAGGAATTGTGTCTTGATTTACTAATGGATTAATTATCGGAGCTATAGCTTTGACTCACATCTGTACTACTCTGGAAATTTTTCTAAATATAACTCAGCTCTTCATCCCTTCTTAGCTGTCAGGCAAATTTTAACTCTCTCTGCGACCACCCCCTCCATGCCACACATCATTTCTTTCCGAAGAAGCCAACACATGCACATCACATTGGATCTTTCCGTGGCACCAACTCTGTTGACAACTTGCTGCTTCCTGAGTCTCGGACCCCTCCTTGGCTTCTGGAACCTTTGATTTTCACAAGCTCCCAGGCACCAGCATCCTTCGTGGAGCCCTAACTGGCCTCTAGCTTCCTGGGCACTTATTCTTCAGCCTTCACCCCTACTCCTCATTTCTCTCCTTGGCCATCTTGGTCAAGCCATCTTGGTCACATACATTGAGATGAGGCCAACATCCCATGTCCATCTCTAGACCCAGTCTCTCCGTGAACTTTCATTTCCGCTTGCTGACTCTAATGAATTCTTTGTTGTCAACAAAATGTGTTCTATCCACACAATGGAATGTTATTTGGGCATAAAAAAGGAAGAGGTGCTGATACATGCTACAGTGAGGATTAACTTTGAAAACATGATGCTCAGCAAAAAGACTCAAACACAAAATCCCACATACTGAACGATTTCATTTACGTATGATGCCAGAACGGGAAAATCTATAAAGATAGGAGGCAGATTAAAGGTTCTTGAGGGCTGGAGTAGGGGGAGAAGGGAGGAATGTCTAATAGGTATAGTTGTTTCTTTTGAGGGTGATGAAAAACACATTCTGGAATTAGATAAGTGATGAGGTTTACACTAAACACCAATTTTTTAAAAGTGTGATAAACCAAGAATCAGAGATTGCTTTAAATCCCAATAGAAAATCCCAGGAAGCAACAGAACTCACAGAAGATTGTGGACTTTGAGAAGGTAGGGTATATTCAAAGCCACCTATCCACTTACAACCTGCAGAACCCAGGCACCTTACTTAACTTCTCTCAGCATGCATTTTCCTATCTGTAAAACTAGGGCATTTCCAAATGCAACCATCTATGTGTAGCTATACTACACATTTCATAGGTATCAATGAAAGACCACTGTTATCGTTATTACTCTTATGATTGTCATCACTATTATTTGCACATCTTCCATATCTTCAGCCTAAACTATTTTTAGCAATGTTCTTATTTGACACTTTTAATTATAGGAATATTGAACACTTCCAGTTTTGATGAGCATAATCTTGGAGAATTCTTTGGAAGATATAGATGAAAGGGAAATCTATTTTTAGGATACTAAGATATCTATGGTGCCTCCTCCACAAAACAAGTAATTAGCCAAACAGCCACTGAAAAGCCTATGCCATGAATTCTTTCTGCAGTGTGTGAGATGAACAGCCACAGAAATCCTTGCCTATTACACCCCCTTGTGAGCACTTGTGGTAATTACCTGTTTTAGACACCAGAGCAATTCAGTGTAGTCCTGAGATGGCCATCACAGGCATCATGGGAAAGCTTGTGAGAACCCACACTTTGTCATGCTCCCTGGGTGATCTGGATGCGTAGTCAGTTTGAGAAGGACTGGGTTACAGTGTATGGTAAATAATCTTACTCAGATGTCTCTCGACTGCCTTATTGTGGTGAAGCACTGTGATCAGAAATGGAAACACTAAGGCACATACTGTCCTTTTCACAAAGGAATCAGAAACTAAACCCCTGTAACAATTACAATTGGTTGTGCACGTGTAAATGGTGCATTCTAAGGTAAGTGAACTGTATCTCAAATTAAACAAAAAAAGAGTATTGTGAATATGAAATCATAGAACAATGCCCTAAATCCTAATAGGCAAACCCCACGGAAGCACCAGAGCACACAGAAGTGTGGACTTTGGTAGCAGATGGACCATATTTAAACTTGAACTCTACCCTTCCGATGCAGTGAGCACTACAGCAGAGTTATGTACAAGTTCAATGGGACACAGCGAAGAGAGAAACTAATTCTGATTAGAAGAACGGAAGGAGGGTTCGAGGATAAGGTGGTGTCTGAGATGGATCTAAAAAGGGAGAAATTAACAAGGTAGGGGATGGTGGACAGATATCCAGACTGGAGGAACATTCCAAGCACAGGCACATGAGTTCAAGGGCACAGGATGTGCAAGAAGAATGTTAAGTCCTTTGGTGTCTCTTGGGTGGGCAGAGGGTTGGCAAGAAGGCTGTTAACTTGAGGGAATTTGATTCTGAAAAGTTCCTGCTTTCTAAGAGATGTATTTCTAGAAGTTTGAAAGATTAAAAATGATGTTTTATCTGTAAAAATGTAAATGTTAGTAAAAGGTTTTTCTAAAGATTCTACTGAAGTTCTGGAAAGTTTGGAAGACCTGTAAACTATAAATAAATATTATACTGACTGCATATTACTTCTTCTATAAAAACTAAGAAAAATTAACATTTAAAAAATTAAAGATTATAAGCTAAACTGTAAGTTATCTCTTGATTATAGGAAACTGCCCAATTTTAAGTTATACATTTTCATAAAGCTTAATGCTTTCTCTTACAACAACTAAGAGTTATATCATTTAAGACCAGAAAGCAATATAAAAAAAGAGGGCATTTTTTTTTTTGACAGGCAGAGTGGACAGTGAGAGAGAGAGACAGAGAGAAAGGTCTTCCTTTGCCGTTGGTTCACCCCCCAAATGGCCGCCACAGCCGCGCACCACGCTGATCTGATGGCAGGAGCCAGGTACTTATCCTGGTCTCCCATGGGGTGCAGGGCCCAAGCACTTGGGCCATCCTCCACTGCACTCCCGGGCCACAGCAGAGAGCTGGCCTGGAAGAGGGGCAACCGGGACAGAATCCGGCGCCCCGACCGGGATTAGAACCTGGTGTGCCAGCGCCGCAAGGCGGAGGATTAGCCTAGTGAGCCGCGGCGCTGGCCAAAAGAAGGCATTTCTAAAGGCTAAATATATTCATAGATTACACAAGCAAACAACAGGAGAAACTTTCAATTTTTAGAATTATCTTGAAAGTTAATCTATGGGGCCGGTGCTGTGGCACAACAGGTTAAGCCTCCCCCTGCAGCTCCAGCATCCCACATGGGCCCCGTTCTAGTCCTGGCTGTTCCACTTCCAATCCTGCCCCCAGCTGACATGCCTTGCAAAGCAGTCCCCTGCACCCACATGGGAGGACCAGAAGCAGCTCTGGTCTCCTGGCTTTGGCCTGGCACAGCCCCAGCCCCAGCCACTGCGGCCATTTCAGGAGTAAACAGCAGATGGAAGATCTGTCTCTCTCTAACTCTTTCAAATATATAAATGAATCTTTAAAAAGTAAAATTTAATCTATGTAAATATAAACTTTTATCTGTCTGCTACAAAACTACTGGATACACTTTCACCAGATCTGGGGGAGTGGGGATGAGATAGAGGTGAGGCAAACTCCTGACACCCATGGGAGACTAAGCTGAGGTTCTGTGAGCAGCCCTGGGTGTCTACACGGCAGATATGTGGAGGTTTATGAGTAAATGAGGAGCTTTGAGAGCTGTCCAGTCACAGGAGTCATAATCCAATAACTTCCTGCAAAGACAGAAATCCCAGCTCACCAGCTGGCCAAGAATGACAGTAGGTCCGCTTTACCAGAGGAACCTGTTGGCTTGGCAAATGTCACCCTCCTCCTGAGGATGGAGATGAAGACATTTGGCCAGGAGTTGGAATGGGGAGGTAAGAGGGGTATAACCACACCCCTTTCTCCTCCCAGAACCTGGTCCAGGACTGTTCAGGCTCATATGGCCTTCTCTGTTGTTTGAAGCTACTGGGCAGTCTTACCACTCATTGCCCATGCTGTCGTAATTGTTAAATAGTTTTTCATATCACGTTTATTCAATCTGATGCCTGGAATTGCTTGATCCCAGCCTCAGTGGAAGGAGACAATTAAGAGGAGCATCACTCAATTGCAACTGCAGGTGGTAAAAGGGCCCTGAGCAAAGAGGCAAGGAAAAGAGACACCCAGGAAAAAAAAATCTTAAAAACATAGTGGCCAAATAAGTACCAAATCTAGTGAAAATGATAAACACACAGATCCAGAAGCTCAATGAACATCTAGTAAAAGAAATGCAGGAAACCACATCAAGGTAAAGATGGGGTAGGTGCCACGGTGCAGTAGGTTAAGCTGTGGCTGGCAACACCAGAATCCCATATTGGAGGGCCGGTCCCAGGCTCCTGGCTTTGGCCTGGACTAACCCTGGCTGTTTTTAATTAATTTGTTAAAGAGAAACAGGGGGAGAGCCATCCACTGGTTCACTCCCCAATTTTCTTCAATGGCTGGGGCTGCCAGCAGCAGGGAACCCAATCCAGTTCTCCCACATGGTTGGCAGGAACCCAGTTACTTAGGCCATCATTGCTGCCTCCCAAGGTCTGCATAAGTGGGAAGCTAGAGTCAGGAAACAGGTGGGTTTCCAACTCAACCACTTCATTACAGGATGTGAATGTGTCAACCACCAAGTGAAATGCCTGCCCTGAATAGAGGAGAATTTATAGCTTAACTCTACATTAGAAAAGAAAAATCTAGAAGTAACTATCAAAACTTCCATCTTAACCAGGAAAAAAGGAAATCAAATTAAATACAAAGTAAGTAGAAGGAAAGAAATCAAAAGTGGAATTCAGTGTTAAAAGAATATGGTCCAACAACAAATAAAAAGCTAATTCCCTGTGCAACAAACAAATCAGTAAAAAATGATACGCCATTAGCCAAACTAACCATGTTTGAAAAAGAGAAAAGACAGGCCGGCGCCGCAGTTCACTAGGCTAATCCTCCACCTAGCGGCGCCAGCACACCGGGTTCTAGTCCCGGTTGGGGCGCCGGATTCTGTCCCGGTTGCCCCTCTTTCAGGCCAGCTCTCTGCTGTGGCCAAGGATTGCAGTGGAGGATGGCCCAGGTGCTTGGGCCCTGCACCCCATGGGAGACCAGGAAAAGCACCTGGCTCCTGGCTCCTGCCATCGGATCAGCGCGGTGCGCCGGCCGCAGCGCGCCGGCCACGGCGGCCATTGGAGGGTGAACCAACAGCAAAGGAAGACCTTTCTCTCTGTCTCTCTCTCTCACTGTCCACTCTGCCTGTCAAAAAATAAAAAAAAAAAAAAGAGAGAAAAGACAGAAGCCAATATCAGAAATTAAAGGGGGATACCACTTTCAAGTATACAGCCATTAGAAAAGCCCATGAGAGTATTTCAGGCATGGAAAGCCAAGACACTCTGGCAAAAAGATCTCAGTGAGTGAGATCCCAGTGGAAAGAACAGGTCTTCAAAGAGGGAGGTGCCTTTCTCTGAAGGGAGGAGAGAACCTCCACTTTGACTATGACCGTGTCTAAACAAGATAAGAGTCGGAGAACTCAAGGGGCTTCCATAGCCTTGGAAACTCATGACTGGTGCATAGGGAGATTACTGATGCCATAAACAGGAGTGTCAATTGGTACAGTCAACAACAGGAGTCACTGTGCACTTACTCCTCATGTAGGATCTCTGTCCTTAATGTGCTGTACACTGAGGCTTAATGCTATAACGAGTACTCAAACAGTATATTTCACTTTGTGTTTCTATGGGGGTGCAAACGATTGAAATCTTTACTTAATGTACACTAAACTGATCTTCTGTAAAAAAAAAAAAAAAAAGAAAGAAAGAAATTATCAATTCCCAACTTGACTCTCACTGGGATTTTTTTTTTTTATCTTTTATTTAATGAATATAAATTTCCAAAGTACGACTCATGGGTTACAATGGCTTCCCCCCCCATACCGTCCCTCCCACCAACAACCCTCCCCTTTCCCACTCCCTCTCCCCTTCCATTCACATCAAGATTCATTTTCGATTATCTTAATATACAGAAGATCAGCTTAGTATACCTTAAGTAAGGATTTCAACAGTTTGCTCCCACACAGAAACATAAAGTGAAAAATAATAGATGATTTTTTTTAAATGATGATGAAATCAGATCAGACCTATTGTCATGTTTAATCCCAGTGAGAGTCAAGTTGGGAATTGAAAATTTCTTTCTTTTTTTTTTTTTTTTTTTAAACATGACAATAGGTCTGATCTGATTTCATCATCATTTAAAAAAAATCATTTATTATTTTTCACTTTATGTTTCTGTGTGGGAGCAAACTGTTGAAATCCTTACTTAAGGTATACTAAGCTGATCTTCTGTATATTAAGATAATCGAAAATGAATCTTGATGTGAATGGAAGGGGAGAGGGAGTGGGAAAGGGGAGGGTTGTGGGTGGGAGGGATGGTATGGGGGGGGAAGCCATTGTAACCCATGAGTCGTACTTTGGAAATTTATATTCATTAAATAAAAGATAAAAAAAAAGTATACAGCCATTAAAAAGATAATCAATATTAGGATCAAATTTTGCCAATAAACTCAATAGATGAAATAGACAAATGCCTTAAAAGATACAAATGACCAAAACTAACTCAGGAAGGAATGGCCAACCTGAGAATCCCAGCCTGTGTTAAAGATAAATTCAGTAATTAACTTTCTGATGAAGAAATCTCCACACCTGGTTATCCTTACAGGCAAATTCTCTACCACATTTAAGGAAGAAATAAAACCAAGTCTGTACAAACTCTTATAGGATATTACAGAAGGAAGGAACACTTCCCAATTCACTTTATGAGACCAACATTATCCCAATACATAAAGCAGACACATTAAAAGAAATGAAAACTAGACAGTTTCATAATATAAAACAAAAAATCTGTAACAAAGCAAATCCAGCAATGTATTTAAAAAAGACAATATTTCATGGACCAAGTGGTTGAATGTTTGATAGCTGATAATCAACTACTGTATTTCACTATATTAACAGACTTAAAAATCCACATGATTTGTTCAATAGATACAGAAAAATCACCTGACAATCTTATAAAGTTAAATATACTCATACTACAAGACTCAGCAATTCCACTCCTAAGCGTTACCATGAGAAATGAAGACATATGTTTCTACATTGTGTGCAAATATTCACAGAAGCTTATGAATAATACTAATCCCAACTGGAAACAATCCAAATGCCCATCATTGGGGGGATGGGAAAAAAAAAACAACACTAATTTATATTCATCTGTAACAACTCCTATGACAGATGCAACAACTTGGATAAATCTTGATATTCTTATTTTGAATGAAAGAAACCAAATATAAGAGTCTATAATATATGACTTTGTCACTCTGAAAGTATTAAAAAAACTATCATGATAGCATCAGTGGATGGCTAGGAGCAGTGGTGGATGGATAATTAACCAAAGGCACAGTGAACTTTCTAGGAGGTTGGAAATATATACAATTACATTGCCTGAAGATTTAAGATGTACAAATATGTCCAAAGTCAAGTACACATGTAAAATGGGTATGTTTTAATATGTAAAGTATGCCTCAAAAAACTTACTACCATTTGTAAAAAGTGCATCCATGTTGGTTTTTATTGGGGAAAAAGAAAAAGAATTGCCCATGGAGGGTCTTTCAGTTGCTGGGTATGAGTTTGAGCTGGACCATGGAACGTTCCAGCATCAGTAGTCAGGCTTTGGTGACAGTTTGAATCCTTAGCAGTCATACTGGTACAGTGGGTATGGAGTGGTGCAGCTGATGCTGCAGTTTGGTAAAAACATGAAGATTTCAAGGCATTTGTGGCAGTGGGGGGAGGGTTGACTTACAGTTTTGTACTGCTCCCAGGAAAGCAAGAGACACCTGGGGACGTGGACAAAGTGGACCCATGTCTCCAACCACTTTTCAAGAAACCTCCTGGGACTGGGCCTGTGGTGAGGAGGGACAAAAGGAGAAGCACCTGGGTAAGCAGAATACAGCTGTAAGAGTTAAGAGTCCCATCTGGGGGCACAACACCAGCTAGAGAGAACTGCGTCCCACCTAGGGAAGAGGTAGGAGTGAAAAGCCAGGGTTTGTGGCTAAGATAAAGGACACAGACAGAGAAGGTGGGTGATTTTCATGTCCTCCCTGGAGGACTCGGATAGTCCGAAGAAGCAGACTCTGCATCTCCCCTATCACCGTCTTCTCAGAGCTCCCCTCCCAGGCTACCTGTGCCAGGTGCCAGCCCCTGGAGCACTTCTCTTGCCTGGAGTACTCCATCAGACACTGCCGCTTCATCACACTGGTTCTTGCCTATTCTTTCCTATTTTCCAACACTTGATGCCACTACACTACAGCCACTGGGGGTTAGAAGTGTGGCCCGAAAATCAGTTTGAATTTCTCATTTTACTGAGAAGCAAAGTAGACCCCTCGAGGGGTGAACTCCTAATATGAAGCAATGAACTTTAGATCCAAACAGACTTGAATTTTAACTACACTCTCCTATTTACTAGCTAGATCCAAAAGGACAAATTCCTTAAGCACCTTGAACTTCCCCTGCCTTATCTATAAAATAGGTACAATAACTTCTAGGTCATGTAGCATCCAAACGACCACAGAAAGCAATTCCATATAGTAGCCCATCAAGAACAGGTTTAGGTGGGGCAGGAGGGGGATGGGGCCCATGAGGGTGTGCTTCTGTATCCTGGTGGGCAGTTTCCCACCTTGAACATACCTCATTACCTTCTCTGGCCTTTGCTTTGAGTAAATGGACTTCAGTATTCATTCTGATCTCTTATTGCTTGTTAGGGTCTTTTCCTCCTCTTCTTTCCTCTAGGTAGAGGAATCGGAATACTCAACGGTGGTTTTCAACCAGTACCCTTGTCCAGCTTTACAGCTGGTGGTGGTGATGGCACAACAGGAGCACAGCAATGATGTTGACTCACCTCCCACTCTCCTTAGAGGAGGCAGGGGACAGGGAACACCAAGCAGCAGGCTGCCACAGCCTCTGGTGACTGAGCCCACAAGCAGAAGCCACCATCCCCCAATCCAGATGGTTCTTTCTGGCATGGTGTGGGCAAGCAGTAAAGTCTATGAAGTCAGCGTTGTTTTCATGGGTCTCAGCCATACCTGGAGGAGAAATTGCAGAGAGGAACATGTGCCAAAGGCTTTCAAACTCCAAGCCCAAGACCTGCCTTTATCCCGGGCTCAGCTCTTCCCCACATGATCTCAATAACTGGCCCTTTCCATCTGCTCTCAACTCCACCCAACGTCTTCCTCCAGCTGGAGCTCACGGACCACAGAGGCAAGGACTCTGATGACTCCTTGCTCCACCTGTGTATGCCCTCGCTCACCATGACTTAAATAGCATAAAGAGGCAACTACACATTCAGGAAACCAGAAGGGACACTTGGGCCATCCTCCCTTAATCAGGACCTTTGAGTTAGATTCCACCCATGTCCTTGCCTTCCTTCACTTTGGGCTCACAAGGAAGCCAAAATTTAAGGCCTGCTAGCCAAGTACATTTTGGGTATTTATTGCTAAAACCTGACAAATGACAATATTCTGACACTACAGATTTGTCTTGTGATTGATACCACTCTTCAAATAATACCAACAACAGCTCATGCTTGCCAATCACTTAACTATGTCCCAAGAACTGTGCTCAACCTTCGAAATACATGATTACACTTAAGTCTCCAGCACTCCCCAGGTGGTCACCATTATCATACACATTTTACAGATGAGGAAACTGAGGCACATAGGTATTGAGTCAATTGCCCAGCTAGTAAATAATAGAGGAGGGCTGTGAACACAGGTCTGTTATTCTATTATCCCCATCTACCCAGTCCTCATTAGTTATAAAGCAGATGGGAATCTTTTCTCTTGCCCCCTATGCACTACTATCTTTTATGAGGGTACAAGTTTTTTGAGTGATACACACCCACTCCTGTTAATACAAACAGGCAAAGACCCTTCATCCTGTTGACGATGTAACCTCACCCTTCAGATCCAGGATTGGTACATGAAACAGCCAAACCTGATAAAAAGTTGTTGCCAGGCCAGTGCCGCCGTACCTCAATAGGCTAATCCTCCGCCTGCAGCGCTGGCACACCGGGTTCTAGTCCCGGTCGGGGCACTGGATTCTGTCCCGGTTGCTTCTCTTCTAGTCCAGCTCTGCTATGGCCCGGGAAGGCAGTGCAGGATGGCCCAAGTGCTTGGGCCCTGCACCCCATGGGAGACCAGGAGAAGCACCTGGCTCCTGGCTTCGGATCAGCGCGGTGCGCTGGCCGTAGTGCACCGGCCCCAGCGGCCATTGTGGGGTGAACCAATGGAAAAGGGAGACCTTTCTCTCTGTCTCTCTCTCTCACTGTCCACTCTGCCTGTCAAAAAAATTTAAAAAAAAAAAAGTTGCCAGAGAGTAGAAGTGTCATTCTGTTGACGCTGTGATCACCATTTTGACCCATGTCCTTGGTATCCTAATGTGTGATGGTAATGAGTCTCTTTGCCAGGTTCTGCAATTGGCTGGGTTTGTATCCTGATTGCATGATCCGGGTTCAGCACTTGAGAGTCACATGGAATATCTAATGGGACAAAGGGTCTCTCAGAGTCTCCTTCCTCCAACCTGCCAGATGGTGTACTGATTCCCCCACTCGCTGGTGTAAACAAACCCTGGGGGCTTCACTGGGCAGCTGCATGAGCATGTTGGGAGAAAAGGCTTGCAGCCTTCCCTGAGAAGAGCCTGCACCAATCTGCAGGCTCCCAACAACCCATTGTTGTGTTGGATCCAGGAAGGGCATAGGCAGTGCATGGGCAGGATTTCATGACTACAGGACTCATGAGGTGCTTCCTCATTACAAACCAAAGGTCCAGCTGAATGGTGCAGTGTCAGAACACCAGAATGTAGTTGTTGAGGAAGTCCGGGGAAGGAGAGGGGAACGTGGGCTAAGGCAGTGGGGAAAGGCTTCAAGGAAGCCAGAGAGATTGATTAAAGCCAAAGGGCAGGATTCCAAAAAGAAGAACAACCTTAGCAGAGAACACAGCAGCTGCAAGCTAGAAGAATGAGAACCCAATGGAAGAGGCTGGAAGCCTGAGATACAGCTGAGAACCTCATGGGATCCTGGGCATTGGCGTAGAGTGGGCTGGGAATGAGAGTAACAGGAAGCAGCAGACAGCCAATGCAATGAGGGCAGTAGCTTCCTAGGAAGGCTGAACTCACAGGTTGTGCTGGGTGTGGAAGAGATGCAAACAGCAGTCCAGTGACGTCACTGTTTCTCCCCAGCTAAGGATACCCGACACAGGGTCAGAAACAGCTCACAGCCCTTGGAGACACACAGAGGGCCGCCTGCAGGCAGTGGGGCTGGAGCTCAGCTGAGGAATTTTTTTTTTTTTTTTGACAGGCAGAGTGGACAGTGAGAGAGAGAGACAGAGAGAGAAAGGTCTTCCTTTTGCCGTTGGTTCACCCTCCAATGGCCGCCGCTGCAGCCGGCGCACCGCGCTGATCCTGGCAGGAGCCAGGAGCCAGGTGCTTTTCCTGGTCTCCCATGGGGTGCAGGGCCCAAGCACCTGGGCCATCCTCCACTGCACTCCCTGGCCATAGCAGAGAGCTGGCCTGGAAGAGGGGCAACCGGGACAGAATCCGGCGCCCCAACCGGGACTAGAACCCGGTGTGCCGGCGCCGCAAGGTGGAGGATTAGCCTATTGAGCCACGGCGCCGGCTCTCAGCTGAGGAATTTAAGAGCGCTCTGAGCTCTTAAACCTAGGCTGAGATCTGCCTTCCATTTTACTGCCAGAGCCAGGAAAATGACTTGACCTTGAAATCTTCCACAGCATTTAGCTTCTCTATACTTACCCATGCTTCCTGGTAGCTGATGGGCGCAGGCCTCCTGACCTGAAAGCTCACATTGAAATGGGACTCTGGCACCACCACTGATGTCACGGGCACCATGGTGGTCTTTCCTGTGGGCCACATGGACAATGCCTTAGACCTGGGGGACAGGGACCTTCCCCAGCCTGTGGCATCACATCCGCTTTCCTTCAAGCAAGATTCACAACAATAAGATTCTAACACTGCTTCCTCAGCCGAGGTGCAATCGCCCTGGGCTCTCAGCAGAGTTTGTCAGCTTCCTGGGCAGCACATAACTTAGCCTCGGAGACAACCCTCAGAAAAGGAGTCTGGCCAGAACTGAGCATCCCAAGACTATCACTCACTGGGAAAGCCCCTTGGGATACTCTTCATCATCAGCAACAAGTGCATGGACATTAACTGAGATCTCCTCAGATCTCAGAAGCCAGCCCCTCCCTGCCTACTTCCAGCTCTGGGGGTTTCCTGTGTAACCTGGAAAATTCCTGGCAACTCTACCTTAACCCCTACAGCCATGCACTCTCAGGACCATGACAGAATCACCCGAGCGATGTTTGTTTAATGTGTACAAATTGTAATAGATCCCTATGAATAGGAGCCCATCTTCGGTTGGACACTTCTACCTGCAGATGCAAAGGCTAAGAGCTAGGTATCATTCACCCCAATTTAGATAAGAGGAAACCGAAGCTCAAAGAGGTCCAGTTGTTTCCCTGGCTCACAGGGCAGAAGGTCAGGGGTCCAAGTCATCCTACACTACATCCTAAACTCCTAACCCCAGACTCCAATAAAAATAAATTTTAAAAATTAAATTCAAATCTCCTTCTTCGGTCATCATAGTTGCATTGCAAGTACTCAGTAGCCACGTGTGGCTGGCAGCCACCATATCAGCACGAATATAGAGCTTTACCAGCTTTGTGCCTCGCGGAAGCTCTCCTGGACAGTCTTTGCACTCAGACTCCTGGCCAGGGTCCTGAGCTACTGCCTCACCTCATTCCCCTCCCTCCCCAGTCCATTCACTAAAATGGCCCCGGGTGCCTGCGCTGGGCAGCGGGACCCTGACTTGTCTTTCCTTCCTTCCCACCAGCTCTCTCCAGGCTTCAGGAGCGTGGCCAGAACCCCCACCAGCGAGACACAAGCAAAGAATGAGATGTGAGCGCTGAGAATCCGGCCACGTCAGACTTGCAGCCCCTGTGCCTGCATGAACTACCTAGCAAGGAAACCACTGCGAGCGGGCCCCTGGCTGTGGGCTCTGGCTCTCAGCCTGGATACTGGACATCACCGATAGTTCTCGGGAACTGCAGTGCCCACCTGGCCCCAACGTTGTGTTACTGCCTTGTGGCTAGAAACAAGACCTCTACCAGCTTCTGGGATTGCAGAGGCCACGGAGGCACAATCTCTCCCAAGGCCTTGCCTTCTCTATACTCAGAGCTCACATCAGGGAAAAAAGAAAAAGGCCTCATCCTCTCATCAGTTTACCCTGTGATTTGTTCCTGCAGATAAACCGTGTACCAGGATTTGCCCAGCCCATGGCCTGAGGGTCCCCCATGTAGTAGGCGTTTCAGCTCGGCCACCTTGACCTTCAGAGCCACGCCCTCAAGGCTGCCCATTTCCCTCCTCAGGCGAATCTTCTGCTCTCAGATCTGCCCTGGAGGTTGCATCCTGCCGCCCTCGTCTCTACCACAGCAGCCTCAGCCTGGTTGGGCAGCTGGTTCCTTTGTGGTCAAAACCCATTTTCCTGCCGTTTAGTCCTTTCCTGCTGGCTGGGGTCCTGCTCAGCACATCCTTCTGTGACCTCCTACCCAGGAGCATGGGAGAAGGAGGCAGGTTCTGTTTTCTGGCTGTTTCCACGCCAGGCAATCAGAAGAAATGGAATTCAGGAGCCAAAATGCTTCCTACCCTGATGCCAAGGGTATACCCAACCTCCCAGCTGTGATGAGTGCCCCGTTGGGGGATCTCCGCCACTGTGCCTTCTCTTCCTGGCGTGCTAGCTGTATCAGAGAAACTGTGGTCCTTCCTCTAGGTTTGCCTCCTCTATACCAGACTCGGTGTCAGGCTATGTCCCATGGAGACATCCTGCCTACAGAGAGCCTCTCCAAAAGGGGCCTCTTCCCCTGTGACTCCACTCTCTCCCTCTACCCCATCTAGGAAGTTGCATGCGCTTTATCAGTTGGATCTGCAAATCGTAGGCATCAAGGCCATGTTCCTGTTGGATGAGACGTAGAAAGCAGACCAAGAGCTTGAAGGAAGAAGGCCAAGATGAGGGAAATATTTCAAAACAAAGGTAGACTGGGAGAGAAAGTATTTGCAAACATTGGGTTACAGGCCACTCCATGTCAGTCTATAATATATCATAATATATGTCATAATATATTATGTCATATATGACATAATATATGTCAGTCTATAACTATCCTAATGCATACAAATTTATTAGAAAAATGTCAGTGAAAACTTTGAGAAAACAAGCAGTACCTCTGGAAAAAGACATTCTCTCTCACACACTCTCACACAGGCACTCAAACAAGAAAACTGCAATGTCTAAAATGGATGCATGCTCCATTTCACCGATAGCCAAGGAAATACAATTTGAGTCACTGTGAGAAGCCAGTGCTCACCCACTGGACTGGAAAAAGTCACAATGGCTGGTCATTTCAGGTGCTGGCAGGATGTCTTGTCAAGAACATGAAGGGTCTGGGAAGTGACCGCACTTGCACAATTTTGTACTCTCTCTGTATGGCCAGTGCGAATACGCAAGGCACTTGGGTCAAGGGAGAATTGTCCTTCATTGACCCAAACAGATGAACAGACACAGAACCATTGCCGTGCTGGTATCTCACATCCAGGCCTGCAGGAAGGGCTGTGAGAGCCGACAGAACTTCTCTTGCAAATGGCAGGATTCACTCTGCTCCACGCTGTAGACTGGAGGTGGAGAAGAATGGATTTTCTCCATTTGAACACAAGAGAGAGGCAGCCATCCCCCTCCTCTCTGGAAAAGAGGGAGGAAAACCTTTGCTCCTGGGAGAAGAAAGGAGAAGAATCCTGGGTTCTCACTCTTAACTTTTTGGAATATAAAAGTGTCTCTTCAAGAGCCAGCCAAGCCCTGGCTAGCTCAAGCTTCTACCACCAAGAAAGTCTACAAGGTGTGGGCTAAAAGCAGTTGAAATGTAGGCACTTAGAGAGAAAGTACTCCTGTCTTCCTGGCATTTGGTGAGCTTAACCTAGGGACTTCCAGGCTGCAACCATCCTATCCTCTTAGGAATCTAAAACATGGCTACTGATCAAATAATGGAAGAAAAGCAGAACGTGCCTGCCTGGGGGAAGGGACAACAAGCCTTTTCTCTTTGTGAGTTACGTGTTGCAGTCGGAGCCCTGGCTGTTCACAAGAGTACTGAGAAATCCAGGAAAGCTTAATCTCTCCACACAGAGTTGCAGAGGAAAGCATACTCTGGGCTTGGTTGATGGAAATGTGAGTTGCATTGCTCTTCCGGGAAGAAAGCTAGCAAATCTGTCTGAACACGCATCTTTCAGATGCTGTTTCATGCACTGTAACGTTGTACAATGAAGCTTGAGGTCAAAATGACAGGACATATAAGATCGCATATTGTTGTGGATTCATTCTGAGAGGAGGAGCATGGTGAGGGTAAGAGGCGTGGAGTCACCACACAGACCCCAGGAGTCGGGTGAAAGCAGGCCAGAAGCGAGCAGCCTGCAGACTCATTTATTTCAGTTGGTACAGAAGCTTGTACAGCTGAAGCAGCCAATCCGATCAAGGGGTGATTTATGCCCTAACCAATCACAGCCTGTTGCCAGGCAGGCTCCGTTGCCATGTGGTTTCCGAAGCCATTCCTAAGTAACTGACGCTGGCTTGCCAGCGGCCATATTGGCATGGCCTTCTCATTCCACCACAGCACATAGCAAAATTGATAGAGATGACAACAAATAGAAACCCAAAGGCCTATCAAAAAGAAATGGTGTCAATTGCTGAAATAGCTATCCCATGAAGTATTACACTGGGATTTTCTTAAAATGCTTATGTCTTGATCTGGAAGAATTTCCATCACATACTTAATTGAGAAAGGCAGAATGCAAGAGATACATAATATATGGGATTTGCAAAGCAATTATATTCTCTAGGCTCACTAGGCTAATCCTCCGCCTGTGGCGCCAGCACCCTGGATTCTAGTCCCAGTCAGGGCACCGTATTCTGTCCCGGTTGCCCCTCTTCCAGTCCAGCTCTCTGCTGTGGCCTGGAAGTGCAGTGGAGGATGGCCCAAGTGCTTGGGCCTTGCACCCACATGGAGACAAGGATGAAGCACCTGGCTCCTGGCTTTGGATCAGCGCAGCACGCCGGCCACAGCACACCAGCTGTAGCGGCCATTTGGGGGGTGAACCAACGGCAAAGGAAGACCTTTCTCTCTGTCTCTCTCTCTCTCACTGTCTAACTCTTCCTGTTTAAAAAAAAAAAAAAAAACATTGAAAAGACTCTCATATACATGTGTCATAATTTGTATGTGATCATGCAAGCATGGGAAAAGCCACACAGGAGGATAGACAATTGGGAAAGAAAAGAGAAAGGTAAGATTGTAAGATTCAAATGCAGCAAAAAAAATTTTTTAAAAATTTAAGAAAAGAAAAAAACTATTGGAGAGCTCCATGTCAGTGGGAAATATGGACTACGAATTCTCTGTATGATACTATAAGTATGTACAAATGAACCGCTCATAGACAAGGTCTATAATACACTAACAAGCAGAAATCATTTATTTTGGTACTCTGACTTAATTATTCACTCAATCAATAGATGGTCTACTTGGGCCAGGCCCAGTACTTGTCCCTGGAGATAGGGTACCAGAAAATATCCTCGAATTCACGGAGTTTACTCTCTAGTGGGAGAGACAGACAAGAAGTGTCTCATAAAAGATCAGGTGGTAACAAAGCTATGAAGAAAAATTAAACAGGGGAAGGACCAGAGATGTGGGTCTCCAAGGGGTGATGAGGGACGACTCTGTCAAGCAGCAACATGTGGGTAGAGACCTGAAGAAAGCAGGGGAGGAACCACACGCTGCTGCTTATCCTCCCTGGCCACTCATTCCAGAGTCTGTTTCTGGACCCTCTCTCAGGGCACTCATTTTAGTGGAGCCCAATATCAAGCTCAGCACTGCTGTATGGGATCCGACAGGCACGGAGTACAGGCGGTGAGTAGGAACCTCACCTGTCTCCTGCAAGCGCACACCCTTCACTGTTTTATATGTAGAATACAACTGTTCCAGAAGCACTAGGCATCAGAGTGAAAGGACGTAATCTGGAGCCAAGCATTCTGGGTTTAGCTACTGGTTTTCCTACTGACCAGCTACATGGCTTTGAGTAAGTTATTTAACCTGTCTGCCCTTACCAGTGAGGCTGGAGATACCTACCCCCATGAAAATATTCACGATTTAAAATAGTAACTGGTACACAATGAGAGCTAAACATAAGAATGCTTATTGTGTCACTTTGTTACTTCATCACATTGCTATTGCTATTCCTACTAACTCAAGGGTCAGCTCTTTCACAGTGTTGACCCACATTGAACTGGCAGAATTTTTTGAGATATAATTGACAAAAATTGTATATATTTAAGGTATACAATGTGATGTTTTTATACATTGCAACATGATTACCATAAGCTAATTAATATATCCCTTGCTTGACATGGTTATCTTTTGCATGCATGTGTGTGTGTGTGTGTGTGTGTGTGTTTCATGAACATTAAGATCTTCTCTCTTGGCAGATGTGAAGTGTATGATATATTATTATTGGCTACAGTCACTGTCACTGTGCGGTATGTTAGGTCTCCAAAACTTACTCCACTACTGAAAGTTTGTACCCTTTGACTGCCATCTCCCTGTTTCCTCCACACCCTGGTCTCTGGCAACCCTCCCTTTCTTCTACTCTCTGTTTCTGTACGAGTTCAACTTTTTCAGACTATACAAATAAGCAAGTTCATGCAATAGTCGCCTTTGTGTGTGTACTTATTTCACTTAGCATAATGCTTTTCAGATTTATACTGTTGCAAATTGCAGGATTTTCTTTTTAAAGGCTGATAATTATCATTCCATTGTGTATATATGGAAGGTTACTTCAAAACATTCAGGGAAAGTGGAATTAAAAGATGTTTATTCTGATGCAAAAATTTTTTAAATATATGCATAATTTTTACATAATGCACATTTCCCATGAACTTCTGAACAACCCCTGTGTGTGTGTGTGTGTGTGTGTGTGTTAGAGAGAGAGAGAGAGAGAGAGAGAGAGAGAGAGAGAGAGACTTTGTCCATTCATCCACCAATGGACATTAAGGTTTTTTCCAAATGCTGGTGAGTTATACTGCAATAAACATGGGAGTGCAGACACCTCTTCAAGATATAATTTTATTTCTTTTGGATATAGAACCCAGGAGGGGAATTGCAGAATCATATGGTAGTTCTATTTGTAATTTTTTGAGAAACCTCCATATTACTTTCCTTCATGTATGCCAGTATACACTTGTGCCAGCAACGTATAAGGGATTCCTTCTCTCCATATCCTCACGGACAGTTATCTTTTAACTTGAATAGTAGCCATCCTATCAAGTGTAAAGGGAATATCTCATTGTGGTTTTGATTTGCGATTCCTGATGAATGTTGACATTGAGCATCTCTTCATATTGCCCATTTATAAATGTCTTCCTCAGGAAAAAAATGTCTAATCAGGTCCTCTGTCCATTTTTAAAATGTGTTTTTGGAGGAAAAATATTTTGTTTCTGTTTAGTTTTTTTTGGCAGTGTGTGTATGTGTTGCAATTAAGTTGTATGTGTTCCTTATATATTTTGGATATCAATTCCTTCCTGGTTAAATAGTTTTCAAATATTTTCTCTCATTCCATATTTTTCCTTTTCTTCATTGTTTTCTTTTATGGTGCAAGAATTTTTTAGTGTAGTTCCACTTTTACTTTGACATTTGTTGCCTGTTCTTTTGATGTCACATTTATCAAAAAAAAAAAAAAGCCATTGTCAAGATCAATGTCATGGAATGTTCCCCTTTCTTCTAGTAAGTTTCATGATTTCCAACTCTTTTTTTACTCAGGTCCTTCAGATTGTGAGACTGATACACTGCCTACTGTGCTAAGGAGGCAGGTCAAGTCTTTTTTAAAAAATACATTTATTTATTTGAAAGAGTTATAAAGAGATCTTCCAACAGTTGTTTCACTCCTCAGAAGGCCACAACAGCCAGCACTGGGTTAGGCTGGAAAAAGGAGCCAAAGGCCTCAACTGGTTCTCCCACATGGGTGGCAGGGGCACAAACATATGGACCATCTTCTTCTACTTTTCTCAGGCCTTTTAGCAGGGAACTGGATATGAAGTGGAGCAAATGGGACAAGAACCAGTACCCATATGGGAAGTAAGCATCACAGATGGCAAGTTTATCCTTTGTTGTTGTTGTTGTTTAAGATTTTATTTGAGATGTAGAGTTACAAACATGAAAGAGAAACAGAAAGGTCTTACTTCCGCTAGTTCATTCCCCAGATGGCTACAACGGATGGAGCTGGGCCAATCCAAAATCAAGAGCCAGGAGCTTTCTCTGAGTCTCCCACATGGGTACAGGGGCCCAAGCACTTGAGCCATATTCTACTGCTTTTCCAGGTCATACCAGAGAGCTGGAAGAGGAGCAGCTGGGACTAGAACTGGTGCCTGTATGGGATGCCAGCACCACAGGCAGAGGATTAACCTATTGCACCTCATCACCAGCCCCTACTTTATCCTACAATCCACAATGCCACCCCAGTGTTCAGATCTTACATGGAAATCTAATCCATTCTAGGGTGATTTTTGTGTATGACATAAGATCTGATTTAACTTTTTTCATGTGGATATCCAGTTTTCTTAACTCTGAATAGTCTTGCGCACTCTGGGACCTTTGCTGAAAATTAATTTATTATATAGGTGTGGGTTTACTTATGGGATTTTTGTTCTGTACCACTGGTCAGAATCAAATTGTTTAGACTAGTATAGCTTCCTAACATAATTCAGAATCAAGACACGTGATGCCTCCACTTTTGTTCCACCAGCTCAGGAATGTTCTGGCTACTCAGTTTTTTGTAGTTTCGTATCAGTGTTAGCATTTTTTCTATTTCTGTAAAAATGGCTCTCAGAATTTTTATAACAATTCCATTAAATCTATAGATTTACATGGGTAATAGACATTTTTAGTAATATAATTATACATTTTTTAACTTTTATTTAATAAATATAAATTTCCAAAGTACAGCTTATGGATTACAATGGCTTCCCCCCATAACGTCCCTCCCACCTGCAACCCTCCCCTTTCCCACTCCCTCTCCCCTTCCATTCACATCATGATTCATTTTCTATTCTCTTTATATACAGAAGATCAGTTTAGCATATATTAAGTAAAGATTTCAACAGTTTGCTCCCACACAGAAACATAAAATGAAAAATACTGTTTGAGTACTAGTTATAGCATTAAATCTCAATGTACAGCACACTAAGGACAAAGATCCTACATGAGGAGTAAGTGCACAGTGACTCCTGTTGTTGACTTAACAAATTGACACTCTTGTTTATGGCATCAGTAATCACCCTAGGCTCTTGTCATGAGTCGCCAAGGCTATGGAAGCCTTTTGAGTTCACCGACTCTGATCATATTTAGACAAGGCCATGGTCAAAGTGGAAGTTCTCTCCTTCCTTCAGAGAAAGGTACCTCCTTCTTTGATGACCCGTTCTTTCCACTGGGATCTCACTCGCGGAGATCTTTCATTTAGGTTTTTTTTTTTTTTTCCCCAGAGTGTCTTGGCTTTCCATGCCTGAAATACTCTCATGGGCATTTCAGCTGGATCCGCATGCCTTAAGGGCTGATTCTGAGGCAAGAGTGCTGTTTAGGACATCTGCCATTCTATGGGTTTGCTGCATATCTCACTTCCCATGTTGGATCGTTCTCTCCCTTTTTTATTCTATCAGCTAGTATTTGCAGACACTATTCTTGTTTATGTGATCCCTTTGGTTTTTAGTCCTATCATTATGATCAGTTGTGAACAGAAATTGATCACTGGGACTAGTGAGATGGCATTGGTACATGCCACCTTGATGGGATTGAATTGGAATCCCCTGGTATGTTTCTAACTCTACCGTTTGAGGTAAGTCAGCTTGAGCATGTCCCGAATTGCACATCTCTTCCCTCTCTTATTCCCACTCTTATATTTAACAGCGATCACTTTTCAGTTAAGTTTCGGCACTTAAGAAGAATTGTGTATTGATTACAGTATTCAACCAAAAGTATTAAGTAGAACAAACAAAAATACTAAGAGGGATAACATATTAAGTTGCTCATCAACAGTCAGGGTGAGGGCTGATCAAGGCACTGTTTCTCCTAGTGTTCATTTCACTTTAACAGGTTTCCTTTTTGGTGCTCAGTTAGTTGTCACCTATCAGGGAGGACAAGTGGTATTTGTCCCTTTGGGATTGGCTTATTTCACTCAGCATAATGTTTTCCAAATTTTACAGTGTTCTTCTGATTAATGAATATAAATTATCCTTCTAGTAACTTTTTGTGTTTTTTTCTGTTTCTTTTATCAATGCCTTACAGGTTTCAGATTTTCACCTCCGTGGTTAAATTTATTGCTAGAACTTAGAGGATTCTGAAGGCCTGGTTAATGTTTGCAGATTGGTACCCCTGTTCTCTTGGAGCTCATATTCTGTTTGCCAGGGAAAGGATAAACAAAGGAGAAAACATTAATGGGGCTCTACTGCTTTGATTCATGCAGTCAGAGCAGGCCTCACATGGGTATGATTTGAGCTGAATAACATAAGCAGACAAAATGTTTTTATTATTAATAAGCTTACATGAAGAAATAAGTGCTAAACTCTTAAACCAAACCAATGCAAAAGGAAACAAATTTCCTACACCTGGAATATTTGTTGCATAAAAATTACTTATATTAATGCACCCTTTTTAATATTCTGTTATCAAAATCCTTCCACATTAAATATGAATCAGATATGAACCATTGTATATGTCAATGAAATAAATAATATCACAACAAATTGAATCTTCATAACAAAAACTTGTATTTTTTATTAAATCAGTTTTTTTTTTTTTTGACAGGCAGAGTGGATAGTGAGAGAGAGAGAGACAGAGAGAAAGGTCTTCCTTTTGCCGTTGGTTCACCCTCCAATGGCCGCCACGGCTGGCGCGCTGTGGCCAACGCACCACGCTGATCCAATGGCAGGAGCCAGGTGCTTCTCCTGGTCTCCCATGGGGTGCAGGCCCCAAGCACTTGGGCCATCCTCCACTGCCTTCCCGGGCCACAGCAGAGAGCTGGCCTGGAAGAGGGGCAACCGGGAAAGAATCCGGCTCCCCGACGGGGACTAGAACCCAGTGTGCCAGCGCCGCAAGGCGGAGGATTAGCCTATTGAGCCACGGCACCAGCCCATATCAGTTTTTTATAATAGAAAAATCTCTGAAACTTTTGGCATAATATCACAGAAAAATGATTCCCTCCTGAGTATTGTGGTCACTCATTATTAATTTAAAACAGTTATTTAAAAATATGTTTTAAATTTTTAAAAAGATTAAGTTATTATTTGGAAAACTCCAAAAACTTCCCATGTCTTGTTCATCAATTCCTATGATGTGTCTAAGGAATTTGAAAACATAATTTTCCCCTGGAGCAGACAGACACAGGGGAAAAAATTAATATGTAAGAAAATGTCATGTCAGGTGGAGAAAAATGAAGTGGGATAAGGGGCTAGAGAGAGAGGGTTATTGTTTTAAGTGGAGTGTGCAGCAATATGGAAAAACATAGAAGCAGATAAAGACAAAGCATGGGAAATCTGAAACAGGCCTGGAGCAATGACAAAGGAAGGAAGGACGGACCAGAGGCCCCTGAAGGAGGCTGTGTTTGGGCGTTTTCACGCAAGAAGGCGAGGAAAGTACATTCCAGGAGTCAGGAACTTGCCTGGATGGAGGGAGAGAAACCAAACCGGCCTGGGTACATTTGGAGATGACAGGGAGTCAGGTGTGGCTGCCGTGTAGGAGAGGGGCAGGTTGCTAACACTGCAGAGGTAGAACTGGGACGGGCACAGCTGCCTGGCATACCAAGCTGGGGAGTCGGGCTTACAGGAAACCAATATCCTATCCCAGGTCTATGGAAAAGGCTGTGGGCAGCAGAAGGAGGGACTGAAGTCATCCTCCACAAAGCCCCTCCTGGAATCATAGTGTGAGCACCACAGTACATGGCCCAATTTCTCTGGCTTTAACACTTTAGAATCATCTTTCTCTTCCTAGCAGTACTGAGAGAGATCCCACTGCCTAGTCCGGTATTCATTTCCTGTCACTTGCATACCATAGAGCTCCCAGCTTCAGCAAAGTTCAAAAGTGCTTGGAATGAATACTCCATGAAGGGGCTTCAAAAAGCCCATGGAAGGGCTGGGGTTGTGGAGCAACTGATTAAGCAGCTGCTTGTGCCACTGACATTCCACATCAAGGGCCTGGTTCAAGTCTCAGCTGCTCTGCCTCCCTTCCAGCTCCCTGCTAATTTGCCTGGGAAAGCAGCAGAAGATGGCCCAAGTCCTTGGGTCCCTGCCACCCATGTGGGAGCCCCAGATCCTGGCTTCAGCCAGGCCCGGGCCCAGCTGTTGTGGCCATTTGGGAAGTGAATTAGTGGATAGAAGATCTGTCTTTCTGTCTTTGCTCTCTGTCACTCCGCCTTTCAAAAAAGTCTTTTTAAAAAATATAATTCCCAGAAAATACGAATTATGAAAAAAACTGCATAGATTTAAAAAATGTTGTGTACCTTTAATTCCATTGTCCATAAAATTTTTTAAAGTTTGTTTATTTATTTGAAAAAGTTACAAAGAGAGGGAGAGACAGATCTTTCACCCCTGGTTCACTTCCTAGATGGCCCAAGCCGAAGTCAGGAGTCAGGAACTCCATTTAGGTCTCCCACATGGTTGCCAAGAGCCCAAACATTTGGGCCATCTTCCACTGCTTTTCTCAGGCCATTAGCAGGGAGCTGGATGGGAAGTGGAGCAGCCAAGATAGGAACCGTATACAATGCCGACCCCAAATCCATCAACTTTTTGAAGCCCTTGAGTGCTTCCCAGCCTATAGAAAAGTTCTAGCCATGAGCTTTAAGTGGACGTATTATGGTGTCTCCTGGAAAAATCAAAAACACAACTGCCTTCACCATCTTTTGTGGGGAGCAACTGGGAGCAACTCGGACTAGACTAAGTTACTGGAATTAAGACTTATTCTATGCATCTGCTCTCCCACAATATGGCGCTGGGAGAGGAGAAAACAGCTTCTACCCAGCTGCCTTTCACCAACTTGACAAGCTGCAGGAGCTGCTCCTGATTGGAGGAGAACAGCGTACTCGGCGTGTGGGTAGCAGAGTTGGGATTGGTGGAAGAGGACTATAAAGGAGGAGAGAGACAACATGCACCAGGAACATCTAAAAGGAACATCTAAGGGGAACACCTGTGCGGCCCCCGAGAGAGCCGGCCGGTGGTGTGCCGCTCCCCCGCGGAAGTGGGGAAAGTGGCTAGGGGGAACTGCCCTTCCACGGAGGTGGAAGGGACAGTAGCCAACCCGGGAAGAACCAGCAGCAAACCCGGGGAGGGCCGAGCAGACGAAAGAACAGCGCAGGGTCCTGTGTCGTTCCTCCACGAAGAGGGGGAGCGACATAATGGTGCCGTGACTCGGATATGAAGCCTAGGCAGGGTTTAGTGTCGTTCCTCCACGAAGAGGGGGAGCGACAATCTTTCTTCTTTTATCCCTTTTATTTACTCAGTTTGAACTGACTTTTCCATTAAAATGTTGACTTGATGGCTGGCACTTGAGCCATCACCATGGACCAGCGAGACTGGAGAAACAAGAAAGCAAACCTGAGTTCCCAATGATTGTGGAGCTGCCCTTCCTGACTCCTTACCTCTAAACTTCATTTAAATGATAAATTACATGTTGTACTATCACTTTGAGCTTTCTGTCCCTTGAAAACCAAAGTCCTAGATGAGGAATGGTTATGTGTTCTTTGGTTTTTGTTTGTTTGTTTGTTTCCCCACAAATATCTTCATCTTCCAGTGCTGTTGCCTTTGGGAAGGAAAGGTTCATTGCAAAGAACTGAAAGCTTAGAGGAGAACAGAGCCCTCTGTGGAAGCAGCCAGACCAGGTACACCCAGCGGTGTACACACCAGCTGTTGCTTCCCACAGTGCTCCCATGCTATCAGTCCAACTGGTTGCATTTCCTTTGTTGTATCTTGTTGATTTCACAAGGGCCACCTTATTTGCCTGTGGGAGAAATGCTTGGGCAGGATTGGCTGGAGAATTACGCTTACCCTTTTGTTCACTCACTGTTGACTATGAGCCTGGCACTGTGCCAGCCATGAGAACAAGGAGAACAAAGGATCTGCTGTGTTCTGTGTGGATCAGACCACCTGAAGATCAGAGATTCCACTGAGAGTAGAGAGTTGTGAGGGGGGATATTGACAAGCATATCCAGAGAGAAACTAAGTGTCTGCACCACACCATAACTTCACATTTTAAGAGACTTCTGAAAGGCATGCAGTTAGCCTGGTAGTTAAAGATTAATATGCTCATAGATTAAGATGATCCCATATCAGAGTGCCTGAGTTTGATACTAGGTTCTGGTTCCTGAGAGCAACTTCCCACCAATGCAGATTCTGGGAGTCAGCAGTGATGGCTCAAGTTATTGGTTTCCTGCCACTCACTTGGGAGACCTGGATTGAGTTTCTGAATCCTGGCTCTGGCCCCATCCCCACTTTTGCCATTGTGGACATCTGAGGAATGAACCAGGAGATGGGGGCTCTATCTCTCAGGAGAATTCTCTTTTTTTCTCCCCTGTGTATGTTGTGTGTGTGTGTGTGTGTTGTCACTAACTGTCTGCCTTTCCAATTTAAAAAAAAATACTTAAGGCACAAAAATAAGGGAAATTCAGGCTATGGAAGATGTTCTAACTAGAATCCACTGTCTCCTTATTCTGCATTTCTGCTTGTGGAGAACTTGCTCCTCCCTATTCCTTGGGATTCTGGCAGGAGCTCTGAAATGCAGAACACTGATCTCCAGCCATAGGGACATGCACATGACCTAAACCCTTTGATGAGTAAACCCTACTAATCAAAGCCCTTCCCCCATACTTTTGTCTTTTTCCACTGGGGCTGTGAATTAAAAGATGTTTTTTGCAGAAATGATGGTAATCCAGCAGACTCATAGAATGGCAGATGCCCTAAACAGCATTCTGGCCTCAGAATCAGCCCTTAAGGCATTTGGATCCTGCTAAAAAGCCCATGAGAGTTTCTCAGGAATGGAAAGCCAAGACACTGTGGGGAAAAAAAATGACCTAAATGAAAGATCTCTGTGAGTGAGATCCCAGCAGAAAGAACGGGCCATCAAAGAAGGAGGTACCCTTCTCTGAAGGAAGGAGAGAATTTCCACTTTGACTATGGCCTTGTCTAAATAAGGTCAGCGTTTGTGAATTCAAGAGGCTTCCATAGCCTTGGCAGCTCATGACAAGAGCCTTGGGTGATCACTGACATCATAAATAAGAGTGTCAATTGTTAAATCAACAACGGGAGTCACTGTGCACTTACTCCCCATGTAGGATCTCTGTCCTTAATGTGTTGTACTATGAGAATTAATGGTAAATCTACTACTCAAAGAGTACTTTATACTTTGTGTATCTGTGTAGGTGCAAACTGTTGAAATCTTTATTTAGTATATATCAAGTTGATCTTCTGTATATAAAGATAATTGAAAACTAATCTTGATGAAGAATGGGATGGGAGAAGGAGAGGTTGATGGGATGGTTGCAGGTGGGAGGGAGGTTATGGTGGGAAAATCCGCTATAATCCAAAAGTTGTACTTTCAAAATCCATATTTATTAACTGAGAATTTAAAAAAAGAAATGGTGGTAATCATATCTCTAGCCATCTTGAAAAGCATGAGATAATGAAACAAACACACAAACAGATAGCAACCTGAGAGGTGGAGAGACAGAGTACATGGCCCTGGTTAACTGAGAAAACAGCTCTATCACTGCCATTCTTCTGCTGGCTCACAGGCGGCTGTGGTGTCTTTTTAATTTAGTTGGCTTGAGTTAGATTTTCTGTTACTTGCAATAAAGTCTTGGAGAATGCAAGCCATGACCCCATAGTTTATAATCTACCCTGTGAAAGAGGAATTTATCACTTATATTGGCTCAAAAAGCTAAAAATGAAACTCAAGAGCAGAAATATGAGGGCAACAGGCTTAGGCTCAGTACAAGGAGTTCTTTCAGAAGCAGGCATCTGGCATCTGGTTAAAAGGCCAACTGGGATGCCTGCGCTCCTTATCAAAGTCCCTGGATTCAAGTCCTAGCTCCACTTCCAATCCCAGCTTCCTACTAGCATACACAACCCAGAAGACATCAGGTGATGGCCTAAGTACTTGGATCCGAAGTCCTAAGTCCTACGTCTCCACACTTAGATTGAGTTCTTAGCTCCTGGCTTCAGCATGGCCCATCTCAGCAGTGGCAGGTACTTGGTGAGAAAACCAGCAGATGAGAATTCTCTCTTTATTCTCTCTCTTTCTCTCTCTTTCATTCTCTTACCCTCCCTCTCCTCCTTTTTTCCCCTCACCCTCCTTCCCTCCTTGCCTCTCCTTTCTAACAGTTGCAATTTTTAATACACATAAGATTATTGGCCTATTGAGAGTTGGAAAGCAGGAGGCTGAAACACATCTTTGTGTTTCCTCAGTGAGTTATTATTCTAGGAGGAAAAGAAGTTAACCCCATTTCCTATATTCTTTTGAAGAGAGTTAATTATTTCATCATTGGAGAAAATAGAGCACAAAAGAGGAAATGCAGACTAACTGGTCAAAGACCTCGTCTTAAATGACAATTTGAAGTTCACTATTGCATCCAATTATACATCCATTTGTCTAACTGCTCATCCTCCATCCACTAATCCATCCATCCTATCATCTGTCCATCTGTCCATCTATCCAGCTACCCATCCAACTATCCCACTGTCCATCCACTCAATAGACATTTACTATCTTTTACTCAAGTGCTGTACTTCACTAAGTATAAACTCTGAAAGACTGGGACTCATTTTTTTACATCAAGAGATACAAAGGTTAGAAAGAGGCAGACAATTAAGTAACACCACAGAGGGTTGGAGGTACTGGGACAAAAATGTGTGACTCATTCAAAAATAGAATGCAAGAGGTAGTAGGGAGAGTGAGAATGGGGTCTGTTAAACATGGCTCCAAAATAGAGGTCATACCTGAGCTAAACAGAAAAGAAAAGCTGGCCAGGCAAAAAACAGGTGGGGTGGAGGTGGGAAAGTTAGGACAAAGGTCACCAAGGCCTGAACCACCATTGCCCCTTATAGAGAGGTAAGTGATAGGCTTTGGCTGCTGGTTTGAGTCCTGGCTGCTCCACGTCCAATCCAGGTCCCTGCTAATGTACCTGGGAAAGCAGCAGAAGATGGCCCAAGTCCTTGGACCCCTGCATCCATGTGGGAGACCCGGAAGAAGTTCCTGGATCCTGGCTGTTGCTGCCATTTGGAGAGTGAACCAGCAAATGAAAGATTTCTCTCTCTCGGGCCGGTGCCGCAGTTCAATAGGCTAATCCTCCACCTGTGGCGCCGGCACCCTGGGTTCTAGTCCCGGTCGGGGCGCCGGATTCTGTCCCGGTCGCTCCTCTTCCTGTCCAGCTCTCTGCTGTGGCCCAGGAGTGCAGAGAGAGAGAGAGAGAGATATTTTTTTTTTTTTGACAGGCAGAGTGGACAGTGAGAGAGGTAGAGACAGAGAGAAAGGTCTTCCTTTACTGTTGGTTCACCCTCCAATGGCTGCTGCGGCCTGCGCACTGCGCTGATCCGAAGCCAGGAGCCAGGTGCTTATCCTGGTCTCCCATGCAGGTGCAGGGCCCAAGCATTGGGCCATCCTCCACTGCACTCCCAGAAGCCATCTTGGGATCTCTCTAAGTTTAGCAGCCCCATTTCAACCTTCCACTTGTACCCAGTGCATAATTCTATCACAGAACCGCCATGGTGAATTACGACTGGTCTTGGGGTGTGAGTGTGTCTTTCTCCACTACTGGATAATGTGTCTCTTTCCTCTCTCTCTCCCCTTCCCTCACTTTGCCTTTCAAATAAATAATTTTTAAAGTTCAAATGACAGTCTTACCAAGTCACCCTTTGATTCTACTCTTTGTTGTTCTTCACCCATCAAGCTCTTTGACACAGCCCGCGGGGTCTTCTGTGCCATGGCTCTTACAGTAGGAAGGTTGGCTACTGACCTCCATTCTTCCTGAATCACCTCCCTGCCTGGCACTGCCCCCTCAAGAAGCACTGAGCCAGCATAGTTGGGTGATACCCTGCTGTCTGTCTCTGTGAGTATCTCCCTATCTCTTCTTACACTGCTAATTCTTATCTCCTCTTCCTAAAGAACAATTACTTTCTACAAGACTCAGCCCTGGAACCCCTTCTCCCAGAAGCCATCTCGGGATCTCTCTAAGTTTAGCAGCCCCATTTCAACCTTCCACTTGTACCCAGTGCATAATTCTATCACAGAACTGCCATGGTGAATTACGATTGGTCTTGGGGTGTGAGTATGTCCTTCTCCACTACTGGATAACGTGTCTCTTTCCTCTGTCTTTCCCCAGTATTCTAGTTCACTGCCAGACTCAAAAACTTTTGACTGACTAAATGGATTTTTAGACAATTCAAGAGAATTGGGACCAAAGTTATATTTTATTGTGGTGGGTGCCAGTGGCCCAGTGAGGATTAGAAAGAGGGTGTGGCCAGCGCCGAGGCTCACTAAGCTAATCCTCTGCCTTGCGGCGCCGGCACACCGGGTTCTAGTCCCGGTAGAGGCGCCGGATTCTGTCCCGGTTGCCCCTCTTTCAGGCCAGCTCTCTGCTGTGGCCCGGGAGTGCAGTGGAGGATGGCCCAAGTACTTGAGCCCTGCACCCCATGGGAGACCAGGAGAAGTACCTGGCTCCTGCCATTGGATCAGCGCGGTGCGCTGGCCGCAGTGCGCCGGCCGCGGCGGCCATTGGAGGGTGAACCAACGGAAAAGGAAGACCTTTCTCTCTCTCTCTCTCTCACTGTCCACTCTGCCTGTCAAAAAAAAAAAAAGAAAGAAAGAAAGAGGGGGTGTTCATTATTCTCCAGCTCAATAGTAGGCCTCTTTTCTCCTGTTTATCTCCTTTGCTCTCCTTTTCCTCTCCCTAGCCCTAAACCCTCCTTCTGCTTTTTCCTTTTATGAAAATGTTTCTCAGGGTCAGCGCTGTGATGCAGCGGGTTAAAGCCCTGGCCTGAAGTGCCGGCATCTCATATGGGCGCCAGTTCTAGTCCCGGCTGCTCCTCTTCCAACCCAGCTCTCTGCTATGGCCTGGGAAAGCAGTAGAAGATGGCCCAAGTCCTTGGGCCCCTGCACCCACGTGGAAGACCCAGAGGAAGCTCCTGGCTCCTGGCTTCGGATTGGCGCAGCTCCAGCTGTTGTGGCCATCCAGGGAGTGAACAATTGGATGGAAGACCTCTCTCTCTCTGCCTCTCCTCTCTCTGTGTAATTCTTTCAAATAAATAAATAAATCTTTTTTTAAAAAAAGAAAATGTTTCTCATACTTTGATGCATGAAAAAAAATACCTCAGAAGCTTGTTACATACAGATTCCCAGACCTTATCTGCAGTTCTGACTTCCTAGATGAGGAATCTGCATCTTTTTTTTTTTTTTTTTTTTTTTTTTTGGACAGGCAGAGTGGACAGTGAGAGAGAGAGAGAGACAGAGAGAAAGGTCTTCCTTATTGCCGTTGGTTCACCCTTCAATGGCCGCCACGGCTGGCACACTGCGGCCGGTGTACCACACTGATCCGAAGGCAGGAGCCAGGTGCTTCTCCTGGTCTCCCATGGGGTGCAGGCCCCAAGCACTTGGGCCATCCTCCACTGCACTCCCTGGCTACAGCAGAGAGCTGGCCTGGAAGAGGGGCAACCTGGACAGAATCCGGCGCCCAGACCAGGACTAGAACCTGGTGTGTGCCAGCGCCGCTAGGTGGAGGATTAGCCTAGTGAGCTGCGGCGCCAGCCGAATCTGCATCTTAACAAGGGTGCCAGATGATTCTTATCCCACACTGAAAACCACTACCATAGAAAGTGCAGGAATCTTCATCGTTCTTATCCATAACACTAACTGGGGAGGTGTAAATGGTGCTGGTGACATCATTCTCTATTTTCCAGTCCCATTTCCTGGCCCTCAAATGCATTGACTCAGACCCCACACACTCCCTTGGATGCAGCGTAGCTTTCTGCATAGTTTGGAGTCTGTACTGTGGCTAAGGAACATCCCCAAACCCTCCCTAGTCACATGTGGTGACTTCATCTCATTATATATCACACCAGTAATTACCACCTTCATCATGACCACAATAACTGCCATTTATTTAGCCCCTACTAAGTACAAACACTGTGCAAAATATTTTACTAGCATTGTCTCACTTAGTACAGTAACTCTACGAAGCAGATACTATCATTATCCCCACCATCCAGAAGAGGAAACAGACAGTAGTGGCAGTTAGGCTCAAGGTCACGAACTTGTAAGTGGTAGAGCCACTTGATTCCAGACTGAGCTAACTGCAAATCCCGTGATCGTTTTCCACAAAGGCCCCTGCCAGAGATTTCCTGTAGCAATCACAGCCACCATAATAGTAACACTGCATTTTTTCCTGGCATCAAAATAAACTCCAAAGAATGGAAGATTTAAAAGTAAAAAGATGAGGGAGCCGCTGCTGTGGTGCGGCGCTTAAGCTGCTGCTTCGGGTGCTCACGTTCTAGCACCTGGGATCGAGTCCTGCCTCCGCTTCTGATCCAGCTTCCTGCTAATGCAAATCCTGAGAGGCAGCAGGTGATGGCTAAGTACCTGGGTCCCTATCATCCACATGGGAGACCCAGAGGGAGTTCTAGGTTCCTGACTTTGGCCTGGCCCCGCCCTGGCTGTTACAAGCATTTGGGAGTCAATCAGCAGATAAAAAGATCTCTCTCTTTCTCTCCCTCTCTCTCTCCCTCCTTCCAAATAAAAATAAATAAACTTTTTAAAAATAAATAAAAGTAAAAAGATGAAGCTTGTAAGGTAATTGGACTTCTCATGTCAGATAAGATAAAGAAAGCCTGCTATTTTCTCTCTCTCTCCCTGGTCTCTAGTCACTGGTGAGGCCAAGGCAACTTCCGCTGGCTGACAAGGTCACAGCAGAAGATCTCAGCAAGGCGTGTGAAGGACAGCTGCAGTCCTAAGGTGGTTTTAGGTTTTTTGGGAACTACACTCTGCTTAAGAATGCCGGAGCTTCCTGGTGGTCCTGCTAATGATTGCGGTATTCCTAATTTTAGGGAAGAACGCTTAGTCTCATTATCCCCAAAATGTCCTTTGCTTTGTAGAATTTTAATCAAGCAGAATGTTAGTGTAGGAGAAAGGGTTAATGCTTTATGCAAGATTGAGCTGTTTATGGAAAAGAATTAAAAGACAACAGGCTAGTTGGTAAATACTTCCCACTAGAATAAAGATAAATGTTATTAAAGCTTAAATTCAACATACTACAAATACTACAATGGTTAGGATGTCAAAACTGTATAGCAGATCTAAGTGAACCTTTAAATAAGTCCAATAAAGAAATTAGAGTTAAAGAAAGAACTGCACAGAGGGGATACATTTTTTAAAAAAGGGCCTGCTTTGAACTTGGATTAGGAAGGTACTATTCTAGCTTGTGTAACCAATTTCTGCATAGCTCAACAGCACTCTAGGCCTTGGCTTGTGTGGGCAGCCCGTTATCTCGCACCTGTCTGTGATTGTAACCCATGCTCTGAATAAGCCCTTGAAAATCAAAGAAATTGTACTTAGAAAAAAAATGGACAACAGACTTATTATTGTGAGAATAAAAAGAATCATTATTTGACTTATGATATAAAAATATAGTCTGGTGCTTGAGAGCCAGAGCCCTGCCATCAGCCTTGCTGTGAGTGTCTCTCATTTCTCTCACACCTTGGGGCCCCTGGACTGGCTGGAGCTGGTCTCCGGCAAGTTACAACTAAAAATGATGAACAGATATAACATACAGCCCCTTGAAAAGTAAGCAAAAACAGGCAGATACAGTAGCAAATTTCTTGGGTTTTCTTCCCTTTTCTGTTGTGTTACAATCATGGAACTGTGGTGGTAGCCGTGGAGGCAGTCAAAAAATTGTTTCTCTGGTCAGGAAATTGGAGAGAGAAGCTTCTGCAGTCTCAAAGCAAGGGGAGAACTCCTGCTTCCTTTTTCTGTTTTTCCCTTTGGTTCTTTGCCTAAAGATGGGTCCCCGTCACAGAAGTCTGCTACAGCAGGAAGGCTACAACAGATAAACGTGTAAGTAAAACCCCTTCCTTCTGGGCAGAGCATCAGAGCGTGTGAGCTGGACCACAGGAGAAAGAGTTTCCCAATTCTGTGTGTGAACCTTCATGACGGTTAAGCCTAACCCTTAGCTGTGTATGCATAGAAAAGACCCAGTGCAGTACAGAAAACGCCTGGAAAATGGAACCATGATTTTAACCACCATCCAGGTCTCAGATCAGTCCATGAACAGCACGAGACAGACCCAAAACACCTTAGCAAAGATTTGAAAACCAAGCTTGTACTGGAACAACCAACTACAAAAGGAGACATAGAACTTGCAACCTGACTATAACAAGGCCTGCTGAAACACAAAAATCAACATTGCCAGACATTTTAGGAAGAATCAGAGTCACATGATATAATATTTAAAATGTCCAGAACATGATCCAAAATTAATCAGCATATGGAATTATGGAAATCACGTCAAGATGCTAGCCCTTGAATGGTCTCAACATTGGAACTGTCAGACATTTAAGCAGTAATCACAACCATGACCCATAAGATAAAGGAGAACTCTCTTGAAATAAACAGTAAGATGAAAGTTCTCTGCAGACAACATACGATCTGCAATAAAAGATTCCCTGGTGGATTCAACTGCAGAATGGAGAAGACAGAACATGAACATTGACAGAACATGAACACGAACATGAAAAATGATTAAAATAAATTAATAGAAATTAATCTGAATAACAGAAGGAACAAAGGTTGAAAAACAATGAACAGAGCCCTAGACACTTGTGGGGCAAAGTTAAAAGTTTCAACATTAGTATTACTGGAGTCCTGGAAGAAAAGATTAATACAGGAAACACATTTGAAGAAATGATGGCCAAAATTGCCCACATGCAGTGAAAGATATAAATATTTACAAACTTAAGAAACAGTACATTTCAAACAAAACCATGCCCAGGCACATCACAATAAAACTCCCAAACATCAAAGAAAAATGTTGAAAATCTTATAGGAGCCTAACAACACATTACTTCTAGAGGAACAGTAACTTGAATGAATTTTGATTTCTCACCATAAACCGTCCAGGCCAGATGAACAACATCTTTAGAGTATAAGAAGAAAAGCACTTTTAAGCCAAAATGCATGAAGGGAAAAAAGCTGATAGAACTGAAAGGAGAAATGGATAAATCCATAACCATACTTGGAGAGTTCAACATTTTCCTCTCAGTAATTGACAGAACAAGTACACAGAAAATTGATAAACATATAACAAAGCTGAATAACTCTCAACAACTTAGTCTGATAGACATTTATAGAGTTTGCTACCCAACAACAGCAAAAAAAAAAAAAAAAGGGCATTCCTTTTGCATTTACATAGAAAATTCATCAAGACAGGTGATATTCTGGGCCTGTGATTAAGCTTTAGCAAATTGAAATGAATTGAAATCAAATTGTGAATAATATTCTACTATCCTCCAACCATATTAGTATTTGCATAGAAAAAATATGGGAGAACTTTTTATGTGGGTTGGGGTATTATAGGGGCTGTTCACTTTCTGCTATATACATCTGAGTTTTAATATTTTATACAGTCCAAGTAGTATTTTTGTAACCAGGAAATAGTACTAAGAGTTTTCTGTTCTCGTTGTTTGATGACAGGTACAGACTTTTTTTCCCTCAGAGTAAGTTTTCCCATTTAATTCACCAGGCCACTGGAATCCGCATAACTCCAATACCGTTAAAAACTCAGGGCCATCGGCCCCCTCCCTCCACGTCCCTTCTTTCCTGCTTCCTTCTGGTAGTGGGTTACCATGACCACATCAACAACCAAGAAATCATGTTTATCCTGATAGACTTTGTGTCTTTTTTCCATTAATGGATTTCTCTATCACTACTAGGAGTGGGAAGATCTTAGCTATTTGAATTTCCCTCTCATTGGAATTGTATACAAACCAGGATTTTACTCTGACTGAGGGTAGGAACAACACTTCATATCAAAGTACTTTGTGTCAAAGATCCAGATCTAAATCATTGCTCTGTCTCTAACCAGCTGTGCGACCTTGGGCAGCCTATTTTATTTGATTGGCCTCAGTTTCTCCATCTGCAAAACAAGTTGACAGAGATTGAAAAACGCACTTGCAAATAGTAATCCTTCTTTGCCTTCTTTATCCACTGAGGAAAAGTTCTGTCTGTTTCCTTTGGGCTCTTCTCCTTCCTCCCCAGAACCTCACCTGCTTCCCCTAGCTTGCCAAGGGTGGTTTCCCACCATGCTAACAATGATTCTATCCTGTTGGTTGTTTCCCCAGATCTGTTATGCACAGCAAGGTAATATTTGACTTATATTGAAAAGGACAGACAGCAACTGGTTTGGAAAAGAAAGAAGAAAAGGAAAAAGGGAAAGATGAGGGAAGCTAAAGCAGAAAGAGATGGAGAAAATTTTTTTAAAAAAACTATGCCAGCCCAGCTTTGGGAGATTTAGGGGTGCAAGTTTAGACTAGGGAAAAGGAGAGCAGGGTATGAGACAGCTAATGGATGAGTGGGTAGATAAAATCATGGTCAGAATGAATAGGGAGGGAAGGAGAGGAAACATTAAAGAGAGGATGAAAGAACCGGGGGCATTTGTTCTGTGCAACTGACAAACTCTCTTTCAGGACTTTTTTGAGAGACAGTAGAGGTTCAACTTACTGTGTGATTCAACATGCAATAGTGCCTAGAAAAGACCACTGAGCAACCCCAATTCTTTGTGGGCAACACAGGGATAGCTCTCTTCATTCTTAACCAGATGGAAAAGCGCCAATGAGATCAAAATTATACAAACTATAATTATACAACATTATACAAATTTATACGAAATTATAATCATTCCATTATCAAGTTTTCTTTGACTTTCTACTCAGTTCTTCGTTCAAATCGTTTACCCAATGCCATAAGCACCAAACTGTTTGGGTAGCAGGGAAATTGCAGGTAGGGTTGTACAGTCTTCATTCAGGTCTTTGAGAAAGGGACAGGGGTCACCTTCCACACCCTCCCAGTCAGCCAGCAACACTGAACTAGTTTAGACCATGTGTACTGCTGCTCGCCTGCATCCCCCTTTAGAGCCACCTCTGTGTGTTTTTCTGCTTCTCTTACTACACCGTGAACATAGTGGGCCAGAAATACCACCTGCTCATCCCCACCCGCTCCATCCAGCAGAGAGCTGAATGCATGTTAGGTAAATTAACTTGGGATAGTATTATGAGACATCAGTAGATTCTCAATCTCTCTCTCTCTCTCACACACACACACTGTCGCTCCCCCTCTTCGTGGAGGAACGACACAGGACCCTGCGCTGTTCTTTCGTCTGCTCGGCCCTCCCCGGGTTTGCTGCTGGTTCTTCCCGGGTTGGCTACTATCCCTTCCACCTCCGTGGAAGGGCAGTTCCCCCTGGCCACATTCCCCACTTCCGCAGGGGAGCGGCACACCGCCGGCCGGCTTTCTCGGGGGCTGCACAGGTGTTCCCCTTAGATGTTCCCCTTAGATGTTCCTGGTGCATGCCGTCTCTCTCCTCCTTTATAGTCCTCCTCTGCCAATCCCAACTCGGCTGCCCACACGCCGAGTACGCTGCTCTCCTCCAATCAGGAGCAAGTCCTACAGTTTATTGGTTGAACTGGAGGCAGCTGTGCAGAAGCTGTTTACTTCTCTCCCAGCGCCATATTGTGGGAGAGCAGATGCATAGAATAAGTCTTAATTCCAGTAACTCAGTCTAGTCCGGATTGCTCCCCACACACACACACACAAATGACTTCAATTTATATACAACCCTGGAGAGGAGCTGATAAAACCTAAAATTGACTAAGTCTCTGTCACCAGGAATAATTGAGGGCCTATAAGAAAATCTAACTCAAGTCATAGAAAAACTAAGCTACCTTTGTTTTGCACATCTGAATTTTGAGCCCCAAAGCTCAGGTGCACTACAAATGTTTGTTGATTAAATGAAATAATGAGTGTTGGGGATAGGGTGTTTCTCCAGCAAGCTCTTGGTGGAGTTGTCTTGGCTGCTTTCCAAGAAAGATGGTAATTATTACAAAGAGCATCTGCTTTCTGGTCCCGGCATGGCCAATTATTAGCCACGGCTCCTGCAGTAAGTTTCAAGTCTTCCTATCTGTAAAATGGGGTTAAGATACTTGCCCTGCCCTCCTCACAATGTTATCAAAAGGATGCAATGGGATAAAGTATGTGTAGGTCCTTCATATGGGACTAGCATGGGGATCACCCCTAGCTTGTGGTCCAGGAAGCAAGACAAAAGTAAGAATGAACTCACAGATCAGAGTTCTCCAATGCCCCTCTTTTTAACCACACCAGTTTTCTAGAACTGGAAAGGAACCGTGACTAAATTCTCCCTGGAACCACATCAGTGCTAAGTGGAGGCTGTCACGGCTCGCACTCGCCAGACCCACAGCAGGCACCACGAAGATATTCTCAAGGCAGAAGACAGAGATATTTGCATTGTGAAATAATCTGTCTGCTATGTGACAACAAATTAAGCCCTGGGTGACTATTCCCATAAAACACGTCCTGTGCTGAGCACTGCTATTATGGGGTGGATAGACCTGGTAAAGAATCAATTAAAACTCTGACACATTCGATGGAGCGCCAAGACCTGTTTCACAGGTTTCCCCAGAGGAAAATCATCATGTTACATTACGCTTTGGAAGGCGATCGAGGCAAGATTTCCGAGACAAGTGCCGAGATTTACAAGACAGATTTCAGCTTTTCCAAATCCTCTTTTGAAGTGCTATTCAAAGGATTACAGCATTCAAGTCACCATTAATCCAAGAGCATCATGGTGGAGCAAGAGGAGTCGCCGTCCTGTGAGCATGCCCCAGAACGCTGTAAGTTCCCTTACAAAACGCATTTTTAAAGAAATCGTAAAAATGTTGCAAGGTGGATGTGTATACCCATTTTTGAAGTTAAGAAAGTAAGACAGGTGGGATGTTAAAACTGGAATTCCTTGCTATTTGTAAAATAGGGCTGATCTACAACAAGGGGCAACTTTTGTTTGGGAACATTTTTAAATGCAGTTGTAGAATTTCGAGAAGAGCCTCATAAAAGGTGAACAAGAGGGTTGATCGTGGAAGAGAAGGAAAGTCTGTGGTTACCACTGCTTAAACTAAGTTTCTATGACAGCAAGTGGGAATGGTAATGAAAAGAGCAATGTGGGGATTTTTTTTTTTTTTTTTTTGGCTAATTCAGACATCTGTGTGACCATCTTTTGATCTCATTGCCTGAAATAACTTCAGTCAGGGGTTTTCAGGTTCATGCAGCCTCTCTTCAGAAGCAATGCCTACATGTGAGCTTCAGCAGAAAGAGGGAACCGGGCAGGACCGAGACAAGTCAGCATCAGCAGTGAGCGCAGTTGAGGGCCAAGCCAGGCTGAGCTGAGCGAGGTGGTCAGCAGGGTGGGAAGTGGGTCAGGGGGTTGAGCCAACCCCTGACCCTGCAGACTCATTCAGAAGCAATGAGAGAAAAGACAACAGGAGGGTGGCATGTAAGTGTTACACTCTCAAGACATCTCCCCAGGAGAGAGAGAGAGACAAAGACAGAGAGAGAAAGAGAAAGGGAAATCCATGGCACAAGGACAAGGCCAGGCCTGCCCGCTCACGTGCTCAGCTCTGCTACGGAGCAGGACGTGCTCAGAGAAATGCTCTCATGGTGCAGGAATCTGTTCAGTTAGAAAAGTAGAAATGCCTGGTGCTCCTGCTCCCAAAATCTGACCGCAACATCTTTATGTTTTCAGGATAAGAAGTTGAGAAGGGTTAGGGGGAATGGAGACCCCATTTTTAGCCAAGCATACTATTCACTATAATTTTTCAAAAAGATTGTTGGGCTCTTTTCTTGTTGGAGTTGCTGTTTAAATCCTTCAGGTTCCCTCTATTGGTTGAGGGGGAAAAAAAAATTGTTGCTGCAGAATAATGCATACGTGTATCTGTTAATGCCTTCTTCATCTTGTACAACAGGGGCCTCTGAGAGCTACAGATGGGGGCTCAGAATATGCAGTAACCTTGCAGTCTCAAAGCCTTGCCAAGGTCCTTGGGGCTAATGAGAGACAGGATGTCAGGCCAGGTCCCCACCCTGCTCTGCACTCTGCCCTCCCCCCAGCTCTCTGCAGATGCACATTCCAACATTTCCCCAGGAGCTCATAGTGGGCAGGTGGAGGGGGGATGTTTCCACTATTTGAAGCAAACAAAAAAAATTGAGTATCCCTGGATGAATGTTTGGCACAGCAGTTAAGATGCTACTTGGGGCACCCACACCCCACATCAGAGTGCCTGCTTTCAGTCTCTGCTCGGCTTCTGATTCCAGCTTCCTGTTAATGCACACCCTAAGAGGCTGCTGCTATTACTTGGGTCTCTGCATGCATGTGGGAGACCTGGATTGAGTCCCTGGTTCTTGGCTTCAGCCAGGCCCAAGTGGGCTGTTGTAGGCATTTGGAGAGTGAACCAGTGAATAGACGGTCTCCCTCTGTCAATCTGTCTTTCAAATAAAATGAAAAATAAATAATTTTTAAATCAAATATCATTAAAATAGTCAACTTTCTCATTTAAAAGAAAGGAGAATTTAATTTCTCAGAGAATTATAATGAGTTAGTCAAAGGCAAACCAGCAATATAATCCCAGTGAATGGATAACTAGTTTACTATACTGGTCTTCCTTTTCTCTTTTCTCAAAGGAGTTGATAGAGTCTTCTCTATCTCACCCACTCTCCACTTTGACCCAGTTCCTTAATCATAGTCCAAAACCTTATCACAGCATATCTTCCAATGGGTAAAGCCACATGTAACCCCTCTGTGGTTAATACAATCCCCCCAACACTGAACACCTGCTTTGTGCAGCCCTGTGCCAAGTCCTAGAGACCTGCAGATGAACAGGACACAAACCCTGCATTCAAATATATTATAATCTGTTAGGATCAAAAAGATCTGAGAACTGTGCTATGAAAGATATTTTCTTGACTGCACTGTATTTTTGAAAAACAACAGAAAGGGAAGGAAAACAGTGCACCGATTCCTTAAAATGTCAAACACAATCAATCCTCTTATGGTTCTGTAAGTCCATATGGATGTGTGTATATGTGTGTGTGTATGTGTGTATAACATATATGAGTCATATATATAATACATACTATGACTCATCTATTATATCATTGTATATAATATTATATTGATTACTATATATAATAATAAATGTAACATGCGTATAGCCAAAAGAATTGAAAATTGGTACTCAAACAAATATGTGGACACACATGTATTAAAAGTAGCCAAAAGGTAGAAACAACCCAAACATCCACCAATGGATGAACAGATCAACAAATTGTGATACCTCCATACAATGGAATATTACTCGGCCATAAAAAGGAAGGAAGGAAGTTCTGATCCATGCTACAGTGTGGATGGGTCTTGAAAGTATTCTACTAAGTGAAAGAAGCCAGACACAAGAGGCGTCACACTGCATGACTGCATTTACACGGAATATCCAGAACAGGCAAATCCACACATACAGGAAGAAGATCGGTGGTTGCCAGAGATTATAAAAGAGGACAATCAGGGAAGTGACTGCTAGTGCAACAAGGTTCCTTTTTTGGGGAAGCATGAAAATTTTCCCAAACTGGATAATAGTGATCAATGCACAACATTGTAAATACATGAAACATCAGTGAATTATTCTGTTTAAAAGTTACTTTTATGTTATGTGAATTTCACCTCAATTTTTTTAAAAATTTATTTACTTATTTGAAAGGCAGAGTTGCAGAGAGGCAGAGACAGCGAGAAAGAGGTCTTCCATCCACTGGTTTACTCCCTGGATGGCCACAACAGCCGGAGTTGGGCCGATCCGAAGCCAGGAGCCAGAAGCCAGAAGCCAGGAGCTTCTTCTGGGTCTCCCATGCAGGTGCAGGGCCCTAAGGACTTGGGTCATCTTCTACTGCTTTCCCAGGTCTTAGCAGAGAGCTGGATTGGAAGTGAAGTAGCTGGGACTCACCCATATGAGATACCAGCACTGCAGGCAGCGGCTTTACCCACTACGCCACAGTGCAGCCCTCACCCCAGTTTTAAAAAGAGAAGAGAAAGGAATGTAAAGGGTTCTAAAGAGGCTCTGTGGAAGCCAGGAAGCAAGCTGGTAAGATTCGTAGAGGATCAGTTCCTGCAGGCCTGCAAGGTCCCTGGACTTGATCTTGGGAGAAGTGGCATCTCCAGTAGCTTTCAGCAAGAGGATGCCTTGATCAGATCTCTGGTTTAGACTGGACATTCTGAGTGGAGAACTGACCACAGTAAGGCGGTTCTGAACTCACTGAAACACACTGGCTGGCCCAATGTGAAATCACAAGGCTCATACCCATATGTAAAATACCTGTCTGAGCAAGTTCTAAGGTTAAGTGGCTGGAATCCTGTCCCGCTGAAATTGAAATCAGAAATTTTAACTTCAATGAAAAACAGTAGCCACAGTTCTTTTGAGATCGATTTTTTTTTCACATTTTTTTTTTTTTTATTGGCAGGAGCCAGGTGCTTCTCCTGGTCTCCCATGGAGTGCAGGGCCCAAGCACTTGGGCCATCCTCCACTGCACTCTCTGGCCACAGCAGAGAGCTGGCCTGGAAGAGGGGCAACCGGGACAGAATCCGGCGCCCCGACCGGGACTAGAACCCGGCATGCTGGCGCTACAAGGCGGAGGATTAGCCTAGTGAGCCGCGGAGATCGATTTTTTTTATACCACATAAGCCCATCTTTTTGCATTCTACCAGCTTTGATATTGATAGGGTTTTAAAAGCAAAATTAAACTGCTTCCTGTTCCTCTACAGATTACTCAAAAAGATTTGTCCTTGAACAAATACTTCAGCAAGGAGGCAAGCCTGTTCTGGATGAAAGCAAACTGCAATCCAAAAATAGGTTTGAGAAATAAGCCAAGATCCAAAATTAATACATTTGTCTCAGTCTCAATTTTGGCACTATTATCATGTCAAGAACTTCTGCACACCGTAATATTTTTGAAGTAGCCAGTTGGATTACTTTTTGTACAGAGAGTAAAAGTTTTAATTTTTATGATCTGCTCCATTTGTATCTAAGCACTAAATTCAATGTAACCTGTCAGAATCATATAGAACTAATCAAGCCAAACTTTGAAGGGCATTCCAAAGATCTCGAACCTGTAGTGGTGGCTCTGCTGGTCAGCTTCCCCAGGTTTGTTTTTTTTTTCTTTTTTTTGACAGGCAGAGTGGACAGTGAGAGAGAGAGACAGAGAGAAAGGTCTTCTTTTTGTCTTTGGTTCACCCTCCAATGGCTGCTGCGGCTGGCACACTGCGGCCGGCGCACCGCGCTGATCCGATGGCAGGAGCAAGGTACTTCTCCTGGTCTCCCATGGGGTGCAGGGCCCAAGCACTTGGGCCATCCTCCACTGCACTCCCTGGCCACAGCAGAGAGCTGGCCTGGAAGAGGGGTAACCGGGAAAGAATCCGGCACCCCGACTGGGACTAGAACCCGGTGTGCCAACGCCGCAAGGCGGAGGATTAGCCTAGTGAGCCGCGGCGCCGGCCCTCCCCAGGTCTTTCTAAACTAGTGCCCAAGAGGCTTGAGGGAAATCCAAAGGCTGAGATGTTTCCTGGACTTTGAGTGCTAAAGTCAAAACACCACATGGGGGCTGGCATTGGGGCACCACGGGTTGAACAGCCACTGGCATCCCATTTGGGAGTTCAAGTCCCAGCTGCTCTACTTTCCATCCAGCTTCCTGGTAATGTACCTGGGAAGCAGTGGAGGTTGACCCTGGTGCTTAGGCCTGTGCCACCCATGTGGGAGACCAGGGTGGAGTTCCAGGCTCCTGGGTCAGCCAGGCCCAGCTCCAGCCATTGCAGTCATTTGGGGAGTAAATCAGCAGAAAACACTCACTGCTCTTCTCTCTCTCTCTCTCTCTCTCTCTCTCTCTCTCTTTCTTTGACACACTGCCTTTCAAATAAATAAATGTAAAAAAATTGCAGGGCCCAGTTTCGACCTGCACCAAAATCTCTTCCAAAAGTCTCTCTTTGATATTGGATCTATTTCATTTAGAAAGCAACAGCAGCAGTGAGGAGGGAGAGGAGGAAAACCTGGGCATCATCTGCCACCCATGGTGTAGAAAGAAGTGCAGTTGGCCTCCACATCCATGAGTCCCCATCTGTGGATTTGACCAACCATAGGTGGAAAACTGCCTTTGTACTGAATGCACAGACATTTTTTCATGTTATTATTCCCTAAGCAATACAATACACCAACAATTTATATGAGAGCCTTTACATCATATATGATACTGTAGTAATGTAGAGATGATTGTCAGCATATGGGAGAATGTGCACAGGTCATGTGTAAATACTGTGTCGCTCCCCCACTCGCGGAGGAATGACACCAGACCCTGCACTGTTCTCTTTCCCCGGCCCTTCCTGGGTTTGCTGCCACTCCCCGCGCCCCCGCCTCCGCGGAGGGGCGGCACCCCCACCACTTCCCCCACTTCCACAGAGGAGCGGCACACCTCCGGCCAGCTCTCTCAGGGGTTCCTCAGATGTTCCTTCCGTATGCTGTCTCTCTCCTCCTTTATAGTCCTCTTCCACCAATCCCAACTCTGCTGGCGTTCTCTCCCCACGCAATGAGCACACTGCTCTCCTCCAATCAGGGGCAGGATCAGCTCCTGCAGCTTGTTAGTCAAATTGGTGAGGCAGCTGTGTGGAAGTTGTTTACTCCCTTTCAACGCCATATGGTGGGAGATCAGATGCATAGAGTTAGTCTTAGCAGTTCCAGTAGTTTAGTCTAGTCTCAGTAATCTCAGTATTTGTCCTCAGTATTTATTTGTCCACAGTCTTAGTACTTATTTGTCTCCCGGGCGACAGGCCCTGCCATGTTACGGGAGACGGGCCCTGCTCCCCACAATACTGCACCATTTTCTTCCAGGGACTTGAGCATCCCTGGGTTGGGCATCTTCGAGGGTCCTGGAACCAAGCCCCTGCAAGTACTGAGGGATGACAGCACATTCAGAGAGAAAGAATTATTTTCATGAGATCACACACTTACAACTTGAAACAGATCAGACTTCACATCTGAGTGCCACAGCAATGCTGTGGCTTCCAGGCAGGTGGCAAGGGAATTTTCTTTACCTTCCTCATCATTCCTTCAGCAACTGTTGATGAGGTCCACCTTGTGCCAGGCTTGGGAGCACGGGTTAAGATCCCAAGATGAGATATGCACCCCTGACCTGGGAAGATGCTCACAGACCAGAGACCATGCAGAGGAGAGGCACTGGTGACAGCCTGGTCTCAGGAATTGTCACTAATAACTAAAGCCCTGGGCTTGTAAGAACCAGACACTGGTGGCAGCTTTGTGGTGACACTGGCATCCCATATGAACGCCTATTTGAATCCCATCTGCTCCACTTCTGATCCAGTTCCCTGCTAATGCACCTAGGAGAGTAGAAAGGATGTTCCGAGTAGTTGGGCCCCGCCACCTACATGGGAGACCCAGGAGAAATTCCAGGCTCTTAGCTTTGGCCTGACCCAGTCCCAGCCATTGCAGTCATTTGGGAAGTAAACCAGTGGATGGAAAATTGATCTCCCCTTCTTTCTCTCTTCAAATAAATAAAAATAAATCTTAAAAAAAAAAGAGACAGGCATTCACATACATCATCACTCATTCTCACAACAAAACCTCTCCATTTTAAAGATACAAAAATAAAAACTGAAGCTTACAAATGTTATGGAACTTACCCAAAACCACATGGCTAGTAGTGGCAGAGGCAAAAAGTAAAATCAGGTTTGGAACAAGGTCCACTTGCTTCCAAAACCTCTACCAATTCTGCTATTCCTAGTCCCCTCCCAGCATGATCAAGATTAAGATCAAGGTCATTCTGATTTCTTACTCCAGTTTATCTTAGCCTTTCATCAGAGAGCAGCAATATCTACATTCTGGATTGATAGCAAAATTGCCAGGCTTTAAACATTTAAGCTAATTGAAAGGGTAGCTGGAGGTGGGAGAGTATTTATGGTTAATGAGCAGAGAACTGGAAACTGCTACTAGAAGTTAGGTTAGCATGTCACACGGGGACAGCATATGGCATTAGTGGTTAAGGTGCCACTTGGGATGCCCTGAACCCGTATCAGAGTGCCTAGGTTTGAGTCCTAGCTCCACTCATAATTCCAGCTTCCCATTGTGGACCCCGGAGGCAACAGGTAATAGTTCACATAGTTGAGTCCCTGCCACCCATGCAGGAGACTTGAACTGAGTTTCTGGCTTCTGGCTTTGGCCTGGCCCAGCCCCAGCTATTGTGGGCACTGAGGAATGAACCAGCAGCTAGGATATTCTCTCTCCCTTCCTTCCTCACTCCTTCCCTCTCTCACTCCTGTCAAATAAATAAATTTTTTAAAAATTTAAAAGAAGATGGAATACAAAGAAAACACTGGGGAAAATCTTCACAATGCTGGATTTGGCAATGACTTATTTGATAAGATGCCAAATGTATAAGCAACACAAGAAAAAAATATACAAATTGGACTTCACCCAAATGAAAAAGTTTTATGTATGCAGGACATTATCAACAGAAAAAAGGCCACCCAAAGTATGGGGGAAATACTTGCAAAGCACACATGCAACAAAGGCATTAATATCCAGGATATGTAGAGAATTCCTAAAACTCAACAGCAACCAAAAAAACAAATAACCTGAATCAAAAATGGACAAAGTACTGCAACAGAAACTTCTCCAAAGATGATATACAAGTGGCCAGTAAGGACTCTTACTTATCAGTAACTAGAGAAATGCAAATCAAACACATAGTGAGATAGCCTTATGTAGTCACTGAGATGCCTATTACTGAAAAGAAAAGAAAATCTAAGAAAACAATGACAGTGTTGACAAAGGATATGGAGACACTGGAGCCCTAGTGCACTGCAGATAGGGGTGTAAAATGATATAGCTACAATGTAACATAGTATAGTGGCTCCTCAAAAACTGAAAAATAAAATTTCCATTTGACCCAGCCATTCTACTTCACTTCTGCCTGTACACCCAGGAGAATTGAACACAGGGACACGAGGAAATATTTGTACACCCATGTTCATAGCAGCATTATCCTCAGAAGCCAAATGGGAAAGCAAACCGAGTGTTCATCAATAGGTGAACTGATAAACAAGTGTAGTATATTCAATGGGATATTCAACCAAAAAAAAAATGGAAGGAGATTCTTATATAGCTACAGTGTGAATACCTCTGAAAACATACGAAATGAAATAAGATAGTCATAAAAACACAAATGGGTGTTGTATGGTTCCACTCAGATGAGTGTACTGCATAAAGTTCAGGGAATTAAAAGATTAGTTTATTTGGGTGCAAGAATATTTTGAAATTCATGTATATAATTTTCAAAAAGTTTATGAAAAATACATATTATGAAAAATGATCCATGGATTTAAACTGTTTTGCACCCAAATAAACTTATATTTTGATCCCATTCTCCAAGAACTTTTGGATATGCCCTCAGGTGATATGGAATAATGATTGCCAGGGAGCAGAGAAGGGGTAGGGAAGTGTTGAATGCGCACAGGATTTCAGTTTGGGATGATGTAGATACTGCGAGGGACAGTGATTAGTGGTGATGGGTGCACAACAATGGACTATGCTTCTTAATGCCACTGAGCTATTACCTACAAATGGCTAAAATGGTAAATTTTATGTTATGTATATTTTACCACAATAAAACAACAAAAAAGTAGCATGCAGAGCACACGCATCCAATGAGCTCAAGTTCCCCCCAAAGTTCCATTTAATGACAAAAATAAATGCCTTTTAAAAATAGCCATTCAGGCCAGCGCCATGGCTCACTTGGCTAATCCTCCGCCTGCGGCGCCGGAATCCCATATGGGCTCCGGGTTCTAGTCCCAGTTGCTCCTCTTCCAGTCCAGCTCTCTGCTGTGGCCCGGGAGTGCAGTGGAGGATGGCCCAAGTGCTTGGGCCCCTGCACCTGCATGGGAGACCAGGAGGAGGCACCTGGCTTCTGGCTTCGGATTGGCATAGCTCCAGCCGTAGCGGCCATTTGGGGGGTGAACCAACGGAAGGAAGACCTTTCTCTCTGTCTCTTCCTCTCACTGTCTGTAACTCTACCTGTCAAATAAATACATAAAAAATCTAAAAAAAAAAATAGCCATTAGATGGGAGGTTATTGCTTTCATGAACACAGTTTTAGTTTTGCAAGATAAGCAGAGTTGTGGGAATTGGTTGTACAATAACGTGCATGTTCTTGCTAGTGAACCATTCACTAGCTGTGTACTTTACCACAACTAAAAAATTTTTTTTGAAAAACCACCGGAGGGTCAGACATTGTGGCACAGTGGGTTAAGCCTTAAGACACCTGCACCCCAAACTCCAGTGCCTGAGATCAAGTCTCACTTCTGCTTCTACTCCAGCTTCCTGCTACTGTCCCTGGAAGGCAGCAGATGATGACCCAAGTACTTAAGCTTTTGTCACCTACACAGGAGACCCAGATAGAGTTCCTGGCTCCTAGCTTTGGCCTAATCCAGCCCAGACTGTTGCAGGTTTTGGGGGAGTGAATGAGTAGATGGAAGATGCAAGACTGTGTGTGCATTTGTATCTTTCTCTCTGTCACTCTGGCTTTCAAATAAATGAAGAATCTTTTTTGAAAAATCATTGGAACACTAGAAAGCAAGAATGAATATTAACAACTAACCAGAAACTGTGAGGAATTTCTGAATGACATCAGAGGTGGTTGGAGTGAAGGACAAATAGGGATGGAGAAAGCTCAGTGGAAAATGCTTGCAAGACTCCCTACTGTGTACAAGGGTAAGAAAGAGGAAGAGTGATTGAGAGACTGACCGGGCATTCCATAGGAGAGTGGTGCTCTGACTTGAGTAAGTGCTCACACACCTGGAGGGCTGGCTAGAGCACACATTGCTGGAAGTGGCTATTTAGCATAGCATTTAAGGTGCCTACCTTGATAGTGGAGTACCAGGGTTCAATCCCTGGCTCCACTCCTGACTCTAGCTTCCTGCTAATGTGCACCCTGAGAAATAACAGTTGATGACTGGGTTCCTGCCAAATAGACCTGAATTGGGTTCCCAGTTAAGAGCTTCAGCCCCAGCCTGGTGTCAGCCATTGCGGGCATTTGAGGGAATGAACTGACAAATATGAGTACTCTCTGTCCATTGTCTATCTGCTTCACTCTCCATTTCCCTCTCTCCTTCTGCAATAAATAATTTTTTAAAAACGCACTGATTGTTGTGCCACCCACCCACCTTGAGTTTCTGATTCAGTTGACCTGGGATGGATTCTGAGGATTCGTGTTTCTTTTAAGCTCCCCAGTGATGCTGACACTGCTGGTTTGGAGACATGTTTTCATAACCACTTTGAGCAACTACACATGCCAACCTATCTGTCTTGCACCCGTCATGAGAGATGGACAGCAGCATCTCTCCCAAGTGGCAGCACTCAGGGTAGATACCGAGGCTCCAGGGTCCTAGAAAACTCAAGGGTTGAAGGACAAGGAACCTCCACCCCAGAGGACAACTACCAGCACCCAGCCATCCTGCACACAGGCATGGGAGGCAGATCCTTGGAGCACAGCTCCAGCCATAATAAACTTAATAGTGACCTTTAAAACCAAAGAGGAGTAAGCAGCCATGAGTTGCCAAATATTTAATGAAGGCCAACACCTTACAAGAGCCCCAATGTCAAGAAAGTGAGCCGATACACAAGCTAGTAGAATTAATCAAACAAAAATATGTGAAAATATGTATAACCAATACTCTCAGACTCCAGAGACACATACACACAAGGAAAAATAAGAAAGAGAAGGAAGAATAAGGGGAGGAGGAAGAAAGAGGAGAAGAGGGCATTACAAACACACACACCTGCATAGACTTGCATATTTTTTAGGCATGACATATATGCAGTCTTGCATCCCTTTGGTGGGGATACGTTCTGATAAATGTCTTGTGAGGCAATGTTGTCATTGTGTGAACTTCATAGAGCGTACTTACACAAATGGCTATGACATCACTAGGCAATACAATCTTTTTTTTTTTTTTTTTTTTTTTGACAGGCAGAGTGGACAGTGAGAGAGAGAGAGACAGAGAGAAAGGTCTTCCTTTACCGTTGATTCACCCTCCAATGGCCGCCGCGGCTGGCGTGCTGAGGCCGGCGCACCGCGCTGATCCGATGGCAGGAGCAAGGTACTTCTCCTGGTCTCCCATGGGGTGCAGGGCCCAAGCACTTGGGCCATCCTCCACTGCACTCCCTGGCCACAGCAGAGAGCTGGCCTGGAAGAGGGGCAACCGGGACAGAATCCGGCGCCGCAAGGCGGAGGATTAGCCTAGTGAGCCACAGCGCCGGCCGCAATACAATCTTATGAAGCTGCCATTGTCAGTGTAATCTAACGTCGTCCAGAGCATCCTTGTGCAGCACACGACTATTTAGGAAAGCACACCAATTATTAAGAGCACAGCTCAGTGAATTTTTACATTGCAAATACCCTTGAAATCATCACCTAGAGCAAAACAGAATAAAAACAGCCCTCTCTAAAGCTCCTTTCCCTGTCAGTAACCCCATCCTGTCACTCATCACCGTGGATCTGTTTCACTTGATTTTGAACTTCATATCAATGAAATCGGAGATGATGTGATCTTTTGCGTCTGACTCCTTCCCTCGACTCTGTGAGATTCATTCTCCTTATTGTGTAGCAGTAGCTTGTCCTTTTTCATTGCTACTAGTGTTCCAATGGAGATCGTATCAGTTTGTTTGTCACTTTGTTATGAATGGACTTTGGGTTGTTTCTAGCAGGACTCTTACAGTGACACTGCTAAGAATGTCCGTATGCATGTATTTGGCTGAACACTGGAACCCATTCGTCTTGAGTATACACTGAGTGGCATGTGTTTGGATGTAAGATTTATTTAAGTTTAACTTCAGTGAACACTACCAGCTTTCCAAAATGACTGTACTCAGCATCAATTATGAGAATTACAATTGCTCTGTATCCTTGCCAACCAAAACACTACATATTACAGTGTTTTCAGTAATGGCAAGAGAAGGGGAGAGGGTATCAGGTGGTTTTAATATGTATTAGCCTAATGAATAATGATATTGAGCACCTTTCCATACGCTTAAAGATGATAGCCTCCTCTTTGAGTAATCTTTACAATATTTCATCTATGTTTTAAATTGGACTGATCCTTTTAAGAGTTCTTCAAATATGGTAGGTACAAATCCTTTATTAGAGACATTTGTATTGCTAATATTCCTTACCAGTATGTGGCTTGCCTTTTCACTCTCTTCGTTGAGTTTTTTGATAAATAGAAGTGACTCATTTTAATGAAGTCCAATTAATCAAGCGTTTTTCTTACAATTTGTACTTTTTTGTATCCTATTTTAAAAATCTTTGCTTACTCTAAGAATATGAAGTTATTCTGCTATATTTCCTTTTAGAATCTTTATCATAATTTTATCTCTCACTTTTATATCCATGAGCCATCAAGAACTTTTGTGTATGGTGTTAGAGGGTCTTCTTATCTCTTTCATTTTTTATGGATATTCAATTGACACAACGCTCTTTAGTGAAGAGCTGACACTTTCTCCATTGATTTGCTGCAGAACATTTATCATCGATAACATGACCCTACATGAGTGGATGGTTGCTGGATACTCTATTCTATTTCATTGGTCTGCCTGTTTACCCATGTATCATATTTCTTAATTACTGTAGTTTTATAATAAGTTTACATCTGATAATGGAAGCCCTCAGCTCTGCTCTTCTTCAATACCTACTTTGGCTATTCTAGATCATTTGCTTCCACACAAATTTTAGAATAAACTTGCCAATGTCCACTAAAAAAATCCTAAAACTTTTGTTGGCATTTCATCAAATCTATAGATAAATTTAAAGGAAGTTAATATTTTTATCAGTGCTGTGTCTTCCAATCCATCAACAAGGTTTATTCCTCAACTTCATTCTTGTTTACCTTCTCCTAAAAATCTTTTATGATGCCAGTGTACCAGTCTTTGAAATCTTTCATTAGATTTGTTCCTAAGTAATTTATGAGTTTTGTCGCTATTGAATTTTAAATTTCTTATTTTCTAGTTGTTGTTGTTAGTATGTAGATGTATAAATGAATTTTGTATTTTGACTTTATATTCAGCTTCTAAATTTACTTTGTAAAACTTTATAGGTTATATCTTTTATTCATATTCAAATACATAATCTGTGAATAATAAGTTTTGTTTGCTCCTTTTCAATAGTTAGTTTTTAAAAAAAAAAACTTATTAATGCAGTATCGTTTACATGAATTAATTCACCAATTTTAAGTATGCAACTTGATGAGTTTGGGTTAATGTACACAGTCACATAACCACCACCATAATGAAGCTATAAAATATATCCATTCCCGCAAGTTCTCACAGTGCTCCTTTGCAAAAAAGACTGGGGGAAAGTCCTGGACACAGAGGTTAAGCTTGAGGTAATTGGCATGGAATGGCAGAACATAAGCCAGATGGCTTCTCTGAAAGAGGGAGGCTTGGAGGTCAAGCTTCTCCAGGACTTTGTTCCTTGACCTTGGTTGCCCATTAAAATCAATGGGAGGGAGGCTGGCGCTGTTGCACAGCAGGTTAACACCCTGGCCTGAAGCACCAGCATCCCACATGGGTGCCTGTTCTAGTCCCGGCTGCTCCTCTTCCAATCCAGCTCTCTGCTATGGCCTGAGAAAGCAGTGGAAGATGGTCCAAATCCTTGGGTCCCTGCACCCGCGTGGGAGACCTGGAAGAAGCTCCTGGCTCCTGTCTTCGGATCGGCACAGTTCCGGCTGTTGCAGCCATCTGGGGAGTGAACCAGCTGATGGAAGACCTCTCTCTCTCTCTCTGCCTCTCCTCTCTCTGTGTAATTCAGCTTTCAAATAAATAAATAAATATTTTTTTAAAAAATCAATGGGAGGATCCTCTTAAAATATCACTGCCTGGGGGCTGGCGTTTGATGTAAAAATGAAGCCACTGCTTGGGAGGTCCACATCCCATACTGGAGGGCCTCATCTGAGTCCCAGCTCCACTCCTTAGCCTCCTGCTAAGGTGCACCCTGGGAGGCAGCAGGTGATCAAGTAGTTGGGTGCCAGGCACCCATGTGGAAAACCTAGTTTGAGTTCTTTTAAAAAAATTTATTTATTTATTTGAAAGTAAGAGTTACACAGAGAGAGAAAGAGAGGCAGAGAGAGAGGTCTTCCATCCTCTGGTTCACTCCCCAGCTGGCTGCAACGGCTGGAACTGTGCCGATCCAAAGCCAGGAGCCAGGAGCCTCCTTCAGGTCTCCCATATGGATGCAGGGGCCCTAGGACTTGGGCCATCCTCTACTGCTTTCCCAGGCCATAGCAGAGAGCTGGATTGGAAGTGGAGCAGCCGGGACAGGAACCGGCGCCCATATGGGATGCCGGCACTGCAGGCGGCGGCCTCACCAGCTATGCCACAGCACCGGCCCCCTAGTTTGAGTTCTGAACTCCTGGCTTCTACCTGACCCAGTCCTAGCTGTTGCAGGCATCTGGGAGTGAACTAGTGAATGGATGCTTTCTCTGTGTGTCTGTCTCTGTCTCTCTTTGTCACAAATAAATAAAAAAGTTTTTTTTTTTAATTTAAAATACCACTCGACCCAACCTCCCACCGATTCTGATTTAATCATTGATGAGGCCCAGGCAATGGGTGTCTTCCAAAAATCCCACATGGTGATTCTCATGTGCAACCATGGCTGAGAACTACTGGGCTCAAAGAAAGTACTTTTTGCAGGTGAAAGTGTAGCCTTGTAAATTGTAAAAACTATATAATAACCATCTCTCAGCTGGCGCCGTGGCTCAATAGGCTAATCCTCTGCCTGCAGCGCTGGCACCCCGGGTTCTAGTCCCGGTTGGGGCGCCAGTTCTGTCCCGGTTGCTCCTTCTTCCAATCCAAGCTCTCTGCTGTGGCCCGGGAGTGGAGTGGAGGATGGCCCAGGACCTTGGGCCCTGTACCCACATGGGAGACCAGGAGGAAGCACCTGGCTCCTGGCTTCAGATCAGCATGGTATGCCGGCCACAACGTGCTGGCCGTAGCGGCCACTTGGGGGGTAAACCAACAGAAAAAGGAAGACCTTTCTCTCTGTCTCTCTCTCTCTCTCACTGTCTAACTCTGCCTGTCAAAAAAATTAAAAAAAAAAAAATAATAACCATCTCTCAAGGAAATCATTGAAAAGGAAACCACAATTCTGTCGCTCTTGCATGGCGAACAGTCTCAAGGCTGTCCACACGCAGATTCAATTTTGCACAACTGTACACATTGTGGGGGTGCAGCTGTGCTTTCACGGTTTCCATCATCATTTGTTACAAGCATCTTGCTTCCAGCCCTGCCTAGAAATGCAATTTAGGGTCACGATTCCAAGCCTCAGCTTTGGAGGGGACACAAAACTGGGCTAAAATAGATTTTTCACATATGAGCAGTGGATCTAAGGAATCTTCTTACCATATTTGAACTTCAGAGGTTCTACCTGTAAGCAGGGTTGACAATACTCAGCCCACAGGTTTATGCTGAGGGTTGGTGTTTGCAGTGCCACAGCAGGAAAACACCTAACAATCATCAGGCTTTCAGCCAATCGTGGCCGTTCCTACCATGGGGACAGGTAGAGTTCTTCACTGAAAGGAAGGACACTCTTTTGTTAAAGATGTATTTATTTATTGAAAAGGCAGAGTGACAGCGAGAGAGACAGAGACAAAGATTTTTATCTGTTGGTTCATTCCCCAAATGGTTGCAACAGCCAGAGCTGGGCTAGGCTAAAGCCCAGGGCCAGGAACTCCATCTGGATCTCCCACATGCATGGCTGGGGCCCAAGTACGTGGGCCATCTTCTGCTGCTTTCCCAGACACATTAGCAAGGAGCTGCATCAGAAGCAGAACAGCCAGGACTGGAATTGGCTGGCACTCAAATGGGATGCCAGCATTTCAGGCAGCTGCTTCACCCACTGCGCCACTACAGGAATGACTTCTAAGGCAATAGGTGCAGATAGACCAAGGTTTTGGCAGAGGAATGAAGGACACTGGCTCGTGCTCAGGCACCCTGAGGCAGTGACTTGCAGAAGGCAGGAGTGTATATTTGTACATTACATGTGCATTCGCACACACACTGAAGAACTGGGAGTCCGGCTTCTCTCAGTGGAGTTAGCACCCCTGAACCTCACTCTGGGGACAGGAGAAGTCTAAAGGCTCCCTGGCTCCCCTGTATCAATGTCCTGCACAGTCACAGCAAAAGCCTTAAGTGGTGGCATGTTTCCCCTCCGTGATGCTGGAAAACCAGGCCAGCTCCTAGGGGGCCTGGGGGAACAGCCCCACAGGTCTTGAATTTGTCATAGGATGGCAGGCCCTGAGGAGGGAAGAAAAACTTTCTTATGTTAGGTAGGGGAGGAATATCAGGCCACTTAATTTGACTGTGGACAGAAATAACAGATAAAAATGTAAGAAAGTTAGGGCCAGCGCTGTGGCATAATAGGTTACGCTTCTGCCTGTGGCACCGGCATCCCATATGGGTGCTGGTTCATGTCCTGGCTGCTCCTCTTCCAATCTAGTTCTCTTCTATGGCCTGGGAAAGCAATAGAAGATGACCCAAGTCCTTGGGCCACTGCTCCCCTGTGGGAGACCCAGAAGAAGCTCCTGGCTCCTGGCTTTGGATCGGCCCAGCTCTGGCTGTTGTGGCCATTTTGGAAGTGAAACAGTAGATGGAAAACCTCTCTTTCTGTTTCCCCCCTCTCTGTCTGTAACTCTGCCTCTCAAACAAATAAATAAATATTTTTTAAAAATGTAAAGAGGCACACATATACCAGGTGCTTGAATTAAATATTTACTCTTCACAACAGTCCTATGAAGTGGGTAGTTATCTCCACTTTCCAGATGAGGAAACTGAAGCACAGAGCTGCTAAAAACTTGCCCAAGGTCACCCAATAAATGGCTGAGTCACAACCAAAAACTCAGTGGTCATGTTCTCAGCCATCATTGTATCCTGAGCAGGTGAAGTGGGACACAGGAGTTCAAATTAATTTGGAATGATTTTCATGAAAACACCATAGCATAATTTGCTCACTGCTCCTTATTCTGTTTCATTTTTAGCTGTAATGAATACCTTCATGCCTATGCCTATAGGGTTTCACTTCTGTTGACTTATCTCCTTAGGATTACTCCCTGCAAGTGGCCTTGCTTGATATTTGTGGCTATGTGTTTTATAGAGTTTTCCACATGGACTGCACTGATTTATGATGTCACCAGTAGGGTGAGGATAGCACTTTCACCACCTCCTCAAGCAGCTCCAGTGGAATTATTTGTATAAATAAATATACACTTCTGAAAACATATTTTTTAATTTAGTAGCTACAAAATTGGAAACTTGCATTATAGGGCTTACTGGTCAGCTGGGCTTCTGGAAGTTTCCCTTTATCCATGAACCTCACATTCACCAAGTCAGCTCACCTGAGGATACGCCACCATTCTCCATCAGCACAGGCCCTGAACTTGGGAAGTAAGGGGCCCACACCCTGGCTCTCATCTACAACATGCAATGGGTGCTACACGGGACTGGCTCAATTTTCTTCTCACTTTGTCAGCTGGCATTTGTGCCAGCCCGCTTTCCAGCATGGAATTTAAATGACTTTGAAGTCAGGCTAGCTAGCCTCCTGGTCATTGAAACTGGTGCTTCTCAAGACTTTATTGTCTCTACCCAACACAATCTACTGTAGATCTCGTTAAAATGGAGAGTCAGATTCGGTGGTCTAGCCAGGCCTGAGACTCTAACATACTCGCAGATGATGCTGATGTGCTGGTCCACAGATCACATTTTGAGTAGCAAGAACCTAAGACTCTCTTATTCCTTAGACACATAAGATATCAAATAAAGTCCAGAAGGTTCCCATTAGAACTCTGACCCCAGTGGCAGGCATTTGGCACAGCGATGAAGATGTTCCTTGGGATGCCCAGGTCCTACATCCCACATCAAAGTGTCTGGGTTTGAGTCTCAGTTTCACTCCTGATTCCAGCTTCCTATTAATGTAGACCCTAGGAGGCATACAGCAGGTGGTGGCTCAAGAAATTAGGAATTAAGTCCCTGCCAACCATGTAGGAGACCTGGATTGAGTGCCTGTTTCCAGGCTTTGGCCTAGCCCAGCCCTGGCCCCAACCTTGGCCATGGCAAGCATTAAGAAGTGAACCAGTAGATGATTCACTCGTGTGCTCTCTCACACACGGGTTCTCTCTCTCTCTCTCTCTCTCTCTCTCTCTAATACAGTAAATTTAAACCTCTCCGATCCCAGCTCTGCCACTGAAAGGTTCAGACACCTTGATCTAGATACACCCTCTCTACAACTCACTTTCCCCATCTGTACAATAAAAAGATAATACTGGACACTCTCTGAATCCCTTTGATGGTTATTATTTCCATCTTGAACTTATTTAGCCCATTTCCACACATCATTTATTCAACAAATATTTTGGGGGCCCAGATGTTGGACACAGGTGCCTACTTAAGTGCTTAAAATCTAAGGATTGGAGCCGGTGCCATGGCTCACTTGGTTATTAATCCTCTCCCTGCAGCGTCAGCATCCCATATGGGCACTGATTCTAGTCCCAGCTGCTCCTCTTTCAGTCCAGCTCTCTGCTGTGGCCCGGGAGGGCAGTGGAGGATGGCCCAAGTGCTTGGGTCCCTGCACACGCATGGGAGACCAGGAAGAGGCACCTTGCTCCTGGCTTCGGATCGGCGTAGTTCTGGCCGTAGCAGCCATTTTGGGGGTGAACCAACAGAAGGAAGACCTTTCTCTCTGTCTCTCTCTCTCATTGTCTAACTCCATCTGTCAAATAAATAAATTTTTTAAAAAATCTAAGGATTAACAAGCTGGACACAGCCCGTACGCTTCCCAGTGGGAAGACAGGCAAATTAGAATTGGAAAATAGGTTGATACATGTTTACATAGGAACAGCTCAGAAGGCTGTGGAAGCAAATATGAAACAGATCTCACCCAGCTCAGTAGGGATGAGAGGAGACTTCCCACAGGGAATCATTCCTGAGCTGTCAGCTGAAGGCTGAGAGGCATGAGCCAGGCGAGGCTGGGCTTGGAAAGTGGGACCCTGTTCCAGGCAGAGGCAGAGGCACAACAAAGGACCTGGGCAAGGAAGAGCGCAGGGGCTAGAAGAAATGGAAAGAGGGTCCTGTGTGCAGAACACGGAAGAGAGGTGGTAAGAGAGGAGCGGAAGTGTCACAGCATCCTGAGCGGCGGGGGTTTGAGTGCCCAGATGTGGACACTTCTCTGGGACAGTGATCAGTCTTGCAGTAGGAGCAGGACAGACTCGGAGTTTGGGACAATTGTTTTTGCAGCAGTAGAGATTAGATTAGCTTAGAAGAAACAAGTTCAAATGTGAGGCTTGCAGGAGCCTAAGCAAGAGACGCAGAAAGCATAGACTAGGGCAGCAGCAGTGGAAAATGAGAAAATCAGATGAATCAAGACAGACAAAGGAGGTAGAACTGGCTGGATGCAGCGAATGGGGAGTGGAAATGTGCACCGATCTTCATGACTTACAATAATAAACATTTATTTCCTGCCCACGGATCTGTGGGTCAGATGGATCAACCTAGCTCCGCTGGATGTGGCTGCAGCTTCCAGGACAAGTTCAGGTCTGTCCCACGCCATCTCCCGTTCAGGGACCTAGGCTGAAGCTGTAAGAGCCATCTGCAGCATGCTCATCTCGTGACGCATGGGAGGAGCACCGGGGCAAACAGAAGCACGGATGCTTCCCATCATGACGCCACCAGAGCCTCTGTTAGGAACTGTCATGTGGCCTGTGGACAAGCCCAAAGTCAATGGAGTGTGGAAGCATGCTCTGTTCCACGAGAGAAAGGGAGAGTGCCTCCCAAACACTAACAGAGCCTAGAACAGGGAATGAAGCTCAGGTCCGAGGGAGATGATGGGGCCATTCACTGACATAAGGAGCATAGAAGGAGGAATATATTTCTAGGTGAGGATAGGGAGAGAAAGGGAAAGAACCCGTCCTGCAGCTTACTGAGTGGAGTTCCTGCTAAGGTGGCCCAGTGGAGATGTCAAAGAAGAGGCTGGATAAATGGTCCACAATGTGCAAGGCAGGTACAGGCTCGAGATGTTTATCTATGAGTCATGAGCACAGAGAGCCAGGAGAGACGATGAGATCATCCAGGGAGAATTTGCAGAGGTCGAAACAGGGCAGGCCCAGCACACTCAGCAACATCAAGGAAAGGTTATTGTTAGAGACACCTGCAAGAGACTGAGGACATTATTCCAGAAACCACAGGACAGGAGTATTTCAAGAAGCAAGGAGTAGTCCAGAGTTTTCCAACACTGAAACAAAGTCCAACGGGTCTGACCACAGGAGATGAGTGTCAGTAGAATGGGTCAATGAGAAGCAAGATGCTAAGATGGAGAAAACTCAAAAATACTCAGCAACCTGCCTCTATCCCTGGAATAGGGCATATGAATCTCTCATGTCTCTCAAGTTCAATTTCAGTAAACTTACTAAAGTATAGTAGATGTTGAGAAAGATGCACAAGTCAGAAGTACACATAAGTGTACAGCTCAATGCTTTTCACAAGGGCAACCCACCTGCATGACAAGCACCCTGAACATCACCCCAAAAGTCTCCATCTCTCCTTTCATTTTCTGACCTCTTTCTGAACCCCAAATTTATGAGTCTCCCTCATGGGTGACAGGGGCCCAAGGACTTGAGCCATCTTCTGCTTCTTTTCCCAGGAGCATTAGCAGAGAGCTTGAGTGGAAGTGGAGCAGCCGGGACTCCAACCTGTGCTCATTTGGGATGCCAGCGCTGCAGGCAGTAGCTTAACCTACTGTGCCCAGCATCCCAATCTTGAAAAGATGCCAGTGCACTGTGAGTTTGGCTGGGAACCTTGCTGAACACGAGGCTCTCTAGTTCCAAACTCAGAACTTCCTCTGCTCACCGCTCCTCTCCATCTCTAACCTTGTGTCCTTTTTCATTGGCTCATTCATTCTTCCCTCCATCCAATATCCAATCAGTAAGCTGGAGTGGAGGCTTTCCTTGTCAGACATTCTACGAGGGGCAGGGAAAGCATAAGAAGGCGCGTCACAGCAGGCCTCGTGCTGAAAGAGACAGACCTGTCAACAGGCAATTATCACACAGTGTGATAATAGAGGTGGTGCGGTGCGTGGGTGCAGAGGGTGTGTGTGCACGTGCACTCAGGAGCAAGCACTTAGGAGGATGATTGCAATTGTGTGGGCAGGATGAACAGGGCTCCCAAGGCTTTGATGGGATGGGATAGCACTGGCTTTTGCTTTACGACGCGATAGACTCCTGGGGACCTGCTTCATGGCTGGCTGCCTGCTGCCGCCATTGCCTGCCTCACCCCTTGGCCTTTACAATGTCAACAAACCAGGCCACGGACACTGCTGTGACTGAACAGCAGAGGGCGCAAAAAGATTGTGTGCGGGATACACAGGACCCAGTCCTTGGTAATCCAAAAGCGAATGCTAACACTCTCCTGAAGGGGCTCTGCAAGAAAGGAGATGGAGCCCAGAGAAGGGCAGAGCTGCGCCCAGGAGCACACAAATCCTCGGTAGCTAAGCAAGCGTGTTCCAGTATGGCTGTGACTGTTCCCAGACTCTCAATGTGTGGGATTTAGGATGTTTCTAAAGCATTATTTTTTCTTTTTTCTTTTTTTTCCTTTTACTGAGGGAGAGGAGGAAAGAGGAGCCACGATCTAGAGGCCTATTTCTTACAAATAGAATATAACCTTGGCTACGCCTTCTCTTTCTCCCTAAATCCGATGCTGGTGCCCAGTTTCCTGGGGAAAGGGCAATGGTTCCACGAGCTCTGGAGTAAGTCTAGGTGTGAGTGCAACTCCTGCCTCCACTTCTTGTCTGATCTTGGATGCATTTCCAAACTGCTCGAGTCCCTGGATCCTGATCTGCGACGTCGGGCAATGTCCACACACCTCCCTCACCAGGCTGCTGTCGGGGCTAAGTGAGTTACTGCACGTGTGCTCTGAGCAGTTCTTGGCGAGGAGCAATTGCTCCACCCACCACGAAGATGTGTGCTCTTCCCCGCCCCCTGGCGGCAGAGCACTGGTCAGCTGCCCAGTGTGGTGCGTGCAGGAGTGCGGAGCCCCACTGTGTACTGCCCAGCCCTTGCGGTCAGCAGGTTGGTTTGGTTTTGAGTCCCAGTTCTTCTGTATGGGCTGTTGGGTCTTGAACAAGTCCCTTCTTTGCCCTGGGCTACAGTTTCCTCATTCCTCACACAGGGCTGATAACATCACTCTTGTCACTACTACTTCATCTGCAGCAAGGATTCCTTTTAATGCAGTTCAAGTAATATTTTTCTGATAGCCTCATGCAGGGTCCTGGAGAGAAAGAGACAAACTGAACAGAGCCACTTGCTTGAGGATTTGGTAGTCAAGTGGGCCAGATAGGCTGGTGAGCATCCAAATTACTGGAGACTGAAATGAATATAAGAGAAGGAGCACTAGTTAGGGGGTTCCAAGAAGTTTCCCTGGAGGAGGTGAAATCTCATTTGGCTTTTGAGGGATGAATAGAAGTTTTCCGAAGTCAACTTCCTTTAAAGTCAATGGAAGGACTGGAGTTATGGTATAGTGGGTTAAGCTACCACTTGTGAAGTCAGCATCCCATATTGGAGTGCTGCTTTGTGTCCCAGCTGCTCTACTTCCAATTCTGCTAGTGCACCTGGGAAGGCAGCAGGTGATGGTCCAAGTACGTAGGCCCCTGACACTCATGTGTGAGATCCAGAAGGAGTTCCAGGCTCCTGGATTTGGCCTGACCCAGCCCTGGCTGCTGTGGGTATTTATGGTCTCTCTCTCTCTCTCTCCATTTCAAATAAATAAATACATTTTTAAAGAAAATAAAGTCAATGGAGATGGTTTGCAGAATGCTAAGTCCCACATGGGAGGTCTATGGCACATCCCAGCCAGAACCTTGTTTCTGTCTTAACCATATGGTCCCAGTCCCAGTACCCAAGACCATCTTCACTCCCTCTGGAGGGTGGCAGGAAAGCCGTGGTAGGTTGGTGAGTTCGACCTGCTTTAGAAGGAAAGAAGCCCGAACTGTGGCAATTGGGAAGGTGTTGGGGACCACCCAGGCCACACAGGTCACCTGCAGGTGCGGGCACCCTGCCTGCATTTGACTCAGGGCAGCATCTCATAGCCTGAGACTCTGCCATATCCCTCTGCCTCTCACCAGAGTGGGCCTCCATGCCACTTCCCGTGCACCTGCACCGGGCACTGCCACTCACATCTTCATCATCATTCTCTCCCTGAATTACTCTTCCTCCTTTTCTATCTGCCCACTTACATTCTGTGTTACCTGCTATTAGAAGCCTCTGCTGTCCCAAGCAGGGTTTGTGGAACCACCTGCACTTCCAATGTCCCCCGGGTGCATCCCACCATCACCGGGCACTTCAAGGATCTAACACCAGGAAGCTGTGCAGTTTCTGCAGGCCACAGTCCTGTATCTGAATCCTTTTCTCTGCCCCCAGCTCTTGGCACAGAGCCTGGCAGAGAGGACCTCGCTCAGTAAATGTTTGCTGAATTGAACTGAACTGCACTGCACTGAGCCCAGAATTCTCTACTCTTTCCAGCCAATGTTTTCCTTTTGCTGTCTTGGCAGGAGGCAGAGGGCACACTCCAAAAAGCAACTGGAGAGCATGTAATGAAGAAATCGTTTGAAGAGTTCTGTGCAGGGTTAAAGGAAATAAAGATGGTGATGAGACACCCTGGTCCTTAAGCCTGAAGAGGGGATGGAGGGGAGCTGAGCTAAGGCTCCAGGAGAGCTGCAGCCAGAGAGCCCATTCTCTTTCTTTCTCTCCTGCCATCCCCTACACTTCCCTCTCATTGGTTGAAACTGAATGGAAGCCTGAGAGGACAAAGAAACCTGGATGGTACAGGCCACAAAAAACAACTTCCCCAGGCACAGAGCAAATAAATAAAAGAGCACGTGGCTATGGGTAGAGGGAGAACATCCAGGATAAGTGGGTTTCCCAGAACACGGTCCACACCGCGCTGGCATCAAAACCACTTCAGGAGCCGGCTTTTTTTCTCCTTTTTTTTTTTTTTTATTTGACAGGTAGAGTTATAGACAGTGAGAGAGAGAGAGAAAGGTCTTCCTTCCATTGGTTCACCCCCCAAATGGCTGCTACTGCCAGCGCTGAGCTGATCCGAAGCCAGGAGCCAGGTGCTTCCTCCTGGTCTCCCATGCTGGTGCAGGGCCCAAGCACTTGGGCCATCCTCCACTGCCCTCCCGGGCCACAGCAGAGAGCTGGACTGGAAGAGGAGCAACCGGGACAGAATCCGGTGCCCCAACCAGCACTAGAACCCAAGATGCCAGCACCGCAGGCGGAGGATTAGCCTAGTGAGCTGCGGTGCCAGCCCAGAAGCCAGTTTTGAAAGCAGACCCCTGGGGTCCAACCAAGACCTACTAAATCAAAATATCTGCCTGTGGGGACTGGGAATCTGTAGGTCAAGGTGTCCCCCCAAGGTGATGGATTTCTGAGAACCACTTTCACGAAGGAGTGATGTAAATGATGCAGAAGGAATGGAATTAATTCATTTTTAAAAAGGTTTATTTTATTTTATTTTATTTTGACAGGCAGAGTGGACAGTGAAAGTGAAAGTGAGAGAGAGAGAGAGAGAGAGAGAGAGAGAGAAAGGTCTTCCTTTACCGTTGGTTCGCCCTCCAATGGCCGCTGCGGCTGGGGCACTGTGGCCAGCACACCACACTGATCCGATGGCAGGAGCCAGGTGCTTCTCCTGGTCTCCCATGGGGTGCAGGGCCCAAGTACTTGGGCCATCCTCCACTGCACTCCCTGGCCACAGCAGAGAGCTGGCCTGGAAGAGGGGCAACCGGGACAGAATCCGGTGCCCCAACTGGGACTAGAACCCGGTGTGCGGGCGCCGCAGGCGGAGGATTAGCCTAGTGAGCTGCGGTGCCGGCCTATTTTATGTATTTGTAAAGCAAAGTTAGAGAGAGAGAGAGAGAGAGAGAGAGAGAGAGAGAGAGGCTAAGACACACAGAGAGAGAGAGAGGCTGAGACACAGAGAAAGGCTGAGACACAGAGAGAGAGATCTTCCATCTGCTGGTTCACTCCTCAAACAGCCACAATGACTGGGGCTATACCAGGCTGAAGCCAAGAGCCTGGAACACCATCCACGTCTGCCACATGGGTAGCAGGGGCTCAAGCACTTGAGCCCATCTTCCGCTGCTTTCCCAGGAGCATTAGCAGGGAGCTGGATAGAAAGTGGAGCAGCAAGGACTCAAACCAGTGCTCACATGGGATGCCAGCAAAGTTTGCTGTGGCTCAACCCCCTGTATTAAAACGCTGTTCCCATGGTGGGGGACTGAGAGGATCCTGAACTTGCTTAATTTGCATCTACAGAATCACGCCCAGGAAATGGGGCCTGATGACATTGGTTCCCCTTCAAGAACTTCCAAAGGACGTGGAAGCTCATTCATTCATTCACTACCACTGAGCACCTGGCAACACAAGTGTGAACAAAGATGGGCCCCACTGGGATTTCCTAGAACAGCTTTAGATGCCATCCAGGGATTCTTTTTTTTTTAAGAGGCAGAGTAGACAGTGAGAGAGAGAGAGAGAGACAGAGAGAAAGGTCTTCCTTTGCCGTTGGTTCACCCTCCAATGGCCGCCGGCGCGCTACAGCTGGCGCATCGCGCTGATCCGAAGCCAGGAGCCAGGTGCTTCTCCTGGTCTCCCATGGGGTGCAGGGCCCAAGCACTTGGGCCATCCTCCACTGCACTCCTGGGCCACAGCAGAGAGCCCAAGCACTTGGGCCATCTTCCACTGCTTCTCCAGTCACATTAGCAGGGAAATGGATGGGAAACAGTACAGCCGGGGCTCCAACCTATGATCATATGGGATGTGGGCATCCCAAGCAATGAGCCTAGTGAGCCGTGGCGCGGCCGCCATCCAGGGATTCTTCCCAGGCTCTAAATGCCTCTTCAGTGCTTCTGCAAGCACCAGCTCTGGGGAGGCAAAGATCCAAACCAGACCCACAGCTTCAACCCCATCCACATACCTTTGACACCCAAATGCTCATCCCACCAGAGTTTTGGGTAGCCAGTGCCTATGTGACAAACATGTAGAGGCCCCTCCCATCCATGTGAGCCTGAGAGGACTTATCTCCCTTCCTTGGCCATCCCTCAAGGCTGCCAACCTCAGTGAGTGCTGTCACCATCTGCCCTAGAATCCTGGGAGCTGATCTTATGCCTTCCTCTCTGTCTCCCATCCTTGAGGGACTAGGCCTGCCCATTCGGCTTCCTACTCTCCCACCCTTCACTTCTCTTGTCTCTCGCCAGCCCTTCAGGCTATCTTCACCGTCCCCCCTCCCCATGTCACTCAACAAACTGTATTGCTGCTTCCTCATCCCCTCCCAAGCCACTGTGAAAGAGGGATCATCAAAAATGTGAAACCCAGGGTTGGACACCTGGCATTTATGCAGGTGGTTAGGATGCCACTTGGGGCACCCACATCTCATATTGGGGTTTCTGGGTTTGAGTGCTAGCTCTGCTTCTGAGTCTAGCTTCCTGTTAATGAGCACCCTGGGAGATAGCTGACTATGGCTCAAATACTTGGGTCTCTGCCACCCACATGGGAGACCTGGATTGAATTCTTAGCTCATGCTTGAACCTGGCTCAGCCCCGGCTGTTGAGGGCATTTTGTGTCTCTCTCTCTCTCCCTTTTAAATGAATTTTTAAAATCTGAACATGTTATACCCCTCCCCTAAAATCCTCAGTGCTCCCCAGAGTCCTCAGAAACAAGCCCAGGCTCCTGACTGTAGCATACAAGGCTCTTCACACCTGGCCAGGCCTGAGTTTCTACCTCATTTCCTGCCACTGCCCACTCCCTCATCCCCCGCCCTTACACCTTCGTGATGGACCTGAAGTTCATGTACTTGCTCACCTTCTTCCCCAAAGGTCCTCTCCCTCCTCTACCTGATCAACTTGCCTGTCTAATTCATCCCAGTGTCATCTTGTCCTTGACATCTCCCTGGACCCACCAGACTGGATCAGGCTGTGCTTCCTTGGTACCTCCCCCCTCCCCCCCACTTCTCTGATTGATTTTGTCTCACTGCCTTCTAATAGTCTACTTGTCTATTCCATTTGCCTGGGAGCTCTGGACAAGGATCAGCTGTGCCTTATTTGCCTTCACAGCTTAGCACCTGACAGAGCGAGGGGGCGGGAAGCTAGACAGATAAATTGAATAAATCATAGTCTCTGGCAGGGAAAGGGGTTTGGAAGACAGAACCCAGGACAGACTACTTCACTCAACTTGCTAGTTTTAACAGGAATTACATGTGGCTTCTTTTTTTTTATTCTTGAGAATAGTTATTAAGAATTTAAAAAGACATTTTATGTAGTTGAGTGACAGAGAGAGGGAGAAAGAGATCTTTCATCACTGGTTTACTCCCCAAATGGCCGCAATGGCTAGAGCTGAAGCCAGGATCCAGGAACTCCACTCAGGTTTCCCACATGGGTGGCAGGGGCCCAAGCACTTGGGCCATCTTCCACTGCTTCTCCAGTCATATTAGCAGGGAAATGGATGGGAAACAGTACAGCCGGGGCTCCAACCTATGATCACATGGGATGCGGGCATCCCAAGCAATGGAGAATTCTCTGCACACACCACTAACAGACCTCACCAGACCCTCTACCAGGTTCTGTGCTGAGTAGCAATCAAAAACAAGCTTGCCCCTCAAGGACCTCACAGCAGATGGGAGAGACACGTCATAAGCCCTTTCAGGCCACCAGGGAAAAACACACTCAGGTTTCTTAGATGGTGATGTCAACAGCTAGATTAGCATACATCTCGTGTGGAAGGGCTTCGGTGTGGAAGTAAGGAAGTAGGGAGATTCCCCCCAGCAGCAGCCCAGTCCCTCAGGGGCAGTCCCACTAATGCAGGGACACCAAGTAGATCTCTTGTAGGATGGAGTTAGGGCCCCTTGTATCGGTCAGCTCTTGTCCCAGTAATACTGCATAACAAACAACCCAAAAACTCAGTGTCTTAAAACAACATGAGCCTTTTTTCTGCTAATGTAATGCATGTGGGTGACTCTTTCTCACCATGTCTTCTTACAAGACTTTCAGGATCAAGCGATTTCTGGCCAACAAGCAAAAGCAAAACTGTCCCATTTCCCAAAGGACTCAGATGAAAACCATAATAAAATCAGGTACAACTCCATGTGGAGACATTGGAGAAGAACCAGGCTGGGCGTATAAGGAATTGCCTGAGATGGCACACATATTTATGCTACGCCAAGATCACTACCATCTTATTGTATTAAGCTGATAAAGTTAGGTTTCACTGGGAACCTGATTTTTTTTTTAAATAAGATTTTAGAGGCTAATGCTGTGGTATAGCAGGCTAAGTCTCCACCTGCAGCACTGGCATCGCACATGGGCGCCAGTTCATGTCCTAGCTGCTGTTCTTCTTACCCAGCTCTCTGTTTATGGCCTGGGAAAGCAGTGGAATATGGCCCAAGTGTTTGGGCCCCGGCACCCATGTGGGAGACCCCAGAGAAGCTCCTGGCTCTGGATCAGCCCAGCTCTAGCCATTGCAGCCATTTGGGGAATGAACCAGTAGATAGAAGTCCTTTCTCTCTGTCCCTCCCTTGCTCTGTCTATAACCTGCCTCTCTTTTGATTTTATTTATTTGAGAGGCAGGGTTACAGAGTGAGGGAGAGACAGAGACAAAGAGAGACAGGAGAGATCCTCCATCTGCCAGTTCACTCCCCAAATGGCTGCAATGGCCAGGGCTGGACCAGGCTGCAGTCCGGAGCCAGGGGCTTCCTTAGGGTCCCCTACATGGGTAGGAGGGGCCCAAGCACTTGGGACATCTTCCACTGCCTTCCTAGGCACGTCAGCAGGAGCTGGTTTAGAAGTGGAGCAGCTAGAACTTGAATAGGCCTGCCCATATGGGATCCCAGTGCTGTAGACAGCACCTTAACCCTCCACCACAGTGTTGCCCCCGATTCTTCTTTGTTACTATGCTCTACACTCATAGATTGCCTCAGTTATAGATATGTGAAGCCTTTTGTTTAAAAAAATAAACAACATAATTTACAAATTTGTTCTAACTTAATTTTTTTTCATTCTTCTGAGAGCAGCAGGACACATGGGGCAATCTTTTTTTTTTTTTTTTCATGAGAGACAAATTTACTCACACAAGCATTTTCAAGAACCAAATTGTCTCACATTGCTATTATCCCATTAGCCAAAACAAGTCACATACATGGCCAAGCCCAAAGTCAAGCAGAGAAAAGTCCACTTACTTCTGGTGGGAAAGCAGGGCTACAAAGAACAGCAAGGAATTGGAGCCAGTAACATCCTGTCACACTCCTCATTTCTCAGGATAGACCACTAGCTACCTGGTCGTCTGAGAAGCAGCTATCAATGGTACTGTTTGTTTCCATCCTCACACGGAAGCTCCATCAAAGCAAGGTCTTCACTGGGTCCCCAGAACCTACAACAGTGGATGGCATACTGTCAGTGCTGGTCATTCCTTCATGCCCCTTCCTGCCTCTTCCCCACAGTCTCACTTCCCAGAGATGGCATCTGGTCAAATGAGTTTTTTACCAGCCATACAGAGCACACTAGGGAGCTGGAGCTTCATCCAGGATGTAAGCAATGGGGAGCCATTGCAAGTTTTCAAGCAGGGGAAGAATTTGTTCAGACCTGTGCATTAGCAACACTGACATGTTTTCAGTGTTGGGAGGAAAATGAGACGAACCTGGCAAACTAACGAGGTGGCTTTTTGCAAGAACTCTGGCAAGAGATAAAGAGTTCCTGAAGTAGAAAGTGCACCTTGGGAAGGATTGGGGAAATACTGTGGAAGTTGAAGGGAGAGAACATGTCATTTTCTTGGACACAGTCTTGGGATATGGAATTTGGGGTGCGGGCAATTGGCAGATAACTAATCAATAGATAAGGAGCAAATGTGTGGGATGGAGTTGGTCTGTTAGTTTGGGACTTGTTGAGTTTGAAGCATTTGTGGGACATCCAGCTCAGGAGCCTGGTAGGCACCGAAAATTCAGAATTAGGAGCAGATATTTAGCCTAAGACACCCATAACCCATATTGGGGTGCCTGGGTTCAGTTCCTAGCTCCAGCTCCACAGCACTCAGGACTGGAGACAAGGGGATGGACAAGGAAAACTCCCAGTCCTCAAAGAGCTTGGATTCACGGGGGAAAGGTGGTGGAGATTTAAGCACCAACTCCAACCAGCTGTGTGGGGGCCTGGGTATATGTCCAGTTTGGGTTCCAAACAGAGGCTGGCCAGTTCCATGTGGCCAGAACTTGGGAGACAGTAACAAGCTCCAAAGGTTCAGAAAAGATCCAAGTGGGTGGAGATGGACAGGAATTAAGAAATTCCTGATCTAGTGGCCAGCTTGAGCCAGGGCTGGTGAAGCAGGTGAACCAGCCTTAGTGTTTGGGGAAGGAGGAGGAGGAAGAGGAGCAGAGGAAGGAGGGCCCAGATCTTGCAGGCTTTGGACACTGAAGGCAGGAATTAAAGATGGGTTTCCAGAAGCATTTTCTGTCAGAGTCTCAGGGGCCTGGCTTACTCTTTCTTAGGAGAAGCAAAATGCCTCACAATGAACCCTGATTGATTACCTAAAATAGGTAAACTATTTAATCCCCAGGCTTTGCCCCACCACCACCACCACCACCACCACCACTACCACTGCTACTTGCATTTCACTTAGTACTTTTGAATTATACAGATGGGGAGCCGCCACCTCCAGGGATCTTCAGCCCTGGTAACTTGGGGGTGAGGATCAGGAGTCAATATTGTTAACAGACTTCCCAGGTGATTCTGATGCAGTCAGTTGGAAAATTGGTGAACCGGCCTCTTTTTGTTTCAAGGTTAACTTGGGGCCCCGATGATACAGTTCTTAGGCCACCTGCCTCAGATGGCTTAATAATGAGTCAGTTTCAGGAATCCGACCAAACCTGCTAAATCAGAATCACCACAGGTAGGCCCCTGAATTTATGTTTTAATTTTTAGTTATTTTTTATTTGAAAGGCAGAGAGAGAGAGAGAGAGACAGAGCAATTCCCCCATCTGCTAGTTTATTCCCCCAAATGTCCATTATGGCCGGAAATAGGCCAGGCCAAAGCCAGGAGCCAGGAACTCCAGCTGAGTCTCCCATACAGGTGGCAGGGGCCCAAGTACTTGGGCCACCTCTGCTGCCTCCCCAGACACATTCAGGAAGTTAGATTAGAAGTGAAGTAGCCATGACTCGGAACGGAACTCAGATACGGGGATGCCTATGTCACAAACAGCAGCCTCCTACAAATATTTCTGAAGATCTTGCTGTGTGATAAGACACCATTCCAGGCATGTGGATGTAATAATGAACAAGACCAGCAACCTCCCTGCCCTAAAGACACTCTGCACCTGGGCTCAGCTCTTTGCATGCTAGGGCTTAACAAGCACTCCCTTACAATAAGGTGGGGTCCCTGTCGAGCACCAGGGGTCCATATGGAAGCTGGGACTCTCAAAGAGAATCAGAACAGACCCTCAGCTGGGTCTGGGTGAGCCAGGAATCAAAGTCCTTTGGAAAGGGAAGAATTCAAGGAGCACCAGCAGTTCCTGTCGGGGCTGCCTTGCTTATCTGCTGCGGATAACAAGCCACTCCTAGGACATCTGAGCTAAACACAACAATGGCTTTTTAAAAATTTCTCATGATTTAATGTGGTGGCTGGAGAGATTCTTCTACTAATCTGCTCTGGGATTGGCTGCCCTCTCTCCGTGGAGTTGTTAATACCAGGCCTCTTCATGGCAGGGTGGTCTCGGGATTTTAAGGGGCCCAGCTCAAAGTGTAAATGCCCATAAAGCATTGAAAGTCATGTGCACTGATGCCCAGGGATGAATCAGGTCACGGGGCCACCCTCAGTGTCAGCGTGGGAGGGGCACTCATAACAGGGTGGACGCCAGGGGGTTACTCCTTTGCAGAGCACTGGGTTCCATAGGTTCCTCTGGCTGACTGTTGACCTTGGGTCTCCTTGTGTCTCTTCTCACCCTCCCCTCTCTGTTCTCCAGTTTAAATTCCTGAGTGACCTTGCTAAGCACGTCCATGGCTTAAGGGCATCCTTACTCATGGGGATTCCATGCAAAGCTTTTTTCCTTGAGCTTTTGGATGACCCCTCATACACATGGATTTTGAACTTTTTAGACTGAAAACCTTTTAATTTCATTTCACCCATTTCTTTTAAACATTTATTTATTTATTTGAAAGAGTTACAGAAAGAGAGATGTCTTCAATCTGTTGGTTCACCCCCCAAATGGCCACAATGGCTGGAGCTGGCCAGACCGAAACCAAAAGCCAAGAGCTTCTTTCGGGTCTCCCACGTGGGTGCAGGGACCCAAGGACTTATACTATCTTCCATTGCTTTGCTAGGCGCATTAGCAGGGAGCTGGAAGGGAAGTGGAGCAGCCAGGATCAGAACTGGTGCCCTAATGGGATGCCAGCACTGCAGGCCACAGATCAACCCACTGCACCACAACACAGGCCCCTTCATCTGATATTTTTTTAAGTCTGCTCATATTTAATTTATTTGTTTCTGGGAACAAGTTGAACTTTTGTGTTTGTTCTTGGTGGCATAAACTTTTTAAATATTTCTTTTCACTTTTGAAGTACTATGTGTATGTTGTAGTTTTTAAGAAAAATTTCAAAAATATTAAAATCACTGTCCATGTCATTATCTAGAAATAAGTGTTCTCAGCTTATTGTCTTCCAGACTTTTTATGTGCATAAGTGCATTTTTCTTGACAGTTATGCTGTGAACACAGCTGTGTATAACCCTCTTCATGCAAACTGTATCACTAGCATTTGCTCATGTCATTACAATCCCTTTGTGAAACAATTTTGAGTTACATAATAATCAATGAGACATACTGTTTTATCTTCATTCAGACTCTTGGTTCATATTTTTAGCAATTAAAAAGGCCATAATGACTCATTTCTGTTCATAAGTTTTTATCTGCATTTGAGTTTTTCCTTTGAATGAATTGGGTCCACATTTTTTCCTTATATAGTACAGTTTGCAAGATTACTTCAGTCATTCCTAATAAAAAGCTGAAGCAATCATTCCCTTCTGAGTGGGACCAGTGCTTTCCTCTGTTCCAGATGCCAAAGCTGGCCTTGCAAAATGGGTCCATTTCCTCTGTTCCATTTCCTCTTGTTCGATAGTCCTCATCTATCCTCATTTCCGTGTGGGTACGTGGGAGAGCCAGGCTGGGTTGGCTTTTCAGTGATTTTACCAGAACTAGAGACAGAAGTGTACACGTTCCCACGGTCGCCTCTTTATCCAAACCATGGAAAACTGATTTTTTTTTTTCATAACTGGCACAGGCTGTGTTTGGGTCAGGAACCCAAAACTAACTACAAAGACTGACCTCAACCCAGGGAACTTAAGAAGAATCTAGATAACACTATTGGGAAATTATTCCCTCATATGAATTGGCATTTGAAGTATGCACTAGTATTATGTACAATTTGTTATATCACTGAGCCAAATGTAATGGGTAAAATACACTGGCCTTAATAAGGCAAGGGACTTAGCTTGGCTTGAGCATATCAACAGGGTAATCCAATTTCAACTAATTCACTCACTCATCACACACTTAGTAAGCACCAGACTCCATTCAGATGCCTAGTATAAGAAGAAAAGATGTGAGCAAGCTTGCAGTTGGGGTAGTAGACTCGCTCAATGGTATATTATGTGTCAAACTGTCAATCTAGGGGAATCCAAATGTAAAAGGAGGGGCCTCTGAGCCTGACTATGCAAAGAGAGCTGGTTACTGCAGATGGTGCAAGATTGAGAGAGACAGAGACACTGCCCTCAATGCATTACTGTAGTGTGAGGACAAGATACTGTCACTGGAGCTGACAAAATCGGGGCAGCTTCCCATGGTTGTAAATGTGCACATGAGACATCAAGAGGGTGTTAGCCTCCCTTTATTCCCTGGTAATTTCTGTGAGGAATTCTAGCGATGTTATTTCCAGTTCTTCTGTCTAAATACGGAGGTCATGGGTGCCAGAGCTGGTTTGGAATTAGCTCCCTCAGCAATGCAGGTAAACAACAAAGGGTAAGCCCTTCACCTGTAGACCTTCTGATAGTACAAGTAGGTAACTCTCAGGTGTGGAAGGGCAGGGAGGATGTCCTGTTTAATTATTTCACACAGGTAAGAAATTGAGAGCACACAGTAACGTCCATTTATAGAGTACTTGTACCTCAGTGGAACACTGCTGGACACATGTCCACTTCTATCTGTATCCCTGTCCATCTATGGGACAATTAATTAGCAAGTTAGCAAGCAAAATTCTGGGAGGATTTTTTTTTTTTTTTTTTTTTTTGACAGGCAGAGTGGACAGTGAGAGAGAGACAGAGAGAAAGGTCTTCCTTTTGCGGTTGGTTCACCCTCCAATGGCCGCCACAGCTGGCCGGCGCACCGCGCCAATCTGAAGCCAGGAGCCAGGTGCTTCTCCTGGTCTCCCATGTGGGTGCAGGGCCCAAGGACTTGGGCCATCCTCCACTGCACTCCCGGGCCACAGCAGAGAGCTGGCCTGGAAGAGGGGCAACCGGGACAGAATCCGGCACCCCGACCGGGACTAGAAACCAGTGTGCCGGCGCCGCAAGGCGGAGGATTAGCCTAGTGAGCCGCAGCGCCGGCCCATCTGGGAGGACTTTTTGACAAAGGACCTGGAGATACAACATAGCTTCTCTTGCTCACTGCAGAAAGGTTAAGTGGTTTTGGACAAAGGATTCGTAGCTCTTCATGCACTTTGCTTAGAGATAAGAGTTACAGTCTCTGTGGCATCAGGAAAATCTTTCAGGGAATTTTCCAAGCACCTTCCAAAAGGGGTATGTACATTCATAACCAAGTGCAGATCAAGTGTGATGAAAAGCATTTAAAAAAAAAAGAAAGAAAGAGAGAGAGAGAGAGCAAACATCGTAGGGCACAGGGGCTGGAAAATGCGTAACCAGTGGAGATAACCAGAGAAGGGGTCGTTTCTGAGATGGACTTAAAGAATGGGTAGAATTTCAACAGGAAGAGATGGCAGCACGAGTTGCTTCAGGAGGCTGGTGTGGGTGCCCTTCCTTATTTAAGGGAAGGCCAGAAAGATTGCCTGGCCTTGAGCTGGAATGACCAAGGTTGGCCAAGATGGCGGTATCAAGGACCCATCCAAGAGAAGCCCAAGAAGGTTGCTATGATTTTAATATGGTTTTAATATGGTTGGTTCCCTTGCAAACTCCTGTTGAACTTTGATTCTAAACCCTGCTGACAGGTGGCAGGTACCCTTCTCTGAGAGATTGACAGATCTGGGTTAATTTTCACAGGACTAACTAGATTAGTTATCAAGAGGGTAAGTTGTGACAAAGCAAGGCAGCCCCTCATATTTCGTCTCTTCCAGTGGAGCCGGCTGTCCCTTCTGATTTCTGCCTTTTTATGATGCAATGTGAGGCCCTAACCAGATGCAGCCACCAGATCTGGGATTTTCTAGTCCCTAGGACCTTGAGCCAAAGCAAACCTCTTTTCTTTATAAATTATCCAGTCTCAGGTGTTCTGTTATAGCAACAGAAAACAGACAAAAACAGAGCTGAGAGAGCTGGAGAAAGAGTCATTTTCTGACAGGACAGTTGGAGAGCTTCCTCCTGGAGAAGTGAGGGATGACCAGGAGCAGATCTGCACGGGCCTTGCTGCCTGAGGCAAGTCCCCGGGCAGCACCTCAACCCACACCCCCTGTGTGCAGGATACGTGCTTTGGGATCTCCACTGTCTGGCTGAACACAGAACCCTTTAACTTCACATGTGACTCATGTTTACAGAAGCATCACTGGACAGTCTGTTTGGCTTGTGATGCAATAACTGTGTGTACCATGGAAAAAATGAGAAAGACCTCCCAGCAGGACGCCAGGGTGCAGTTGAGGAAATCCTGTGATGTGTCATCCAGGCAGTGCTGGAAGGCCACCAGAGCACTGGGCAAGCAGAACAGTATCTCCCGTTCTTAAAATGTCACCAGGAGTAGGGAGCATAGTTTGTTTTCCTAGGCCCAGGTCAGATTTCCAGCTTCTCGGGGAGGATATTGTGCGCCAAGCAAGAGCAAGTTTTCAGAGGATCATCTTGCAGCAGAGGCCTGGGTAGTTCAAGTTCTCCATGTCACCTATCTGGCCATTCTGTTACCAACAGTGTCAGGCAAGTACCATTCCTGATCTTGAGGTCACCAAAACCATTTTTCTTTCTTTTTTATCTCTGTCCAAAAGCTCTCTCCTCTGTTCCATCCCTCAGCCATGTGAACTCCCCATAGGAGTATGACTTTCTGAACTACAGCTATTTCTTTCAAGCAAAGTTTGTACATTGTTATGCCCTGGTCATAGCTGGAGCCTTGACTTCTCAAGTAACCTGGGCTTTGAATCTGGTCAGCAAGATTTAGAGGGAGTTGAAATGGTAAACAAAACAATTAAAAAAAATCATACAGGGGGCTCAGCATTGCAGCCCAATGGGTTAAGTCACAACCTATAATGCTGGCATCTCGTGTTGGAGTACCAGCTTAAATCCCTAGCTGCACCACCCCGATCCAGCTCCCTGCTCTTGCACTTGGGAAAGCAGCAGCAGATGGCCCAAGTGCCTGGGCCCCTGCCACCCATGCAAGAGGCCTCGCTGAAGTTCCAGGCTCCTGGCTTCAGCCTGGCCCAGCCCTGGCTGTTGGGGCCATCTGGGGAGTGAACCAGTGGAGGGAAGTGCTTTCTTTTCTCTATCTCTCTCTCTTTCTCCATGCCTGTCACTCTGTCTTTAAAATAAATAAACCTTAAAAAAATATATTCTGCAGACTTTGTCATTTTATCCCAGTGAAAGCTTATTTTAAAGGATTATACATCATTTAGTAGAAGATACGTAAGAGGGTATGGCAAAAAGTAAACTTCCATCCTTCCACCCACCCTGACCCACCTAGTTCCTCTGTAGGAGGTAATGGTTTCTCTAGCCTGTTTTATGTGTAACCTACATACTTTGATGTGTTTGAGATTCACTTCTCTTATCAAACATCACCACTGCACTAGTACCCCTTTATCCCCTCCTCCTCAGTCACAGGGTCACCTTTTTTATTTATTTATTTATTTGACAGGCAGAGTGGACAGTGAGAGAGAGAGACAGAGAGAAAGGTCTTCCTTTACCGTTGGTTCACCCTCCAATGGCTGCTGCGGCCGGTGCACTGCGGCCGGTGCACTGCGCTGATCCAAAGGCAGGAACCAGGTGCTTCTCCTGGTCTCCCATGCGGGTGCAGGGCCCAAGGACTTGGGCCATCCTCCACTGCACTCCCTGGCCACAGCAGAGAGCTGGCCTGGAAGAGGGGCAACCGGGACAGAATCCGGCACCCCGACTGGGACTAGAACCTGGTGTACTGGTGCCACAGGCAGAGGATTAGCCTATTGAGCTGAGGCGCTGGCCTACAGGGTCATCCTACTCCCCACCCAGGGAAATATTGTATGGATGACATTAGAGACCCAAGGTCAAGGGGAGAGTGACAGCTCAGGGTCCCTATTCACCTATAGGAATCATCCTCTCCCATCTCCTCTTCCTCTCTCTCCTACCCCTTTGCACCTCCTTTAAGAAGTTGATGCTCTGATCCACAGTCCCAACCATCCACACATCAATGACACCTACAAGTTCATTATCGCAGTAAAATTTCCCTGCCTTATTTTATGACTCGGACTATGCTCCCAGTGTATATAACTTTGCTATGCTGAAGAGTCTTTTAGTAAACTGTAAAATGCAGGTTCCTGGATCCCCCGTCCAGAGATTCAGTAGGTCTGGGCTAAAGCCTGGGGTCTGCTTTCCCCAAAACTCTCCCTCCCCGAAGGTGACATTGAGTAGTGTGGTTCCTGGATTGCATGCGGAGAAACACCATCTTCTGTGTTGTCCCTGCCTTGCCTCACTCTTCTATTTGCCACCACTGTTTGGTTGTTATTGTTAGATTCTCAAAGTCATGAGCCCTGGATAACTATTCTGCATGACCAGGCTGTTTGGCTCGCTCTCCTTCTGTTTTCAGTATAAGAACCTGGTAGGTGTGCTCGGGAGAACTTGTCAGAGCCATTCTCCCTGGACTTTGTAAGATGACACCACCTCTTTCTGTGAGGCCATTGCCTACCTAAGGTCAACCACCATGCCAGATGCCAAGTTCCGATCTCTGCCTTCTGTCCATCTCCCCTCGCTTCGACAGCCACAGCTTTCCGTTGGTGGAAGCCTCCTCACTGCTTTGGGTTTGCAGACCAGGATCTCAATGTCCCTAGGCCTAAGCAGCGAGACTAGCAAGGTCTGGCCCTCTGTCAGTGCTACAGCACGTGTGCCAGAGAGCATTCTTCAAACTCCATGGACCCTGAGGGGTCACCTAAGTGTGCTTTGTTTTAAATTTCTTTATTTATTTATCTGAAAGGCAGAGGGACAGACAGAAATCTCCCATCCATTGGTTCACTCCTTAAATGTATGCACCACTCAGGGTTGGGCCAGGCCAAAGACAGGACCCTAGAACTCAGTCTGGGTCTCCTTCATGAGTGCAGGGACCCAGCTGCGTGAGCCGTCATCTGTTGCCTCCCAGGGTGTGTTAGCAGGAAGCTGGAATCAGAAGTAGGGCCAGAACTCAAACCTAGGCACTCTGACGTGGGACGCAGGTATCCCAAGGGGCATCTCAACTGCTATGCCAAATGCCCGCCCCTCACACACAGGGACTCAAAGGTCTGCTACTCCTCTGCGATCATTGGTGAACATTATCTTCCCCTTTCTTATGAGAATATTAAAGAAACATGCAGAATCTACATCATGTGGCAGGCCCCTCATAATGAGGGCTGCTACAGAGCTTTGCTTCCCTTACTAGAAGCTGTGTTTATCACCCACTTGGCATCAAGAGGCCGTCAAAAGGGTCAGTGTGCACCACTGGATGGGTTGATAAGCACATGTGGTAGCCATCGAGCTGGTCGGGGCTTCCTGGTGAGCTCACACTGCAAAACTGAACCCACCCGAGGCAGAGGAAGACAGGGCTCTCAGGTGCTGGCCCCTGCCACCCCTCTGCCTCCAGCCACACCGCCCCCCACCCCTCACTGGCCCCACCCCCACCCCAGTTTCCAGGGCCTTGGGACTGACTGTTCCTTCTGCCCACGAGATCCTTCCCCCAGATATCTGCATGAATAACTCCCCCCTCTCCTTCAGGTCTTTGCTCCCATGTTTGCTTAAGTGCTTGAGTTTCTCAATCCTTTTTAAAATTGCAGCTCCCCGCCCTCCTCACTGTCCCCTCGCCCTCACCCTTCTCCTTACAGTGCATTTATTTATCATGTTTATCATACTTCCTGTTCACGGTAGCGCCTGTTAAAATGCAAGCAGGGACTTTTGCTTGTTCTCTTTACTCGTTTCCCAAGCACTTACAGCAGTGCCAGGCACACAGCAGATCCTTCATAAGTGCTTACGAAATGAAAGTTCTCTACAGCTTAATTCACAACAACTGCCCCATCCCTGCTCACGAACTCATGCAAATCCGTTTTGCAGGCAGATCTCCTCTTTCACAGTGGTAATTTGCAATGGAAAGACATTTTGCAGTGGGTAAAACGTGAGGCTTAAATCTCTGTTTTTCAGCATTAGACGCACAAAGTCAGGAGCTTTAAGATAACACAGAGTCCTGAATAACACTTCTCCTGAATGCTCTTTTTTTGGGGGAAAAAAAAGATTCATTCGAAAGGCAGTTAGAGAGAGATCGAGATCTTCCATCCATTGGTTCATTCCCCAGATGGCCGCAATGGCCAGAGCTGGCCCAGTCCCAAGCCAGAAGTCAGAAGCATCTTCTGCCAAGACGGACTTGGGCCATTTCCTGTTGCTTTCCCAGGCACATCAGCAGGGAGCTGGATCTGAAGTAGAGTAGCTGGGACTCAAATCAGCAAAATACAGGATGCTGGCATCGCAGGCAGTGGCCTGACCTGCTACACCACAACACCTGCCCCTTCTGCATGCTCCTGACAGACCACTGACAACCTCTTCCCCTATCTCACTCCTGTCACCATCTGTCACCGCTGGAGACCCCACGTTGTCTACTGCCAGAACCAGCTTCCTGCTCCACAAAAGGAGTCCCTCACTTTTTTTGTACAATCCCAAAGTAGCCATTTTCCCTCTCTGGATATCATTTTCTTCAGCATACCAACCTTTTTCTTTACTTTATCTGATAATAAAAGCAACATGCTTATTGTAAAATGTGATTTAGTGGGCTGGCAGTTTGGTGCAGTGGGTAAGTCACCAATTGGGATGCTCACATTCTGCAGTGGAGTACCTGGGTTCAAGTCCTCATTCCGCTTCTGCGCCAGCTTCCTGCCTACATACTCCACAGCAGGCAGCGGTGATGGCTCAAATTCTTGGGTCCCACCTAAGTGGGAAATCCAGATGGAGTTCCGGGTTCCTAGCTTTGGCCTGGCCCAGCCCTTGCTAGTACAGGCATTTGGAGAGAAAACCAGCAGATGGAAGATCTCTCTGTATCCCTGTCTGTGTTAGGAAACTGACTGCAGTTTTATCCATGGCTTGATCTGCACCCTGATTTACATCCTATGCCCCAGCCCCCCAAGCCAGTGCTGGAAGCCAGGTGGCCACATGGCCCAACAGCAGTTGTCAAGCTCCACCCCCATCCTAATGGGATTCGCTGCTCCTGCTTCCCTGCCCGCCCTCCAGCAAAGTTTTAAAAGGACTTGTTTCTGAGCACGTGCTCTCCCCCTCATCTCTCTTATCTCTCCTCTCCTCGATAGCTCCTCTCCTCTCTCTCTCTTATACTCTCCTTCTCTTTTCCTTCTTCGCCCCTTCCCTCCGGTCTGCTGGGTTTCCTCCAATAAACTCTTTCCCTTTCTCCGGTGTTTGGTGTGTTTTGTGACAGCCTAACAGAAATATGTAACACTCTGGTTTTCAAATAAATGAAAAATTGAGATTTAGCAAACTATAAAGACATATAAAGAAACAGATAAACACAAAGACTTGAAATTCTTCTGATATATGAAAGATCCCTTTGTGGTTTGCATCTTTAGCCATAAATGGCAACATCCAGGTACAGCCATCCTTTATGTTAGGCCAGTTCTTTCTACTCTTTTTTCTTTGGGTATATATTAAGTTGAAATATAGGAATTTACCAATTTCCAATGATGTGTGATCCACAAAATGGCCATCTGCTATGGTTCAAACTTATAATTTGTACAGTCGAGTCCATATCATGCATACAATTTTACATCATGTTCTTTTTATGCCATTATACCAGCACCATTTGCCTATGTATTTATGGATTCTTGAGCTCTTCATGAGCTCACATTAACAGCACAAATAATTGATGAGCAGTAGTGAGTCAGCTGGGAGCTGGGAGCCCTGCCTCTTAAATCACCGAAGCAGCTGAGTGGTGCCCAGACTTCCTGAGTCTCCACGCAGACGACAATCCTCGGTGATTCTTCCAGGAAGCTCTTCCCACAAATTGCCCCGGTCAATGAACCGCGTGCGCCAGGCACCAGGTTTCCGACCCCAGTGACAGCTCCTGGGAATGCTGCTAATAACCCTGCCCGTTGCTCAGCTCTTGTTCCTCTTAAGTATCACGTGAATTTGTCTTAGGGATGCATATCCCGTGGGTGGCGTATCTTCCTCTGCAACAAAACCACCCTCTTTGGGTTGTTGCTATCACTGTGTGCTCAGTCGATGTCTGGGCCAGGTACAGCGTACCAGCAGGATTAAAAGAGTTGTTTTTGGTTTTTTTTTGACAGGCAGAGTGGACAGTGAGAGAGAGAGACAGAGAGAAAGGTTTTCCTTTTGCCGTTGGTTCACCCTCCAATGGCTGCTGCGGCTGGCACACTGCGGCCAGCCCACCGCGCTGATCCGATGGCAGGAGCCAGGTGCTTCTCCTGGTCTCCCATGGGGTGCAGGGCCCAAGTACTTGGGCCATCCTCCACTGCCTTCCCGGGCCACAGCAGAGAGCTGGCCTGGAAGAGGGGCAACCGGGACAGAATCCGGCGCCCGACCGGGACTAGAACCCGGTGTGCCGGCGCCACAAGGCGGAGGATTAGCCTAGTGAGCCGCGGTGCCGGCCTAAGAGAGTTGGTTTTTGTGTGTGCTTGTTAGCAGGAGGCCTGCTCCCAGGCCCCCAGGGTTGCTCTCAGCAAACATCCTCAGGAACATCAGCTCACCATCGACCTATTACAGCAAAATCCTGCGGTGTCCCTGGGTGGCGTGAGGCCAAGGCACAGTAATACGCGTGGGTTCTGTCTGGCCCACTCTCAATGTCTGAGACTCAATACAGTCTGACCACAGCAGGGCCTGAATTTGCTCTAGATTTGGCTGAGTTCCACCACAGACTAAGAGGATTATGAAGCCACCCCAAAGCCCCGTGTGCGCTAGATGTGGGAGCTCCTGATATCAGATCAAGTGTCATTGCTGATAACCACATCATGTCACCCCAGGTGCGACAGCTGCACAGGATGGAGTTCAACACTTTGGTCCCAAGAATAAAACAGTAACAGGCGACCAGGATATTAAAAGGTAATTTGTAATCTCTGAACACATCAAAGGATAGAGAAAACAAGGCAGGAAAGACACAAAATGAAAACGGGTGGCTTCTCTTATCAACACAAGGGAAACTGCTACCCAGAGGAGAGTGAACAATAAAACCCAAGGCCCTGGCTTTGAGGCCAGGCCAGCTTGAGCTCAAATCCTAACCCTGTCTGTTATACCTAGGAACACCTCCTAAACAGTTTTCTCTTTTGTAAAACTGACCTTTAAAAACACCCACACTGTAGGGGATGGTAAAAATTAAAGGGAGAAGACGCGTAAAATATTAACCACACTTGAGCTCAAGAAAGCAGCTGTTACCAGACTCACAACATAAAAAATTTTAGTTTGCGCTTAAATGTGTATTCAGGCAAACACAGCGTCATGACAGGCATCAACTTCTGAAAAAGTTAAACTTTTCAACACAAACCCACTACTCCAAAAGATCAGACTTATTTCTCTTTTCCCGTATTTCCATCTGCTCTCGGTGAACGGGTCGACATCATCTTTACGGAATTTTTCAACCTTTTTCCACTTGTACCCTAAGTAATCATCCAGTTTACTGGAAAATCGTTACGATTTCAACCGAAACCTAGTTCATCACTCCTCCGAGGTTGAGCTCTCACAGAACTTGGCTTCCACCTTGGGGGGCAGCCTTCATCCAGTTCGTGGTGATTTGCAAATGCATGCCTTTTGAAAGATTCGGGGCTTTTCCCTCAGGTGTGTGCGGGAGATTTCTAGCTCAAATGCGGGAACTTTGTTCACGCTAGTGACTGTTGACGTTGGGCAAAGGAAGCTTGGAGAGCAAACTGAGGCAGCTGTTAGGAATCCAGGGGGGTCCATCAGCCTGTTTCCTCGTCCCAGCACTGGGCAAAATGGTGTGAGGATGACGAATTACCGAGACGGGCACGCGAGCAATGGATCTTCCGGGCCGGCGACGAGCCCTGCGGTTAGGAACTCCCAGGTTAGCGCGCCGGATGCCCACAGGGGAGCGCCTGGGTCAGCTTCCTGACTTCCAGCTTCCTGCTAACGCAGACCCAGGGAGGCAGCCAGAGCGCTTCTAGGAAGAGCGTTCCTGCCATCCACGCGGGGGACCCACACTGAGACCCCCGCTCCTGGCTTCGCCTCCTGGCGTCGGAGGGGCCAAGCCATGGCCGTGGGGAGCACGCGGGGGACTGCACTAGGCGCCAGGAGCGCTCCCTCTCGCACCCTCTCTCCGTGTCAGACTCAAAAGGCTGACGCTCACGTTCCTGGATGTCAATCTCCATGCGCGGCCCAGATCAAGGCGTAGATATTTGTGTTACCTGAGGCACAGAGAGGGTGAGGCGCTCGTCCCGGATCACACAGCAACTGGGAACACACGGACGTCGCCGTCCGCCACCTCTGAAGCCCAAGTGTTCCCACTGCTCTTGAGAAAAACAGCCCCCCAGACCCTCCTTGCGAGGGGACGGCAGCGGCCAGCGGCAGACAGCCGCGTTGGGGGGCTCCGCGGCGGGCGTCACCTGCTCTTCCAGGGGGCGCCTCCTTCCGGGCGCACGCGACCCGCCCGGCTCGGAGCATGCCCAGTGCGCTCCCCGCCGCCCGTCCGCACCGGGCCCGGCCCGCACGGCCGCTCCAGGTTTTGCCTGCGCCCCGAGACCGGGGCGGGGCGCGCGGCCCCTGGACGCCCGGCGGGGTCGGAATTCCCCCCCGACGCGGCGGCCGCTGCAGGGGCGCTGCCCCGGGACGTGCGACGGCGGTGGGGGGGACTAGGACCGAAGTGGTGAGGTGCCCAGCGTGCAGGGGTCTCCACCTGCACCCGGCCACCTCTCCGTCGTCTTCACTCAACCCCTACTGTGTGCCACGCGCTACCGTAGGGTCTGGCTCGCTGCGGGAAAAGGCAGGCAGGGTTCGAGCGCCACAGGGACACGGAAAGTAAGCAAACTGCAGGGAAAACCATAGTGCCCCCCCCCACCTCTTCGGCGCCTCTGCCGCCCCCCACCCCGCGCCAGCCCGCGCTGTAGGGTCTTCGCACCGGCTGCTCCCGCGGGCAGCAACCTTTCCCCATCCGTCTGCAGGGCTGAAATGTCACCTCGGTGCCAGCCGACCTGGCCACTGGACCCCGCCGCCTCACTCAACACCGCGCTCGCTGGGCCACCCCCAAGCCTGCTCAACTTGTAATCCTGCTATAGCGTTCGCTAGTTGGCTCTTTGTCTCTGGGCGGCCTCCTCCACACAACCAAACTGCACCAGGGGGGCGCGTAAAAGAACCCAGAGTCCCTGCTCAGTATTTGTGGAATGGAGCATTAGCCACAAATGCTATGGAGGAAATAAAGTGGCCGGGGGAGCAGGGGGGCTCAGAGCCAATTTAGGGAGGTGATAAGGAAGGCCTTTCCAAGGATGGGGAAAAGCTGGACAAAGCTGGTGTGTGTGTGTGTGTGTGCAAATGTCCTGGGGCTGGTCAAGTGCTGCCCGTCTAATGCGCACAAAGGTGCTCTTGGAGCTGTGGGAAGGTCTTGTGAGGCCAGCAGGAGCGCGGATGGGAGGGGTCCCCATAAGCCTTGGAAAGGGTTAACTCAGGAAATTTACTAATCCAAGGGCTCCAGTGCTGTCCTGGGAATCCGCAGGGCCCCAGCTGAATCGCGACCCCTGCACAAGCCGCCCCTCTTTGCCATCGCTAAGCACGCATTCTTCCTCTGCGAGCCCGGCACACAGTAGGTGCCCAATGAACGGTTAAGGGACGCACGCCTGCATGCCTGCGGAAGGGAACCCAGGGACCTGCCCGGAGCTCGGCGGGGTAGCCCCGGCGGCCCTGGGAGACTCGTCGGAGCGCGCCAGCCGGGGCGGGGGCGGGAGCAGGAGCGCCCCGCAGGCGGCCGGGACGCCCGCCCCCAGCCCGGCGCGCGGGCCCGTCGCGGCCAGCCGGGCCGGCGGGAGCCGCCCGCGGGCGGCACTGGGCATGCTCAGACGGCGGCCAGGTCGCGCCGCGAGCGAGCTTCCGCGCCGCCCGCACGCGCGACCTACCTGGGCGCCCCGCGCCCCCGGATGCTGCAGGTACGGGCCAGCGCGACCCCCGCGGGCCGGGGCCGGGACGCGGAGCGGCCGGGGACTGGGGTCGCGCTCGCCGCCACCCCGCCCCCACCCGTGCCCCGGGCGCACGGCGGACGCGCGGGCGGGCTGGCGGGCGCCGCGGCCCCGGGGTCCCCGCGCCACGTCGGGGCGGGGAGGGGGCGCCGGGCCGCGCTCACCTGGCGAGGCGGGGGCGGGAGGGCGCGGGCCGGGCCGGGTGGGGCTCGGCCGGGGCGGGCGTCCGGGACGCGGCGGCGGGGCGTGGGCGTGCGCTCCGGTCGGGCAGGGGCGGGCGCAAGCCGCCGAGCTCGTGCGACCGGCGGCCCCGAAGGGCCCTGCGCCGCCGCGGCCCCAGCTCCGGGCGCCGAGGGGGCGCACGGCCCGCGGGGAGCAAGCCGAGCGCGGCGGCCGGATCTCGGCTCCCGGGGCGAATCCGCCTCTCGGCTTTCAAAGATGGCATTCCCTGGGCCTGGCACGCACCCCAGCGCCAATAAATCCTGGCCGTTCCGCGGGCGATCTGGAATGATTGATTTATTAGCTAACCTGCGGCGAGATGGCTGCCGTGGGCCAGCGTGTGCGGGAGCACCCGGCCCCCAGGAGATTCCCACTTTGTGCCACCCAAACTTACTGCGAAGTTGCGGTTGCCTTAAACATTCATGGGAAGTTGAGACAACTTGACACCTGGGTATTCCGAGGTGGTGGCCAGGGCTTGTGCCTTGGAAACCGGAGCCCTCCTGCTTGGGCTCCTGCTTGGCCAGCTGGTGACCTTGGGCGAGTTGTCGCACCCCACGGAGGCTCCGTTCCCCCCTGCCAACAGCTGGTAACGATGCCCACCTCGTGGGGTTGTTGGTGGATTAAGTGGGATAAATTATGTGTAGGTGTTTGGCGCCGTGCCCGGCACAAAGCAGACGAGCAGTTGGCGTGATGTGAATTTAATTCGTTTAGGGACCCTCGTGGCTCCCACTTCACCAGCAAATTAGAATGAGCAAAGCATCTTCAGGGCCCCCAGTCTCTGTTGCTCCGGAGAACTCAAGGGCTGAACCCAAGGGCGTTGGGGAGAAACCCGGTGGAGGCCGATTGTGATCAGGCATCTGCTTTCAGAGCGGGGTTTCCTGCATTCAGGAACTCCAGAACTTGGCAGTTTGGTTTCACTTACAAAAGAGCTGTTTTGCAAGATGATCCATCTTGCAAATGTTTAAGCAGATGATGTGAGAAAGTGAAGCCTGCTTAGGAGGATTTCTGCTCTAAAAAGCTCCCGGGCCCAACTTTAAGTCGTGGTTTAGATCAGGGTTTGCCGGCTTCGCTGTGCCTGATGGGAGGTTTCCCAACATCCTTGGTCTCCACTGGGAGCACAGACGCCCCCAGCATCCCCTCTCCCCGACTTGTGTCAACCAGAGCTTCCTCCGGCCCGTCACACATCCCCTGTGGGTTCAGAACCGCTGTGTGGTTCGATCATCTCTGCCTCTGTCTTGAGCCCAGGCTTGAGAATTTCACCTGCTGCTTTTAGGGTAATAGCTCGCTTTGCATGGCCTCCTGCAACAGTGATTAGCTCGCTTTGCATGGCCTCCTGCCACAGCGCAGGGAGCGTCCGCCTATGTCGTCTCATATAAATTTTACAACCGGGCTCTGAGAGGCTGGAGTTACTCCCATTTCACAGATGAGGAAATTGAGGCTTTGGAGCAGCCAATCAGATAAGATGTGGCCTAGCTGGGGTGTAACCCAGGTCTTCGGGAGCTGGGGGCAGGCCCTCTCCTGCGTCAGGCTGCCCTTTGTCGTATGTAACTTTCAAATCGATGACTCAATGAAGATATGAAGTATACTGGAAGCTGGAACTCTCTCTGAGATTGACTGGTTGAAAATTAACAGCAGTCGTCTATTATCTGACAGCGAGTAGGCTGTTCTAGTTAAATATTCTGCTTTATAGCGAGCTCCCATAAAGCCCACGTACACTTAAGAGGGATACCAATTTGTGGAGAATTAGAGTAGAATAAGCTTGCCTCCTACTCTATATATTGATCCTGCCTGTCTCCAGTGACTTGCCAGCTCCTAGAAGGGACTCGGCTATGCAGATGAGACATTAGCTGGGGATGTGAAAGGTCCGGTGACCCAAGGCACTTCCGAGTGGCAGGCCTTCGTGGAGCTGCTTCCGTAGGGCAGGTGCAGCCTTGGGTGGGGAAGCCGAGCAGGACCCCGGTGAATGCAGCGTGCCTGGAAGAACTTTCCTGCAGGAAGGGACAGGTCCTGGCCAGGCCAGACACGTGGCGGGCACTCAGCCTCAGCATGGGCAGGAGACAGGGCCCAGGGAGGCAGATCCAGGATCCCACCGGCAAGTCACCAGTCATCTCCGCGCCCTTGGTTTGACGTTTCTCATGCAGATGGCAACCGTGTTAGCTGGGAACATTCTCATTCTAGTCTCAGGGGCCCGGCCAGGGAGACAAGGTCTGAGCCGGATCTTGTCCCTGGAAGAAGCTGCAGCTCCAAGGTGGTAGCTGATCTGGGGACTGAGACCAGCTCCTTGCTGTTGCTTGGGAAGAGGAAGGTCCCACCTGTGTCACACTTGCCCATACCCCTGCAGGTGAGGAAATTGAGCGAGCACAGCTGGATTGGCACCAAGAGTGAGGGGCCAGTGGTGACTCACTGGGATGGATGGAGCCCCCCAGAGGGGCTCAGCTTGAGAAGACCTGGCGCCTCCCCCTGAGCCCTCAGGGTTTGTGGCAGGGTGGGAGGAGACTTGTGGTCCCTCCCTGGCTTCCCTGGAGAGCTCTTAGCTGACCTTAATCCCAGGGTTTACCCTCCTGTCATCAGACAATGAGCTCCTAGAAAGCAGGCAGAGGCCTCTTCCTTCCCAGGGCCTGCTGCAGGGGCTGGATGCCCTGGCCCGGCTGGTGGGGGCAGGGCAGACCCCCAACTCTGATCAAGACAGGCCAGGCCTGCGCAGGCACAGTGACCTCAGGCACCCTGTGGTCTTTGAGGTGTCCCTTTCCCTCCTGCCTCTCCAGGGAACTGCTTACAGCAAGACAGCTGGGAGCCCACGTTTCACAGCAGGCTCACACGTTTATTGAGTCTGTACTGTGTGACAGGCTGGAAGACCACGGGAAAGCTGAACCCTCGCCCTGGGAAAGATTCCTGGTGGCACTGGGGAAGTAGTGAACGTGTGTGTGTGCATGCGCGCCAGCCTCTCTGTCCATCCATCCATCCATCCGTCCGTCTGATAACTGCTTTAAAAGAGGACTAAGCCAGATGCTAGAGGCACCCGGGAGGCAGCCGTTCATTTGGACAGACGTCAGGAAACACCATAGGAAGTAGTTGGCGCTTGAGTCAGGTCTTGAAGGTGCAGAAAGACTGGCAGGAGCAGAGGCGCGGAGACATGAGGAGACCTGGTGTATTTTAGCTGTGCCACTTGCCCAGCCCAGCCCCTGGCTGGCACTTGCTCCTGGAGCTAGGGTTCCCTGCTGCCATCTCTGTGCAAGGGCCAGGGCTCTGTCTTCCCCAGCAGGGGAGCGATGCCCTTGGTGCAGGAGCCGCCGCTGCCAGGGAGGCCTCTGGTTATAGCTGTCAGGCAGCCGCGTGGTGTCTGTTGGCTGCCCGGCACTGTCGTGTGTGCGTCCCAGATATCACTCAGTGACTCCTCACAGCGACCCTGCGGCCACACTGCCACCCCAGGTGCTGGCCTCCTGTAGCAGGTGGGGGCGAAGCGTGTGTCCCCCTGCGGGTGATGTGCTGAGCACAGCACAGCCTCCCTGGCTGCAGCTGCCGTCGGGGTGGAGTGCTGACAGCCGTGGATTTCTCTCCCTGACCCCGTTTCCTTTCGGGAGACGGTGGGCCCCTGCTGACAATATTTTTCTGAACCAGAGATCGGGCTGTGCCGCCTGAAAAGGAACCTGTGTGCTACTGCTCTGTGCAAGAGGCGGCCTAGGTAGGTGTTTGGATACTGACAGAGTGGAATTTTTGAGACATTTTGGTGGTTCAAGTGGAAAGTTAGGATGGAGGGTTTGGAGCTGGATAGTCTGGAACATCCAGGGCCCGTGATTTGCCGTCAGGGTGGATGTTCCTACAGTGCAGAGCTGGGAGTGAGTTTTGTCTCCTGGATCTCTGGAGCCCCCAAAGGGAACAGATGGTGTGTTCCAGCCCCTTCCTGCCAGCCCCATTGTACAGATGGGCTGAAAAAAATAACTGAGGCTCCAGGAGCTGCAGTGACTACCCGAAAGGCACCATGCTGGTCAGCAGTGCTGCTGAGCCAGGACCCAGCTCTGTCTCTGGACAAATCATTTGTTAAATAAGGGTCAGAGAAGAACTTGCTTCCTTCACACTGACTGTTAGCAATAACAGAAAACCCACTAAGGCAAGACCTGGCATGAAAAATGGTGCTCGCCCCTGAGGGGTGGACCCCTGCCCGCCACCCCCACCCCAGACAGGCGTTCTGATCAGTGTCCAGTGCTGGAGTCGCTGCAGGTGCCATGTGCGGGGGCCCACTCCCAGGTCAGCCCCGCGAGTCTGAGTGGTGACTGCTAACCAGGGTGGGCCAGCCCAAGGGTGGTGGTGACCAAGGCCGTTCTGACCCACCTGGCTCCCCGCAGTCTCCTTCCCCAACCTGGTTATCAGATGCAGATGTGGTTGTTGTGAGAAAGTGTCAGGAAGGAGAAGACCACCATCCATGAGGTGGCCCCTGGAGGGAGCTTTCCCCACAGCAGCCCTGCAGTGAACTCTGCCTGCCACCTGCTCGCCCTCCCAGCCTGGGCTCCACTCTGCAGCCCAGGGGTCCCCCAGACCCTTGCCAGTGTCCTGAAAAGGAAGGCCGGACCAGTCTCCTTGGCCACCCCCACCAACCCTCATATTTGTACTTCAGCGCTGTGTTCCTTCCAGCCACAGGGACTGGGGGCGCCTGGAACCTTCTCCCTGCGTAGCTCGTCCTCGGGGTCCCCGTTCCGAGACTGCAGGTGCCTTCACTTGCCTTCCTGAACTGGGTTGGGCCGTGGCTGTGAAGGCCCGTGCCACCACATAGGTCTCCGCTCAGCACCCTTCACAGTGGCAGTGCTGTGGTTATTCACTGCAATTATTTGTATTAGTACCTGTCTCCCCAGCTACACTAAACCCTGAAGGCGGCACCTGCTTTTTGTTTGTAACTTTGCATTTCACCTGATCCTGACTTGGAGGAAGAGTTACAGGAACAGAGCGAAGCGCCCAGTGTCCTCTTCATCCTGATTCTGTGTGTATGATCCCTTTATCCCTCTATGTATCTGAACCACTGAGGATCATTTGTAAGACTCTTCCTTCCCCCTAAGTATTTCCTAAAAGCAGTGCCATTCTCTTACGTAACTACAGCATACTTTTAGAATCAAGTGGTATTGATACGGTACTGTTGCCTAATCTGTAGGCCATACTGGAGTCTGGCCCATTGTCTAAGTTATGTCCTTTTTGTGTCACGCAGAAATCTCTGACCGTGCGTTGCATAGAGTGGACATGTCCTTTTAGTCTCCTTTAAGCTTGAATAGTTTCTCTACTTTTTTTGGTCTTTAATGACCTTGAGACTTTTTTTTTAGTACTTAAAAAAATTTTTTTTAATTTATTTGAAGTGCAGAGGGACACATAGAGAAAGAGGCAAGCAGAGGTCTCTCCTAATGCCCACAATATCTGGCACTGGGGCCAAGCAGCCTCCCACCTGGGTGGCAGGGACCCAAGTCCTTGAGCCATCAATGCTATTAGCAGGAAGCTGGAATTGGGAGCAAAACCGGGGTGTGAACCCAGTACTCCGATCTGGGATGTAGAGCCCCAAGCAATGTTTTAAATGCTAAGCCAAACCCTCACTCCAGACCTTGACTTTTTTTTTTAGAGAATACAGGCCAGGTGTTTTGTAGACTACCCTGCAGTTAATCTGTTGTAACCTTGTGTTGCCAGGGTCAGCCGCCATGCCTGGACCCTCAGATGCGCTCAGTAAATATTTGTTAAATGAAGTGAAGGGGAGGTAGAAGGTGGAAATCAGCTGGTGTTGTGGTTTCTCCACCCCTCCTCCTTCCTCTGCCCAGAGATGTTGTTGTCATTTGTTGTAATACTGTGAGATAGTGAGCCTGCCGTCGGTGCAGGCACACAAGCAGACATCAAGCGACGACGGCCTGGCAGAGATGTTGGAGAAGAGAACGGGACACCTGGGGGAGGGTGAGATGCACCTGGAGGCCCCCCTGAATCCTGGACAGCCTCCCTAACTGTAGCTCTAATGGTCTAGGGGCCCAAGCATAAGACAGAATTTGTCTCAAACAAAAACTTTTTTTTTTTTGAGAATAGAAGGGGGTGCTATTAATAATCGTGGGGACTGCCCTAGGCAAATCAGGGCGCATGCTTAGTCTGCCCTAGTGTGCCTTTGAGGCTGAGGTCAGTACTGGGCAGGCCAGCCTAGGAAGCCCCTCAGCGCTAGGATCCTTCATGGCGATAAAGGCCGGACAGATCCAGCTCTGGGTATCACCGGCAGCCCGGCAGGCATGCTTTGGCCCCACCCCTGCCACCATACTGTGCCAGCTGGACTCCTGCCATGCCTGCTTTTTTTTGGCCCCACGCCTCACCATGTCCCTTCCTGCCACAGGGACTGGGAGAGCTTGGAGCCTCATTCAGTACCCAGGCTGGGTGGAGGAGCAGGGACAAGGGTTTATGTCAGAGGCATAAGTGGAAAACCCAATGGAAATAAAGAGCCAGAGAGGGTAAGCCAGGTAGGGCAGGAGGTGGAGTCTCCTAAACCTTATCTTCTTCTCGCCACTGGGGCTCACACTGCACCTGCCCCTCCTGGACCAGCACCCACATCCCTCTCCCAGCCCTCATGCTGAGATCGGACCAAGTGGCCACCTCTGGTGGAGGCAGGCAGGCAGGTGGCATGGGGTGGGGGGTTGGTGCAGGCACAGAAGGTAGGCACTGGATAGCCAGTGATACAGACAGGGACGTGGATGCGGGGACACCAGGCAAGAAATCAGTGTTGAGGGGTCCTGCTACCCAGGTCAGGCCAGGGCCATTTGTCAGGAAGCCTAGATCCATAATGTCAGGTGCTCAGCTTCACTGGTCAGCAGGTCAGCTTGGCAACCACATTTATTTTCTGCCCAGAAGAAAACAGAAACTGTGCCTTCCTGAATTAAAAGGTATCATAGGATGAAAATACAGAAAGGGGCGGGCGTCCGGCGTGGCGGTTAAGATGCTGCCTGGGACATCTGCATCCTGTATTAGAGGGCCTGCATTGGAGTCCTGGCTCAGCTTCTGACTCCAGCTTCCTGCTCATGTGCACCCTGGGAGGCAGCAGTGAGGGCTCAAGTACTTGGGTCCCTGCCACCCACGTGGAGACCTGGGTTGAGTTCCTGGCACCTGCCTGGCAGTTGCGGGCATTTGGGGGAGTGAACCAGTGGGTAGGCATTCTCTCTTTAAATGTCTCTCTCTCTCTCTGCCTTCCAAATAAATAAAATTGAAAAAAAGAAAAAAAGAGAAGAAAACGTGGAGATCCTTTCTGGGAAGCCTCTCAGCCATTGGGCATCTAGAACACTGTCCAGAGCAGTGGAGTGTTTTTATAGCTCCAGGCATCAGAGGTCTCAATAGGGATGCCAGTGGCGGAGGGCTGTAGTCCTTAGAGTGCACCAGCACTGCTGAACATTAGCAAGGTTTCCACTTAATCCTGCTATTAGATTCCTATTAGATCTGACTGCTTCGAAACGCTCTCTCCTCCCCACGCACAACTGAAAGCATGTAGGTTCTGGGGCCAGAGTCACACAGTGTCAGAACTGGATGGGACCTTACAAAACCTTGCCCAGCTCCCTCTTTTTATCGATGGGGAAATTGGGGTCTTGAAAGGCACGCGGGGGCCAGAGCTGCGGCTCAATAGGCTAATCCTCTGCCTAGCGGCACCGCCACACTGGGTTCTAGTCCCGGTCGGGGCGCCGGATTCTGTCCCGGTTGCCCCTCTTCCAGGCCAGCTCTCTGCTGTGGCTCGGGAAGGCAATGGAGGGTGGCCCAAGTGCTTGGGCCCTGCACCCCATGGGAGACCAGGAGAAGCACCTGACTCCTGCCTTCGGATCAGCGCAGTGCACTGGCCACAGCACGCAAGCTGTGGCGGCCATTTGGAGGGTGAACCAACAGCAAATAGGAAGACCTTTCTCTCTCTCTCTCACTATCCACTCTGCCTGTCAAAAAAAAAAAAAAAAAAAAAAGAGAGAGAGAAAGGCATGCGGGGTCCCCCTGAGCACACGGCCAGTGCAGAGCAGGGACTGGTGCCCACGTCTCACAGTTCCAGCCATCACACCTTGGGTGTGCTTTCCAGATCTTACCCAAGCACGTTTGTCAGGCAGGCCTGAGTCCCCTGGTTTTATTAATACCCTTTAGCACTTCTCCGAGTATGAAAATGAGGTGAATCTGTCCTGGAGCAGTTATGGTCCTGGAGCAGTTACGTGTTACTTGTGCTTTTGTGTAGAAGTTGCTAGGTGTTTGGGATTCCCCCTCCCCGCTATGTGAAAACCAAGGTGTCCCTGCCCTGAATCTCTGCATTCTGCCATGGTGCTTCTGAACTTTAGCCCGTGGGAATCTGCTCGAGGACTTGTGGAAACACAGGCTGCGGGCCCCACCCTCCAGGCTTCTGATAGACCATCAGGTGGGGCCGGAAAACACGGGTTTCCACCAAGCCCTCTGAGGTCACTGGTGCTGAGTCCGGGGACCACCCTTGGAGAGCCTCGGCAGCCAGCTGGCTCCTCCCCGCGCCCATCAGCCTTCCACCCTCGCTCCCACACCAGTCAGCCTGACAGTGCCGCGGCCTCCGAGACTCCTGCCTGTTGTCCTCACCTGCCCCTGATGCCCTCAAGGCCATCACACTCCTCACCTTGGCCCTCTCTTTACTTCCTCCCCTGCAGTCTGGTTCCCTCTCCACTGCCTCCACCCACTGCAGGTAAGAAGCGTTCCCCCAGCCTCACCTCTTGGTCGAAGCCCCATCTCTATCCCCTCCCTTCCGCCGCTGAACCCTCTACGGGGACAGTCAACTGCTGTCTCCTCTGTTGACACAGACCAACCAGCCAACTCCAGGAACTCGGGATTTCTACACAAATAGTTGAATTTTTGGTTTTGTTTTGTTTTGTTTTTGAATGGTGGTAATATCTTTGTAGCATACCGTTTCCCCTGGAGGCTGTTTGTAGGCACGCCATTCCTGGTGCGGTATATTCACGCTGCTGTGCTGCCATGGCCACCACCCGTGCACAGAACGCCTGGCTAACGGTGACTTCCCGTTCCTCCGCCCCCCGGCCCCGTGAGCCCCGCTGCACTTTCAGTGTCCCTGAACTTGACTGCTCTGGGTAGCTCCTGTGAACAGAGTCCCACAGTGGTTGTCTCTGCTAGGACTGGCTTCTTCCCCGCAGCAGCATGGCTTCCAGGCACATCTGCGCTGTAGCAGCCCTTTTCCTTAAAAACTTAATAACACGGAGGTACTTCCCAAAGTGCGTGAAAAATCAGATTAAAAGACAGGTTTACGTCGGTGCCAACATTTGGGGCCGTGCACCCAGGTTTTTGTTTTGTTTTGCTTTGTTTTTGGGTTTTTTTTTTTTTTTTTTTTTTTTTTTTTTTTTTTTTTGACAGGCAGAGCGAACAGTGAGAGAGAGAGAGAGGCAGAGAGAAAGGTCTTCCTTTGCCGTTGGTTCACCCTCTAATGGCCGCTGCGGCCGGCGCACTGCGCTGATCCGAAGGCAGGAGCCAGGTGCTTCTCCTGGTCTCGCATGGGGTGCAGGGCCCAAGTACTTGGGCCATCCTCCACTGCACTCCCTGGCCACAGCAGAGAGCTGGCCTGGAAGAGGGGCAACCGGGACAGAATCTGGGACAGAATCCGGCGCCCTGACCGGGACTAGAACCCGGTGTGCCGGCGCCGCAAGGCGGAGGATTAGCCTAGTGAGCCGCGGCGCCAGCCACCCAGGTTTTCCACAGCACGCCTTTCCCGTGACCCCACGCCACCTGTGTCTGTGTCCCGGGTGTCTGTGTGGTGCGTTTTGTTCTTCTGCTCAGCAGCTGCCATTGTGAACAATGCCGCTGCCCTCCCAGGAGTGTGGGAAGACCCAGTTTCGCTGAAGGGGACTTGCAGCCTGAGGTGACAGGTCTCAGCATCCATAGAGCAGTCTCCACGCTGTGTGCCACCTGCGGTCGGTCGCTGGGTCATCCTCCCCCCACCTCTCCTGATGGCTGGGCCACTCACTTGCAGAGACCAGAGCCAGTTCTCAGATATCAGCCCGTTTGGTCTCTGGGCAGGTGTCCACGGCCCTGCTGTCCGTTGGTTCTCTCTGTTCCCCTTGTTCTCTGGTTGGGGCTCCCAAGCCTGGGTCTCCAGCCTGCTCACCTCTGGGGGCTTCTGCTCCCACACACGTCACACCTGAAAGTCTCCCCGGTAGTGTCCCCAGCTCCCTCCCTCTGCATGGCCCAAGCAGAACTCACCAGCTAGCTGCTTTCTGCAAAATGCCCTCTCTTTGAGTGACAGCCTTGCAGCCTCCAAGCCCCAAGGTCATCTTCATTGCCCACGTCTTGCCCTTGACTGGTACCTGTGGGAGTGTTTGGATATACACAGTGGCCTTGTCACAGCCCAGGAGCCCCGGGTCCAGAAGGAAAGCTGGGGGCCTGCACTGCTCCCCTCCCCCACTCCACCCCTCCATGTGAGGGCCAAGCTGTCTGCCCACCTATCTGTAACACTTAGCAACGTGGTGGTACACAGCCAGTGTGGTGGTGCCTGTCTTGTCCATGTATTCTCTCACTCCACAGATACTGCCTGAGCTAGGCCACTGCTGGGGGCTAGGGAGATAGAGGTTTACAGATAAGAGTCCCTGCTGAATCACAGATAAGAGTCCCTGCTGAATCGGAACTTGCATTCCAGTGAGGGGATGGAGGGTGGCAATTGGGAAACCACAGGAACAAGTCCATGGTGATCAACGCCAAGGAGAGAGATGAAGCAGAGCAAGAGGGCACAGGTAAAACTTGAGCAGACATGTGAAGGGAGGGGGAGCCAGGTACCATCAAAGGGAAGGGAGTTCAGGCAGGAGGGACAGCAGGTGCACCCTCCCAGGATGGAACCAGCTGGGAGCAGCAGTGTGGCTGAGCTGAGTGAGGATGGGCATGTCAAGGGCCTGGGAGGTGGCCAGAGCTGGACCACACAAGGCCATCCACCAGCAGAATGAGATCCAGGGCCCAGGATTCATGCTGCCCTGCCCCTCTTTGGAGGCGGTGGAACCAGGGTATCACGCCTCCTGCTGGAGGCACCTGAACCACCTTGTGTGTTTCTGTTGCTAGTCTGTGGTGGCTGAGACCTGTGCGTGATCAGGAAAGTCCCCAGAGCCAGAGCCCTGGTTTTGGGAAATGGCTGCCTCTCGGTGCCCTTGGTCTTCCTCACCTGCATACTGCAGGATTTGAACCAGGAGACTGGTAAGGGTTAGCTGAGCTCTGCAGTGTTGGAACCCTCCTTCCCGACGTTAGTTAGGGGCACTCATTGGACTTCGGGTCATTTTAGGGTAATAGTGTGCAGATGCTGTTGCTGGTACATGTCACATTCTTACTATGTTTAGCCTATCAGATGTGCCACTCCTTTGTTAGAAAAAAGAATCTGCCAGCTGTAGGCAATCTTGGAACAGTCATGGGAAGCAGGTAGAGGAAGGAGAACACCTTCAGTGGTTTATTTACCAACCTCCCTTCCATTTTTCCACCCATTCACCCTATAGTTGTTACTGAGCACCTGCTGGGTGCCAGGCACTAGGCTGGCTGCCTGTGCCACAGTGGTCTTTTCGTTAAAGATCCTGACCTAGTCGTCGTCTTTTTTTTTTTTTTTTTTTTTTTTTTTGACAGGCAGAGTGGACAGTGAGAGAGAGAGACAGAGAGAAAGGTCTTCCTTTGCCGTTGGTTCACCCTCCAAATGGCCGCCGCGGCCTGCGCACTGCAGCCGGCGCACCGCGCTGATCCGATGGCAGGAGGCAGGTGCTTCTCCTGGTCTCGCATGGGGTGCAGGGCCCAAGTACTTGGGCCATCCTCCACTGCACTCCCTGGCCACAGCAGAGAGCTGGCCTGGAAGAGGGGCAACAGGGACAGAATCCGGCGCCCCGACCGGGATTAGAACCCGGTGTGCCGGCGCCGCAAGGCAGAGGATTAGCCTAGTGAGCCGCGGCGCCGGCCTTGACCTAGTCTTCTTGTGCAGTGGTGTTAGCTCTGAAGATCATGTGGGAAGGGACCCCGCTCTGAAAGACAAAAGCCTCTACCTCACACCATGTACAGAAATTAACTTGAAAGGATCAGTGACCTAATAAGAGCCGAAGACATAAAACTCTCAGGAAAACACAGGGCTGAATCTTCATGACCTTGGGTTTGACAGTGGATTCTTGGATATGACACCAAAAGCAACAAAATAGGCAAATTGGACTTCATCAAAACCAAAACATTTTTGTATATCAAAGGGCATTATCAAGAAAATGAAAAGGCAACTAGAGTTGTGATAAAATTTTCTTATCATGGATCTGATAACAATTTAGTGATCAGAATTTAAAGAATTCTTAAAACTCAGCCACCCAAATTAAGATAAACCCAATTAGAAAAAAGACAGAGGACTGGAAGAGACCTTTCCCTGAAGACACACAGGCAGCAAGTGAGCACATGAGGAGAGGCTGGACATCGGTTAGGCACAGCCACAGCGGGAGACCACTTCACGCCTGCCACTGTGGCTGTGATCAAGGCCAGGAACAGAGCAGGTGTTAGTGGGGTGTGGCAGGGCAGGACTCCTCCTACACTGCTGATGAGAATGTAGAATGGGAACAGTTTGGTTGCTCCTTGGACAGCTGAGGGTGAACTACCAAATGCCCAGCCATCAGCTCCACTCTTAAGATAGACCTCTGGGACTACTGGAAAGGGGCTCACACAGAGACTTGTGCACCAGTGTTCATCACAGCACCACTCATAATAACTAAAAGAAGCAACCGAGTATCCATTGACAGATGAATTGATAAGCAAATTGGAATATTACTCAGGCATTGAAAAGAATGAAGTTCTGATACCTGGGAAATCATGGGTGAACCTTGAAAACATGCTATGTGAAATAAGCCAGACATAAAAGGACAAACAGTATGTGATTCCACTTATATGAAATATCTCAAGAAGGCAAGTCTTTGGCAACAGAAAGTAGAGTGGAGATTGCCAGGGCTGGGGAGTTAACTGCTTTGTGGGTACAGAGTTTTCTGTTTGGGATGCTGAAAAATTTCTGGCAATGGATCGTGGGGATGGTTGCACAACATTAATGCCACTGAATTACACACCTGTAAGTGGTTGAAGCGGCAGTGTTGACACCCTGTACATCTTACCACTTGGTGGTAATTCAGGTGAGAGTGGAGTGTCAGAGGAGCATGACTTTGCTTTGGGTCTCACCGTGCTGCCGGGTGACATCAGGGTGACCCCACATGGAGCCTGGGGCCCTCACTGGAGGCAGGAGTCCCATTAGAGGACAGGTGTAGGGTGTCTCAGGGCTCACGGGGAGTGCTCGGGTGCCTTCCCGTCCCCTGTAATTCCATCCTTTCTGCCTGGTAGAGAAGACAGACTGCAGTACCTTGTGGAGGTCAGCAGTTACCTGCTCAGTTTCCTGTTCAGCTGTCTGATCAGTTTCCTGCAGGTGATGGCCCAGCTCCTCATCGCTCACCTTGCGGGAGGGGGGTGTCACCCATTTCCCTGCCGCCTGTACCTGTGCTGGCTCTCAGCCCTTTCTTCTCTTCTCTGGGTTGGCTGTGACACCTTTTGGAATCCGAGCTCTGTTCATTAGAAGTTATCCACTCAGCCACAGTCATGTGCATTCACTTAGTTAGAATGATATAAAACCATAACAACAAAAAAAGCCGATGAAACATTTGAAATACCTGGACAAACGCTGAGTCGCAATGATGAGAAAGAATAAAAATAAGCCACCCCCAAACAAATGTGACAACACTGTCAGTTTCTTTGACGCAACTAATGTTAGGGCTGCTGGTCTGCCCTGCTGCCTGCCCCTCCCCCTCCAGCGGTAGGAGCTGCCAGGTGGTAGAGCCACCTTCCCTTTGCCCAGCTATTGAGGTAGATTCTGTGTGACCCCAGCGTCTCCCTTGCCAGTGAAACAAACCTCAAGATTTGAATGCTGAGGTCGGTCTGTATCTTCTTGGAGACCCAGGCACCTGCCACACCCAGGTACCCCTCCCCATTTTATCAGTTACCACGTGCTATAACTGGATTCTTGGCTTAGAGTGGACAGGTGCACCCCGAAGGTGAACAAGCAAGGGTCTGATGAGCTCCAGTTCCTTAAGAAGCCCAGCTTCTGAGTGCTTAACGAGTCCTGGCAGCTCTGAAGCTGTGCAGACAGGTGCAGTCAGAGGGGAGGTGCTGGTCACGGGTAGGAGGGGCCAAGGCCAAAGCCAGGGCTGGCCTCAGCACGTGAGGTGGCCCACTCCTACTCTCCAGGGCAGTGATTAGCGCAGGACGGTTTCCCTGTTGGGCTGGAAGGACCCGTAGCCATCACCACGCGTCAGCACTCCAGCCCACGCCTTTTGCAAAAGCGAGAGGAAGTCATTTCCTGAGTTTCCTGTGTTCTAAAGGCGCGTTGCTCACGTTTTAACGTTTCTGGGATCCTCACAATCAAAGGGTACTTCCAATGTACTGTTTCCTGAGAAAAACAGTAGTTTCTGTTCCCCAACCTGCAGAGGCTGTGGGGAGTCGCAAGCCCTGTATGTGCTGTGATTTTTTTCCCTATACATACAGTACCTGTGACAAAGCTTAATCTATGAACTAGGCACAGTGCGAGATTAACAGTGGTAAACGGAGATGAATGCACACTGTGATAGGGTATTGAAAACTTAGGAATTGATTTCTGGAATTTTCCATTTCATGTTTCCAGACCACGGTTGACTGCAGGAAACTGAGACCACAGAGAGGGGGAGGGGAGACCGTAGCTCTTCTGCATCACCTGTTCAGTCGCTGTGCCGTCTCAGAGCGGAGGGAACATGGTCAGGCATACCCAAGTCATGACTCAGCTTTCTGAGACTACAGAATTAATTAGAGGGAAGGAAGATTTTTCTGGGCCATTTCCTTCATAAGAGGAAACTTAGCAACGCGTGAGCCTTGGGGAGTGTTTATGAAGATTATCTCGGAAGGTAAGACCCAGCCTTTACCCAGGTGATGACAGCCACAGTGGTGATTATGCGTGGGCCTCCCCCGTGCCCGCCCCTGGTGAATCACCTGTCTCTCACCTGTCAGTTGTCCCTGGACTGAGCTGCAAGGCTTCACGTCCTTTGGAGGCTGACCCGTGTGACCTGGGCTTGGTTCTCTGAGTCTCATTTACCGATCTGTGAAATGGGAACAGCACTGCTGCCTGCCAGACCCAGTCAGAGCCAATGGAGTCAGAAGTGATGGGTGTGAACCAACTTGAAAAGCCCCGAAGACTTGTGGCGCCCGTGGAGGTTCCTCAGGAAGCCGCAGACGCAGACAGGGGTGATCCCAGGGTGTTGACAGAGGCAGCAGGGAGGTGACGTGGCAGCAAGTGCTGGGGCCAGGTCTTGTGCTGCACGGGGTCTGAAATTGCAGCGCCCTGGAATTATTTACAGATCAGGAACTGACACTTAGAAAGCTTGTCCAGGGATGTGTCAGCTTGGGACTGGAACTTCCAGCCAGCTCTGCCACCCTGAGATCCCCGGCCACCCAGAGCCGCTAGGCAAAGCAGCTCCTGGCCCAAGTTATCAGTTGCATCCTGAACTCAAGGAATGTGTTGTGTGTATCTCCAGCACGTGGAAGGCCTCAGTACAAACAAAAGGAGTAACTGTAACGACAACTCTCTATTCTCTTTCTTAAGAGCCTAAACTATTTTTTTTAGTTCCAGTTATACCGCTCTGTGTAGTTATGGTATATTTTTATACCACATGTTTTCGTGTAAATATGCATTTCATAGAGTCAGCTCCAAATCCTGTTGGCTCTCATCTGTAGGTCGGCACGCCTTGCATAAGTCATGTTGAAAGTTCCATCAATTTTCTGACCTCATTTTCTCAAGACTCAAAACGCTGGGAGTCTGAATAGGCAGCATACAAATGCATTTGACCTTGGTTTCTGGAGGGACCTGCACCCAGCAGGGGTAGGCACCTGACAGAACCTGACAGGCAGGGGATCAGAAAATGGGAAGGAGCCTTAGCAGGCTCCACGCTGGGGCCTGGGCTGATGGGAAGTGGAGTGTGGCGCCCCCAGCCGCCTGGCCAGCTAGTGACAGAGACGGTGATACTCTGTGCTCACCGGGCCGGGCTGGGGGTGTGTTCCTGTAGTTCCTTGAGATAAAATTACATATGGCAAGGATATACTGGCAAGGAGGCTTGGGTTTCTCTGGCCCGCCTGCCCCAGCTTCAGGTTCCTGAGCAGGAACAGGGGCTGGCCCGCCGGCCCGCCTGGGAGAGCCCAGCCTCAGCTGGGATGCGCTGCTGTGATTAGCACATCTCAGACCTTTCGGCGTGACTCAAGCTGTTTTCTTTCCCGAAGGCTTCTGCTGCTGCTTTTGGCTGTAAAGGGGTGGGGGCCGGAGCCCAGGACAGAAACAGCAGGGACTGACACCCAAATGGGTGTGTCCGCGCCCAGGGCAAATATTAGCACAGTGTTTTTGTGAAGTTTACGTAACTCGACTCATGTCCCCGTAGAGTAAATTTATCCCATCCTGTTTTCCAGTCTGCGTGGGGCCTGCACAAACTATTCAGAGAGAAAGTGGAAAGAGAAGGGTGCCCCGGCTTTGCACACAGCACGGCTGAGTATTCAAACATGCTGTTGATTTTTTGAGCTTTCCTTCTGACTTTCGGCCTGTTCAGACGCTTTTATCCGCTAGTTCATGGTTTGTTTTAGGGTTAGTTCTTTTTCCCCCAAGAACAAGGTATCCATTTAGAATTATTTCTCATGAGAAATTCACACAAAGATACTCAGTTCTGGACAATGCTCCGTTGGGTAAGGCTTCAAGGAACAGGAAAGTTGGCGCTGTTGAAACAGAAGTCACAGTAGAATCTCGCTCCTGGAAGCCCAGAGTTCATGCATCTCACCTGGAGCAGCGTCTGTCCGTCCATCTGTCCCCTGCAGCCGTCCCACGAAGGGTCTCCTCCAGCTGCCTTGTTTGCTTCCCTCTTGTGACGGGGAGCTCCCTCCCATGCAAGGCAGTCCCTCCCTCCTCTGTGGTGTCTTGAATGTTCAGAAGCTCCTCCTTCTGTGTCAAACTCTGTTTCATGTCTTACTGAGCCCTTGAAGTCCCTCCCCTCCAAAAAAAAAAAAAATCAGCCCAATGCTGTTAGCTAGGTCCCAGTTAATCTGCACACATGCCAACCCCAGAGCTTCAAGCAACTGCAAAGCAGGGAAATCTCTCTTCTTTATAGGTGAGGGAACTTGGTCCCAGAGAGGGGTAGGCAGTCTTTCTCAGCTAATAAGGGGATAAGCTGGATGTCCAGGCTGCCAGGGCCAATCCTAACTGGTGACAACCCCACACACACACACACACATACACACCCCTTATGCTGCTTCCTCTCTCTGCCAGAGACAGCCCCTGGGATTTCTAATACCTGATCTTACCCTTCTGACATTTCCCTGGTTGCAGACAACCCTCAGATGCCCCTGCGGCTGGTGCTCTGCCCCTGGTCCATGCACATTAGGTCTGCAGTGTCTGCTTCCCTCAGCCAGTTCCCCTTGCTCAGGCGTTCCCATGAGCCTTAGTGAACTGGTCCCACCTCCTGCCCCTGGGCCTGTAACCCCCTGGATCTTGGTGTTCCAGGTGCACCCCTCCTCTGCCCCGCCTTCCTGGCCTGGCACAGCGCTGAGTGAATGACCGCTGAGTAAGTGGCCCGGAACTCCAGATCCTGACACTGTGGCCTGCCCAATGCCAGAGATGGGCTCCTAGCAGGGAGGCTGTTTCCCGCAGTGTGGCGCCCTTGAGACCCTTAGTGGAGGGGCATTTGACCCCCGTTTCTCCCAGGTGGTCGTTTTGCTGGCTCGTCGGTTTCTGGGTCCATCGAGGAGGCAGGTGATGGGGTTCATGGATCTGTGCTCGGTGACCGTGCGGGTGACACGAAGTCACAGTGTGCATTTCTCTGCAGCCTAGCCCACAAGGGTCACTAGAGGTACCCATGTGTGTGCCAAGCGGCAGCCGTGTCCTGTGAAACATGGCAGGGTGTGGGTTCCAACAGCACCGGGGCAGCAGCTGCTGAGACACTGTCTGGAGAACAGGCGTTTAAAGTGCCCGCATCCCACATCAGAGGACCTGGGTTCCGTTCCTGACTCCAGCGTCCTGCTAACGCAGACCCTGGGAGGCAGTGGTGATGGCTCAAGTGCTGTCCCTGCCACCCACGTGAGGAGGCCTGGATTGAGGCCCCAGCTCCCATCCTTGGCCTGGCCACTGGGGGCATTTGGGGAGTGAACCAGGAGATGGCAATTTCCTCTCTCTCTCTCACCCTCCCTCCCTGCCTCCCTCCCTCCCAAATAAAATAAAATAAATTTAAAAAAAAAAAAAAAAAAACGCTTCTAAAAATCTCACTTAAAAAGGCCTCCTGAAACCTGTGTAACTCAGGATTAGGGTCACCTCTGGGGGGAAGGTTGAGAAAAGGACCTGAGTAAGGGGTTCCCGCCGGCTTCCCGAGAGCTGTGCACCTGGGATCTGGGTGCTGCTTCTTCACTGACTGTACCCAGCCCAAGCTTCCCACTGGCCTGGAAGCAAAGCTCAAGTCCAAGTTCACCAGCTTCTCCTGGGGGCGAGGCGCTCTTTATAGCCACAGGACTGCAGCTCCCAGGGCCACGGATCTTGCCCTTCCAGGGGCTTCAAACGACTGCTTGGTATCCTCCCCGTATCAAGTACACCTTTCTTATTTTGTTCGTTTTGCACATGTCCTGGTGTCGGGCCTATAAATAAACCCCTGCACATAAAAAGAAAACTCTCTGACATTCTGAAGCTGTAGGAGAACAAGGGCGCTCATGCCGGGGCCCGCAGATGGCTCCAGCAGCTGGGCACCCGCTCCCTGAGCAGGTTGGAGGATCTATGAGACAAAAGGTCTGGTCCCAAGATTACTTGTGGAGTATTACCATTGAGAATCCTCAGCCTGCCTGTGTAGTGAGCTGCATTGTTAAAGTGACCGTGTAAGCATTGTCTCCCACATGGTAGGGGATAGCAGAGCTCAGAGTTGAATGTTTTTTTTGTTTTGTTTTGTTTTTTGTGTTTTTTTTTTTTTTATAAAACGAGAGGTATGAAGTATTTTTATAATTGTGTTATTGCTAACTATGATCATTATACTCCTGAACAGGCTTGAAGATTTAAAAATTAATTTTTCAGTTTACAGGCACTGGATAAAAATGAGTTTATGGGCTTTAACATTGAGTTAGCAACAGGAAAATGGTTCTGCTGGTGAATAGATTTGCTTTTCTGATTAAGTACATGTTCAGTAGCAATTATGCTTACGTTTAAAACCTGAATTTTATGTTAATACATTTATTTTTGCATTGCTCCACAGTAATGTATGTACTTTGAAAAGTTTAAAAAGCCAAGAAAGTGGGGGAAAATGGTAGAAGGTGGTATTGGTGAATTGCGGAGATGGAGTCACAAGGAAAAAGATTAAATTCCATATGCCAGGTATAGGTAAATTTTGCAATCAGCTGCAAATAATTTAAAATTAAGGAAGTGTAACAACTTACATGGAAATGTTTCCTAGGAGATACAAGCATGTCACAAATAGAAGTCAAAATCACTAAAATTTAACTTGTTCAGCTGCATTTCATTAAGAACATTTGCAGAGCTTAATACATCACGCAAAATCCATGTGTTTTTTGTTTGTTTTTTGTTTGTTTGTTTTTTTAGAGAAAATGTGCGTTGATTTGGGAAGGGTGTGCGTTGTGGAGGGACCGTGGGCTTTGTAACGTGGGTGTCACGAGTTGTTGAGGACTGGAGTCCGTGGGTGCATAGATGGGTTTGAGTGAGCAAGTGGAGTCATCTGCTCCCCTAGGACCGTGAGAGAGCCCCTCTGGGCGCACGTGATGGGCCTGCTGCTGTCTTCTCTCTTTTTTTTTTTTTTTTTATTTGACAGGTAGAGTTATAGACAGTGAGACAGAGACAAAGATCTTCCTTCCGTTGGTTCACTCCCCAAATGGCCGCTACGGCCAGCGCTGCGCCGATCCAAAGCCAGGAGCCAGGTGCTTCTTCCTGGTCTCCCATGCGGGTGCAGGGGCCCAAGCACTTGGGACATCCTCCACTGCCCTCCCGGGCCACAGCAGAGAGCTGGACTGGAAGAGGAGCAACCAGGACAGAATCCGGCACCCATATGGGATGCCGGCACTGCAGGCAGAGGATTAACCAAATGAGCCACGGTGCCAGCCCTGTCTTCTCTGTTTTGACAACAGTGCTGACAGCCACTCTGGACAATCTGTGACTTCAACAGTGTCCTGAGAAGCACTTCTCCCAGACCCCGTACTGGGACAGCTGCTGAACTATAGGAACGCTGCTTTCCTCTGGGAAGTGACTTGGCACCAACCTAACTAAGACCCTGGCTGTGGTCACGGATGGCTAAAGCCCAAAGGCCCCCTGGCAGTGGTGCTCAGACCATCTGTATCATACCACCACAGAGTGAGGTGGGGATTGGTGCTGCTTTTTCTTTTTTTAAAAGATTTATTTAGTTATTTGAAAGGCAGAGTTATAGAGAGGCAGAGGCAGAGAGAGATTGAGGTCTTCCATCCGCTGGTTTACTCCCCAAACTTCCAGAGCTGGGCTGATCCGAAGCCAGGAGCTCATTCCAAGTCTCCTAAGTGTGCACAGGGCCCAACCACTTGGACCATCCTCCACTGCTTTCCCAAGCCATAGCAGAGAACTGGATCGGAAGTGGAGCAGCTGGGACTCAAACCAGCGCCCATATGGGATGCTGGCTGCAGGCAGTGGCTTTACCTGCTATGCCACAGCACTAGCCTGGTTTGGATCCTGGATGAGGAGGAAGGAAAGGATGCCACTGGAACAGCTTGCAAAATTTTCATATGGACTATAGATGAGCTAAGTGCTTTATCAATGTGACATTTCTTTTGGGTGATCATAGCACTGTGGTTATGAAATATCCTTGTTCTTGAATAATACTTGCTAAAATGTTGAGCGGTGAAGGATCATGATGTCTTCTGTAGGTAGTACAGAGAAATGTATGGAGTGTGTGTGTGAGAGAGAGAGAGAGATGTGTGTGCGCATGCGCAGGAGAAGGAGACGGAATGTGGCCGTGTTTGACAGTTGTTTGAATCCGAATCAAGGGAGGGCATACAGGAGTTTCTGTTTTTCTTGCAACTTTTCTGTAGGTTCTAAAAATCTTTTTTTTAAGTTTTGACCCGCAGTTTCCCAGTAAATCACGCAAAATGCACACATCTGTTTTTCTTTTGCTTCTTCTTTTTCTTCTTTTTTTCTTGACAGGCAGAGTGGACAGTGAGAGAGAGAGACAGAGAGAAAGGTCTTCCTTTGCCATTGGTTCACCCTCCAATGGCCACCGTGGCCGGCGCGCTGCAGGCGGCGCACCGAAGGCAGGAGCCAGGTACTTATCCTGGTCTCGCATGGGGTGCAGGGCCCAAGGACTTGGGCCATCCTCCACTGCCCTCCCAGGCCACAGCAGAGAGCTGGCCTGGAAGAGGGGCAACCGGGACAGAATCTGGTGCCCCAACCGGGACTAGAACCTGATGTGCCGGCGCCGCAAGGCAGAGGATTAGCCTAGTGAGCCGCAGCGCCAGCTTTGCTGTTGCTTCTTAAAACATGAGTTGACTCTGAGAAAGCAACCATGGGCTTTGAACCTTGGACGTTACGAATCGTTAAGGATTACTCAACCCAGATCTCCGTGGTGGGGTTCAAGAATCTGCATTTTAATGAGCCAGCCAGACGGTTCCTAGGTGCACACATGCACTGTAAGTCACCAGTGACCGGGAGTCTGACTGTGGTCACTAGTCTGCTAGTAACTCCATCATCCAGCATGCTGCCTTAGGATTTGATCCCATCCTAATCGGCACTTAAAAGCCGATAGGGCAGCTCCCACTCAGATGTTTGTGACTTTTACCGTGGAAGTTAATACCCCTTAGCACTGCTCAGGCCTGGCCTTTTAAGAGGCAGGTTCTAGGTGCCGTCCCTGTGTGAGGCGCGGACAGCGGCTGCACAGCCGTGTCTTCTGACCCTTGTGCAGTGAAGTTGTGAGTGAGCAAGGCTGGACCCCTGCCCCTCCACAAACTTGGTCAGCACCCGACACAGCCTGACTTCCGTGTGAGCACCGGCGCTATCTTAGCAGCTAAAGACCTTGGTCTTCAGCACGTGCAGTCTTGGTATTTGATGTGAAGCACATTGAGATTGATGAGTCCTCGTCTCCCGTGTCGGATGGGCGGGTCCCTCTCCAGCAGGTCAGTCATCTGTCCCCACTCATACATACATGGGGGGCCGGGGGGTGTGGGAGAGAGGAAGAAAGAGTTTTCCTGAGCTCCTAGGGAAAAGGCGTTAGGGAAGGGGAATTGGGCTGCAGAGGCCTTGTGTGCTGTGGGGGCGATTTCTGAAATCAGCTGGGTAATGAACGTGAAAAGCTCAATGGAGCTGCAGGTTTGGCTGCAGGTAGAAGCCGGGGCGGGAGGTGAGGTGTCTTCCCCTGGCTGCCACTAGGTGGTGGTGTTGGCCTAGATCCGCCTGGGTGGGCTTGCTTGCTGATTCCTGGAACCAGCCCCTGCCAGGTGAGGTGTTAAATGGATCAAGGCTGCTTTCTCCTCCCCTCCCCTTCTCACCCCCCTCCCCCCTTTCTCCTCCTCCTGTTTTAAACTGAAACTTACTTTCTTGAGTTTGAGACGTCAGTTCCTTATATTTTTTTAAAAAAAAAAAACAAGCGTATGAAATAATTGGCACTTCCTTTTCAATCACAGTGAGTTGGATTTGCTTACCCCTGTGCACATGCTCCTGGGCCTGGGTTCTGTCTGTGGTCACGGCCTTGTGAAAGAATCAGGCTGTCCCAACCAGCACGTAGACAGATCCTTGGGAAGTACACCAGCAACCTCACTTTTCCCTGACCTGGGCCATGGCAGAAGCAAGTGCTGTCACTCATCCCTGACCTCGTGGGCACGATCCTGTTCTGCCACCACCGGGTTGGAGAGCAACTCAAAGCTATGCCACATATCTGACAGCAGCTGTCTTTTGACGCTGGCAGGCAGCTGTCTGTCAAAATAAATACAGTTTTAAGAAGTGGAACACTGACACATCTGTAAGATATTTGAAACCAGGATTGTCCTTCAAAATCCGGACGCTGACGGCAATCGAAGCTATCATTAGTGAAGTCCCTGGACCCCATCCCACATTGTGCTGGGCGCCTGACGTGCTGACAGCGTTTATGGGCTCCTGCTGTGTGCAGAGTGTGATGCTGCCTCTTTCCCGACTGCATCCTTCCAAGTGTAATCTGGGGTTTCAGAGAAGCGGTATTCACAGTAGGGGCTCCGTTGAACCCGCTAAGGCTGCAGCTGTTGGGTTTTTGAAGTGATGCAGAGAACAGGCTCGGCTCCAGTGCCGTGAAAGGCATTGGCTATGGCCATGATCCTTGTGGCCGCAAGGGCCAACCTGCTGCCACTGGGGCCAAGAGGCTCATAGAGGAAGCCATAGAAACCCCGAGCTCCCTGCTGGCCGCTGTGGCACAGGAAGCAGAGCAGTCAGCATTCAGGTGAGCGTTTCATTTCGGGCTTGGAGGCCGTGTGGGAACACAGCCTGGCTTGGTGATGTGGTTGCGCGTGTTGAGGCTGGCCCTTGGAGCAGAGGTTGAAGCACGCTCCGTGCACGTTGCTGCCAAGCCCTGTGTGTAACAGTCCCAGGTGGCTGTGCAGAGGGAAACACTGGTTGCCTGTCTCCTGGGCTACTGACCGGGCTGGGGGCTTCATTAACCAGGGTTAATTCCATAAATGCATTACTCCCAACCCCAGGGCCCAGGCCCACAATGGTGTTGGCCGTGAGCCGCAGCCCCGCTGAAGAGCAGTTTAGATGTCTGTACCTGCACTTGGAGCGTCCACCCATGTGACCATCCTACTGCAGCACCTGTTGTAAATCCCGTTTGGTTTTCTTTTCTGGCCAATATCTGCGTGTGGTTGTCTGGGTTTGGGCTACTCTGCGGGATGCCCACCTGCCTCCCACAAGACCCCGCTGCAGGGAGTGGCTCAGATTCCATAGAGCCTGGTGCCAAGTCCAGCCACTGAAGAGCCCACCCTTCCAGCCCCTGACTGCTTGGCCTGCCTCTGAGGGCTTCCCAAAGGCAGTACCCTCATGGGCCACACCCCAGAACACCATCTCACCACCAGGCCAGGACAGGCAGGGCTTTGCGCACCTGCCCAGGTGCTCTGGGGTGCTCCGCCCACCACAGCCTCACTTGGAATGTGTCTTTTCTATTGTATCTTTCTTTTCTTAAAGATTTATTTATTTATTCAAAAGGCAGAGTTATGGAGAGGCAGAGAGAGAAAAGAGAGAGAGTCTTCCATCTATTGGTTCACTCTCCAAATGGCCACAATGGCTGGAGCTGCGCTGATCCGAAGCCAGGAGCCTGGAGCTTCTTCCAGGTCTCCCATGTGGGTACAGGGGCCCAAGGACTTGGGCCATCTTCCACTGCTTTCCCAGGCCACAACAGAGAGCTGGATCGGAAGTGAAGCAGCCAGGACTGGAACTTGTGCCCATATGAGATGCCAGCACTGCAAGCGGCGCCTTTACCCACTACGCCGCAGTGCCGACCCCTTTATTATATCTTTAAAAGTAAAAAAGTTAACTTACCCAAGAGTCCCCAACAAGAACAAAACAATAAAATGAGCATTTTGACCTCACTGTGGTGGGAGCATATGGAACACATTTGTTGTCCTGTGATAACTTCTGATATTACTCAGAAACGCCGCCCTGCTCCCGCTGACATTTCCCTTGCAAAGGGCAGGGTGGGGGCGGGGGCGGGGGCGGCGGCGCTGTCTCAGAGGCTGTGCTTGCTCGGGCTGCGGGTCCCAGGACTTTGTGTTCCTGTCTGTGGAAGAATGCAGGTGTAGCTGGAGCTCCTTCCATGTGATAAAGACCGGCGGCCCCTCTCTTCCTGGGGGTGCTTTCCTCCAGCCTGCGTCTCTGTCTCCATGTGGGCTCCTCCTGCAGCTTGCCCGAGGCTTGATCCTCCCGCTTCCCATCAGCTTTGTCCTCTTCCCCTCCAAAGCTGACTCACTGCGCCTTGATCCGATTCCCAGGTCTGTATCTCTGGACCTGCCCTGACGTTTGGTGCTGCTTTTTCCAGACCTGCTCGGGGGTTGAGGAGGGGACCCCTTACCCTTGGGCATCACCTGCGACAGGAGAGATGCATGCTTGGGCCCCGCCTATACCTACTGGAATCAGAGTCTGCATGTTAAATATATTTTTTAATTTATTTATTTTAACGACAGAACAGCAGAGAGAAAAAGAGAGATCTTGCATTCACTGATGCACTCCCCCTAAATGTCCGCAATAGGCAGGACTGGGCCAGGCCGAAGACAGGAGCCCAGAAACTCCATCTGGGTCTTCCACAAGGGCAGCAGGGACTCAGTTACCTGAGCCATCATCTGCTACCTCCCAGGATGCATTAGCAGGAAGCTGGGTTGGAAGCGGAAGAGCAGGCACTCCAAGCTGCAGCTTAACCCGCTGTGCCACAATGCCCACCCTAGAGTCCTCTCTTTAGTTAGATCCCCAAGTGTTCTGTGTGTGCAGGGCAGCGGGAGAGGCCCTGGGCCCGGATGTCTGCACTCTGCATTCGGGTTAGAAGGCGCTCTCCTCCTGCCCTCCCCTGCCTGCTGCCACCACCCCGGCTCTGTCTGCCCCTCAGGTTCATGCAGACATTTGCTGACTGCCTGCAAGAGCTAGGCAGTGGCTACAGCGAGCAAAACCAGACAGCATTGCTGCCCTGTGGAGCTTGTGTCTGGGGGAGGAGCAGATGCTACCTGCACATCATCCATCCTGAGGGTGAAGTTACGATGGCCCTGTGGGGAGAACCCCTGTCACTGGGTCTGGCCGAGGAGAGGAACCCGGGAGGGCTTCTCCGAGGAATTGATGCTGTGTTGAGCACCAAGGGTGAGCAGGAGTTCATCAGAGGAAGCAGAAAGAACATTGCAAACCGAGGGAGTAGCTCGGGCAAGGGCCCTGCTCATCCGAGAATTACTGCAGGGAGCATTGATGGTCTCAAAACCCTTATCTTTTTCTTTTTTAAGATTTTATTTATTTATTTATTTGAGCAGTGGAGTTACAAAGAGAGGGAGAGACATAGAGCAAGGTCTTCCATCTGCTGGTTCACACCCCGAATGGCTGGGGCATCCAGAGCTGGGCCAATCCAAAGCCAGGAGCCAGGAGCTTCTTCTGGGTCTCCCACGGGGGTGCAGGTGTCGAAGCACTTGGACCATCTTCTGCTGCTATCCCAGACCATCGCAGAGAGCTGGATCAGAAGAGGGGCAGCTGGTACTCGAACCAGTGCTCATATGGGATGCTGACACCACAGGTGGAGGCTTAGCCCACTACACCACAGCACTGGCCCCAAGACCCTTATCTTTTACTCGCTCTTCAGCCAAACCCAGTGAGGCTGACGCCTGCATTCCCTAAACTGGATTTGACTGGTAGGGGTGCGTTTCACGTTCTGGAAAGAGGCCCAACCCCTTGGGCCTCCCTTCCAGCTGCATAGACCAACCCCCACCACAACCCTGTCCTTATTTGTGCACTGCTTCAGTTTCTTAATCTACCACCCCCACCACAGAACTCACTAGTAAAACCAGTTTCCTAGTGCTCCCTGATTCGAAGGTCCGATTTTACACTGCCCTGTTTTCTTCTTGGTAAATACACTTGTCTTTGGGTTTTTTTGTTTTTTCTTTATAGGAATCTTATTATTAAAATTTGCATGGCAAAAAGTGTACAACTCAGGAGTATAGAGCCTGCTGGATTTTCACGGTGAGGACACCAGTGGCATGAGCACCCACATCCAGAAATGAGCATAGGAAGACCCCTGTGCCACCTCCGGCTCTCTACACCAGGCTTAACCACTGCCCTGGCTTCTCTCAGCCTCCCAGAGTTTGGCCTATTTCTTTTTTTTTTTTTTTTTTTTTTTGAAAATTTTTTTTTAACTTTTATTTAATGAATATAAATTTCCAAAGTACAGCTTATGGATTACAATGGCTTCCTCCCCATAACGTCCCTCCCACCCACAACCCTCCCCTTTCCCACTCCCTCTCCCCTTCCATTCACATCAAGATTCATTTTCGATTCTCTTTATATACAGAAGATCAGTTTAGCATACATTAAGTAAAGATTTCAACAGTTTGCTCCCACACAGAAGCATAAAATGAAAAATACTGTTTGAGTACTAGTTATAGCATTAAATCACAATGTACAGCACACTAAGGACAAAGATCCTACATGAGGAGTAAGTGCACAGTGATTCCTGTTGTTGACTTAACAAATGGACACTCTTGTTTATGGCATCAGTAATCACCCTAGGCTCTTGTCATGAGCTGCCAAAGCTATGGAAGCCCCCTGAGTTCACCGACTCTGATCATATTTAGACAAGGCCATGGTCAAAGTGGAAGTTCTCTCCTCCCTTCAGAGAAAGGTACCTCCTTCTTTGATGACCCGTTCTTCCCACTGGGATCCCACTCACGGAGATCTTTCATTTAGGTTTTTTTCTTTTTTCCCCCCAGAGTGTCTTGGCTTTCCATGCCTGAAATACTCTCATGGGCTTTTCAGCCAGATCCGCATGCCTTAAGGGCTGATTCTGAGGCCAGAGTGCTGTTTAGGACATCTGCCATTCTATGAGTCTGCTGTGTATCTCACTTCCCATGTTGGATTGTTCTCTCCCTTTTTTATTCTATCAGCTAGTATTTGCAGACACTATTCTTGTTTATGTGATCCCTTTGGTTCTTAGTCCTATCATTATGATCAATTGTGAACAGAAATTGATCACTGGGACTAGTGAGATGGCATTGGTACATGCCACCTTGATGGGATTGAATTGGAATCCCCTGGTATGTTTCTAACTCTACCATTTGAGGTAAGTCAGCTTGAGCATGTCCCGAATTGCACTATTTCTTAGCTTTCTATAGTGGAATCATTTTTATAAGTCCAAGTTTATATAAAACAAGTCATCTCTGTGGCTGGCTCCTTTTGCAGAAGGTACTGTGAATGGGGTTCGTTCATGTTGCAGTTGACGGTAGCTGGCTTACTGCATGTGCTGGGTAGTAGGTCATGGTGTGGCCCCACCACGCTCTGTCCCTGCTACCATGGGTGGGCATTGAGGCCTTCTCCGTGTGGGTCTGTTTAGGAGATTCTAGTACACGTCTTCTTGTAAGTGACTGCACGTTGTCCTGCAGGGGACGTCCTGGGAACGCGGCTGTCGGGCCGCAGAATGTGCGTACGTTCAGCTGGGGCAGGTCCTGGGCCGCAGTTTTCCAGAGCTGCCCTGATTCATGTTGCTCCGCATTGCCCAGGTTTTGTGACCCCAAATTGTGGCCTTCGGGGTGGGTCGGTGCTCCTGGGGCTCTGTGGTTTTCATTCCCATTTCTCTGATGAGTAGTGTGGTTAGGGATCTGGTGATTTTTTCCTTCCTGTTCTCTACCTGATTGTCCTTTCTCTTATGAGTTGGGAGCACTATATATATATATATATATATATATATATATATATATATATATCCTCTTTGGTTGTGTGTGTGTGCAAATACCTTCTCCCACTCTGTGGGCTGCCTTCTTGCTCTTCTAAGTTGTGTCTTTGAATGAGTAGAAGTTGTGCATTTGAATGTAGTCCAGTTTATCCATAAGGCTTTTCACGTTTTCAATCGCGTTTCTATCATGTTTGGCCCTGTAAAACCTGAGGACCGCAATACGCAAATACCCAAAATAGCTAAGCATAAATAGAAATTTCGAAGCTGGGAAATACACCTTAGGAGCCGCAGACTGAAGAGACAGGACACACACATAGACAAGCCATGGAGCTGTGTGAACAGGCTGTGGCTGAGCGAGACATCCTGTCAGGTGAGCTCCTTAGAAGGCAGATCTCAACAGGGCTGCGGCCCGTTTGCAGGCCCTCACCACACATGAGTGCTTCGTTCAGGGTCATAAGGCTCCCAGGCCATGGGTGCGACGGGGGGGGGGGGGGGGGGGAGGGCTGGGTTGTCCGCGAAGCACGAGGCGAGCCACGTGGGGCAGGCATCCCACAGCGCTCAGGCCCTCTCTCTCTCTCGCCCTGCAGGTTACTCAGCGATAGTGATGACCTCCCGGTTACGCGCGCTGGGTGGAAGAATTAACAACATCCGCACTGCAGAGCTGCCCAAGGAGAAGACCCGATCGGAAATCATCTGCAGCATCCGCTTCTTAGATGGCTTGGTACAGACCTTCAAAGTCAACGTAAGTGCTCCACGTCGCGGGCTTGGTGTGTGTTTTGCCGAATTAATGCTCCCAAGGACTAGGTCTCGTCACTTGACCTAGCAAATGAAGGAAAGAGTGTTTTCAAAATGGAAGCTTGGTGCTCATGCCATGTACAGGTGGGAGACGGCCAGCCTCATGCATGGCGTCCAGTCTTCCTGTACAGCCATACGGTACTTGGGCATTAGCAGTCCCTGCCACCTGCACCACCCCAGGTACCACGTAGGCTCATGGCCTTGGCCTGCCTCTCCCATCCTCTGGCCCATCCTCAAGGGATGAAGCCCAACCCTGAACGTGCTGCCAGCACGGCCCCTCCTGGGGAGTCCAGTGTGCAAGGGAAGGCGGCAGACAGGAAGGTCAGGGCAGGGCAAAGAAAACAATGAAGAGGCCACCAGAGTTTACAGGGTAACACATCCTGATGCTGCCAGCCTGTCTCCCACCCCAGCCGACCCCAGGCCACTGAAGATTGCTGCAGACATGGGAAGGCAGCAGTGTGAAGCCTGAGACAGTGGCTGCTGTCTCTCCTCCCAAACCAGGGACAGCACAGCCGTATGCTGCCCAGGCCCCGGGCGTCTCCCCGCCAACGGACGAGGCTCAAGGGCACAACTGGGGATGTGAGGTTTGGGTCCTGAGCAGTAGCTACAGATGTTTCTCAGCCTTCCAGCCTGCATCCGCAGCCACCCAGGGCTCTACTGTTCCCTGGGTCAGGGCCTTGCACTGTGTGGGCTGGAAGCGGTACTGTGCTAAGAAGGGAAACCTGCAGCAAGGACCCGGGACCGTCTGGGGAGGAGTCCCAGAGTACCTGGGCTGGGACTGCTGCCGTGACCTGCTCCTGAGAAAGCCATTAGGAGAAAAACACCTTCTAGGCCAGACTCTGCAGAGCCACATTCTCTGCCTGTGCTGTCCAGGGCGGCAGCCCCTGGCCACGTGTGGCCATCAAACCTCTGAGATGTAGCTGGTAGACTTACGGAACTGAATTTTGAATTTTACCCTAGTTCATTACAAGTGAGAGGCTTCTGTAGCTCATGGCTCCTACTCTGGACAGAGGACACTTCTCCAGGCGCATCAGAGCCTCCCAGAAGGAGTGTGAGGACTCTGACTCCACGTGCCACCTGGGTGTTTTGAAACATGCCCTCCATGGCTGAGGCCCGAGAATCTGCATTGTAACTGCTTCCCCAGGTGGTCTCAAAGTGGTTGGAGAGCCACTGATTGGGATCACTTGTCAGGGTCATATATCATCCCCTCCAAAAGCAACTGCTTTGGTTCTGCAGAATCTCACATCTGGTTTCCTTTATAACTTAGTCTTCCATAGAATGCCGTGATTGAACAAGGCCTGCGAAGGTCGCAGATGCCATAAACTCTCAGCTTAGTGTGTACCTGACTCCCCTGTAGAAACTTGCGTCTGGCTGTGTCAGAGCTGGGCCTCCACCTTTTATCTCCTTCCAACAAGAACACGGACATTTGCTAGTGTGAGTCTGTAACTCATTTATACATCCGACAGGTGCTTACTGAGCACCCACTGTGTGTCAGGTTTGGTCTGGATACAAGAAATATAGTCGTGAACAAAACTGAGCCAAAACTGAGCCAAATCCCCGTCCTAGGGAGAGAGTTGGACAGGGCACCGTTTTATAGATGTGAGAAGGGAGGCTCCACTGATCAGTGAAAGAACTGCATGGTTATCTGGAGGAAGCGCATTCCGTGGAGAAGGAGCAGCAATGCAAAGGCCCTGAGGCAAGAGCCTGCATGGTGTGGTTGCAGAACAGTATGGAAGGCAGCATGCCCAGAGTGGAGCAAGCAAAGGAGAGGAGCAGGAGATAGGATCAGAGCGCTAGCAGGTGCATTAGGGTGGAGCGGGCCCTCGGAGATGATTCTGAGGACACTGGCTTTTATTCCATATGCAGTGGGAAGCACTGATAGGTTTAGACAGAGACCTGGCGTATCTGACCCCAGTGTCCCTCTGGCTGCTGTTGATGGGAGGATAGAGTAGGGGGACAGGGCTGAGAGACTGTAACAGTCCTGGGGGAGAGGGGATAATTGGAAAGGACAGGCATGCAGAGGGGGCTTGGAGGAAGCCAAGTCTGGAAGTACTTTGAGGGTAAAGCCAGGAGGATCTGTTGGTAGCTGGCATGGTGGAGGCACGGTGTACAGGGGCAGAGAGAGCCAGTGCTGTTGTGGACCCGGGGGGTTGGCGAGCCAGCGCTTCAGCTTTGCTCAGACGCAGAGGTGGAGTGAGGTACCCAGGTCAGGAGCTCAGGGGCTGTGCGTGCCACCAGGATGGGGATGGTGTTCCAAGCCAGCAAACCGGAGATCACCTGATAGGGGCATCAAAGGAAGGCGGGGGTGAGGTATGCATGTTCAAGGTGGGAGGGTTAAGGGGTAGGTCCTACCAGAGACCACCAGGGAGGGAGGGGGTGCCAGAGCCTGAGAAACACAGGTATAAAGAGGTGTCAGAAGCAGTGGTGGCCGGGGCACAAGCACTTGGGCCATCTTCACTGCCTTCCCAGGCACATAAACAAGGAGCTAGATCAGAAGTGGAGTAGCCAGGACTCGAACCTGCACACCGGTATGGAATGCCAGCATCCCAGGTGGCAGCTTCACCACAATGCCAGCCCTGCGAATGTGTGCTTCATTTTGGTTCCTTTTGAGAAGAAGTGAACTAGGCAGAATAGATGCCTGAACGTTTGGGTTACCCACTCCAGAGAAGGGAGATGGAGCATGGCGGGAGCACACGGCCTTTGGCAGCAGACAGATGTGAGTCAGCTGAGCAGACATCATCTGATGCGAGGCCCGGAGCCTCCCCCTGACTGTCTGCTCATCACAGATGGCTCCCACTGTGACTTTGCATTGTTGTCACAGAGGTTGGAGATCATACGTGAAAAGCGCTTCTGGCTTCTTGTAGCTGGTCACAGAGCTATGTTGCTATTACAGATTAAATGTGATATAAAGTCATACATAAATAATGACTCCAACAAGGGAACACCAGCTCCTGGGCACATCGAGAAAGTGTCCTAACTGGGTGGGATTGTGTCTCGTAACTTGGAGTATGTGGCCCAGGTCAGTCATCCCTGCCACATCCTTGGTGGTTGTCTTGTGATGGAAGGTGCCTTGGGTAGAAGAAGCAGCAGGTGCAGGGGTCCTGGGCTGGGAAGCAAGGTGTTCAGGAAGTGGGCAGGCACATCTCTGGCTCCCCCACTAAAGAGCAAGTCTGGCGAGGCTGCCCCAAAGAAGGCAATGCAGGCGGGGCTCCACAGTTGGCGAGTTCTCCCAGCCCAGGTTGCTGTGACCTAGTTCCAAGTACGTTGTCCATTCTCAGACTCTCACAAAGAGGGGCGCCCTTTGCCTGTTCCAGCGCCATCTATTTCTGACTCATATTGTCCTTCAGTTCAAGGGCTTGGTTCAAAGGATTCCTGAGAAGTCTGCCCACAGAAATAGAATTCGCAGTTTCTCAAATGCTTCCCGCTGTGTGCCCCACTGGGCCTTTGTTGGAGCTGGGCCGGCGCTCCAGATGCCTGCCCTTGGTGCCAGGAAAGGACGGACAGCATGGGCCAGCTCCTGCCGGGCCCCAGGTGTTGTCCCTGGAGGCGTGCACTGTGCTTCGCTCACTTCACAGCACTTGACACCATGCTACAGCTGCCGGTCCACGGCTCAGGCAGGACAGGGGACGCGTGACAGCTGTGTCCCCCTGTCCACACCATGCCTGCCCCTAGTCCTGCACTGGAGCGAAGTGTGCTGAATGTCCTCGCAGCTTCTCACTTCAGATCCCAGGAGATGGCGAGGCAGATAATCCACGGGGTGGCATGGGCCAGCTCACCACCTGGCCCGGGGAGGGGGGTTGAATGGCGTTTGCGTATTTTTAGCTGGCCTCCTTTCTTGAGAGTGTCCCTTCCCCGCTCACTCTTCCTCTGTCCCTCCAGGGGTGGGAGCCTCAGACCAGTCTGAAGGCGCCAACAGAAACCGCCCCAGGCTTAGCATTTCACTGTGGACAATCCGCAGCGGGTCACGGAGAGGTGACCGTGGCTGTGAAACAGGTGTTTGCCAGTGTAGACAGCACTTGAGACGTCTTAGCTAAGGGAAGGGAAGACAGCTTCCAAAAGGCGACCAGTGAAACGCATATGGCCTTAAATTGCACGCACGTCGCTTTCCTTAGCCCCGCCTTCCGTGCGTGTGCTGTGACTTCTCTGGAAGTCCTGTGTCACATCCCTTTGAACTGTGACTTCTCAGAAAGCGTGCGTGTGTCACATCCCTCTGAATGCGTGGTTAAGGTTGTTCATTTTTCCCACTCCAGTTTCTTTTTTCTCTCCTAGAAACAAGACACAGGTCAGGTCCTTCTGGACATGGCCTACAACCACCTGGGCGTGACCGAGAAGGAATACTTCGGGCTGCAACACGGCGACGACTCAGCAGACGCTCTTGTAAGTGGCGGTCCCTCCTACCCGGGCTGGCCTCCCGCACGGGCTGCTCGTAATCCCTCGTCTCCTCTCACCCGACAGAGATGGCTGGAATCAAGCAAACCCCTCCGGAAGCAGCTGAAAGGTTGGTGTGGCCGTTGCACGTCCGTTGAACCTCAGGGGCTAGTGAGTCATGGCCTGTTTCTCTCCGCCGGTGCTGGAGGTGCCTGTAGTGCCAGGATTCCGGGGGGCAGGGGGGGGGGTTCCCTGCCTGGCTCCTGAAGTTAGTGGAGATGCATCCAGCTCAGCCCCCTGGGGTCCTCCCCTGGATGGGCAGGAGAGGGAAAGGTGAGAGCGGGAAGCCCAGAGCCAGAGACCCTATGTGCCACAGTGGGAACCAGAGACATCGCACCTCAGGGCCTCCCGCCAGCTCACGCACCTCCCCTGCACAGTGAACCCGCGCTAGGCGATGGCACCCCTCAGAGGCAGCTCATCTGTTGGCCCACCCTCTGGCCAGCCTCTTCCCACCGGCACTGTCATTGTTCCCCTTTGGGCTCCCGAGGCCCCAGGCAAGCCTGGCTGATCTGCTGGCCGCCTCTGTGGCTTCCCTGTCTGTTCCCATCGCCTTCTTTAGGGCAGTCTCACAAGACTTGATCCGTGTGGGAACCAGAGACGTGGAACGTGTTTCCCATCCGCGTCCCTGTGTCCAAACCTTGCTGCTCTCCAAGGCCGATCAGGCCCCATCTCCTCTCCCACCAGAGGCTGAGACTTCCCTCCGTGCTCCCTCCCTCTTAGCGTTGGCTGCTTCGTGGTTCTGAACCCTCTCGCCCTCGCCTCCCGTCCATCTCCCTGAGTTCTCAGGACTGCAAGGTTCTTGAGGTTAGGACCCTGTCCCTTTCCTCTTGGCATCCCCTCCAGGTACCCCCACCCACAGGAGGTGGCCAGTGAGCGGGGAGAGGACTGACAGGCAGGTGGATTTGTACACCCAGGTGTGCAAACACCCTGGTGCTACACCATCACCACCACCACGCAAACACACACACCTGCCCTGGTGCCCAGGTGGGAGGGAGTAGACATAAATGGTCACTGCTCTGGTCCCACTGCTGTCCCCACTTGAAGCCAGGTCCTTAGAGTTCTCACCTCCCAGCAATTGAGTCCCTAGTGATAGGACATGCTCACAGGAGCTGCAGAGCCACTTGGAGATAAATATCTATCCTGGAAGTGAGTGCCCACAGTACCTGGCTGGGGTTGGCAGTCCCCCTTTCACTAACTCACTCATTCAGCAGAGATGTCCTGAGCTCAGCTGGGGTCAGGACCCTGGACTGCGCCCTGGGTGTCTGTTCCAGGTCAGATTTGCACCCTACCCTCAGGGAGCTCCCAACCACTTGTGGAGACAGAGGAGAGGGAGAGAGAGCTCTGATGATCCTTAGCACACAATAGGACACCCTGGGTGACAGTATGGAGAGGGGCAAGACAGAGCAGACCAGACCTGACCACTGTAGAAGAGCAGGCAAGTGAAGGGGCATCCCAAGGCTAAGCGAGGACTTGGCTCACCTGAGTGCAGGTGCAAAGCCTACACCCACAGCGTTAGAGCGCCCCCACTGGAGAGCAGGCACTCGTGCAGATGTATGCTCGGGTGCACACATACACTGCCAGCTTTTCTGAACACTCACCAGAGATGCAGATAGAAGGTGCTAAAGAGATGGAGACGGAGCCCCGGGTGAAGGGGACAGAGGAGATGAGTGCAGGGACAGGGCACCTGGAAAAGGACATGCATTTTCAAAGATCGAGATGGTGCTGAGTGCACAGGTAAGACTTGGGGGGGGGGGGGTGAAATTGACATGAAGATCTCTGGGTCTTGGTGACATCATCTGATGGTTTCCTGTTGCCATGTCACAAGAAATGGATTCAAATTGACTCTGGTTGCTGGTGCCTAAAGAGCCACATTTGGATTGTTCATTGTGTGATTTTCGTAGACCAGGAATCACTGAATATGCTCTGCATTAAAAAGCGCGGGATGTTGTTCCTGAAATGCGGCGTGGCAGAATCAGACACCCGGGCCTGTACTTCTGGTTTGGCTGCTGGCTGGCAGGTCACTTGCACATCTAAGCCTATTGGCTCCTCTCTAAGATGGGGCTGTGGATAGCAGCCTGGCACGAAAGGGTCTGAAAAGTGGAAATTGTCATCAAAATGTTAGCCATTTTTTCTTTGTGGGTTTTATATGCTACAATTTATAAACTCCTCGGCCCGGTAATGGGGTGCATTGTTTGAAGCGTTGTTTGAACACGGCCTAAGTTAAACACGTAACAGGAAGTAGACATACCTCAGCCTACACCAGTGTTGTGTAAATAGTTTACTTTTTTGTAGACTTGGAGATTTTCGAAACAGTCTGTAACTCACGCATTCCTTATTCGAAATGAGCCCTATTTTACAATGGAAAAAAGCCATGGCGAAATGAAAAATGCATCACTTATAAGAGAGCAACGACTTACTTAAAGGGAATTGTAATTTTGTGTTTGAAAACTTTTATAGGAGGTTTCCCCTGTACCCTGCATTTTCGAGTCAGATTTTTTATACCTGATCCCAACACCTTGCAGCAAGAACAAACCAGGTAAGAGCCTTTTTTTTTTTTTAAAGAAATTTTGTATGTAGTATATAAAAGTGAGTAACTGTCAAAAACACCAAAAACATACTCTTGATTTTGTGGCTGCTGCAGGGTAACTCCATGTGGGTGGAGCCTCACTGGCATGCCTGATCCCAGTAACAGAGCAATGATTGACATTTTAATCAGCTGATTGGTGTCCAGTCTCAGGCTCGCTTCCCTGGCCTCCTGATTTGGTGCAGTTCCCTCCTCCTCCTCCCATCCCGCCTCCTGCCTCTCCTGGCTGCATGGTTGGAGCTGAGAGGGTGCACGTGGGACCCAGTCCCCTGCAGGCCAGATAGCACGGTGTCTCAGTCTCCACAGGGATGGATGCCGGGCTGTGGGCCAAGCCCAGAAGGCTCTGTCCTGAGCATTTCCTCTTAGCTCCCGTTCTCGGGTGCTGGGGAGGAGGACAGGCTGGTGAATCAACAGATAGAGATTCGGGAGCCAGATAAGGGAAGGAGGCAGTGACAGGAACTGTTTACCCCTCAGGCCCTGGAGTGGGGCCTGGCCTGGGCTTGGCACTGCAGATGGGTTTGCTGGGTGGGGATTAGCTCTTCTGCCTAGGAAAGTTGTTGCTGTTGAAACTTTGGACCCTGCAGACTCAACTTCCCCTCCCCTAGGGTGATGCTAAGCCCTTTTATTATGGATCCATTTGTTTTTTTCAAAGCTCGAGAGGCAGGCAAAGGATGGTTAGGACTTTTGACTCCTGCTGTGTGCTGTTTGTCCCCACAGGACCTTCACCCAGGAGGTGCCTTAGCTGGACTCCTAGAGTGCTCTCCTGTCTAGTGTTTTTTTTTTTTAATGGTAATCACATGATCCCATTTTTAACTTTTAGTGTGTTTCAAGGCCAAATATTAGTCTGCTACTCTGTTTTGCATTCTTCCTGTGCCTCTTCCCTCTGCAGCACCAGTCGCTGGGGATTTGACTGTTTACCACGAAGTTAAATTTTAACCCAGCATGACTGGTGACTCGCTGGGGAGCCATGCGGAAGTGCAGGCCCCGCCTGGACCTTCTCCCTCAATAGTTCCTCCCGCTGGGAGGCTGGGAGCCCTGGGGAGCCGCTGAACTTGGCAGGTCATTTCAGGACTGGTGGGCACAGAGTCCGGGACATCCTCGAGGAGGATGTGTTTGAAGTGACCCTGTGCAGTGACAGTACAACAGGACATGGGGACTTAAGAATGTGTGCACTTCTGTGTGTGGGTATATGTTTTAGATAAAATGTATGGTGTGCGTGATTACATATGTATACATGTGTACACATTTGAATGACAGACTGAAACAGAGAGGGAGAGAGAGAGAGATCTTCCATCAGCTGGTTCACTTCCCAAATAGCCACAATGGCTGGGCTTGGTTCAGGCTGAAGCCAGGAGCCAGGAACTCTGTTCTGGTCTCCCAGATAGGTGGTGGGGGCCCAAGTACTCTGTCTTCCACTGCCTTCCCAGGCATTTTAGCAGGAAGCTTGATTGGAAGGGGAGCAGCCAGGACTCCAATCAATGCTCTGTGGCCTGCTGGTGTCACAAGTGACGGTTTAACACATTATGCCACAGGTTGGTTCCCCAGTGGGGTCTTTTAAAAAATGTACTTTATCTCAGAATGCAGTACACATATCTATAAAAATTACTGAAACAAAAAGTTTTAGAAAACTTTAGTTAAGTGCAGAGCACCCTGGAGTTTTTTCTATCCTGCTGTTTCCTTTCTCTAAATCGGCAGTGACTCCTGAGGTGCCAGGTTCCAAGCTGAGTGCGGACCAGGCTGCCCCACAGTTGTCCATCACCATGGCCAGGCCATCTCCCAGGCCATGGCCCCCTGGGCGGGGGGGTTAGAGCTCTCCAGGGGCAGATGTGGAGGAAAGGGACGAGAGGACCAGCCTGCACCAGGGGTCTCTCCAGTGCCCGCTGCCACATATCTGCCTGCTGAGCCTGCCTGCCACTCCAGGGACGTGGGGGTACTCAGGAGACCTGAGGCTGCCTTCTGAGCCGCAGAGGGTGGCAATGGGAAATGGGGAATTGGACATGCAGAGTTACGGCTCGTGGGTGGGGCTGCAGAGAGCCAGATTCCAGCTCAGGATGAGCAGTAGACTAATATTGCTTCTGCCTGTGTCCCAGAAAAAAACCCACTGGTCCGTGTTGCTCCTAAAACTCACAGGTTCAGCGTTGGCATCCCACCCCCACCGCCCTCTCCGGTCTAAGATGGGTGGTGTGGAGCCAAGTGAGCTTGTTGTCTCCTCCTGGGCTTGGGGCTTTGGATCTTTCCTCTTGCAGCAAGAACCACAGCAGTAGCCACACCCACGACTCCTGTCAAGCTGGGAGCAGCCAGGACTGCCAGATCTTTTTCCTACTCTACCAGGCTTCCACCATTAATCCCCATGCCTTTTTCTTTACTTTTTAACTCAAATGCCGGGTTTTACATGTATTGCTGGCCCATGGTAGCTTATGAAGCTGCAGCTTTGGAGTCTGTCCAAAAGGGATTTCCCTTTAAGGAATTTAAGGAAGGGGATTTAGCTCTCAAGAGCCAAAGAAAGAGTACAGAGGTGGTATTTGGTTTATTTTTGTTGTTATTGGTTTGTTTGCTTTCAAAGGATCAGGATAGGGAGACATTCATTGCTTTGTTGCTGGGGTTGGGATCACAGGTGGGGTCCACTCTGAGTGTGGCGATGCCACTGCCCAACTTGGAGCTCTCTTTTATTCGAATCAAGTCCGTGTCTGTTATGAGCCTCCACCACTGCTGTTCCCGATCAAGTTAGATCTCCCCAGGAGAATGTCGTCTACTGGCCACACAAGTTAAAAGGAGGCTCCTTCGAGTTTCTCCCGGAAGGCCCCTGCGTTTGGGTGGCATTCGCTATTCTGATGTCTCTGGGTTTCATGCCATAGAGTAGGCTCGGAAACTTGGCTGAGCAAATGACAGGGTGGCATGTCTGGGTTCATGTTCACCCTCAGATCCCTGGGAAGGTGTAGTGATCAGCATGGCCCAGCCGCAAAAGCTCAGGTTTACCCTGGGATTATCCATAGCCCTCTCCCTGCCCCTCTCTCTCTCAGTAGCATTGTAGGAGGAGGGAACACTTAATTCTGGTTGAATGTCAGCGTGGATAAACATAGAAACAAACTAGAAAACACTGATTGTGTTCTCCTAGGTGGAACAGAGTGACATTCCCATTCCAAACAGGCATGAATCAGCACATGTACAATATCCCATCTGTCCGTGCGGCACACTGCGGGCTGCCGGTGATGATCACCGTCAAAGTAACCATAGCAGGGTCGGGACGCTGATCCTGAGCGTTTTACGTCATTAAGTGCAGACGAGATTGGAAGTATAGGGCGATTGTGTAAATAAAGTGCGAGCGTCCTGGTTAAAATAAGACACGGCTGGCCCCCCACTCCCACCCTAGCTCAGCTCCGGTTTGTGAGAAAAGCAGGCCGTGGTGTGTGGCCCACAGTTAGGCGGTGGAAGTGAGGGCAAGCGTCACCCAGCAGCGCGCACACAGCTGAGGCCTGGATAACTGCAGGCTTGTGGTACTTAGCCTTTTAAGCGTCTGTGTGTCACAGAGCCAGCCCCTTGCCCTTTGTAAACCTGGAAGAATTTGAGACTGATCTGTTTAACCTGCCAGAATTCTCCCTCCCTCCCGCCCCTTGGCGCCTCTGCCCAGTCTAGATTAGATTTCAAGAGGCTTCCCTGTTGTCATCTTGGCCAGACCCTGGAATGTCTCTCCCATTTGAACCTGGACTTTAAAAAAAGAGTAGGAGCCAGTGGCCAAGTGTCACATGGATTCTGTGTCCCGAAAATAGAAACCTCCCAGGGCATCTGCTGGCCTGCACAGGGTTGTGGCCTGCACCTTTCCCCAACTCCCCACCCAACCCCCGGCAGAGGCCAGGGCTGGGGGCCCCCGGACAGCTGGCCTGCAAAACAGGTCCTGGTTTTTGAAGCTGCCTCTGTGGGTCGCTCACAGATGAGCACCTCCGAGCTCACCGATGGCTTAGGATGCAGCAAAAAGGCCAGCGGGTATTTGTACCCCAGCCACAGAGGGCTTCTTCCCAGACCCGCCTCCCCTGAGCAGCTGCACACAGAGGGAGTGTAGGTGGGTGTGTGTGCACAGGCACCGTGTTCAGAACAGTGGCCCCACAGGTGGAGCAGGTGGCTGCGGGTACAGAGCTCTTGGGGGTCCTGGTGATCAGCCTGGAAGGCCCCAGCTGCAGGCCGGGGCGCTTACTGGCAGCGGCACCAGCAGACCATTGGCGGGCCACTGCCATGCTGGGTACCCATCTACTCCTGAAGTTGGTGCCTTCCCTACGGCAGCCTGCTGTGGCTCAAGATGCCCCCACCAATTGGGACTTCGGGCCCTGACTGGGGTCCTCATTGGTGACTGGGCAGCTTTGCAGTGTGCAGAAGAACGCCCAGTACTTAGACTGGAATGCATCTTTGTGTATTTTATTTTTTGTGTATACAAGTCTTGTCCTTGACTCATCAATTTGTGTGTGTATGTGTGTGTGTGTTTTGCCTGTTTCAGTTTGAGTATGAATTAATGAAAACACTTGTTTCACAGGCATATGTATTTCTTGCAACTGAAGATGGACATTTGCGAAGGAAGGTAATGGACGTTTTGCATTTTCCTTTTCCTGTCCAACTAGCCAAATTTCTGGTCTTCATCTAATCGAGCATGCTTTCCCAGCTATGCTGTTCCATCAGGAACAACAGACGGCTGTCGGAGGCAGCGTCCTGTCCGACAGAGGCTGAGGACATCTGTTTTTTTTGTTTTGTTTTGTTTTTTTGTTTTTGACAGGCAGAGTGGACAGTGAGAGAGAGAGACAGAGAGAAAGGTCTTCCTTTGCCATTGGTTCACCCTCCAATGGCCGCCGCGCTGATCTGATAGCAGGATCCAGGTACTTCTCCTGGTCTCCCATGGGGTGCAGGGCCCAAGCACTTGGGCCATCCTCCACTGCACTCCTGGGCCACAGCAGAGAGCTGGCCTGGAAGAGGAGCAACCGGGACAGGATCCGGCGCCCTGACTGGGACTAGAACCCGGTGTGCCGGCGCCGCAAGGCGGAGGATTAGCCTAGTGAGCTGCGGCGCCAGCCAGGACATCTGTTTTTAACTCGGTCTTGGTTCAGAGACTGCAGACTGTTCAGCCTCCTTTCCACTTCCATTATTTCCGTTTCATCACAGAAGAGGCAGGATTCTTCTGGTAGAGACCTGAGCCCTTTGGGAGGGAGGGAGGAGCCCAGAGTGTAAAATGGGCTTCCCTTGGGAAGGCAGGGCAGGCCTGATCAGGCTTCACTTCCTGCGCCTGGTCATTCATTTCCGCTCTGGGAAAGTCTGTGCTCGCGGTATGAGTGTCTGCCTGTGATTCAGCACTCCCCGTGTAGACCGCTCAGTGGCCAGAGGTCCCCGAGACCACTCTATGCGGGGAGCTGAAGCTCCAGGCTGGTGGCCCTTAGCTGCCACCTCCTTAGTGTGTCCTTGGCTTAAGGAAGAGACCGTGGCCGGTGAACTGGCGGCAAGAGCCGCGTCCTACTCCCCGTTCTCCTCACCATGCTCTCCTTCTGGGAGGTTGGTTTTCCTGAGGAGAGTCTGTGAGGCTGCCAGCAGCCTGCCCCAGCAGGGAGCCTGGTTGGGGAGATGACGCAACAGGAGCCCACGAAGTAGCTGGAAGCAGTGGAGACCCACTCTTAGCTCTGAGGCACTCCTGCCAGCGTGGGCTGCTGGGCTGAGCCAGGCTTGGTCGGGACGTGAAGAGCTGAGGTCACTAGACCGTGAGAAGACACCCCCTGCCCCGACCCTGCACGGTCCCACCTGGAACTGGACTGTGGGTCTCCCCCAGCCCTCCACGTGAGGTGCTTACAGAGAAGGGAGGGTTTCTCATGTCCGGCGCAGGCTTGCATCTCGCATCCAGCAGGCCACAGGGAGCCAGGCGAAAGCTGCACCTGCAGAAGTCAGATCCCCGTGTAGCGGGGAGGCCTCGCAGAGGCCATGGGGTCCCGTCCAGATGGAAGGAAACAGATAGCCCTCAAGGAAGCCCTCGTACGTGTCCAGACCGGAGTCTGGGGCATGTGGAGTGAAGACTGGAAGGAGAGAGTGGACCCCTAGATCGTAGCACCTGTTTAGCTGTCATAGCATTAGAGATTTAGCTCATACTCTCTGACGAGCAAGGAACAAACCCCTCTGTAGCACAGCCCACTGGGCTGCAGGGCCTCTGCTGGATTCACCCGTGATGGGGAGCTCACCCTTCAAGAGACAGCCTTTCCTACATTTTAGGATAACTGAAGGTTGAAGTCTGCCGCCTCCCGCCCCCAGCCCAGGCTGCCCTCTGCAGCCACAGAAACTTGTTCTGTCCCTCTCTTCTGCACGTTTACTTTGATTTTCCCTCATGCGTATTTTGCTAACACATTAAGGCACCTGACTGTGCTGGTCAGATAAGGTGAGGGTCCTGCCCTCTCCCACACCCACCCCGGCAGCTCCAGCAGCTGCTCAGTCTGGTTCTCTAAATACTGGGCATTGACTGTCTTCGCTTTTGTTTAAATTTATTTATTTTATTTGAATCAGAGAGAGAGGGAGGGAGATCATCCATCCTCTGGTTTACTCCCCAAATGCCCACAGCAGCCAGGGCTGGACCAGGCCAAAGCCAGGCGCCTAGAACACAGCTCTGGTCTCCTACGTGGGTGGCAAGGACTCAACTACTTGAGCCATCACCTAATGTCTCCTAGAGTGTGCATTAGCAGGAAGCTAACTTAGAACAGATGAGCCAAGATTCAAACCCGTGCACTCTAGTGTGGGTCTCGGGCATCCAAGGTGGCATCTTAACTACTGCACCAAACACCTGCACCTTCATTTTTCCTCCCAAGCAAAATACCCCTTGATAAACTTTTCCGTCAATCAATAGGAGTCTGTTGAGAGCCACACGCCGGCCTAGGTCCCCGGCAGTTTCTTGTCATGTCTGCCCTGGCCATCACACTTCTCTGAGCAGGGTCTTTAGTACCAGACAGTTCTTAAGGTTGTCTCGGGCCATTTGTGGCCACGGGCTGTTTGACAGGTTCCACGGGGGCGTGGTTGGCCCCTCGCTTGGAAGCCAAGCTTGCCCCCTGGCTTGCGAGAACTCTAGAATGGCAGCCGTGCTCCAGGCGTCAGCTTCCTCCTGCCGAGCCCTAGAGAAAGGAAGGGATCAGTCTGGGAACATGGTGCTTGGTCGTGACCAAATTGAGAGTAGAATGTAGGCATTCAGGGATCTGTTGTATGCGTTTCAGACACCAGTCTTTGTTTTTCCTCTGGCTTCTCTGAAGGGTGTTTCTTCCATCTATTTTATTTATTTATTTATTTTTATTTTTTGACAGGCAGAGTGGACAGTGAGAGAGAGACAGAGAGAAAGGTCTTCCTTTTGCTGTTGGTTCACCCTCCAATGGCCGCCGTGGCCGTTGAGCTGCGGCCAGCGCACCGCGCTGATCCGAAGGCAGGAGCCAGGAGCCAGGTGCTTCTCCTGGTCTCCCATGGGGTGCAGGGCCCAAGCACTTGGGCCATCCTCCACTGCACTCCCAGGCCACAGCAGAGAGCTGGCCTAGAAGAGGGGCAACCGGGACAGAATCTGGCACCCCAACCGGGACTAGAACCCGGTGTGCAGGCGCCGCAAGGCGGAGGATTAGCCTAGTGAGCCGCAGCACCGGCCTGGGTGTTTCTTCCATCTAAACAGAAGCTCCTTAGCCTCTTTCCAAAGTTCGTCCCCAGATCCCACGTCCCTGCTCTTCCTCCAAGAAGGACTATGGCGTAGATGTCACTGAAGCCCACCTGGGTAGGAGAACAAATGGCAGGTGCTTGTCATGGCCTGTTCTGCCCCTGAGCACTGGAGATCTCCAGAGAGAGGGGGGCGTGGCCCGAATGCACCTGCAGCCCTGGAATGGTCGTTCAAAGGTGATAGCGGGAGCAGGGTCACCTCAGGAAAGATGGGGGCCCCTCGGTGAGCAGAGTTGCTTAACGCACAGCCCGGTGCACGGGTGGAGGGCCAGCCGGCTAAGTCAGAGGGGCGGGTGAGTCACATCTTGGGAACTTCTTGGGCTGCCATGGAAACTGTGTGTTTCCTCTGCTCCCCACTGCACTGTCAGGAAGAAAGCTTCTAAAACCCCCATCTTCCAGGATTGCTGTGGGCATGCTTCCCTTCATCAGACCCCCTCACACGCCTTCCCAAGAGCCCTCGCTCCTGCCCATCCCTGGCGCGTTCTCCCTGCGCCCAGTCTGTGGTAGGAGCTCCCAGGCCAGCCGACTGCTGTTGAGTGGAGCAAGGAGGGCAGTCATAGGATCTGAAGTCTGACCAGGACAGAGGTGCAGTCATTGGCAGAAGTGGGGCACCAGGGGGAGGTAGTGAGTTCCAGAGGAAGCGTGGGTGAGGCCAGGCCATGCAGGATGACAGGTGCATGGACCACTGGACCCAGTAGGTCTTCAAGAGAGGAAACCAGTGTGGGAATCTTAAGGAATGAATTCAGGCATTGCAAGCTTTAAAATGCAAAAATACTTTTCTACTTTTCCCTTCTAAGAGGATGTCTACCTTCTAGAAAGAGAGTAATGGAGGATTACAGTCCCTGCAACTCAGGGGTTTAGTGAGAGCCTGACAGAAAGTCTCAGGTCTTTACTAGAAAGATTTGAAGGCTGCCTGTGGATCTAAGAGTTTCTCATTTTTTTCTCTTAGAGATGTGAGCTTCACCTCTCTTGAGCAGCCAAAATGTTCACCAGCCTGTCACTTCATGGTCACAGAGATTGGGTTGTTTTAGAGATTTAACACTGAGATTGATCTGTATCGTAAAGCTGTCTTTGTTATGACTCCTGGTGTGGTTTAATGACTAACCCAAGAAGAGAAAGACAAAGACAGGGACCTGTGAGCACTGCGGGCCATCATAGGTTCTCGTGATGTTGCTAATGTGTTTTTCTCCTGACAGGCTAACCTGCCCTCTGAACTCGGCCGTGGTTCTAGCATCCTATGCCGTACAATGTAAGTCACGGAGGGAGTGGGGCACAGGTGCACACGTCGTCCTGACCAGGGTTCCGGGAAAGGCCCCGGCTTCTCCTGCTTGCCCTGGTCCCTCCCCACCAGGAATCTGATTGGGCAGCTGTCCAGTCGGCCCCTTTGTCCCTTACTTATGGTTTCCTCCAGCCGGGGGGTGTGGGATTGAAGACAGTGGTTCAGGGCAAAGGAGTAGAGGAGCCGTGGTGTGAAGCCTTCTCCCGAGGGAGCCCACGAGCCAGCAGGCAGCTGCTGCACATTGCATTTTCCACAGTCTCTGCCCAGGTATTTGGCTTTGATCTCGTACAAACCCCAGTGGGACAAATATTTGTACCACTCACCTCTCATAAACATGGAAACTGAGACCCAGCTAGGTTAAGGAATTCGCTGGAAGTCACTGCTGCTGCTTATTTAGTGCTACTCTTAAAACACTGCTGGGTTCTTAGGAATTTATTTTTAGAGTTTCAGGACAGCTAGTGGGTTATACATTGGTCTACAGCAATGCTGTCTGGTAGAAATATAATGAGAGCTACATATGTAATTCTGACTTTTTTTGTGTGTGTTTTGTTTTTTTTTTGTTTGTTTGTTTGTTTTTTGTTAAAGAAAATGTATTTATTTGAAAGGCAGAGTGACAGAGAGAGGGGGACAGACAGAGAAAGTGGGAGAGAGAGAGAGTTCTTCCATCCACTGGTCCACTCCCCAAATGGCTACAACATCCAGGCTGGGCCAGGCTGAAGCCAGGAGCCAGGATCTTTATCCAGGTCTCCCACATGAGTGTCCAGGGCCCAAGTGCTTCGGTCACCTCTGCCTTCCCTAGCGCATTAGAGGGGAGCTGGATCTGAAGCTAAGCAGCAAGGACTCAAACCAGTGCTCTGATACTGGTTGTGCTCATTGCAGGCAGCAGCTTAATTCACTGTGCCCCAACTCTGGCCCCTAATTCTGAGTTTTCTAGGACCCATGTTAAAAAAAAAAAGTAAAATGAAATAAATGAGATTAATTTTTAATGTTTTATTTAGCCAAGTGTATCAAAATATTATTCTAATGTATAATCAGTGTAAGAATTATTTATGCAATGTTAAAAAAATCTTTCATGGCACATCTTTTAAAACCAGTTTGAGTTTTAGACTTGTAGCGTGTGTCAACATGGACTAGTCACGTGCAGTTAGCGGCTACCATGTTGGATAGAAAGCCCAGGTGGAATTTTCCATCAACACTGGTTAGGCAGGAATAACGATCCACTTGTTCAGTCAACAGAACTTCATTTGCATCTATTCTACATCAGATCCTGGGCTAGGAGCTGGGCGTGCATGATAAAAAGGGTGCACAGCCAGCCAGGAGACAGAGTGTCACTTGATAATTAGCTAGCTAGCACATTAGCAGGGAGCTGAATCAGAAGTGGAACAGCCAGGACTTCAGCAGGGTCACATACAGAATGCCTGCATTACAGGTGGTGGCTTAACCCACTCTGCCATAACACTGGCCCCAAACATGTACAATTCTTATGTGTCAACTGAGACAGGGAAAAAGAAAAACCTGGAAGATAAGGCTGAGCGGGACTGCTGAGGTGACTCTCAGTCTGTCCCTGTCCCTAGCAGCAAAGGACAGAAACAGAAGGGCAAGAGCCAAGTGGTCGGGCCTGCAGCTCACCTCCCATCTGCGCAGAACCTGGGACGGGGGCATCAGGGGCACTGCATGACTTGCACGAAGACTGAGCCTGTGCACAGGACAACACCTGATGTCAGTCTCTGTCTCACCTGCAGCTCTTCCTCTGCTAATGGAAACTCGAAGAGGTTACATCGTGAGGACACTGGGCAAATTTGAAAGTCCTCTCTCTTGGGGCCATCACTGTGGTGCAGTAGGTAAAGCCACCGCCTACAGTGCCAACATCCTATATGGACACCAGTCCACATCCTGGCTGCTCCCCTTCTGATCCAGCTCCCTGCTAATGTGCCTGGGAAAGCAGTAGAAGATGGCCCAAATCCTTGAGCCCCTGCACCCACGTGGGAGACCCGGAAGAAGTTCCTGGCTCCTGGCTTTGGGCTGACCCAGCCTTGGCCATTGTGGCCATTTGGGGAGTGAACCAGCTGATAGATGGTTTCTTCTCTCCCTCTCTATATGCAATTATGACTTTCAAATAAATAAGTAAATCTTTATAAAAGAGAAAGATGTTAGCTAGTTAGTTCCCCTCTCCCCACAGCACATCTGGCCCAGGCCCAGCCATAGCTCTTCCATCTGAGAAAGGGCACGGCTGCCGGGCAGCCTGGGGTCTTGAGCTCTGGAGCACATGTCTCTGCCAGGCTGAGCAGGCAAGGAGATGAGCTCCCCCACATCTCAAGAGTGAGCTTTGGTGTCCTCGCTAGACCTTCAAGCTTGGGAGGGAGGAGCCCAAGAGCAGGTGCAGTCACACCTGGCCTTGGCCTCTCTGTTTGCCACTGTGTGGGATCACCTGTCTGAATCTTGATTTTCTCATCTGTAGCACAGAGGTGTGTCGCTCCCCCTCTTCGTGGAGGAACAACACTAAACCCTGCGCTGTTCTTTCGTCTGCTCGGCCCTCCCCGGGTTTGCTGCTGGTTCTTCCCGGGTTGGCTACCGTCCCTTCCACCTCCGTGGAAGGGCGGTTCCCCCTGCCACTTTCCCCACTTCCGCGGGGGAGCGGCACACCGCCGGCCGGCCCTCTCAGGGGCTGCTCAGATGTTCCTCAGGTGTTCCTTCAGATAGATGTTCCTGGTGCATGTTGTCTCTCTCCTCCTTTATAGTCCTCTTCCACCAATCCCAACTCTGCTACCCACACGCCGAGTACGCTGCTCTCATCCAATCAGGAGCAGGTCCTGCTGTTTATTGGTTGAACTGGAGGCAGCTGTGTAGAAGCTGTTTCCTCCTCTCCCAGCGCCATATTGTGGGAGAGCAGATGCATAGAATAAGTCTTTTTTTTTTTTTTTTTTTTTATGACAGGCAGAGTGGACAGTGAGAGAGAGAGAGAGAGAGAAAGGTCTTCCTTTTGCCGTTGGTTCACCCTCCAATGGCCGCCGCGGCCGGCGTGCTGCGGCCGGCGCACCGCGCTGATCCGATGGCAGGAGCCAGGAGCCAGGTGCTTTTCCTGGTCTCCCATGGGGTGCAGGGCCCAAGCACCTGGGCCATCCTCCACTGCACTCCCTGGCCACAGCAGAGGGCTGGCCTGGAAGAGGGGCAACCGGGACAGAATCCGGCGCCCCGACCGGGACTAGAACCCGGTGTGCCGGCGCCGCTAGGCGGAGGATTAGCCTAGTGAGCCGTGGCGCCGGCCAAGAATAAGTCTTAATTCCAGTAACTTAGTCTAGTCCGAGTTGCTCCCAGTTGCTCCCCACAGAGGTGATGGTCAGGAATGAGAGGGCTTGCGGTGTGAGCACTTGGTTCACATGAAATAATAGGTGTGAAGGGGAGCCATAGAAACTCTCACTGAGTAGGCAAAGACTACCTGCAGCCCCGGCCTTGGCTTTTCACATACACCTGTGTGAACCTGCGCCCCTCCAGACCTCCTCTCCTTCACCTGGGGTTGTAGTAAAGAGGAAATAAGTCACTCAGTGCATAGCTCTTAGACCAGTGCCTGGCACCTGGCTGCTGTTAACCCTTCCTCCATTTCCTTGTCTGCCCTGGAGAAAGCTGTCTACAGAATCACCTATTATGAACACCGAGCTCTGTTTAGAGTAAAATCAAGATCCCACATTTTCTAAAAAATCCTATGCCAGGCTTCAGGAGTCAGGTTCCCCTCTGAAAGAGCTGAACAGAGTGATTTGCACCTGAAAAGTGTAATGGCTTCAATGGCAGTGTTAGCGGTACTGTCACACTGAAAAAGCAGGCAAGTAGTTTCAGATGCAGGCTCTTTAGTCCTCTCCCCTTAGGAAATAAATAGATGTATTTTCATGTTTCCATGCATGCATTTCTATAAGATTAATTCATGAGTATGGGAATTACTGGGTCAAAAGGTAATGCATATGTTTTATCTGACACATTTCACTAAATTGTTCCAAAAGCAGTGCTTAGATGAAGATAAGTCTTACCCCAGATGAGTCAACCAAGTCACGTTTTCTTTTTCTTTTTTTTAAAAGATGTATTTACTTGAAAGGCAGAGAGAGAGAGAGAGAGAGATCTTCCATCCACTGATTCACTCCCCAAATGGCTGCAATCGCACGGGCTAGGCCAGGCCAAAGCCAGGAGATTCGTCTGGGCCCGAGCACTTGGGCCATCTTCCCTGCTTTCCCAGGTGCATTAGCAGGGAGCTGGATTGGAAGTGGAGCAGCCAGGACTCGAACCGGGGCTCATATGGGATGCTGGCAATTGCAGGTAGCTGCCTAGCCCTCTGCTCCACATCGCCAGCCCCAAGGCACATTTTCTTATTAGATAAAAAGTGATCAGTAGGTGAAGTACCTGCAAAGACATGATGGTGGGAAATTGCTGTTGGCCTGTCAAGGGGTTATGAGGCTCAAAGCTAAGTTTTGGGAAGGATATATGTATTCCATAATGTTCCCTGAGCCTGTGCTTCGTGCAGCCTCTGGGCACGCAGGGAGGCCACTGTGTGGTGGGCAGGCAGCCTGGACCCAGTGCTGTTGTCTCTGCTCTCCATCCTGCTTGGGGGAAAGGGAGGGAGGCCAGAAACTCATCACAGGAATGACCCTGCTAGCTTCTGAGATCAAGGCAGAGTTGGAAGAGTAGCAGGGAGGGGACTTCCCCAGCAAACAACTCCCAACACTACGGTGGGGAGCATGGGAGGTGCTGTCTGTTTGCTGCAAAACATAAACCATTGTCCGCCAAAGAAAGTGTGGACTTCCAAAGACAAGGCATTTCCCACAGAAGCACTTACTTCCTGTCTTTCTGCAGTAATTAGCTTTCACGTGTGTTGCTTCTCCAGAAATAGGAAAATATATTCTCCCGGGAGTTTGAGGCATGCAGTACAGGAAGCTGATAAGAGTAGGGCTTGTGGTCAGAGTTCCTGCTGGACAGCGGTGCCAGGTCCCTTCTTTGAGTCTCAGTTTCCTTGTCTGTTTCATGGGGATGAAAGCCCTCATTGAAATCTACGTGGGAAGCACCCAGGGTTATGCCTTGACTGTGTATGTCTGTTTCGCTGTTTCCCCCTAGTGGTTAGTTAGCTCAGAGCTTTTCAGAGTCCCCCTCAAGGTTTCAGGGTTTGAAAACCACCGGATAGGGAGAAATAATAGGTCCTGAGTTAAGTGCAAAATACTTAGCTCACGAGAGAACCTTGCTGCCCACATCCCTGGTCAGGAGCCGCCAGCAGGAGCTCCACGAGCTCGTGAAACCAACAGAACAAACTTTAATAGCGAACTTTAATAATTCTGCCTTGAGGCCCTCGGAAGTCACTTGCAGCATTTGGTTGGCCTTTGGGGACTTGGGGTAAGGCTGGTGGACTGGCAGGGCGCCAGCCAGAGCTCTGTCCGCCGGGCTCTGAAAAGTGAGCCCTCTGCACCCCTGCCTCTCCCTCTTTAGCGTCAGGAGTGGGAACGAGGTGACTCCGAGGCTTTCTTGCAATCTCCCGTTTGGGTTCCCCGTGTAAGGGCTTCCAAGGGATTTCCTGTAGGCACACCCCTATGCCCTTAGCCCCACATGCTTGCTCGCTCGCTCCCTCTGTCTCTCACTCACGCTTGTGCTTCCATCTCCAAGCCATGGCATGTCCGTCTACAACTTGGCCACATTTAGTTAGCTGTCATGTCCTACGGACCAGCCTCAACCAAGCCCGCGTGCATAGATCCCTTTCTGCCCTTTCCCCCTCCACAGCTGAACCCGGCAGCAGTAGCCTCTGTTGAGGTTGGGTCTGAGCACCCAAATCCCTGAGCACCCTACTGTGTGTGCTTGCTGCCAGGCCCTGAGAGTGACTCTGCCCCGCCCCCAGCCTGCAGGGAACAGTGTGAGGAGGTAACAGAGTAAGTCTCCCGGAGCAGCCCTGGGGTGTGAGGGCACATGGGGGCTAGCAGGGCTAAGCAGACATAAAGGAAAACATGACCAGGAAGCTTCCCACAGCCTTCCTAAATGCTGCTCTTGTGGCCGAGAGGGAATTTGGCTTAGAAAGTCTCTAGATGGCCAGCGCTGTGGCGTAGCGGGTTAAGCTGTCTTCTGTGGTGCCGGCATTCCATATGGGCACCAGTTTGAGTCCCGGCTGCTCCACTTCCTATCCAGCTCTTTGCTATTACCTGGGAAAGCAGTAGAAGATGGCCCAAGTCCTTGGGCCCCCACACCCATGTAAGACACCCGAAAGAAACTACCGGCTCCTGGCTTCAGTCTGGCCCGACTCTGGCCAGCGTTGCCATTTGAGGAGTAAACCAGAGGATGGAAGATCAATTCCATGTCTCTCTCTCTCTCTCTCTCTCTCCAATTCTGCCTTTCAAATAAAATAAGTCTTTTAAAAAAAATGATCCTAAAATTCTCTGGGTTGAATTGATACAATGCTGAGAGCCCTCAGACACCGTCATTCGAGCCAGCTGCAGAAAGAAATTCATGAGAACTTTTGGAAAGATCAAGGTTAATATATTTTTATAAAGATTTATTTATTTATTCAAAGGCAGAGTTAGTTAGATCTTCCATCTACATGTTTGTTTCCCAAATGGCCGCAATGGCCAGGGCTGGGCCAGGCCAATGCCAGAAGCCTGACACTCCATCCAGATCTCCCACGTTGGTGGCAGACAGCCAATTACTTGGACCGTGTTCTGCTGCTTTCCCAGGAGCATTAGCAGGGAGCTGGATCAGAAGTGGACTTGAACCGGCATTCATATAGTATGCTGGCGTTGGAGGCAGTGGTTTAACCCACTACACCACAATGCTGGCCCCTCAAGGTTAATGTTTTTAAGAAAAAGATAAAATGAAAGCTCTTTGTCAAGAAAGTGGAGTAGCTCAGACTATCAGAGCTAACGGTCATCTCACTCCTGTTTTTATACAAAGGGGAAAACTGAGAGTTGGGGAAGGGAAATGTGTGCTGCTAGGTTCCACCAGCCCAGTCCTTGACTCCTCACCCAGGATCCTTCTCACAGTGTTGTCCGCAGTCTAGACACCCAAATGCTTTGAGTCTTTAGGAAGCCATGTGCAGTTGTATGGGTTGGGCCGGCTCCCAGGGATACTCATGAGATCCCAAGCATCAATGATTCCTATCAGGTTTTTTTTTTTTTTTTAAAGATTTATTTATTTATTTGAAAGGCAGAGTTACAGAGAGGCAGAAGGAGAGGAGAGAGAGAGAGAGATCATCTTCTATCCACTGGTTCACTCCCCAAATGGCTGTGATAGCCGGAGCTTTGCCGATCCAGAGCCAGGAACCAGGAGCTTCCTCTGGGTCTCCCACATGGAATCCAAGCACTTGGGCCATCTTCCACTGTTTTCCCAGGCCATAGCAGAGAGCTGGATCAGAGGTGGAGCAGCCAGGACTTGAAGCAAGGATCCTGGCACTGCAGGCAGCAGCTTTACTTGCTACACCACAGCACCAGCCCCTCCTATCACGTTTGGGTTTTTTTTGGTTTTTTTTTTTTGTTTTTTTTTTTTTTGACAGGCAGAGTGGACAGTGAGAGAGAGAGAGACAGAAAGGTCTTCCTTTTCCATTGGTTCACCCTCCCAATGGCCGGCACGCTTCAGCTGGCGCACTGCGCTGATCCGAAGCCAGGAGCCGGGTGCTTCCTCCTGGTCTCCCATGCGGGTGCAGGGCCCAAGCACTTGGGCCATCCTCCACTGCCCTCCTGGGCCACAGCAGAGAGCTGGCCTGGAAGAGGAGCAACTGGGACAGAATCTGGTGCCCCAACCGGGACTAGAACCCGGTGTGCTGGCGCCACAGGCGGAGGATTAGCCTATTGAGCTGCGGCACCGGCCCCATCACAGTTTTTTTTGTTTTTGTTTGTTTGTTTGTTTTTGACAGGCAGAGTGGACAGTGAGAGAGAGAGACAGAGAGAAAGGTCTTCCTTTGCCATTGGTTCACCCTCCAATGGCCGCCGCAGCTGGCATGCTGCGGCTGGCGCACCGTGCTGATCCGATGGCAGGAGCCAGGTACTTATCTGGGTCTCCCATGGGGTGCAGGGCCCAAGCACTTGGGCCATCCTCCACTGCACTCCCAGGCCACAGCAGAGAGCTGGCCTGGAAGAGGGGTAACCGGGACAGAATCCGGCGCCCTGACCGGGACTAGAACCCGGTGTGCCAGTGCCACAGGCGGAGGATTAGCCTATTGAGCCACGGCACTGGCCCCTATCACGTTTTGAGAAGAACCATTTGGGTCGGCAGCCAATCTGAAGTGTATCCGTAAGACCCCCACCCCACTTCCTCTTCCAGCTGCAGCTGCAGCTCCCCGCTGAGACGGCCGACAGATCCTATCTTCTGATTCTCCCTGGGACATGTTCTTCTCCCTGGGAACCCTGTCCCAGGCCTTGCCAGGGCCCTGACCCTTCAGCCCCACCTTCCCTACCACTCCCCTTGTGGCCTACAAACACATGGTGCCCCCGTTCCCACCTCCCCGAGTGCCAGGGACGGGTCATGATGCAGAGAGCGATCAGGTCCACACGCCGTCTCCTGTTCACACCCATTGCTTGCAACAGCTTGGTCCAATGTCACTATAACCGTGGGGGGCGGCAGAACTCCTGCCCAGGGCATACAGGATGGGGCATTTTCCCCAGTTGGTTTGCTTTTTCTTTACCCAGGAATGAGTGCCAGCTGCTGACCATGACTGTGGAGGGGGCTTGGGACTAAAAGAGGCCCTGGGGGGGCCGGCACCGTGGCTCACTTGGTTAATCCTCCCCCTGCGGTGCCGGCATCCCATAGGGGTGGCCGGATTCTAGTCCCAGTTGCTCCTCTTCCAGTCCAGCTCTCTGCTGTGGCCCAGGAGGGCAGTGGAGGATGGCCCAAGCACTTGGGCCCCTGCACCCACATGGGAAACCAGGAGGAAGCACCTGGCTCCTGGCTTCAGATCGGCGCAGCGCGCCAGCCGTAGCAACCATTTGGGGAGTGAACCAGTGGAAGGAAGACCTTTCTCTCTGTCTCTCACTGTCTATAACTCTACCTGTCAAGTAAATAAAAAAAAAAATTAAAAGAGGCCCTGGGTTCTATCCCTGTGTGACCTCTGGAACAGTGAGAGTTGGGCTGGATCACAGGTGACAGGACTTAGCCCGTATCCAGCCAGGGTTTGGATGACACGTAGGGACCTGGAGCTAATGCGTGGTAGCAGGTCATGGGGTGGCAGAACGTCCCGGAAGAATATTCCGAGTCCTGTTTCTCTGGTGATGCTACAGATGCTTGTAAACACAGACCGTATTGCAAAAGCAAAGCTCATGACCGCCCCCCCCCCCCCTTCTATCTTCCTAGCTCATTTCGGAGACTACAATTCTTCCGTGCATCAGCCAGGCTATCTCGCCGACAGTCAGTTTATTCCGGATCAAAACAGGGACTTTTTAGCAAAAGTGGAGTCTCTGCACGAGCAGCACAGGTGAGGAGGAAGTGCTCCAGACACCTGCTTTGGGGATTTGCAGGCGTCGCATCCCTGGCGTTCAACGTGACATCTCACGTTGGCTCATGACTCCTCTTCCAGGATGCTGGGGGCCGGGGTGGGGAAGCCTCCAAGCTGCCAGGGTGACAGATCTGGCATCGGGCGCATTTCTGTGAAGGGTGCAGGCCAGTAAGGGCTGAGGGTGATGGCCGCTGCCATCCTTTTCAGCCTGGCCTTGAAGTCAGGTAAGACGGGAATGGAATGTCCCATTGCAATCCCATCACCCCGCAAATTCACCTTAGCAAGTCAGCTTTTTAGCAGTTTGCCGCAGTCACCACGATGGGCCATTCGTTCGGGGACTGTTAAGAAGGGGACAGACGGACAGCCTGGCCGAATCCCTGCCTCCCCGGGTTCAGTTGGTGGCAGTCACCTTCGTACCAAGGAGGGAGCACCTGGCTTCAGCAGCCACCTCGGGGCAGCCCCAGGTGCAACAGATAGGCCCAATTCCAGCCTCCCCTTCCCTGTCCTGACTCAGGAGGCCGGCTCCCAAGGGAGCCTAGGAAGGCCATCAAAACAAAGACCAAGCAACCGGCATACCTTCTCAGTAGACACTGCCAAACCTCTCCCAGAGCGATCGCCCGGGCAGAAGTCAGCGTCCTGAAATAGTACTGGGCCAGTGGCGTTTTGAAGTTTGTGGCCACTGCTGAAGGCATAAAGGCAGAAAGACCTCAAGGCGACAGGTTAATTCAGCATCGTGGAACAAGCCGGGTAGGCATTCTGACAGGTAACGGCCTTCTCCATCTGCCTGTTGGGAACCCACAAGATAGGGAGTATTGTTTAACTTAAAAAAAAAAAAAAATGAGAAGATGAAATGCAGTCAAATTCAGCAGACAGGAAGAAAAACCTGGTTTGGTAGAATTTAGATTTATATTATTTAAGATTGATTTTAAAAGGTATTTATTAACCTAGGGCAATGTTTGGTTAAAAACCAAGTTTTTGAGGTTTTTTAAAAAAATTTCTTAAATTGGCATTATATCCTCTATTATTGAGAGAATTTTTTAATTCTTTTCTTCCGCAGTGGGCTAAAGCAGTCAGAAGCAGAATCTTGCTTTATCAACATAGCACGGACCCTCGACTTCTACGGGGTGGAGCTGCACAGTGGTAGGGTATGTATCCTATACACGATTGGGGTCTGAATTGTTTTGTCATTTTATATTCTGAAAGTCTGAAAATCTCTGATGAAACTCTTTTCCATTGTAGCAAAGAAGACCTTTTTAGAGTTATTCGGAAGGTTCATTTAGTAAATACTGAGTTTCATTGGTCATTTACCAGGTGTTTTCTTCTGTGTGTGTGTGTGTGTGTGTGTGTTTACTTTTGTATTTGAAGGGTTTTTTTCCTTGAAAGAAGTCAGGCTGCTAGACTCTTGTGATTTTTGTAAGATCATTTCATCTTGTGGTTAAAGAAGCAAAAAAAGTATGTAAGTCCATTTTCCAGTGACAGTTTAATGAGCCAGGGTATCTGCTACTTAATTGTAAGTCCTACCAAAATTGGAGCTAGTTGTTCAAATATGATAGTTGTTTAAAAAGCATTATGCATTTGAAAATCAATAAATTGGTTTAAATTGGTAGCTATTTTTAAAACAGCAGATTATACTTGTCACCTACTGAGCAGTTCCCGTGTGCCAGTGGATTAATGTACTTCTCCCAGTACATTAGGGTTAGGGTTAGGGTTAGGGTTAGGGTTAAGGGTTAGGGTTAGGGTTAGCACTGAGCTAAGTATTATGGTTCTCCCCATTTTACAGGTGGAGAAACATCCTCATGATGGTAGCAAAGGTCACAGAGCGCATGAGTAGTGGCTCCATACGTGATACTGTCTAGCTGGCTTTTGACCTTTCAGCAGTGACAGCAGTAACATTTTCTGCCTGTTAAGTGGTTCACATCACAGCCTAAAGGAAGCAAGCATTAACTGAACAATTGCCAGACTTTGTTCTAGCTGCTTTTCTAAGAAGCCATAGACTCTGATTTTAGGATTGTGGAATCCTTGAACAGTCAGTGTATGTTTCACAGGTGAGAAAGCTGAGGCTTTGCTGAGTGCATCTGTGATCAAAGTTTAAGGGAGTGTAATTTTTTTTTGCAATTTATACAGATTTCAGTTCATAGAATCTGTTTTTGTCTCTCTTCAGTGCCATAACAGCCTTAAGAGGTAGGCACGCTGTGACTTAGTTAATAAAGTCACGAAAAAGATATTGGGTCTTACAAAATACCTACCTGGGGATTTGACTAGATTTTCTCCCAGTTGCCAATAATACTGCATTTGAGATAGAGGTCTCGTAGACCTTTGTTCAGTAGGAGGCAGGCCTGGTGCCGGCCTGAGTAGACCTGTGCACCCGCCCCCTCCAGGACCCCCAGGGCAGTGCCCCCTTGGCCTCCAGAGGCCAGCCCATTTCCTGCCTGAAGGAGACCTCTCTGGTGTCAGAGGAGGTTGGGTTTCACGAGGCTGTGCTATGTGAACTCAAACCCCTGCAGTCTCAATAACTTGAGAGCACAAAGCTGATTTCTCGGTAGTGCCAGGTCTGCCCCAGGGCCTGGGCACCTCTCAGGGCTGCCCTCCCCTCCCCCCAGGTAGTAAGTCAGGATCCAGGCCACTTCCAGATCACAGCTGTACTGTCTTCCCCTGAGACCACCGTACCTGTGCTAGCTGGAGAGTTGCACACCTGCTTTTCAACGCTGCAGCCCAGAAGAGACACATCACTTCTGCCAAAGTGCACGACTACTTGCAGGGCCCCAGGAGCAGCTGTGAAACAAGGGGTGGGTGTAGGAGTTTGGGGAGCAGTAACTGCCCTTGATAACGGGGGTTGAGGTGCAGACTGAAAGACCCAGTCTTTGGCCCACTAAAACCATTCATCTATTTCCTTATGTACTCACCTTTGATTTAATTCACCAAGTCGGTCTTTTGTTACACCTGCTTGCTATCTCCCTTCACAGTCATCCCCCAGTACCCCCTGGGGCTGGTCCCAGCACGCACACACGTACGCACACACATATGTGTACCAATGTCTGCAATGCCCAAGTCTCTGGTATAAAATGCTCTAGAATCTGCATAGATACAGCTTAGGCACATTGTTCCTGAAACTTGAAATCATCTCTAGATGTCTCAGAATACCCGATACAATGTAAATGCACTGTAAGTAGTTGTCATGCTGTATTGTGTAGGGGATAATGACAAGGAGAAAGTATGTACCTGTTTTCCCTGATGTTTTTGATCTGTGGTTGAAAGCGTGGACGCAGAACCCATGGAAACAAAAGAGCTGACTGCATTATGATGGGAGGCGTCTGGTTTAATGACGCCTGTCCTCCTATTAGGCAGGTTTATTCTGCTTTGTGCACATGGTTTCAGCTGGATCCCTGTCATGTGCATTCCCAGCCTGCCTCCTGCGTCAGCACTGGCGTCTCTGTCCAGTTTCTCAAACTCCCCACATTCACGTTGCTGTTGGGAAACCATCTGTCCTGCAGTGGAAGGTTCATGGTTCCTACCACAAGCCGAGCCCTGTTCCAGAAAACTCTGTCCTGTTTAGATTCTTTATTCTATGCTCCCACATCAGCCTGCAAGATGGGTCCTGTCATCTTTACGATAACCAGGAAAAATTGAAATCTGGAGGTCCAAGGCAGCCTGGCTAGCAAGTGGCACACCCGGGATTCACGCTCGGCCACAGCTAACTCACACTCTGCCCCTCCTTCCTAAGCATCTGATGGGAGACTGGAATGTCAAGGGCAGGGACTGTACTATTTTAAATGTCTGTTGATTTCTGCTCACTTTGTGTTCAGACTGATTGAAAACAGCCCGGGGCCCCTCTTTGCTTCCTGCTGCTTGTCTGCGGCAGCGCGCTGCACACAGGCTCAGCGGCAGTGTCAGCTCTGTTGGGCTTAGAAGCACTGTGTAGTTCTCGGTCACGTCTACAATCAGCAGCCGTGCCCTTCTAAATTCCCATGGCCATCATGGTAGCTGAATAATGCCTTTCCGCGAATGGGAGTGGAGTTTTGTGTAAAGCTGTGCAGGGATCAAGGGCTTTCTGATCGTAATATGGCTGCCGAGCGCCCATTGCGGAAAAACTTGAAACGGGGTGTTTATTTCAATGCTCCTGTGGAATGGGCGGGCTCACCTGGTAGCTTTCTAAACCAGGCGTCGCTGACAGCCAGTGTTGGGGGAGGGGGACTGACAGGCATTTGTTCTTGGAGGTTAAGGCTCTGTTAAACGGGGACTTCTGCCCTTTCTGGGTGACACTGTCCTCTGGAGAGAGGCAGGAAGGGCACTGGGTGAGGGCGGCCCACTGTGAACCTGAGCTCTTCCCCTCGGCAGGACCTACACCATTTAGATCTCACCATCGGAGTGGCGTCGGCGGGCATCGCTGTGTACAGGAAACACATCTGCACGAGTTTCTACCCTTGGTAAGCACCAGCCTGAACGGTTTTCTGAATCACGCTGTAAGAATGTGCTGAGCAAGAACAGCATTGTTGGCTAACATTGAACTTTGATCGTTAAAGAAGGGATGGAACGTTTCCTCCAGGTTTTAGCCTCTGACCTCTGAAGTCCACCCAGATGGAGCGCTTGGGAATACCAGCGTTCTGCCCCCTCCATTCCCCTCCCCCTCCCCCTGTGTCAGCCCGTGGTTTGGGGTCCTCTGTGGCAACATGGCAGGTGGGGCAGAGGAAACAGACAAGCCTGACAGTTAAGGAACCTTCCCTGGGGTTGCTCTGGGGAAAAGCTGTCTCTTTTTAGTTCTGTCCCTTGGTTGCTGGTTGAACTTGTGACCAAGTGTCTAGCTTGGTTCTAAGCACTCAGGACCCCCAAAGACGCATGTGCCTGGGCCTGGTGGGAGGGCAGAACCCGAGGCAGCCAGCGAGGGGGGCTGCACCACCATCTTGTCCATGAAGGACGAGTCCCAGCAGCCCCCATGGATGCCCGAAGCTACACACAGCCCTGAGCCCTATGTGCACCATGGTTTTCCTGACACATCTGCACCTGTGGGGAAGTTTGACTTACAAATCAGGCACAGGAAGAGACTGATAACAAGGGTGAGGACTAAAATAGAACAATTATAGCCATGGGCTGTCACCGAAAGGTGTGGCGTTGTGGACTCACTCTCTTGAAAGAGTCGAGACAAATGCGGACATTTTCAGGCCACAGTGGTCCGCAGGGACCGGAAACCTCAGAGAAAAGGGGCTTCCTGGCGCCAAATGGCACTGAAGGTCGAGTTTAAAATGCGCCCGACAACAGGGAGCCTTGTTCAGGGGAGCTGACACCGCAGCAAGGCCGTCGTGGCAGGTGACAGCGTGGTGGTGCACGGGATGGGGTGGGACAGCCGTGCCAGGGCGGCTGGGGAGAGGGAGCACTTGCTGCAGGCGGGCAGAGATGCAGAAGCAAAAGTGCAAATGTGTCAAAAAGATGGAGTGTGGGCAAAACAGCAGCAGCAGGAGAGGAAGTCAGGGCTCATTTTTCCTCTCCAAGCCCCGCCAGAGGCTCGGGGCTCCCCCCAGCTGCCATAGGCCTGGAGCTGCCTGGGTCCAGCTTAGGAACCTCCCAAGGTCCCACAGACAGAGGCTGGACTGTCACGTTTCATGGGAGTTGTGAGTCCCATGAGGCCATGTCAGGAAGGAGGTGGGTGACTTGATCCTGAGAAGCAGGTGCATAAAGAGCACCCTTTCCTGGAGGTCCCCCGCCCCCCACCCCAGGCTCACCCACAGACCTGTCAAAGCACCCTCACCCTTCAGCATCAGGCTGGCTCCTGGAGAGGCCTGGCCCCCGCCTCTGGTGCCAGCAGCAGAGAGCCGCAGGGAGGCTGGCACTGCATGGTGAGGTGCCCATGAAGGGCGGGATGCGGGAAGGGCCCTGAGCCCATGCCAGTGAACTCCAGACAAGGTCTGAAGACCACCTGGATGTTGACCCAAGAGAATCAATTCTAGACTATAGGTACAACATGTGTGTGTGTGTGTGTGTGTGTGCACGCAGGTTGCAAGACAAGGGAGGACAGAGGAGGTGGGGAGGTGGATGGGTCAGGCTGGAACATGGTGTGGGCATGGGAGTCCCAGGAGAGAGGCTGGGCCTCCAGGGCATGGAGCATCCACTTAGTCCTTCATACTCTCAGGAGACACTGGACTCCTGCATGCAGTGGACACACAAGCAGTGATTTAGTTGTATATGCATCATTATTTCTTTAGTGCCTGTCTCCATTGTAACTTTGTCAGTGCCCACTCTCTGGTCTCCTCCATCCCCAAAACAATACAGCAAGACCCTCTGTACATGCTTTTTCCCTTATGAATGAGTGAAGGGCAGTAGGGAGCCACTTTTGGGCCTTACACCCAGGAACCACATAGTTTGTGTTTGCCCCGTATAGGGTTAGCTCTGGAAGAGAAAGCTGTCAAGTCCAGAGACTGGCGTCAGCTTGTGGGAGTCCTCTGAACCAGGCAGTGTCCAGCAGAGGGGCCCCCTGATCTAGACTAGTGGGGGAGCAGGAGAAGCACAGATTCCCAGGGGCCAGAGCAGCCTAAGGATGAAAAGGCAGATCCTGGGCTTATTCTGCAGAACAGAGGCACGCACCAGCATCTGCTGTTTGGCACATGATGGCCGCGTGAACCCTCACTGCCTTTGGGGAAGTGGCAGGTAGCCTGTGACACGCACCAGACCGGGCACTTTAACTCAGTTGTCTAACGGCTCCCCCTGCCAACAGATTGCCTGCCTGTATTATATACTGCATAGCCACGTGCAACAGGGAACCCCCTGGGGAAATGCACAGGCTTGGGGGCACGTGAGACTCAAATCCTGGCTGCAGGCGTTCCTGGCTGAATCATCTCCAGCACCTGGGTCACGTGTCTGAGCCTCAGCTTCCTCATCTGAAAACTGGGCACAACAATCCATGCTTTTAGAGATCATTGCCAGGCTCAATTGGAGATGTTTGTTTGTAAGGTCCTTTGTAGCGGCCTGTGTGTAGACAGTGCTCAGTGAAGCGTGGCCGGGATTCTGTTCACACACTTGACACGTGACGATGAAGTCATGGAGCTGGGAGGCCCACCCAGGCCAGTGCTCGCTCTGCTGCTCCACACTGCCCCCAACTGTCTTCCCCACGCCTCCACCGGCCCCTACAGAGCATCTGGGTCATAAAAGAAGCTTAGGGCAGGGAGAGCGCGCTTCCCCTGCTTCTTGTTATTTAAAGGCCACATCATAATCCAGGGCTCTTGTGTCATGCTCAGCTCAGTTAGATCCTTGGCACTCGGCTGAGGCGACAGGGCTGTCACCGCTTCTACAGTGAAATAAGCCAGGAAGCCGAGAGCCCCCAGGCTCGGGGAATAGATGCCACAGCAGAGAGGCGTCAGCCACAGCCTGGCTGGTGCCTGATGTTTGTGTTTGATTTCTATTTTGTTTTATTTTTTGTTTTTTGTCTATTTGCGTTCTTGTATGTTTTTTGCAGGGTAAACATCCTCAAAATTTCTTTCAAAAGGAAAAAGTTCTTTATACATCAGCGACAAAAACAGGTGAGTTATGTCCACGCCTGCTTTGTGTCTTGTCTTTTGTAAGCGACTTCAGCTCTCAGTGTCGTCCAGGGCTTGGCAAATCTTTGCCAGCGATTTAGCAGGGAGGAAGGAGCGTGGCGTGGTGATGGCAGCAGGGTTCAGAGCCCCAGCAGTCTCTGTGTCGTTCCCTCCATGTCTCCGCTTGGGGAATTTGCTTCTTTGGAGGCAGAGACAGTGCGTTCAGATCCTGGCTGTTCCACTTAGCCACTGGGCAGGTGACTGAGCATGCCCTAGCCTGTGTTCCCTTGTCTCCGGAAATGCAGTCAAGCCCGCTTCTCAGGGAACTGTGAGGATGAAATAAAAGAGCATCAGGGTGGAGACGCCCCCCAGAGCCCTCCACAGAGCGGCAGTGCATGCCCGCAGGGTCAACTTCTTCCCTTGATATGTGCAGAGCGCACGGTGGCTGGCCGGCCGTGTCCCCTAAGAGGAGTCCATGGCACGTCCATCGCTCAGTTTGCCGAGCCGCGGGGGAAGTAAGACCTGGAGGTCAGGGAACTGCGGCTCCCACAGCTGCTGAATTGGGGGAGCTGGAATCTGAACCCGATCCTTAGGAGTCCAAGGTGCCTGCTCTTCCCACGACCCCTCGCTTGGTCCTGTTCCACTGCATGGTTTTCACTTACCGTCACTATGTCCATTTCGCAATTTTTCAAAAGATAATACGTACTAAAAATGGCCCTGCATAGCAGCGAACTTGGAAATGAGAACACTAGAGCTCAGATAGGACGAGAACCTGGGTGGCCGAAGCCCCACAGTGCAGGACACTGGGTAGCACCAAATGATGAGGATAGCATTTAACATAAAAGCCTAAAACCTGAACTCACATAGAATGAACATAAAGCAAACAATTCTCATTTCTGAGCACTGGATTTAACCCTGTGCTCTCTGGGAGGCAAATAAAGAAACCCAAAGGGTTCTAAAGTCGCCATTGTCCAATAGGGGAGAGATGTTCCTGGGGCTAAATCCAAAAAGGAATGGATCAGACCGTCCTTGTCTGGTTGCTCCAAATATATCCAACTCAGCAAGGAGAGCAGGTTCGGAGGAAATGCTTTCGTAAGGGACCCTGGGTGATAAAGAGTAGATTCCCGTCACCTGTATCATCACTGTCATCAAGGTGGGCACCCCTTCCTGCTCAGAAACACTCCCATCACGCTGGGGGTGACCACGGCGGTCTCCAAGCCTGTGTCCTGCCATCTGATTATCACCGACCACATTAAGCCCTGCTCCCGCCCCCGCCCGCGCCCCTCCCCCATGCTGATGGCCGCTCTGGCACTGTTCCTCCCAGACGGAAGCCAGGGAGCACATCGTGGCCTTCAACATGCTCAGTTACCGCTCGTGCAAGAACCTGTGGAAGTCCTGCGTGGAGCACCACACGTTCTTCCAGGCAAAGAAGCTGCTACCTCAGGAGAAGAATGTTCTCTCGCAGTACTGGACCCTGGGTTCCAGGAACCCCAAAAAGTGAGTATGCTGCAGGGACACTGTCCACAGGAGATGAGATGTGGCCACTGGGGGTGGACAGCCCAGGGCAGAGTACCCTGGCCAGCAGTCGCCCGTGCTCAGGGGTGTCCATGTTCTCAGCATTTGTTTCTGGCCCCCCAGCCGCTGGCCTCAGAGCTCCCAAGCAAGCAGAACTGCAGCCGCCCCCGACCACGTCACAGTAAAGGAGCACATGGCCGTGACCCTGGGCGTCATCCCAGCACCAGCCTTTTCCAACCCGATGTCACCAAGCCAGCCTCTCCCATTGACATTAACTCCCTACGATGCTCCATGAAAATGAATGGGGGTGGGTGGGGTGGATTTGACCTAGCAGTTCAGACACCGGTTGAGACGTTCCTCACTCGGGTCCCATGTGGGAGTACCTGGATCCAATACTGGGCTCTGGCCCCCGACCCCAGCTTCCTGCTAATGCAGATGCTGCGTGGCAGCAGTGACGGCCTAAGTAATTGAGTCCCTGCAACCCACATGGGAGACCTGCTTGAGTTCTTGGCTCCTGGCTTTGACGCAGCCCTGTACCAGCCATGGTGGGCATCTGGGGAGTGAACCAGTGCATGGGAACCTCCTGTCCATCTGTCTGTCTCTCTGCCTTTCAAATAAATGAATTTTGTAAATGAGTCGGTGAAGAGAATAAAGATTTGTGGAGTCAGGTGACTTTGGGATATGCTGCCTATAATAATTCCAAAATAATAGTAGTAATTCTAGTTGGCAGTTACCGAGCACTTATGCCAGGCATGTTCGTAATTATATCTAACTCTCACTGTCTGTGAGACAGGTACTGTTATCCACCGAATGACATTAACAATATTTAATCACTAGTACAGTAGCAGAAATATATATATTAACTTATATATAATTGACATAAATTTTGACCTGGATTAAAATTTATTTAGTCGCTAAATGAAGCCACCATGCAGTTTTTCCTTTTGTTTTCTTTCTTTGTTCTCAGACTGCCTTCTAAATATAAGAGGTAGCAGACATTGTTTTTCAAGCTATTCTTAGAATTTCAAAATCATTTGTTGGCTTCTCAAAATTATGTTTGTGATTTTGTTGCTGTTGGTGATGTGGCTGTTACTAAATAAATGAGACCTATGTCTGAGCCATTGTCAGATGTGTGGAACTACCTTAGACAGTTCAGCGACTTTTTTCTATCAGGATCAGTAATGATGTGTATGGTGCTAAATATTCTCGCTTAGTGTCTTCTCTTAGCCAAGAGTAAATATATTCCTCAAGTTTTTAGCTCTTAAATTCTGTCGAGTATTTTTTTAAAAGATTTATTTATTTATTTATTTATTTATTTGAAAGTCAGAGTTAGAGGGAGAAAAGAGAGAGCCAGGACTGAGCCAGGGCAAAGCCAGGGCCTTCATCTGGGTCTCCCTCGTGGGTGGTTGGAGTCCACACACGTGGGCCATCTGCTGCTGCTTTTCCCAGGCTATTAGCAGGGGGCGAGATCTGAAGTAGAGCAGCTGGGACACAAATTATTGTCTGTATGGAACACAGCTCTGGCACCCTAATATTTTTTAAAGATTTATTTTATTTATTTGAAAGCCAGAGAGAAAGAGACAGACATCTTCCATTCTCTGGTTCATTCCCCCAAATGACTGCAACAGCCAGGACTGGGCCAGGACAAAACCAGGAGCCAAGAACTCCATTTAGGTCTCCTACATGGGTGGCAGGCACTCAAGCACTAGAGCCATCATCTGCTGCCTCCCCAGTGCATTAGCAGGGAGCTGGGTCAGAAGTGGCACAGCAGGACTTAAACAGGCATTCGCATAGGGACATGGGTGCCCCAAGTGGTGGCTTAACTCAGAGCACCACAACGCCTCCCCCATCTATTGTGTGTTTTTATACATTCATTAGCTCTGTTATTAAACATATAAAAGTAATTTATTGGACTTCAGTATGAATTTGGGTTGGCTACCCCTATCTTGGCGGCTTAAGTCAACAACCATGCTGGTGTACCTCCATATTTTGTGGGTCGGGAATCTGGGAACAGCTTGGCCAGAGGATTCTTCCACTCCTTGTGGTACAGGTTGAGCGTCCCTAACCCAAAAACCCAAAATGCTCCCAATTCTGAGACATCTTGAGTGTCACAAGGGTTTCCAATTTTCAGATGAGTGATGTTCAACTCATTAAGTTTAGACAAATATTCCAAAACTGAAAAAAACTCCAAAATCTGAAATCCTGCTAGCCCCAGGCAATTTTGAATAACAGTGGGATTTCTGGGTAAGAAGGCGCCAAGACAACTTCTCTCATACGCCCAGTGCTTTGGTGGAGCACCCGGAAGCCTGGACTCACCCAGACCCTTGGCCTGCTCAGGTGGGCCCTCCGGCAGTGTGGCTGAGCTTCCTTCACTCCAAAGACAGAACTGGTTGGGCCCCTTAAGGGCAGAACTGGCCCAGCACCTCTGCTGATGGCAGCGGTCACAGGCCGGCGCAGGTTCAGCGTCACAGCCCTTGCTGCTGCCCTGCGTGCATCAGAGGGGGTCACTGGGGGTGTGGGGTGCCCCTCAGCAGCAGATCTTGACTCTCAGGGCTGACTTCCTCTTCCTGGGGAGTTCCCATTGCCATCACCTCTCTTTGGCAGATAGGGAGGCTTGAGAGGTTGCGTGATCCGCCCAACACCGAGGAGAGATGTCCACACACATGCATGTGCCCTCCTCTGAAAGGGTCCACGTAAAGAAATGAGGTCCGTGTTTCCCAAGCCTGTGGGATGATGCAATACTTTTTCCAGGAGTCTATCAGTAACATGTGACACGGGTTTTGGGAATCTGTTCCAAGAGGCCCTGGGGTCGTGCAGCTCACTCCCCTTGTTTTGACACTCTGGCCTGAGTCAGGGGCACTGTGGTAGCAAGGCCAGCCAGCCTGTCTCTGCGGGGAGATGCTCCTGTCCCCGCCACCATGAGCATCACGATGAGGGTGGCCCCAGCCCTGTTGCTGCGCACGTGCAGGATATTCTAAGAGGAGTTCTGTACTGCGTTTGTGCTTTCGTTTGTTCTTTGTTCTTCTGTGTTGTGCTTGGATGATTGGCAGTCACGAGGAGAGGCGGAGAATGTTCTCATGAGACATTACACCATAGATCACAGTTTACAAACACCAGAACTGAAAATGTGAATTTCCAAAGTGGAGATCCAGACTCCTCCTCTGAAATAATGCATTTTCTAATGGGAAGATTGAGATTCTCTGGCTGTCAGCTGTCAGTAAAATTCAGAAGTTACCTGCAGGGCAGCATGTTCAAGGAACGGGGCTGGAAGTCACTTCCTAAGTGTATTCTGGGGCTCTCTCGCCAAGAGCGCCCAGGGATGGATGGCAGTGGCTTCCACCTGCTAAGATGAGCGAGAGCGTCTGGGAGGAGGGTTGATGTCTCTCCTCATTGTAGCGTGGGTTGCATGAGAATTCCTTGACGTGGTGGGAACTGTGTTCCTGTGTTATCCTGGAATTGCTTCTAACCTGGAAAGGCTTGGTTGGTTCAGGAAGCAACTTTGCGACCTGAAGTAGTGAGGACCAGGCGGCAAAAGAGATGACATGACATAAGGAAAGCCAGAAGGGACTGGCTGTGGACGGCTGTCCACGCGGCCGCTGTCCTTCGCGTGTTGGCAGCATCTGCCTAGGAGAAGCGGGTGGCCTCTCGTGTCCTTGTGGTTGAGCGTGTCAGTGTGGAAAGTGAAACTGCTTCTGGTTTTCCAGGTCTGTAAATCACCAATATTGCAAAAAGGTGATTGGTGGGATGGTGTGGAACCCGGCCATGCGGAGATCTTTGTCGGTGGAGCATCTGGAAACCAAGAGCCTGCCTTCCCGGTCCCCTCCTGTCACTCCCAACTGGTGAGTCCACTCTGCCCACCCCCCTGCCAGCAGCTTTAGCTCTTGCCAAAAAACAGAACCCCAACTCACAGATCCCTCCGCGTGCGTGGCCTGTGCTTGGGGCTTCCATTTGCATCTGGGGCTGTGGCAGTGGCAACTTGTGTTCATGAAGAACGCAAACCTAGCTAAGCATTTCCCGTGGTATACAACGCCTAGATGCTCTTCTCTTAAAGTGTGTTCTTATGTTGAATGGGCACAACAGTTGTGCATATTGACGGGGTCCAGTGGGGTATTTCAGCACAGGCACACAATGCGTCATGGTCCTATCAGAGCACTTGGCGCGTCCATCACCTCTGATGTCATTCGTTCCTGTGTTTTGAGAACACCCAAAATGCTTACACTGAAAGGCGACGATTAGTCGGCGTTGCCCACAGTTAGCCTCCTGTGCTGTAGAACATTGAAGGTTACTCTTACTCTGCCTGTGCCACTGTTCTCTTTTAAAGATGTCCCTGGACTAAAATAACGGGCAGATATGCCCCGTCCTGGCATTGCAATACCCATTCAACACCCCGGGCAGCTGTGTGATAAAGAGGCACGTTAAGTTTAGTTCCGCGTCTGTTTCCCACGGACGTGCTGCACAATCAAATTTGGGAAAGGCTACTGAAGACGCGTGACATACGTGGTCCGAGGACACAGGCCCCTGCAGGAAGGGTGGTGCGCTTGCAGCCCTGCGCTTAGCTAGCAGGTGTCTTCACCATCCCGTTCTCCGGGGGGAGTTGCCTCTCCCCCACCCCCACCCCCCATTTGACACCCTCCCCTTTCCCCACCCCAGGCGAAGTCCTCGGCTCCGGCACGAGATCCGCAAGCCACGGCACTCGTCTGTGGATAACCTTGCCAATGAAATGACCTACATCACGGAGACCGAAGATGTGTTTTACACGTACAAGGGCCCCCTGTGCCCCAAAGACAGCGACTCCGAAGTCTCCCAGAACCGGAGCCCGCCCCGAGAGTAAGAAACCCATGTTTTCTTTTCTGGCTGCTGAAGCCCCTGGGGTTTCAGGTTCTGCTCAGGCCTGTGTTTGCATGAAGAGAAGGGAGGAGCCGGTGCTCAGACAGCTCAGCAGGGTGCTGCCTGCACACCGGGGATGGAAGAGACCCCTCCACCTCCCTGCGCAGAAGACAGCCCGTGCGCCTGGGGCCTAGAACTTGTCCTTTTTCTGTCTACCAGAGACCTTCCATGCTCCACATACTTGTTGGTCTTTTGAGTGGTCTTTCCAGTGTGTGAGCAAAGCCCAGTTTAAATCATCTGGGAGCCAGTGTTGCGTCATGGCTCCTGCGTCCCATCCCATCCTGGAGCACCAGTGTGAGTCCCAGCTGCTCTGCTTCCAATTCAGCTCCCTGCTAATGCATCTGCAAAGGCAGCAGCAGACGGACTAAGTACTTGGGTGCCTGCCACCCATGTGGGAGACCCAGATGGAGTTCCTGGCTGCTGCAAGCATTTGGGAAATGAACCAGAGGATGGAAGATAGCCCACTTCTGACTCTGTCTCTCCCCCTCATTGCACACGCACACACTGTCTTTCAAGTAATCTTTAAAATAAAAACATGAAGGCACCCATGTTCCAAAGATGCAGACTCTAGAGTCTTGCCAGCTCTGATTTCTCCAGGCCGTCAGTTTTGCACCATCGCATGATGCGAGAGCATCAGGAATGTGCTCGCTTCTGAGCCCCTTCCCAGATCACTGATTATACCCTTGGAAATTTTGTTTTCTTTGCCATATTTAAGTAAAAGTTTCACAGCATTCTAACATCCCTGATTTTCACATTTTTGTCAAACATGGTCTAGCTACATTCTTGCATTTCCTACTCCATTTTTTTTCCTAATGTGACAAATTCCCCTTAGAGCTCAAGGCCAAGGAAAAAAACATGTGTCTCTTAAAGACTGGCTTGAGTCCTGGTGTTGTTCAATCAGAGATGTCTACTCCAGTAATTCCTTTCTTTGCTTTGATTACTTGAATCTGGGAACTGCCTGTTGACGCTCAATTGCATTGGCTTCTCTCAGCCTGGGTTGTTTTGTCTGTCGCTTTGTTTTTTTTATTTATTTTCCTCTTTGTTTTTTTAAAATACTGTTCTTTACTTAAAAAAAAAAAAGATTCACTAATTTATTTGTTTGAAGGGCAGAGAGGCAGAAGGAGAAAGAGAATCTTCTATGGGCTGCTTCACTGCCTAAATGCTTACAACAGCCAGGGCTGGGCCAGGCCAAAGCCAGGAGCCTGAAACCACATCCATGGCTCCCATGTAGGTGACAGGAACCCAAGCACTTGAGCCATCATCTGGTGCCTCCCCGGCACATTAGCAGGAAGCTGGATTGGAAGCCTGCACTTGAACCCAGACACTCTGATGGGGGATGCAGGTGTCCCAAGAGATGACTTAATTTACTGTGCCACAATGCCTGCTGCTTTACTTTTTCTTTTTAAAGATTTCTTTATATATTTGAAAGGCAGAGTTACAGAGAGGCAGAAGCAGAGAGATCCTCCATTTGCTTTCTACTGGTTCACTCCCCAAATGGCTGCCAGAGCTGAGCCAATCTGAAGCCAGGAGCTTCCTCCAGGTCTCCCACATGGGTGCAGGAGCCCAAACACTTGGGCCATCTTCTGCTTTCTCAGGCCATAGCAGAGAATGGATCGGAAGTGAAGCAGCCAGGACTCAAACCAGCACCCATATGGGAGGCCGGCACTGCAGGCAGTGGGGTTACCTGCTACACAATAGCACTGGCTCCTGCTTTACTTTTGAAAACAGTTTTTTTTTTTTAATTTATTTATTTATTTGAATGGCAAAGAGACAGAAATTGAGGCAAACAGGCAGAGATCTACCCACTGATTCACTCCCCAAGTGCCCAAAGCAGCCAGGACTGGGCCATGCTAAAGCCAGGAAACTCCCCAGGCATTCCACGTAGGTGCTGGGGACCCAACTGCTTGAGCCACCGTCTGCTGCCTCCAAGAGCGTGCATTCACAGGAACTGGAGTGGAGAGCAGAGCTGAGACTCGAACCCAGGCCCACAGATGCGGGACGAGGGGATCCGAAGGGGCAGCTTAGTGGCCATGCCAACACCCCACCCCGAACCTGGGTTTTGGATGCAGCCCCTCCTCTTTCTTCCTTGCCTTTGTTATGTGGGTCTTTTTACGAATCCACTTTAATGAATTCAGTTCTACCATGTCCGTGGGAGAAGATTAGGGTAAGCTAGCTTCAGTCACTTTTGAAGTAGATAAGATGTAGATTGTAAATGACATTTTAAGCTAAAATGTGATAGGAAAAGATTAACTGTTGGGAAGTCAATCTTAAGGTAGGCATTCTGTTAAGCCCCACACCGTGGCCAAAATATAGAAACCTAACACTTCCCCTCACTGCACAGGATCAGCCAGCGGGCAGTGCAGTTAATCTGTGAACCTTTCCCACCATGGCAACCAGGCTTAAAGTGCTGAATCCACGCTGGCTGTGCTGCAGGCATGCACGGGGGCTGCAGTTCCCCTTCCCCGTGCTGTGCAGTGTTTGTGCTGCTCCTCTGGCCCTGCTCATGGCACACGCAGGAGCCAGTTTATCTGCGTTCTCGACACCTGCGGCTGAATAATCCCCGTGCTAATGATTTCCCTTCGGCCTGCGCTTGGATGGTGCTTATATTGAAATGATCACTGGCTCTGGCTCCAGCTAGCAGCCTGCCGCCCCATTGTCCAGCGAGTTCCTTTGTGTGCCCCTGTGGCTTTGCAAACCGCAAACCAACATAGAAAGACAAGGCAGGAGTGGAGGCTTGCATGACCCGACCCGGTGTGAGTTCTCGATGCAGCTCTGTTGGGAACTGTCTGAGGGCTCTAGGGAAACCCACACGCATACACACACACATGCACACACGCGCGCACACGCACACGCACATGGGCTTGCCATCATGACCTGCAGCCGCACTGAGGGATTGGAGAGCATCTAGATCTCCACTGTCCAGCACAGTAGCCAGCAGCCACAGTGGCTCTGCAGACTTAAAGTAATTAAAGGGAGGCGTGTAGGTCCTCCATCTCCAGAGGCACTTCTCCGGTGCCTGACGGCTGCGTGTGCTCACAGCCACAGCCCTTTGCCACCATGGCAGAAAGGGCCATTGACAGCACCTGTCTGTACTGGAACCTTGACTCCGTGGATGTTCCCTGAGCCACGGGCATGTCTGTTCTCAAGCTGAGGTCGAGTGTGAAGAGGTAGGGGTCCCGGTCCCACTTGCAGACCCTGCTGCCGAGAGCTGGCCTTGATGAGCCCCTGCACTCCAGCGCCCCCTGGTGACCTGTCGCTCGACCAGAGCCAGGTGAGAGGCACTCCAGGACGGCTTCTGGACCGGGCCAGGTGCTCTGTTCATTCCCACACCAGCAGCACGCTCTCCACGTCCTTCGCTGGCCACTGAGGGAGACAGGCCTTTGCCCCTAGCGACCTCCAGGCCAGCTGGGCTATTAGCACCCAGTCCTCCTCCTCGTCACACTGTGGGACTCCATTGCTCTGATGAAGGGAGAGGGTTTGGGGACAGTCAGAGGGCTCCAAGGAGCTGTGTAGAACATGATGTTCTGCCTGGTGCCAAAGAGGAGGGAAGGAGAGCAGAAGGGTGCTTAGACTTCGGCTGTGCACCCAGGGCGGTGGCCTGGGCTGTCCGAACGTCGTCGCGGCAGACAGGTCACTCGCCGATGGGTCCGTGTTCAGCCGTAGCAGCACCGCCAAGTGGACGGTTGTGGCCGTGAAGCCTGGCGGTGTGTGCTGTGTGCCCAAGGGGCTGTGCGGTGCTGTCCCCCGCCCCGGCCTTTCTGTGTCCCTTTCCTTTCCTCCGCCTGAAGACGGGGCTCTCAGGGAAGTCCGTTTCCTCCATGGCAGAAGCCGCGGACAGGAAAGCCTCCAGCCCTACCCTGATGACTCACGGAGCAGAGGCCGCAGGAAACCAGTTTAGGGCAGGTCAGGGTGGTGTGAGAAAGACTTTTGTTTTTAAACATTCATTCATTTATTTGAAAGTCAGAGTTACATAGAGAGACAGAAACACAGGGATTCTCCATCTGCCGGTTCACTCCCCAAAGGGCCACAATGGCCGGAGCTGGGCCGATCCAGAGCCAGGTGCTTCCTCCGGGTCTCTTTCCTGGGTGCAGGGAGGGTCCAAGCGCTTGGGCCATCCTCCACGGCTTTTCCAGGCACATTAGCAGGGAGCTGGGTCAGAAGTGAAGCAGCCAGGACTCGAACTGGGGCTCATGTGGGATGCCGGTACTGCAGGTGGCTGCCTAACTCGCTGCTCCACATCACCAGCCCCAAGGAACATTTTCTTATTAGATAAAAAGTGATCAACAGGTGGAGAACCTGCAAAGACATGGTGGTGGGAAATTGCTGGTGGCCTGTCGAGGGGTTACGAGGCTCAAAGATTAGTTTTGGGAAAGGCGAGCTGGCCTGGTGTTTCCTAGCCTGTCCCCACTCCAGTTCTGGCCAGGGACCAGGAACATCAGCCTCACGTGAGAGCTCGCTGGAATGCAGGGTCTCAGACCCCACTGCAGGCCTGCAGAAGCAGAGCCCACATTTCAGCAAGACCCCAGGGGATGGCAAGGCGCTGATCGCACACGGCTGAGACCGGTTTCCCCGCCAGGTGCTCGGCTCACCTGAGTTTCTGGGCTGCAGAGTGCATTCTGAGCTCTCGCGGGGTGACTCAGCTGATCCCAGGTGCCCCATTGAGGTGTTTTTCCCCCCTCTACTCAGCGTTTCTCACTGAGCACTCCCTGGGTGCCTGGTCCTGTGTTCACTTAACAAGGAAAAGGACAGAAAGACTCAGGACTGAGAGACTCAGACACCAAGCAGGAGCCCTCTCTGTAGCACAGCACTCAGGATTTCCGGAGGCCGGGGGCAGCGCCTTGCCATCTTCCTTTTACCCGCACCCCTGCCATTTGTAACGTCTCTAGTGTGCTGCCCTTCAGAGAAACCAGCCGTCCCGGGCTTGGGCGCCGATGCCTGCGGCTCGTGCACCACAGAGGCGGCCGTCTGGTGCCTGCTGCGTTTGCAGTGCTGTCAGTGGCCGAGGTGTGGTCTGCTGCACGCTGGCTGCCGTGGCTCCCGGTGATGATGACGCAACTCTTTGGTGTCCCCCTCCTCCTGCCTTAGGGACAAAGCCCTTGCTTCTGCTCTTCCCCCGGTTACTGGCTTGGTTCTGCCCATAGCTACCTCTGCCTTCCCTCTACTACCGCCTTAGAAGAACCCTCAGGGACCCGCAGTTCCACATGCTGCAGCCCCTCCACGGCCTTTCTCAGCAGCATCTGGGGTCTTGTCCACCTGCTGCTTTTTCTTTGCTTCTGGTCATCAATGTCCCCCTCGCCGTCTCTCTATCCATCCTGTACACCAAACAGAATGTCACTGTGCTCCACATTAGCTGATCGGGCCAAAAATCATCCGTTTGCTTAAATAAATTGTTATCTAAAAGAACCCTCTCCAGCCCTACTTAGAAACTGGGTTGGGCATTGGAACGCCTGAGCTGTTCGTGCCAGTGATCTGGTAGTAATACCGTTATGATTAAGTACTGGGGGCTGTTCTAGATGGACCATTGAGTCTTAGGTCAAAAAAAAAAAACACTTTGTTAAAAAATATCTGTGCTGACGTAGAATAATTACATGTTGAAGAGGTAGAGGAAAAATACCATAAAGCCTCATATGAAGAAATCCACAAGTTCAAGATTTAACAAGGAAATAGTGAATAGAAAATATATTGCACTTTTATTGAGATTATTATTGAGATTAATTATTGCATCATTACCTCACTTTTCTTGTTTTTTTTTTTTTCCCTTGTGCCTTTCACCCTTTCTGTAGCTGTCACCCACCCCCTTCACCCTCTCCCCACCGTTAGTGGTGTGTGTGCAGGCACTGGTCAGTTTCTTCCTGGTGAAGTCAACACTTGAGGTGCAAATACACCTTGTAGCTTTAGCTTTCGCAGTTGCCCTTTCTGCCACTAGATGGCACTCTTGTAAACAGTACGTCCCAATAAAGTTGCCCTAGTTGGGGGGAATGTTTCAGTTTTTGTTTTGTTTAGCTTCCTTTTTTTTTTTCTTTTAATTTATTTATTTGAAAAGCAGAGTTACAGACAAGCAGGGGCAGAGAGAGCAAGCAAAGGCAGAGAGAGGGAGAAGGAGAGAGAGAGAGAGAGAGAGAGATCTTCTATCCACTGGTTCACTCCCTAAATGGCTACAACAGCAGGAACTGAGTGTATATGAAGGCAAGAGCCAGGAACTTCTTTCAGGTCTCCCACATGGGTACAGGGACCCAAAGCCTTGCGCCATCTTCCGCTGCTTTCCCAGACGCATTAGCAGGGAGCTGGATCAGAAGTGGAGCAGCTGGGACACGAACTGGTGCCCTTATGGGATGTCAGCACTGCAGGCAGCAGCTTTTTCTGCTACACCACAGCGCTGGCCCTTTGGCTTCCTTTTAAGTAAATTAAAGCCTCATTCATTTTCAGTCCAAAAACCAAATTCAGTTCCAAAATATCCCTTCCTGAAATGCCCTCCCATCCATCACAGCCCTCCCTCAACTGGCTACGTAAAGCCACGAGGCAGGCTCTTCTCTCGCCGATAGCCTGCACGCAGTTGTGCTCCTACTTGGTTCTGCTGCCGAATGTTTTATTCACGTGAGAACTGAGATGGTGAATGGTGCTGTGTGAACATGATGTGGGTTTTATGTCCAAAGTAAGCTCATCTGAACCCTCTAGCGCACAAAGAAGCACTGTTTTACGGAAAAGCTCACCGAGAAGAGCTGGAAAGAACGGTTCAGTAAGAGGTGGGGGCCAGCTGCCTGCTGCCTGCTGCCCGTGTGCCATGGCTGAGTGTCTGTGTGTGCCCACTTCCGCTGTCACTCCGCCTCGTATGAGGTTAGAGCAGTGCAGGGAGAACCCCTCCTTTGTAGTGGGTTGAGGCACCAGTGCTGGGTGTGTGGCTCTGGAAGGGGTGGGGGCAGATGCCAAGTGTCCTGTCCTGCACAGTGACAGGCGTCAGTCCTGGCGGCCCTGTGACGTTAGAGATGGCATTCTTAGGGGCAGACGTGACATGACGCCGAGAGGAAAATGCCTAGGAAGCCCCGTCTTTTGGACTTGGGTCTGAGTGAGGGGAACCTTGGGTGAGTCTCAGCGTCTCTTGCCTTCAGTGTCATTACGTGGGAGGTGGGCGTTGGACCGGAGGCACATGGCAGCCTGTGTAGTGCACATCGTCTGTGTCTCAGATGGCCCTGGCCGGCAGGACTGCAGAGTCCTTCCACAGCTGTGCTGCTGAGGGGAGCACCATCAGCCACGCGTGACCGTGGAGCACAGGGCGTGTGTGTGCCTGGGTGAACAGCAGGACTGGAGGCTTCACCTGAATTCACGTGAATTTCAGTAGCCACGTGTGCCTGCTGGCCACCATATCAGACAGTGCGGCTCTAAGATACCTAAGGACCTCTCCTGGGTAGACAAGCATAAAACGTGACCTGAGCAAGGGCCGTTTGAGGATGTTACAGGCAAAGCTCACACGCTAGGGGTAGCACTCAGTATCCTGAATGTACAACCATCGCTGAGAGCCCTGTGACACTGGGCATTCAGCAAGAAGGAACCAGAAAGAGAAAGCTTTTGGAGGAGGTGCAGGCATGTGCATCCTGTGAGGCCGCCAGGCAGAGCCTGGGTCACCAACGGCGTCACCGCAGACGCTCTTCTGTGTTGCCCTTGAGGGCAGCCGCATGGGGAGCCGGATTCCCAGCAGCTCCTGGGTCCCTGTCCCGTCCTCCCGTCCCTTTGTCCCCAGACCAAGTGGGAGGAGTTTTTAGGCGAGAGGAGAGCGAGGGTGACCAGACGACGCGGGGCTAGCCCTGGCAGCTCTGCGGCAGTGCCAGGCCCCAGTCAGTCAGCGACGTTTGCGCGAGTGACACGTGTCAACCCCTTTATTAAAGTCTCTCCTCCTTCCCCACAACGAAGGAGCTTATCCGAGAACAATCCAGCCCCAAGCTGCCTGACTCAGAAGTCATCCAGTTCTGTGTCTTCAAACGCTCCAGGCTCCTCCTCCCCCGACGGCGTGGACCAGCAGGTCTCAGACGACTACCACAGGGCCACCCGAGGGGCCTCCACCGAGGACACCGGCCAGTACTACTGTGACAAGGTGAGGGAGCCGGCCAGGGCGGGGCGTGGGGCTCACCCGAGAACTAGGGCTGCCAGAGACGGAATCCTGCAGGTGGCCACTCTTGAATGTCTTCCAGAATGACAACGGTGACGGCTACTTGGTCCTGATCCGCATCACGCCGGACGAAGACGGAAAATTCGGATTTAATCTCAAGGTAAGGCGACTGCACTTCTAAGCACCTGTTTTACCAGGAGGCAGCACCTTCAGATGAATTTTTGATTTCCAGTGGAAATGTGCCAGCCACCTAGGCTACCCAAGGAGACCAGCTCAGCCCTGGGAGTTAGCATTTGTGCGGCCAGAACAGCCTACCACGTGCTGTGTGCACCTTCCTTAGCTCTTAGAATCAGCAGTGCAGTCTGCATTTTGAAGCCCATTTTATCGATGAAATCAGAGGCTCAGACAGGTGAGGGCACAGGGTTGGTAGACAGATATGTCCCCCTCCCCCAGAGGTGCTGCTAAGCACAAGCCCTCTGCATTGCCCAGGCTGGTGAGAGAAAGCAACCAGCAGGGGGCGTTGCAGGGCTGCCTTGCTCCTCTGGCAGCCTCTAGGCACGAAGTGGCTGCAGACCGAATCCCTGGGTTTTTGTGAACGTCTTTGTTGGGGCAGCTGCAGCCATTCACTATCCAGCATCACTAGGTACAGCAGGTGCACCAGAGGTCTTTACCCCTGCAGCAGAGCACAGCAAGGGCAGGTGGTCTTTGCCGCCCACGACGCTGCTACCACCCTACACCCCCGTCCTGAGCACCTGCTTGCCACCTGTGAGCGCTCGCAGCAAGGGAGCTGTCCCGAGGCCTCACCCCCTCCACCGAGAGCTCCCTTCAGCAGCTATGGGACGATGTGCCCATGCAGTCCTCCTCCAGGGGCTGTGTGCAGTTTTATAAAGGACTTTAGGGCAAGTGTTTGGCTTTACCCTTACCATGAGAGTTGGGACACCTGCTTCCCTCATTGGAGTGCCTGGGTTCAGTGCCCAGCTCTGCTCCTGACTCCAGCTTGACTGCTAGTGTAGACCTGGGAGGTAGCGCGTATGGCTTAAGGAGTTGGGTTTCTGCTACGCGCATGGGAGACCTCGATTGAATTCCTGGCCCTAGCTTCAGCCTGCCCCAGTCCCAACCATTGTGGGTCTTTAAGAAGTGAATGGGAGGTGCACTCAGTCTCAGTCTCTCTCCGTCTCCCTCTCTCTCTACCTCTCTACCTCTCTACCTCTCTACCTCTCTCTGCCTCTCAAATAAAAAACGTTAGGAGCTTCTCCCTCCAAGTGCATCTTTCATTCCTGGACCAGGGGGATGGCCAAGGGCGACTTCCCACTCTACCAAGCTCTTCTGCTTCTCCCTCCAGACACGGAGGGATCAGGAACTTTCCTAGTTCTGAAAGGGTGCCCTGCCCTGGGATTCCAGAGCCTGAAATGGGAGACCCCACCCCCAGCCCTCCTTGGCCAGAGGACTCACCTTTGTTGGTGTTGCTGTGTCTTTGTTGCCAGGAGCTACTCAGGTGGGTTTTTGCTTTAAAATGTTTACAGGGAGGAGTGGATCAGAAAATGCCGCTCGTGGTATCAAGGATAAACCCAGAGTCACCTGTAAGTCAACACGCCACCTGTTAGTTCCTCAGTCTAGATCTCACAGGACTCTGTGTGTGTGTGTGGTATATGGGGATTTTGGGGGTTTGGTTGGGCATTTGGGGGGGCACCAAAGTGTGTAAATACACATGTATACATATGAAAGGTTTTCCAGAACCTTCCTGCTCAGTGGAGGTCTTGAAGTTGTGCACCTTTGTCACCTGGGACCCCATCATTCAGGCATGGACCCCATCATCAGACATGCACTGACCCCCCCATCAGACATGCAGGGGCCACCCCCCATCAAATATGCAGGTACCCCCCCCATCAGACATGCAGGGACCCCCTCCACCCATCAAACACAGACCCTGTTAGACACAGAATCTCTGGCCCCAGCCCCGGCCTGCTGACCCAGAACTGCACATTTGTAACAAGGCCTGGGGGCGGGATTTGTGTGCCCGTCACATTGGAGAAGTGCTGCTCCAGGGAGGGCGCTGCGGTTGTGCTGAGTGAATGTGGACTCTGCCTGTCGCACCTTCTCACCACCACAGCCCTCTGCCGAGGCCTCCTAAGATTGTGGGCTTCTTTTTTCCTTCTAAAATGCTATTGTATGTATTTAAGGTGTCCACGTTGTCTTGCTATGGATGTGTGTTTGTGTGTGTGTGTGTGTGTAGCAGAACGGTCATCACAGTCAGATACAGTGTCAGACACACTCAACTTTCATGGGCACCTTTCTATCATTTGCTGCTTTTTTTTAAAGATGTATTTATTTATTTGAGGCCGGCACCACGGCTCACTAGGCTAATCCTCCGCCTAGTGGCGCCGGCACACCAGGTTCTAGTCCCGGTCGGGGCGCCGGATTCTGTCCCGGTTGCCCCTCTTCCAGGCCAGCTCTCTGCTGTGGTCCGGGAGTGCAGTGCAGGATGGCCCAAGTGCTTGGGCCCTGCACCCCATGGGAGACCAGGAGAAGCACCTGGCTCCTGCCATTGGATCAGCACGGTGCGCCGGGCCACAGCGTGCCAGCCGCGGTGGCCATTGGAGGGTGAACCAACGGCAAAGGAAGACCTTTCTCTCTGTCTCTCTCTCTCACTGTCCACTCTGTCTGTCAAAAAATTTTAAAAAATAAAAAAGATGTATTTATTTATTTGAAAGTCAGAGTTACACAGAGAGAGGAAGAGACAGAGTTTTCACCTGCTGGTTCACCCACCAAATGGCCACAACAGCCAGGGCTGGGCTGGGCTGGACCAGGCCAAAGCCAGGGGTCAGGAGCCTCCTCCTGATCTCCCACGCGGGTGCGGGGGCCCAAGCACTTGAGCCATCTTCTCTGGCCTTCCCAGGCCATTAGCAGGGAGCTTCACCAAAAGTGGAGCAGCCAGGCCTCCATCTGGCACCCCTATGGGATGCCGGCGTCGCAGGCTGTGGCATTACCTGCTGCACCGCAGTGCCAGCCCCAGCAGCATTTGCTGTTTTGAAGCAGGAGAACATCAAAGAATTACTGAGTCCCCTGCCAGGGAACGTCGGGCTTTTAGGTGTTCCCCCAGCGTGGGGCTTCCCCTCTCAGTCCCTGCTGAAGGTTCCCGTGAGCCAGGAAGGCTCTTGATTCTACTCTGTCCCCTTCATCCCGCCATGCTCTCCACCTCAGTTGTTGAATTTACCGAGGCTTTCTGTATTGCAAAAAATATCAGCCCTTCCTTCTGGCTGGCAAATCCGCTTCTAGCCGCACACCCAGAAAACGAGAAGTGGATGCACGGTAGTCACAGTGGTAACAAGTGGGGTGGCCTCCAGTGACAGATGGGCTCCTGTGGCCGGCCTAGCCACTGAAATCTCCCCCCCACCCGGCCATGACCCTCACGGCAGAGTGCCGCCCGCCAGTGCAGTCGCTCAGCGGTCTGGGATGACAGTGCTGCGCCTTCTTCCCATCATCGCAGACCGCCTGCCAACGCGCTCCTCCCCTCCCCGCAGGCTGACACCTGCATTCCTAAGTTGAATGAAGGGGATCAAATCGTGTTCATCAACGGCCGGGACATCTCCGAGCACACGCACGACCAGGTGGTGATGTTCATCAAGGCCAGCCGGGAGTCGCACTCGCGGGAGCTGGCCCTGGTGATCCGGAGGAAAGGTAACCGCGCCCGTCCCCGTCTGTGCTGTGAAGCCGCGGAGGCCCGGAGTGGGCTGTGGGGAGTCAGGAATTTTCAGTCCCCGTTCGGGTGCCTGCTTCTCAGCCCCAGGGGCCCCGGGCCTGCTGACCCGACCAGTGCAGAGGCAGCACCTGCACCTGCCACTCCTCTGCACGGCACTGCAGCCCCGCCACATTCCTCCCAGACCCCGCAAACTTTGGCCTGGCCCACCCCTTCCGGAAGGAGCCAACTCTGTTATACCCACACGTTGCATTTTACGGGGAGGCAGGGAGGAGAGGTGGGGTTGGAACCCAAGGGTCTCTTGTGATCCCCAACTTTGCCTCCTGCACCGTGCTGAGGGAGCTTGAGCAAGGGACACACCAGGCTGCAGCTCCGTCTCCGGAGTGTAACACGAGCACAGCCAGACTCCCTTCCTCCCCGCTTCTTAGGAAGATTAAATGACCCTTAGGCTCGAAAGCGCCTGGCACACTGCCCGGCCCGAGCTGGGCCTCCGTGGGCTGTCATTACTGTTATTGTTACTGCTCTTGTGCGATAATTAGCCAAGTCCCTTGAGGCCGCCCGTGCAGCTTGACAGCACTGACAGTGAGCGCAGAATGTGGCTGCGGAGCCCAGGCCCCGCATCTCTGCTGTCACCTCACCTGTGTAGACCCTGCCCTGCCTGTGTAGACGCAGCCCCACCCAGCTCCGCTGCTGCTTGTCTGCTCCACCGGAACTCCTAGCCCAGAGCCAGCCAGGGCCAGTGCTGATCCCACCTCTTCATCTCTGCAGGTCTCCCACCCCCAAATCCCAGCAGCCCCCGGCAGGCACACAGTAGGTGCTCACTAGTTGCAGTAGCAGGTGAAGGGCCTCACTCTGCACTGATGGCTTTGTGCCACTATCCTCCCTGAAGCTTGTGACTGTCCTGAAAGCTAGGTGTTGTTTTCCCCAAGTGAGGACATGGGGAGACTGAGTCCCAGGTCCCAGGGGATGCCCTGCCCTCTGTGTGATGGGCAGGGTCACATGAGTAGCAGGGAGCAGGCCCCCGCCGCACACAGGTGTGCCCCTGGCAGGCTGGCGTCCCTGGTGGCTGCAGACACCTGTTTGAGGTGAGGCTTACAGATGTCTATAGACTAGAAGCCGATGGGCAGGGCCACTGGTTTTCTAGTAATAGTAAATATGCTTAAATGTGCATTGAGGTAAAAACCGTGAATTGATTTGAAGAAAAATGGTAAGTTGACAGTAGCCCAGGAGTGGCAGATGTGACAGAAGTCCCAGGGGAGGGGCTGAGCTGCTGTTGCAGTGAGAAGAATGTGGTCGTCAGAGGCAGGTGGCACAGCCGAGTCCCCTGTCCGTCCCGTCCCGGCCAGGCTGGCTCACTTGGGATGGAGGACTTGCCCTGCGAGCCCATTCCCTCTTCTGTGAAAGAGGGACAATGACAGCAGGCTGAGACTGGAGAGAATCCCATTCTGTGACGTGGGGAAACGTCAACGTTGTTCGTATCTTCCTCCTGCATTTCTGTTATCCTAAAGGCAGCAGGGAGCCACGGAAGGCTTCTGAGTGGGGGAGTGCCTTGTCTTTCCCAGTAGAAAGGGACAGTGCAGAATGATCCCCACGTTTCCAGTTGGGGGAGGTTGCAGAAGAAAAAGGCAAAGCAGACGCTGGCAGGGGACAGGGAGGACCGCGCGGGGTGGAGGTGGGGGCGGCTGGTTTTCACCCACGCTGAGTTGGACCAGATGGGAGAATCTGTGCTGACGCAGGAGGAAGGAAGCATGGAAAAGCTGTCGGGCTGGAGAGGTGGAGCCAGGGCCTTGAGGTAGCATGGGACAGCTTGGGACCCGGCCCCCATTTCTCCAGGACAACGCCCATTTCCACAGAATTTCATTTATTGATTGATTTTGATAGAGACAAACAGCAAGAGCCCCCATCTGCTGGTTCACTGCCCAGATGCCTGCAGCGGCCAAGGGGCTGAGACCAGGAGCCAGGAACTCCTCTCAGGTCCCCCGCATGGGGTTGGCAGACACAATAGGGGTGGGGAGGCCGGCGCCGCAGCTCACTAGGCTAATCCTCCGCCTTGCGACACCGGCACACCAGGTTCTAGTCCCGGTCGGGGCACCGGATTCTGTCCTGGTGCCCCTCTTCCAGGCCAGCTCTCTGCTGTGGCCAGGGAGTGCAGTGGAGGATGGCCCAAAGTACTTGGGCCCTGCACCCCATGGGAGACCAGGATAAGTACCTGGCTTCTGCCATCGGATCAGCGCAGTGCGCTGGCTGCAACGCACTGGCCGCGGCCGCCATTGGAGGGTGAACCAACGGCAAAGGAAGACCTTTCTCTCTGTCTCTCTCTCTCACTGTCCACTCTGCCTGTCAAAATTAATTAATTAATTAATTTTAAAAAAAATAGGGGTGGGGAATGATTTTTTTTCTGCCAAGGGTCACGTGGATATTTTCAACATCATTCCCCAGGCCAGACAGAATGATCAATGCAAACGTCAGCCTGCTAGAGATGTATTGAATTTCAGTTCATGCCTGCGGTGGTCTTGGTGTTAGCAGGAAGGTAGAATTGGGCCCGGGCAGAGACCAGAACCCAAGCAGTCCCTTGTGGGTTGCAGGCGTCTCAACTGGGATCCCTGGTAGACCAGATCTCTGCCCCCGAGAATTCCCCATCTTCAGGGTACAAGTGAAAAGGACCCGAGGAAGGGGAGGATGGGAGCGAGGGGGATGGTGGGAAAATGGCAGGCCAGGGGAGCAGATGGAGGAGGGGCTGCTGTCAGAACATTCTCTCCCCCTCCCTCCCTCTCTTCTCTTTGGCAAAATCCTGTGCGTGCTAAACACCCTCATTTAAAACTAACCAGAAAGATTAGCGCGTGGTCCGTGTAATTAACATGCACTGAGCCTTTTCCCCGGCAAGTAGTGTCTTTGGTGAAAATGATTACCGTGTGCTTAATCACTTAATAAGGTGTCCCAAGCCCTCTGCACCCTCGCGTCCTGAGGGCGGTTCTGTGAGGGAGCGGGGGCCCCCGTGTGGATCCCGGGCAGACGCCCTGTCTCGTGCCTCGCAGCCGTGCACAAGTTTGCAGAGATCAGATCTGAAGATGAGCTGAGCCAGCTCTTCCCCGAGACCATCTTCCCCGTGTGTCCCGAGGGAGCGGGCACGCTCGAGGGCTCCATGGACCTGCTGAAGAAGGGCCTCGAGAGCGGCACGGTGCTGATCCAGTTTGAGGTAAGAGGCTCCCAGGGTCGCTGCTGTGCACCTGCTAGTGGGACCCGCTGCGGGGCGCGGCAAAGACACGGCCCTGGTCTCCACAGTGCAACCCACTGTGTGTTTCGCAGACCTCCAACTGGCAGCTGAGCTGTGGGGAGGACCCCAGGAGGCCTGCTCTCATGGTGGGGTCACAGGGTTGGGGGGAGGGCACGACAGGTGGCTGCTGTCAAGCCCAGAGCATCAGCGCAGCAAGCGGGCCTGGCAAGCCGAGGCCAGGACCCCCACCCACCGCTGAACTCTGCCTCACCCTGGTGCTGTGGTGCGTTCGGTCGTCATGGAGAGATGCGGCAGCAGCCAGGGAGGAGGGCCCAGGAGCATCCAGAGCTGCCAACAGGAAGCGCCCAGCTCGGCTCAGCTCGGCTCAGCTCGGCGTGGGAGGCCAGGCAGGGCTGGGGCAGGAGCCGGTTCTCCAGGCCCACAGGCTGCACTCGGGAATCAGGGGCTATTAGGGCAGAGCTTGTGGTTCCCCCTCCTGGAACCCTGTAAGCCAAAGGGAAACCCCGTCCTTCCAGGAGGGACCCAGAGTGCCTGGATGAAGGCTTGACAGAGGCCAGCACAGACGTCGTACAAAACCAGGTCTGTTCTCCAGTGGGTTTCACGGAGCAGAGTCAGAACAGTGTGTTCGCTTCCAGGTTTGTGCACAGGTAGCAGAAAGCACTGTGCCTTCCTGCACTCGTAGGTAGAAACAGCTCAGACGAGCCTGCAACAGGCTGGCGTGAGGAGCAGCGAGGTGCGCAGTCTGGCTTCGTGAGTTACGGAGGAGAGGCTCAGCGAGGATTAGAAAACCGAGGTGGGGCAAGCCGCCGTTCATTCGCGAGAAAACCATACAGAGAGGGTGAGACGGAGGCAGAACCAGGAAACGCGGCAGACGTGCGTGACCGCAGACTGCTCTGAAACGACACGCTTGGCGTGGACAGGGAAAGGCAGCAGCGGGGCGTGGAGGCAGGGCTGCTTTGGCAGCAGCGTCAGTCACAGGATGCGACTCGGCAGTGTTCATGCAGCAGCGGCAGAGAGCAGAAACCCCGCAGGTGGCGAAGTCTGCGCCCGCCACCCCCCCTCCGCCCGCGCCCGACGAAGCAGTAGGGAACTGTAACCTTTTCCCTTGACAAATAACAGCACAAAGTAAATGGGGATCTTGTAGAAACGAAATCTGGATGAGAGGATGGCGGCGATACAATTCATTGTGTAGCAGCACTGATGTACACCGGATGTTATATTCCGCAAAGCGAAATAGCCCTTCCCCCCACCCTGCAGCCACATAAAGGTGGTCTCTGGCCTTGCCTCACAAAATTAGCACTGAAACACCCATTTCGTGAATATATTTATTTGCATTTGATTCGAAAGGCAGAGACAGACAAAGAGTGCCTTTCCACCCACTGGTCCACTCCCCAGATGCCTACACCAGCAGAGCTGGGCCAAGCTGAAGCCAGGAGCCTGAGCTCTACCTTAGTCTCTCCCACATGGGTGGCAGGGACTCAAGCCCTTGACCATTGCTGCTGCTTCCCAGAGTGTGCGTTAGCAGGGAGTTGCAATTGGAAGTAGGGCCAGGACTGAAACCTGGGCACTCCTGTGTAGGACACAGCCGTTCCAAGCAGTGCCTTAACCGCTGTGCCAAATGTCTGCCCTGAAATACATGTTTCTGACAATAGAAATGCATTAACATTTTTAAACACACTATAAAATAACTGAAAGGGAGAACTTAAAGCAGGCTGTATCAGTTTTACTCATCTTTTAGTATTACGGGGACATGAAAGGGGAAAGGCACTGTGGAGTCACTCACTCACTCATTCATTCATTCATTCATATAGCGAGGGCATCCTAGGTCTTTACCATGTACCCAACACTGGATCCTGAAAATGACGGACAGAGGGAGGGGTATTCTGGCCCCAAGCAGTGAGCAGTCTAAGTTTTGATATCTTCAGAAGGATGTACCCTAAGTCTCAGAAACAACTGTAGACCAAGAGAGGGCAAGAGTTTACTGTGCAGAATGAGATGGGTCCGGAGGGTGGATGGGAAGGCCATGGCCAGCCCACAGGGTGTCAGGTAGCAGCAGCAGGAGTGACCACCCAAGTCGCTTAACCCAGGGAGAACGGTTTCCAGTTGATCAGATGGTCCACAAGGAGGCGCTGTGGGCCCTTGTGGAGAGCGAACTCCAAGCCTGTGCTTTCAGGGCCCCACACGGCCCCTGGCCGGGCAGGGCTCAGCTTTCCTGTGTCTCACATATGGGAAACCCCCATAGGATTGCCCTTGGAAAGTGTTCTCAGAATTTCTTTTTGAAAGAAGTTTCAAAGGCCTTCGAAGTTCCCACCTTATTCCCCACCGGTGCTCAGAGCAGTGCTTCTCAATGGGTGGCCCTTCCACTGCAGGCGTGGAAGTCACCTGGGGTGGCCACAGCTACTGATCAGCCGCACTGGGACAGGACCCAGACCCTGGGCCTTTGAGCAAGGTCTCCGGAGGTCTCGGTGGCCACGGCGAGGCGACGTCTGTGCCAGCAGCATTGCCCCACTGCTGCCCACAGGGAGCAGTAACCGGCGGAACGAACAACGTTCGTGCTTCAGGGCTAAATTTCAGGACGTCCACAGTCCCTTCGTGTGTTCTGTACATCTCCTGGAGATTCTGTACGAAGCGCCTCTTTTTCAGTAACCTCATTTGTAGAATCACAGAATCCAGAGGAGAGAGAAAGCAGGTCTGCTCAGTGATGGAGCTGGCGGGTCCCCAGGGCCACAGGCTGTGTGTCTTCCCTCACTGCATTGTAGGAACGCCCCCGCTGCAGAGGGGGAGCAGTGGCCCCCACGGCTGCTGGAGGAGAGGGGTCCACCGGCAAGCAGCTGCGGCGCGACTCTAACAGGAGAGGAAGGCTTGCATGAGCACCGCCTGCGCCCAGGGCTCTCAAGGGCACCGCCTGGTGCGATTCTCGGCCCAGCCCTGGTGGGTGCTGTGGCTGTCCCTGTTCCAGAGACAAGGGAACAGGGTCTCAGGTGAAGCAACCCGCCCAGGACCCTCCAGCAAGTGGCAAAGCCTGCGGGGAGCCCAGGCAGCCGAGCCCATGCCACCGTAACCTTTGGAAACTGCTGGCTGCCTTTGACCTTGAAGGTTGTTACTAGCACACTGCAACGTCCAAGCTCGGAAAGACCTGGGGGGCGGCCAAGCCGCACGGAGCCAACGGAGCCAACGCTCCAGGTCCTGGCTCTGCCCTGCCCCACCCCCCTGCACTCTGTCCCTTCAGTCGCTCCCGTGACGAGGTAGCCCCGGCGTTCCCGTCTATACGTTGGGTATCTCCCAAATTGACTGTCAGGGATCAATGAGATAAATATCAAATGCGTTGTCTGTCACGTGACCAGAACTCCCTCAAAAACATTAGCTGTATAGAGACTCTGGGAGCCTTAGCAAGCGTGCCCCAGTCTCCACGCAAGAAGTGGTGGCATCGGGCCGGCTGTGGAGCCCTGGGCTGTCCGACTCCCAAGCCCCCTGCTCTGTGGTTCTCCACCCGTTCCTCCAGGCCCCGTGGTGGAGGGTGGGCAGCTTGGCGGGCCGGAGGGAGGGAGTCGTAGCTCAGGACAGGAGCTGGCAGGAGGCGCTGGTCCCCAGCAGGTGGGGCAGCCAGGCTGCAGGTGGATCCCCTCCCACAGTGAAGAGCTGCCTTCCTGCAGACTTGCTCACAAGCAGTTTTTCATTAAGGGAATTCCCTCCTCCCTCCCATGGCTTTCAGTAAACAACTGCCAGTGTGTTCCAGAAAGCATTTGGTCCCAGCTGTAATAAAATCACGCTTAACAACAAGCGTTTCTAGAGCACGTTGCAATCTACTGAGTAGGTTTCACATATGTTGCCTTGGAGACGCTCCCAGCATCTCCATGAACTAGGTATGGGCCGCATTCCTGGGATCATTCTTTTACTTTTTATTTATTTTAAGATTTATTCATTTACCTGAGAGGCAGAGTGATAGAGAGAAGGACAGGTTTCTTACGTCCGCTGGTTCACGCTTCCAAATGACTGCTACAGCAGGACTGCGCTAGGCCAGAACCAGGAGCTTCTTCAGGGTCTCCCATGTGGGTCTCAGGGGCCCACGCCCACTGCTTTCCCAGGCACATTAGCCAGGAGCTGGATCAGAAGTGGAGCAGCCTGGACTTAGAATCGCATATGGGATGCCGGTGCCACAGGCAGCAGCTTAACCTACTGCGCCACAGCGCCGGCCCCAGGGTCATTTCTTTTAGAGAAGGGGAAGATGGAAGACAGAGTACGCGGAGGGGCTTGTCCAGTGTGACACGGCTCATCGCAGATGGAGCTAGAATTGCCTAGGACACTCTGGTCCCCACTGCGGCACGACTGGCTCTCCCCCAGCCTCCGAGGTGGCCGTGTCTCCAGGAGCAACGCTGTGTAAGCGACTTCAGCGTGGGCGGTTTGGCAGCATTTGAGATTGGCCTCAGACTGCCTAAATGCCTCACTTTGCTGAGCCAGGCTGGGGAGTTCCTCTTTCTGTGTGTAAAGGAGCAGGCTCACGGGTCCACACTGGCTCCAAGTCCTTGGTCGCCTCCAGGATGCTGCTCCTCTCAGGACTGCGTCGGTTCAGCCACAGGTTCCTGTCCTGGCTGAGGTCTCCTGGGGCTTACTCCCTAATCTCCCCGAGGTGATCAGGGAAAGAGGCATGCATTTGGCATAGACTCGCTGGATAAAGGCTGAGTAATGATAACTCGGCCTGAACTTGAGAACCAACAAAGGACCTGTGTCCATTCTCACCCAGGGACCAGGTGACGCACAGCTTCCCTTCTCCCAGCCCACCATTCATTAACAACCTCATTGGAGACCTGCGGAGTTCAGCTGATGGCAATACCATGACAAGGCACACTTCCCTCCCGTATCGATGGATTGGAGTGGCAGTGACAGGAGGTCACAGGAGGTCATGCCAAGCTCAGATACCTTCACCTCTTCATTTCGGCACCAGCCATCTTTACCAAAACGGAAGCCCTCTTCTCGCTCCTGGCGCCCGTTTTCCCTTGACTCCTCCCACACAGCCCATTGTGGAAAATAACCATCAGTGTCCAAACAAGTGACTCACTGGCTCCTGGGACAGCTGTAAAAGTTGCATTTGGAAGGGCAAAGGTAGCTCAAAGCATGGTGACAGGTCTCAGTTGACGTATGTAGGAATTCACAAGGGTGATTATAGCTTCAATATCAGAACCGATCCCTAAAAACGCATTTAAAAAAAAAAAAAAAAACCTAGTCTTCCAGATAATCAGTACAGTGTGTCTGAACCACATGGTAGAGACTGGGGCCTCGATGACCGGGTGTGCAGCCTGTGTGTTTCACACGCCAGCAACCCCCTCTTGAAGGAGGTGCTGCCCCAACCTGCTGTGCAGCTACCTGAGAAAGGCACTTGGCCAGAACGCTTGGGAAGTGTCCCAGTAATAGGATATGCATCTAGACCTCGCCTTGAACGTAATGTGGCGATACAGGAGGTCCCCCAGGTACTAGCAGCCGCCTCCAGTTGGCACACGCTGACGGGGAGGGGACATCAAGGGTCCGGGTTCTCTTCAGACGGCATCCGTGCCCTCTCACCTGGTCAGGTACAAAGGAAAAGAGGTGTCCCCGGCAGGTATGAGCTGTCCACAGATACAGACCTGTTGATCCATCTACCAAGTCAGATGAGGAAAACAAGCTCCCAGGACTGTTGGGGAATGAGTCACCCTTAGCTTAGTTACGTGGCACCATGCCAAAGTGGTAGCTGCTGTCCCGTGTCCTGCTCTGTTTACGTGGTCTACACCCTTCACAACAGCACACTCCATCATTCCTTTACAAGTGTTTCTTGTGCACCTACTATGTGCCAGGCCCTGTGCTGGCCTAGGGGTTACAGTGGATGGTCACAGCTGTGTTGAAAGTCATTAGCTTCAAGCGGATGCTGGGTTCTTGTTGAGGGCGTGAGAGGGACTGGTGCTGCTGTATGCTGTCGTCTTACCCAGGGCCCCCTCAGCTTCCATTCCCCTGTTGTGCCCTGCCTTTTTCCTATTTCTTCGCCTTTTCCCGTGTCCTCAGCCGGGAATTTTTCAGGAAGAACCCCTTGTCATCGGCACATACATTTGAGCAGTGCTCCCTTTGCCTTGCTGTGCCTGTCCCCACTGGTGTGCTCTGGGTGGAGCCAACCTGGTGTCTCAAGCCCACATGCGGGGTATGGGCCAGCATTTCCTGTCTGTTTTGTTGAGAAGAGGGAGAGGTCCAGGTCCTTTCCTGGTGCCCCCCTCTACTGGTAGATGGCTGTGCAAGATGGAAACTAGAAACTGGAAAGCCTTCTGCTCCACCCCGCCTCCTATGGCAGGCAGAGTGCCCTGGTGACCTTAGCAGTGTAACTTACATGTGGCTGTTCCTTAGCAGCCCTTCTCAACTGATCTTCCTGTAACTTCCCCTCCATCGCAGGGCTTGCTGGAACTGCACTCCCTTTGGGTGAGGACAAAGCGAGTCAGGACATAGAAGTTCATCATTTTCCATCAAACTTAAGTGACTTTATTACCCATGTCCCTGTGACCCTGCTTCTCAGCCTCTGGGTTGCTCCCACTCTAGGCCAGAATTGAAGGTTCTGTGACTAGAAGGTCTTGCCTGCCTCACTTACCTTCAGCCTGTGACTAACTGAAGCAAACTGTATGGTACCAAGGAATTGTTCTTTTAAAGGCTTGAGTCAAATTCTGGCCAGTAACACAAAATTGGAACTCATTTCCCTGTGTCCCTAACCCCTGCAGAAAGACATAACCTATGCTTCCAACATGTGTTCTGTTCCTGACACATATCCGTGTTCCAAACACCTGTCCCTGTTCCTGACATGTATCCATGTTCCTGACACGTGTCCCTGTTCCTGACATGTATCCATGTTCCTGACACGTGTCCCTGTTCCTGACATGTACCTGTGTCTCAACACCTACCCATGTTTCCAGCATATTGCTTTCCATTCTGTGCCTCCCCCTTCTTGGAGCAGAGTTTTTATACCCAGCACACCAAGCAGCCCAAAGAGTTGATCAATTGGGTCAAAGAGTTGATCAATTAAAGAAATGAAACTGTATGGATCTGCTTTCCACTGTTAGTGTCAGCCTTTGTGAAGCAGACATGAATATGAACCTGTAGCCTTGACAAAAGCCAAAGAAATCTTTGCTTCAGTTTGTTCACCTATTTGGTCAAAATTTTGCATTTTTAAGTTTGTCTAGACTTCCTTTGTTATATTTTTCTTCTACCATTTCAATTTAAAAGATAATCTTACTGTAAACATTTAGAAATAACCAAAGTAAAATGAGTAGTCCCCCTCCAGTTTCTTCATTTTTGTTATAATTTACAAGTAGCGATTTAGGGTTTACCCTTCCATATTTGTCCCAGTGCTCATGCAAATATATTTTATGCATACATAAGTTCATACACAGTGCACACACATAGGTTTGTGTGTGTACATACATCCCCATACCTCCATGTGTGCTGCTTCAAGCAGTACACACATAAATCAGGTCATTATCACAAATGAAGGCAAGTCAAAAACTTCATGGGGGGCTGTGGTATAGTGGGCAAGGCCGTGGCCTGCATTGTCAGCATCCCATATGGGTGCTGATTCAAGCCCCGGCTACTCCACTTCTGATCTAGCTCTCTGCTGTGGCCTGGGAAGGCAGTGGAGGATGGCCCAAGTCCTTGGGCCCCTGTACCCATGTGGGAGACCCGGAGGAGACTCCTGGCTTCAGACTTCAGATCAACTCAGCTCCAGCCGTTGAGGCCATCTGGGGAGTGAACCAGCAGGTGGAAGACCTTTCTCTCTGTCTCTCCCTCTCTCTGTCTATAACTCTGACTTTCAAATAAATAAATAAATACAATCTTTTTTAAAAAATTATTTATCAATTGAAAGAGTTGGAGAGACAGAGAGAAAGAGAAAATCTCTCATTCACTGGTCCACTCGCCAGATGGCTACAGTGGCCAAAGCCCAGAGCCTCTTCCAAGTCTCTAACATGGATGGTAGAGACCCAAACACTTGGCTTGTCTTCCACTGCTTTTCCCAGACCATCAGCAGGGAGCTAGATCAGAAGTGGTACAACTGGAATACGAACCGGTGGCATACGCTGGCACTGCAGGTGGCAGCTTTGCCTGGTACACCACAACACCAACCCCCTCACAGAATTCTGTGGTATAACTGTACCATGATTTAAACCAGCACTTCTTACTGGAGAGTATTCAGGCTGTGTGCAGGTTTGTGGTGTTCTGCAGGTAAATATTTTGCCACAAATATGCCTCCTTGACACATATCTTTATACAGTTGTGTTGGATAATGGTCAGAGCGTGCACATTTTAAAATGTTGGAACGTTGCCCTGGTGCTTTATTTTTCTAATTTATTTCAGTACTCTGCAATCCAAACCACAGATTGCTGCTGAGATACATTTAAAATCTATGGTATGGTAATTAAAGTCTTTTGCTAGATGTATTTTTTCTGCTAGGCCATCTTATACTGATTGCATTTACATTTTTTGTTATTTGATGGCGGCGGGGGGGAGGGGTCTCTTTTTACCTCTACTTTAGCTTTGCTGGTTATGTTCACCTAATTGAATTTCACCTCTGTGCAGTTACTCAGATAGAACCAAAGTGCCATTTAGGTCAATTTGACTGACTCAGATGTCCTCCTTCTGCAAGAGCCAAACCAAAACCTCTAATAAATCATGAGTTTATTTCTAGAATGAGCTCACTGAGTCTGTTGTTTAAGAAGTTATTCAGGGGCTACTTGATTATTGTGAACTGAAACTGTAAAGATGATCAGTAGCTGCGCTCCTAGGAAGTTTGGAAATTCCAAACACCTAGCAAATGTGTAAAATCCAGCACAATTATTATGACCCCCAAAGCTCCATGTTCATTCTGTGTACTTCGTTTAATAAGAAAAAACAGACTAAAACAGAAGCCAGCTTATAAAACAATACTGTGTACAAAAGTAATTCTCAGCTTTCCTATTCAGATCACAAAGACTGATTAGAATAAAGATGTCGACCCCAGTGTGGGGGATTAGCCACTGTCACACATCACCACAGGGCAACGTGAAGCCACGTACCAAAGCCCTTGAAAAGCATGCTTTGACGTGAAACCAGCCTAATGAAGAAGTAGAGCAAAAGCTAAACTACAATAAAGTGGATTATTGAACCACTAAGCACCACATGTTGAGAATATTTAATGGTGTGGAGAAACAGGAACTATATATTACGTGGGGGAAGCAGTTTTCCACATTGTGGGAGTGTTTCCCAGAACACTTGGTGTGAGATACTGAGATCTTCCGCGGCCAGATTAGCTTCAGAAGTGCTATCAGAATTCAGTTGATCACTGATTAGAGTTAAGGATATTTATACACTGTGGGACTTGTCATATTGGAAATTTATGGAACAGTAAAATAAGAATTTCTCAGATTTTTAAGATCTATGATTTATTTATTTGAGGAACATAGAGATCTCCCATCCACTGGTTCACTCCCTTCAAATGTACACAACAGCCCAGGGCTGAGCCAGGCCAAAGACTGGAGCTGGGAACACAGTCCAGGCCTCCTGTGTGGGTGCCAGGGACCTAGTTTTTGAGCTATTGTCACTGCTTCCCAGGGTCTGCATTGAAAGGAAGCTGGAACTGTGGGCTGAGTATTGAACCCAGGCACTCTGATACGGGATGCAGGTAACCAAGTGGCATGTGGAGCACTAGGCCAAACACTCACTCCTCTTTGACTTACAGACTTTTTCTAAGGAGCACCTGTTATCTTTTAGGACAGTTGGGTTCCATTGAACATAGTATAGGCTGTTCCAACATGGAGTTCAGTCTCACTTGTTATTTTTAAAAATACAGTATGTGTGTGTCGTGTTCACATACATACTTGTATACTTGCCATATACATGCATGCACAGGAAAACTTACAAAAATACTTGAAAATAGTATCTCAAGATTATGAAATTATGAATCATCTTTTTTATACAAGCTTGAATTCCCCCAAATGTTATGCAAAACAAAAAAATAGGTCCATTTCAACATTGAAAAAAAAAAAAGTTATGTTTTTAAATTCCCAGGAAGCTAATAAAAACTGCTGGTAAAGGGAGCTTCCCTGTTTTGAAATGAGAGAAACGCTGTATAGAGAGAAAAGGCAAGTGTGGGAGTCAGATTGAGATCAGCCCCTGCTTCGTGACCTTGAGCAGAACACTGAACCGCTGGCTCTCACTTGCAAAATCAGAGCATCGTTAATACGGGGCTGCCGTGAAAACCGTGTCGGATACCGTGACGTGGCTGGTCTGTGCTCGTAGCTATGCAAATGTTCTTGGCTGTGAATGCTTATGTAAGGAGCTCCTTCTAGAAGTCTGTGGTGTACGAGGTGGATGTTCTTACTGCGGAACTGTCCCGAGAGTGAATGAAGTGCTCCTGCTCTTAGGCAGAAACTGTGGTTCACCCATTCAGCTGGAGGGAAAGGGTTTTAGGCTAATTAAAACGATTTAATTTTGAGTCAGAAATGTCTCCACTTGCTTTCAGCATTTGTCAAATTGTCATAAAAATAAGGTTTTACTTACCACGATCTGTGATGTGACTCAGGCTCATTTCTATGACTTTCTTTCCTCCCAAAGCTTCTCAAATTAAAAAACAAATTATTAGGTTATTTAGTTGCTTTCTCAAGGAATCATGGGATTTCCTAGGGCTGGCATTGTGGCGTAGCAGGTAAAACTGTTGCCTGCGACACCAGCATCTCATATGGGAGCCAGTTTGAGTTCCAGCTGCTCCAGTTCCAATCCAGCTCCGTGCTAATGCACCTGGGAAAGCAACAGAGATGGCCAAGGTGCTTGGGCTCCTGCACCCACACGGGAGACCCAGAGGAAGCTCCTGACTCCTGGCTTCGGCCTGGCCCAGCCCTAGCCTTTGTGACCATTTGGAGAATCAACCAATGGATGGGAGATATTCATTCTGTCTCTCCCTTTCTCTCTCTCTCTCTCTCTCTCTCTCTCTCTCTCTCTATAACTCTGCTTTTCCAATAAATAAATCTTTTATTGAAAGAAAAAAAGAATTTCCTATTGGGAAGGTTTTCTTTTACTGTGCAGCACACGATCAGTTAGAACGTGAAACTCTGGGTGCCATAGAGGGCAAGCTGACGGTTAGAGGTTAATTCTCACCCCTTCTCCAGAGCTGGTTTTTGCAATGATTGTTTACTTCTTTCTTTGTCATACAGCAACTCTACAGGAAGAAACCAGGTTTGGCCATCACAGGTGCAAAGCTGCCTCCAAATGTAGACAAAAACCGCTACAAAGATGTGCTGCCTTGTGAGTATCCTACCCAGAGATAACGCCTCCCTTTTTGAAACAGATTGTCTGGTCTTCCAGAGGGGCCCCAGTGTGTCTGTAAGCGCCCCCGTCTGCGTCGGAGCCAGCCATTGGGAGTCTGAGCAGTTAGGGAACAGTGTTTATGCTAATGAGGCAGGGCCTGGAAGCAAACTCTTGTTTACTTGGTTTGATAAAAATAACACCGGGATCATGGTAAAATTTTCTCTCTCCCACAGATGACGCCACCCGGGTATTGTTGCAGGGAAGTGAGGATTATATCAACGCAAGCTATGTGAATGTAAGTTGGGGCTCTGGGTGATGCTGGCGTGCGGGCTGCTTTGCGGCTGGCAGAGCGCTCTCCTGTTCACTGCCTCCCTCAGGCACAGCTGCCACACCGGGAAGGCAGGAAAGTCTGATCTCACAGGGAGGAGACCAAGGGTCAGAGAGAGAGGTTAAGTAACTGGAGAAGTCACAGAAGGTGGGGCCAAAACTCATGCTGTCTCTTCTTGTTAATCTATATTATTTTATTTGAAAGGCACAGAGAGAGAGAGAGAGATCTTCCATCTGCTGGTTCATTCCCCACAGCCCCGCAACAGCCAGGGGCTGGGCCAGGCTGAAAGCAGGAGCCGGGAACTCAGTCCAGGTGTCTCCCATGTAGGCATCAGACAGAGACCCAAGTACTTCTGTCCTCACCACTGCCTCCCAGGGTTCACGACAGCAGGAAGCTGGAATTGAGAGCGGAGCCTGGACTTGAACCCAGGCACTCAGGTGTGGGATGCGAGCACCCCAGGTTGCATCTTCACTATCGTGCCAAGTGCCCGCCCTCATTCTGTTTTACCGCTGTCCGTCCATGGTGCTTCTGTGCCGGGCTGCTGCCGTTTAGGCATTTGTCTTTGCCAGTGGTGTGTTTGCATGCCTCTGTGTTTTTCCCAGGTTATTAGTGTCACCCTGCCAAATAGGAAGAGTAAAACCTCCACTGCAGCTGTAAGAAGCGCAGCATAGCTCGGGGCCGTTGTGGCACAGCGACCCCAGATTCCTATATGATCCAGCTTCCGATCCAGCTCCCTGCTGAGACACCTGGGAAGGCAGCGGAAGGTGGCCCCCGTGCTTGGCTGCTGCCACCCAACTGGAGACCCAGTTGAGTTCCAGGTTCCTGGCTTTGGCCTAGTCCAGCCCTGGCTGTTGTGGCCATACCCGGAGTGAACCGGCAGATGGAAGATCTCTCTAACTCTTCTCTCTCTCTCTCTCTCTCTCTCTCTCTCTCTCTCTAACTCTTGCCTTTCAAATAAATATTTTTTTTAAATCCAGCACAGGGAAAGATGTGGGATTGAGGGTTGGTAGGTACTGCTAAATATGCAGCTGTCAAATATTGTTCATATTTAGGGTAGAGCAGTAAAACACACTTAAAGTCTTCTGCCGTCTTGCAGGTATAAATCTGGGTTTTGCCTACTCAGTATCTTAAAGACCTAATGCTAGCATTATTGTCAGATATTTTCAAGGATCTGTAGAAATAACATTCTCTTGGATCTTTTTTGGAATTGATATGCTATGACTTGACAAAGGGATTTTTTGGTGTGATGTCAGTCAGCAAGCAGCAGAGTTTAAAGTGCACTTCCCTGCCAACGCTGCGGCAGTCACAGACTAACGCCTTCTCCATTTCTTGCCAGATGGAAATCCCCAGCGCTCACCTCGTGAACAAGTACATCGCCACTCAGGGACCCCTGCCACACACCTGTGCACACTTCTGGCAGGTCGTCTGGGATCAGAAGCTGTCGCTCATCGTCATGTTGACGACTCTGACAGAGCGAGGCCGGGTAAGTGACTCGATTTCCAATTCAAGTGTGTACAGTGTCACACTATGCTCTGTGGAACAAGCATCAAGGGCTGGAAAGGAATACGTGAAGTGTCTCAGGGTCCATCCTCCATGTGACCTCTTAGTCTCCTGTATGGAGCTGCTCATAGGCTCCCTCGGTGATGGGAAACTCAGCACCCCTGCCGGCTCCTGGCGTGGATCCATTCTAACAAACCTCGGGGCAGGGGGGTGGCGTGAGGGGGTAAATCCGTTCTAACAAACCAAAAGGCAGTGCCCCTTGCCTTTGAGCTCACTGCCCCAGAACCCCCTGTATTGACTGTGGCCTCACCCACGCAGCACAAGTACTGGTCCTGAAAGCAGTATGCGTGCCAGGTTCATAGAAGCCCTAAGAAGGAGGAGAACTTACACTACCCTACCGTTTTCCATAGGATCAGATCACTAACTCTGTGACAGTCAATACGTAAAGGATGCCTATATCATGAATCCCCTGACTTCTGGGTACATCTGGATCTCTTCATTCAGAAATACATTCCAAAATCAAATACAAATTCACCTTGAACAGTCCACTTGAATGATCTGTGTGCCACTCTACCCAGATCCCTTGCTCAGTATGTAATAAATACCAAATGCATATTGAAAATCAGAACACATGGGAATTGGAATGGATAGTTTGTTTTTGAGAGCAACCTACCCTCTCACTGAGTGTCAGAGGGAGGAAGGGAGGGGGAGAGAGAGGGAGAGAAAGATCTTCCATCTTCTGGGTCAGTCCCCAAATGGCTGGGGCCAGACCAGGTGGAAGCCAAGAACCAGGAACTCCTTCTGGGTCTCCCATGTGGGTGTCAAGGTCCCAAGTACTTGGGCCACCTTGCTGTGCTTTCCCAGGAGCGTGAGCAGGGAGCTGGATCTGAAGCAGAGCAGCCGGCACTCAGACCAGCACACCACTGTGGGAAGCTGGTGCCCAGGTGGTAGCTTAGCCTGCTGCGCCACAAAGCTGACCCCTGAGAAAGGGCTTTCAAATGCGTTGTCCCAGATGGTTGCTCCCAGTTCTGCTGAAGCACTTGCAGGGTCCATCCTGTGAGTGCTCTGCTCTGATTTTTTTTTTTTTTTAAGATTTGTTTTATTTATTTGAAAGAGTTACAGAGAGAGAGAGATCTTCCATCTACTGGTTCTCACTCCCCAAATTTCCATATAGCTAGGGCTGGGCCAGACCAAAGCCAGGAGCTTCTTCCAAGTCTTGCACATAGGTTCAGGGGCCCAAGTACTTGGGCCATCTGCTGCTGCTTTTCCTAGGCTGTTAGCAGGTAGCTCAATCGGTAGTGGAACAGCCAGCGCCCATATGGAATACCGGCATCACACATGGCAGCCTTACCTGCTATACCACAACACCAGCCCCCATCAGCTCTATTTTGTAAAATAATTCATCCTTACAGTGAGCTGAAATGTCTGTTGCTTTGAACCCCCACCCCACCTAGTTCTGCATGGAGGACACAGAATAAGTCACTCTCTTTTCTATGCAATGACCCTTTAGTTGTCTGAAGATAACCTTGGCTCCACTAAGCTTGCAGTCAGCAGAAGTGGTGTGGTATTTGTCTTGTATTGCCACGGAGTCAGTTTTCCCCATTTTGCAGTCATTCCCTTGACTCTTGGAGCTGCCATACAGCAGAGCCAGACTATGTGGACTGAAAATATGGTTCTTCTTGAGTGAGTTGCATAAACCTCTCCATCCCCTCCTGTTTGTAAAACGGGGATGGTAACAGTACCCACCTGGGGAGTTCATGAAGACTGGGAGGATACCTACAGAAAGCTTAGAGATTTGCACTTTGCGTAGCGAGAGTTTGGCAAATGTGGTTTGTGTCATCATCATCATGCCTGATTGTATTAAGCCCTCACATCTGACCATTAGACAGCCCTGGGGGGTCTTCCAGGCTTCCCGTGTGGTTTCTCTGTGTGGTTGTCACTCACAGATGTCATCAGTGTCTCTTCTTCTCAAATAGATGACTGATGAAAAGGTGTGAACGTCCCAGGAGGCGGTAGAAACCTCCTTGGAGCATGCTGGTGGGGAGAGGCGCAGAGGGCAGCCGAGGAGCAGCCCCTCATGCTCACAGCTCTGCTGTCACTGCTGGGCCGACACAGTCCCCGTGCGTGGCTGTCAGAGACGAGGCTGGAATCTCCACCCAGCAGCTCTGCAGCGTCACCTCCTCTCTCCAGAAGCCTCATTGCTGTCTGTGGAGTTTTTGTCTGTGTGCGTGATTCTTTTTTTGAAAAATTTGTTTCTAGTAGGAAATGAAGTCACTTGGATCCTTTCTGAGCTTAGGGAGCGCTGGTCAGCTCACGGTCCTGTTCTCTCCATTTTTCTAAGGTGCTTGTGGTGATCTGGCTGCATAGGGTCAGGGGTCAGAAGGCAGACTCCAAAGACGCTACCCGTGTGGCTCTCTGTAAATTGTGGTATTGGTGGCATCCATCTCATGGGACTCCAGGGGAACTGAATGAGTTGACCCAGTAGCCTTCTTGGAAGAGTGCTGAGTGCACAGTAAATGCTCTGTATAAAAGTTAGCTCGTAGTAACAATAATAATGATTTCCGTGCCACCTTAGTCATTTTTACCAGAACTGTACTATTTTGTTTTATCCTAGCATTATTCATTATCTTTCTTTAAATTGACTCAAATTGTTTTCTTTTGCTCTAATGAATTGCCTTTGAGCAGTATTGTGGGAGTCAGCTTTTTGCTACTGTAACTGCAATAGCTGGGAGGAGCACCTCAGGAGGGAAGAAGGTTTATTTCGGCTTACACTCTTGGAGGCCTACCGTCTAAGATCTGGCTGCCCCTTTGGTTGAGACACCTGCTAAGGCTGGAGGACAGCCTAGGGGTGATCACATGGGAAGCCAGGAAGCAGCGAGACACCACAAGCGTGCTAGGCTTGGAGACCAACCCTCTCGTGGGAAATCCTCTCAGACAAAGCCCCCAGAACCTAAAGACCTCCCAATAGGCGCACTCCCCTTGATTAGATCACATCTCTACCACCCTAAGCTGCTGGCGTTCATCCATTAACTGTTATCCTAAAAATCGAGGGTGTGGATGTCTGCCTGAGTCTGGGGAGCCAAATCCCCTTTCAGACCATACAGGAGGCGTGTGTAGAAAGACAGGGACCATAGAACAGTGTCATCAAATCCTAAGTACTCTTTCCTGCCTTCCAGGCTGTGAACCTGAGGCTCACTGACGCTAACAGTTAGGGAAGCAATGCTAAAACTGTCCTAGGTCCACATCGAGGCTTTCTGTCCACGCACAGTCAGAAATACCGTATGAAAATGGCATCAACTTCCTGCCATGGAGTTCCGTGTGGTTTAAAGCAGACCCAGCCTTCTCCGGATGCACCCCTGGCCTCGCCTCCCACTCTGCAGGGCCTGGACTACGTAGACGTCAAGTCGTCTGCCTTGTCCTTTCTCAGAGCCGCACTGTACTCGCCTTCCGCCGGTCCCTTACCCTGTCGTGGAGGTGCTACCTTGTGTCTCCAATAGTCTTTGAGTTTGTGATGTGGTGGCTCTGAGCTGATAGCTGATCCATGTAGGCATCTCGGCACTGCCACGGCTGCCTGTCCGTGTTGGGCTTCTCGTTCCCTTTGTTCCCTTTCCAGCTGGAAGGTCATTCTGCCCCTCGAGCAAAGGGGCCCATACGAACGGTTTGTTGTCCTACAGCTGGCGCCAGGTGACCTGCCCTGGACCGCAGCCCCTGACTTTCTCTCGTTCACTTGTTCCAGCTCCGGAGAAAGGGCTCCTTCTTCCATCTCTCGCCCGCTGCCCGTGCAGGCGCTGCCGCTCCTGGCTGGTGCTGCTCACGGCCCCTCCTCTCTTTTGTTGGTGTCCGCTCTGAACCTGAGCTCATCTGAGGTCCCCGTGTGACCCGGTGGGTCTCTTTGTTTCCCAGTCATTTAGTCCCCGCTGGACTCCTTCCAGCTGCTTCCATGAGTTTCCTGCACAAGAGATTCCCATCTCCCAGGAGGCCTAGCATTTCCGTCACCATCTCTGGCCCTGGGAACTTAGCTCTCTTGTTTATCAGGTGTCAGAAACCTGTTCTGATATCCAGGGTGCCTGTTTCTGCCTCTCCTGTTGTAGACTCTTGGGTGGCCAGAAGTCTCTGTCCTGTCCTCATCACCACCTACCCGTTCCTCCGGATTGGAGTTGGGCACTGCAGGCCATCTGCTTGGCCCCTTTTGCTTTCCTTTTTCTGTTTTATCTCTTTGAGAGGTGAAAGACAGAGATCTCCCAGCCGCCAGTTCAAATGCCTGCAGCAGCAGGGGCTGGGCCAGAACACAACCCAGGTCCCCAGGTGGATGGCAAGGACTCAGCTACTTGAACCATCACCTGCTGCCTCCCAGGGCGCACATTAGCAGGAAGCTGGAATCCTGAGTAGAGCCAGACTCTCACCCAGGCCCTCGGACATGAGAAGTGGGCTTCCCGACTGGCATCTTAACCGCTGGGCCAAACAGCTACCCTGCCCCTACACTGCCTTTTGTTAAGGGATGGACTTTTAAGGCTGTCCTGTAGCATGGGACTTGGCAGCAGGCACGTGGCTGCCAGAGTCCTCTCGCCCTGCTGTGAGCCACGCCCATGTCTGTGAGTGCAGAGACCTCGGAAGCCCTGCACAGCTCAGGGGCCGGAGAGCTTGTCCCCCAGCAAGGACACTTTGATTCTTGCCTTCTCCATTCCTGCCCAGAATGGTTTTTCATTACGCTCTCCCTCGAGGCTCGTACTAGAGATGTAACTTTTCCACTGAAAAAGCCAGTCTCGTGGACATCACAGTGCTGCAGGTGAAGCTGCATCCCACACTGGAGTGCCGGGGCCAGGCCCCACCTCTGCCTCCCATCCACCTTCCTGGGAGGCAGCAGATGATGACCCAAATAGTTGGGTCCCAGCCACCCTTGTGGGAGACCTGGAAGCAGTTCCTGGCTCCTGGCTTCAGCCTGGCCCATCCCCAGCTGTCACAGGCACTTTGGGAGTGAACCAACAGATGAAAGGTTTGTCCGTCTCTGTGTCTCTCCATCTCTCTCTGTCACTCTGCCTCCTGATAGAGAGAGAGAGAGAGAGAGAGAGATCTTGGCAGGGGGAGTCCCCTCCCCTGCCATCAGAGCTGTCTCTTTAGCCGTACATGAACAACATGGATGTTCTTCCTTCTCGGCCTGCCAGTCATCGTAGACACTGGGCTCGGGGGTCAGAGGAGGCATTCAGATTCTGAGACCACTGCTTTTACGTAAACTGTTTGGCCTTGGACGGGGACTCCAGGCCTCCTTGGCTCCTCACTAGAAAGGCAGCGGGAAGGCCTGTCTCTCGGGGTTGTTGGGGGTTAGGAATGAGGTGCCCGGCACCTGGCACCTGTCCCACAGTGGGCGTTTCCCATGGGGCAGTGCCTGCATCCCTGACCTCCTCGTCCCACCAGGCCAGAGGCACATGGATTTGCTGCCTATGCCATGGCAGGGTCCCCCGGTGGCCGTGAGAATCCGTGAGGATGGTGGGAGGTGTGGGCAGTGTGAAGCTCCAGCCGCTCCCTTGCTCTCGTTTCTGGCGAAAGGCACCGGGCTTGGTGTGCTGCTCACACACACTCTGAGGCTTCTCCCTAGGGAACCAGTCTCAGCCAGGTTCCATCCAGCCCTCTGCGGGATCCAGCAGATGACAGATCCGGGCACTGAGCCCCTCCAGTTCCTGAACCCCAAACCTACCTGCTGACTTGCTGATGGGACACGTGTCCTCACCTACAAGGTGCCCAGAGCGGAAGCCCCCCGGCCACAGGTGCCCACAGACGGGGCCCGTCCCCTAGCCACCACCCTGGCCAGGGGCATACATGTCCACCCAGGCACCCACGCCAGGAGTCTGGAGTCCGCCTTGGCTCCTGTCTTCCCTTCACAGTTGGTCAGTAGAACCGATGAGCCAGGAGTGACACTCAGAGTCTCCATGGCACCCCAGTGATTTCAGATCCAAATGGACCCCAATCTAGATTTGAGCAGAGGTAGAGAGAGGGCCGGGTTCTGGTCAGATCCACCGTAGGAGGAAGACATTTTGGGGGTGCAGGTAACTGTAGCTCTGCCTTGAGGTTGAATATCCAGAGACGGCCTACTCCCGCTTACCCTTGGGGCAGGGTTGATGCCTCCTGTACAGACGAGGGGCACCAGGCCGCTGGGGTCTGTGGCCTCTGCCTTCGCTTCTGTAGACGACAACCCCCTCCCATCTGCGCAGAGTGAGGAAATGGCTTCTAACGAAATCCCCCATGTTGCGTGTGTCCAAGCAGTTCTCAGCGCCAGCTTTGCAGGGGCACACGTCCATTTCACGCAGTCGCCGTGGCCTTTGAAAGTAAGGCTGGATAGTGTCACTTATACCCCCTTTCTGCTGAAAACAGATGGGACTTTTACTTCAATTGCTGCCACTCTGGGCTTGAGGGGAAAACTTTTTTTTTTTTTTAATTGAGTCAGAATTTGAGTGACAGAGAAACTAGGATGAGGTGGGCAGCCCAGCCCTGGATTTTGCCTCAACACCAGAGGCAGGGCTAAGAGGGCCCTGGACCAAGCTGCAAGGTTTGGAAAGGGGGATCAGCTCACGGCAGGTAGGGATGGGATCCATCAATCAGCCCTGCTGCACCATGCGCCATGGAAGCCCTGTGGCCTGGGCAGGTTGCTCAGTGCCCCAAACCCTGGTCTGCTGGCTGGGGAGAAGTGTATGAATGTGTACGCGGGCCTAGGGGGCGCCCTCGGGTGCAGAGAGAGCACATCAGTTCACAGCCGGCCTCGCTTGGCTTTCTGTGGAATCTCTGCACTAGAAGCAGCAACAGTGGTCACCCTTGACCCCAGCCCACAGCGCGTCGCTACTGCACACCGGCATGTCCACCCACTGACACGTCTGTGGGCCTGGGGCTGTCCGACTCCTCCAGGAGAGAGCTGTGAGCAGGCAGAGGTGGAGTGATTTGCTCATGGTCCTAGACTGACAAGGAGGGCAGGAAGTGGCTGCTGCAGAGCTGTGTGTGCCACCCTACTGTGTGCTTTTGTCGCAGGTGCCCCACAGCCTCCTGCCTTCAGAGGGTGGGGGCAAGGCCCCCAGACAGGAGGGACTGTTGAGAGCAGCCCCAGGCCAGGAGGCTGGGGCAGAGATTCAGCCTGGGCTGACCGGGGAGCCCTGGCCTGCTCCACCCCGCTTTATCCAAAGAGGGGAAGGAGGGTCCTCTGTCCCCAGCCTGGAGTGTATGCAAAGCAGACAGGCCCACAATCACAGTAGCGGGGTCTGTGCGAAAGGACTCAGGCTGGACACCAGAACAGTCCACCCAGCCAGGTGCTCCCATGCCCCACCCCCACGGGACTAACTCGCCCTGGGTTCCCTGCAGACCAAATGTCACCAGTACTGGCCTGACCCCCCCGACGTTGCAGACCACGGCGTCTTCCACATCCAGTGCCAGTCAGAGGACTGCACCATCGCCTACGTGTCCCGAGAAATGCTGGTCACGAACACCGAGGTGAGCTGGGGCGCGGGGGTGGGCAGGTGCATGATGGCCGTGCACGTCCAGTCCTGTGCTCACCTGGTAGGCGTGTCAGGAGGTGCACCCGACTGCCCCTCAGAGAGCCAGGGCCCGTGTCAAAGCCATACCACCCGCAGCAGGCAGTGGAGGGAAGCGGCCGAGGGGCTGCCAATGGAGGAAGGGACACACAAGGTGGGGTGCATCTGTGCAGCGGGGTGGGAGGGAGCTCTGACAGCCCCTGCCACAGGGGTGAACCTGACGCAGCGTGACATAGGCCGGTCACAAGGGGACACGTGAGATTCCGCTCAGCCGAAGTCACATTCACAGGGACGGAGAGGGTGCTGGCTGCCAGGGTCTCCAGGGACGGGCGGAATGAGGAGCTACGATAATAATGGGTGCAGAGTTTATATCTGGGTGCTTAAAAAAGAAACTTCTGGAAATAGGTACGGGTGATGGTTGTACAACATGGTGAGTATACCGGATCCCACTGAAGTGGACATTTGAAACTGGTTAAAATGATAACTGTTGGGTGTGTGAAGAGCCAGCATGTGTGACCCTAGCGGCAGCTACTCCAGGAAGAGACAGAAGAAATCGCTGCAGGCGGAAGTGCTCTGGGAGGCAGTCCTCTGGGAGGTGTCCTGGGAGGGGAGCGGGAGGTAGGCAGGGGCCGCAGCAGGGCGTGCACAGTGACCAGGAGGGCACCCAACACCAGGGGCCACCCTGGCAGGTGTCTGGGACTGGCCCGCTGTCTGGATTGACTCGCTGAGGCCCCTGCGTCTTCCGTAGACTGGGGAAGAACACACAGTGACGCACCTCCAGTACGTCGCCTGGCCTGACCATGGCGTGCCGGATGACTCCTCGGACTTTCTGGAATTTGTAAACTACGTGAGGTCCCTGAGAGTGGACGGGGAGCCCATCCTAGTTCACTGCAGGTACCGGGGCTTGTCTGTTTGGCTTTGGTTTTCACACCAGCACCCCCTTGGGAAGGGCCTGGGGAAAACTGGCTGACGCCGGCTGCAACCCTCAGCCTGCCGTGCCCTGTGCCCGCTCCTCCCTGATCTCCGGGCATTCGGAATTTCAGGAAGCATAGGCTGGGAGTATGGCCCAGTGCTGAAAAAGCAAGCGCCAGCCCTTCCGTCCGATGACCTTCACCATGGAGGTGGATGAGAACGGGCGTGGGTTTGGCACTTAATAGTGGGCTGCCCTCCGTGCACTGGGAAGCCCCCAGCCTCAGGGTCTATGGGGAAGATATTCTTAGCCGGAGTGTGCGCTTCCTACTCCTGAAGGCCAAAGCGGGGCCGCCCTACTGAGTCCACGCAGGAAGTGGCCAGGAGCTGCCCGGCAAGTCCCGCATCTTGGCCTCTCTCCCCTCTGCAGTGCCGGCATAGGTCGAACCGGTGTCTTGGTCACCATGGAAACGGCCATGTGCTTAATTGAGCGAAACCTGCCCGTGTACCCACTGGATATTGTCCGGAAAATGCGAGACCAGCGCGCCATGATGGTGCAGACATCAGTGAGTAGAAATCATAGCGTCAGAATAACAGCGATAGCCAAGACTTCCCGAGCACCCACACCCGATCAGGCCTGGACGGAGGGCTTCGTGGGTCAAGCCACTGAGGCTCCAGTGGACTGTGTTACCTGCCCAGGGTCACAGAGCTTCTTAGAGGCTACACAGGGACCCCTGGCCCACCCCTAACTCTCTTCCCACCCTCTACTTCTGCTGCCCCTTGTGGGCAATTTCCTGCCCACCACACGGCCAAGGAGCACCTGGGGTTAATCCTGCATTATCGAACCACTGGTCCGCCATTTGTCCGTCGGAAGTCGAGGTCACCAAGGGTTTCATCCCACACACCTGTGCCTGGGTGTCCCTTTCGGCTTAGCAGGCTTCTCACGTGGCCTGCTGTCTCCTGCTTTGGGCTCCTTCCCCCCTCTCACACCTGGGTGCTTGGGAAGACTCTGCAGGTGTCCTCAGGAGGGAACCTTAGGATCTGACAGCAAGCGGGCCAGTGAGGTGGTTGAAAGCATGGCTCAGGCCTCCCCATCTGCTAAGCAACCTTTGGATGGCTTCCCCATCTGCAAAAAGGGGGCCACCCCTGTTCAATGATCCACTCGTCTGACAGGTAACGACACAAGCAAGAGAGACCCAAGTTTGTACGTGTCAGAGAGATGGATTAGCCTAGTCTAACTCTCAGCAGCAGCGGGGGAGGGGCAGGGTGACTGAGAATACAGTGGACCAGTGTCTCAAGCAAGCTTCAAAGTCAGGGAAGGCTTCCTGGAGGAGGGGCCTCTCGGTCAGAATCCCCAGGAAATCTGGTTAGGAGAAAGAATGTCGGGCGGTGCTGGTAAGGCCTTCCTCGGTCCTTCTCTGTAGCATGGAAGACCTCATTGCTGCCTAAAAAGGAAAAACGTCCATTAGCTCGCTGGATTTTTAAGCTGCAGGAGCTCTGCCGCGGTGTGCGTTCTCCCTGTACACCTCTCTGAAGTGTTTCTTACACAATTGTTACTACCGCCAGCCTGCTCTGTCTGTGGGCTCCACAACCCCAGAGTGGAGCAACTGCACATCAGGAGTGTTTGAAAAAAACTGCGTCTGTACTGAGCATGTGCAGACTTTTTTTCTTGTTATTATTACCTAAACAATACAGTAACAACTATTTAATACCATTTATACTGTATTAATGAGTCAACTGGAGATAATTTAACAGGAGGATATTTGTATGCCATATACAAGTACTACACCATTTTTAATAAATTTTTTAAAATACTTACTTATTTATTTGAAAGGCAGAGTGTTGAGGGGAGATAGAGAGGGAGATCTTTCTTCTGTTGGTTCACTGCCCAAATGGCTGCAACAGCCGGAGCTGGACTGGTCTGGCGCCAGAAGCTTCCTCTGTGTCTCCCGCGTGGTTGCAGAAGCCCAAGGACTTGGGCCGTCTTCCACTGCTTTCACAAGCACATTAGCAGGAAGCTGGGTGGGAAGTGGAGCAGCTGGGACTCAAACTGGTGCCCATATGGGATGCCAGCGCCACAGGCAGCTGCTTTACCAACTGTGCCACAATGCTGGCCCCATACTACACCATTAAAAAAAAAAAAAACTTATCTATTTGAGAGGCAAAGGGATAGAGAGAGAGACCGAGTGTGTGGGTGATGCAGAGGATGCAGCCAAGTGCAAGGCGCAGCACCACTGCTGGACCTGACCGCTTGCTTTTCTCTTCCAGAGCCAGTACAAGTTCGTGTGTGAAGCAATTCTTCGTGTGTATGAAGAAGCCTTGGTCCAGATGCTGGATCCCAGTTAGGACAACTGTGGGGGAAAAAATGCTCATTTCTCTTTCCCAGGGACGATCTCCTGAAGAGGGGGCTTCAAACCCACCCTCCGGAGGCAGCCAGAGGACCTGGGAGCCGTGGGAAAGGAATGAGCTCAAGTACAGCCAGGCACTTTAAATTTCTGTAGAAAAGGTATCCTGTACATAGGAACTGGTGTAGATACGCATGCCATCACAGCGTCGTTGAAGGCCAGAGAGACAGCAGAAAGGGATGTCACGTGGGGGCCTGTCCTGACGCCTGCCTCCCTAGACTGCCCCACACCCCCGTGAGCCCCCGTCGGGCAACGGCTGAGCGGGGACACCAGCGGTGCTGCTGACCCGCCAGCAGCAGGACGGTGCGGTGGGTTCGGGTGGCGGGGATGGATGTTGGCGTGTGTCTGCGTGTAGGACTACAAGGGCTGAGTTTTCTGTGCTCCTAGGCGGAGCTGCCTCCGTCTGTGCCCCTGGCGCTTAGGGGCCCCTGATGACTGCACTGCACGGAGGGCGGTGGGCGCTCAGGATGGAGGAGAGCAATGCCTTCGCTGCCCTCCCTCCCTGCTTCCTGTCTCCCTGCCCCCGCCCTCCTGGGGTCCCCACCCAGTGCCTGAGCAGGCGAAGAGCGGACATTCAGGCGACTTCAGCTGAGACTCCGAACCAGGGCTCCCGGTGACATCGCGTGTCTTAGCGTGAGAAACAGGTGTATCTCTTGCCTCTGCTTGCCTCTTCCTGTGTCTTCAGAACCCAGGACTGGAATCACTGACTACTGAATCTATGTTACATTGCTGCTACTTCAAGCTGTACACTTGAACGTGACGATTTTCCCGAGGGGAGAGGGGATGGTGGCATCTAGATATTCAGAATCTTTGGCCCTTCTGAGAAAAGAGCTTCCTGTCCTTGACCACGGGAAACCCTGCTTCTAGAGGGTTGTCCATGGGTGTAAGTGAGTGTGAGTGCGTGTGAGTGTGTGCGCGTGCGCATGTGTGGGCATCTGTCCTGAGCGTTTCTCAGGATCCCTAACCAGATTCAAATTACCGCTGAGTTTATATAAAGAAAGAGTCTCTGTATAGGAGAACAAAAGTGTGCAGTCACCCTTGGTTACGACGTCTCCATTTCATTTCAAAGGAGAACACCAGACTATCTGAATATAAACACGATTTGATGTTAATTTATTCCAAGAACACCATGACTTTGATTGTCCTAAAGAATTCTGCCTTTGTGAATACTGTGTTCAAAGTTTTTTTTTTTTTAATTTGTGACAGGATTGTAGCAAATTATTATTTAAGGAAAATAAATTACGTAAACATTTTAATGTGGTATCTTTAAATAGCAGTTTCTATGCATTCAGAAGAGGAAGCTAAGCCAGTTTCTTAGTATTTCCAGAAAAAGGCTGCTTTCCTGTTACAGCACATGTGGATGAAGCCATATTGATAAATTCACAAACTCTGGACCAATTGGGCAGTTTCCTTGTAGCAGGATGGTTAGTAGGGGGAGGGAGGAATATGATGAGGTTTCTGAGGGTTCTTCTGCCACCACACCTGGTGTATGAGTACAATTCAAAAAGTTCATGGAAAATGGAATTAAAAGTTCATTTTGATGCAAAATAATTTTGAAATCCATGCTTTCAAGAGGTCTTCAAAAGGTTCATGGAAAACACCTGTTATTTAAAAAAATGCATGGAGGGTTTTTTTTTTTTTTGTACCAAAATAATCTTTTAATTTTATTTCCCCCCGAATTTTTGAAGCCCACCTTACTTGCAGACTTCCCATCTTTCCAATGGGTATTTCACTGCCCCGCTCCATGGTGGGGTGGGAGGGTGTTGATCCACCTTGCCCTGTGCTGGAAAACAAAAAGTCACAGCAGAGTGTGGGGCTGTGAGGGTAGGAGAACCCTAGTCTGGGCACTTAGGAGGGCAACCTCCAGTCCCTTGTGTGTGAGCGAGGGCAAATGCAGAGGGCGCTCATGCTATTGTGAATTTCCTTTCTGCTGGAATACGGACCGAGACCCCCTGGGTATGAGTCACTTAGAAAAGTTACCTCCTCCAAGGGGAGAGCAAGAGCGCCAAGGACAATCAGACCATTTCTTTGTTCAGTCTGGACCCAGACAGATTGTGTAAGCAAAGAACCAAAAGACGAGCAGGAGGAGTGAACGCTGGCCTACCCGGGAGAGCTGTCAGGGTAGTGAGCCAAGCATCGCCCTGGATACAGTGCATCAGCACCCCGTGTGCACAAGCCTTGGGAAGTCTAAATGCCTTCAGAGACAGGTTTTTATTTATTTATTTTTTTTTAATTGAAAGTGGTGGACACAGCGCTGCCGTTACAGCCATACCCGGTTCTGGAAAGCTTACCACTGGTTCCAGCTGGCTTTTCTGCACCCCTGTGCCTGCCAGCAGTTTAAACCCAGTGACTCCTGCCGTGAAGTCCTGGGAAAGACCACACGAGAGAATAACTTAACGGAACAAACTCAAGAAGTCAATACTCTGGAATAGCGCCAGGTAAAGCTACACCTGAGGGTTCCTGGCTCACCACCCCCTCCGGTTAAGCACTTACACTTCAGACACCTGTGCTGGGCCTCCGTGAACAGTGTCAGAGTCGAGGTAAATAGTCTACCTGGAGATACAGCTGGAGGTAAGCAGGGCCGCCCTTGACCGCCTGTGTTCTGACTGAAAGATCTCACCAGACACACAGGTCCATGCACTTACCCAGTGGCAGTGTCCCTACTGGGTCCCTTTCTAGAACCTTCTCTTGCTATTTTGACTTTCCAGAAGAAGAGGCTTAACTCAATCTGATAAGGGAGTGAGGGTGGATCTCAAACTTTAGCACAGTCTTTAGTTTCCTTCCCCAATAATTTATACTTAAATATGCTGTTGGCTTAGTACGGGTGCTATGGCTGCCTTGTTGCCGCTGATTGACACTGGTTTTGTCCCTCAGGAATGATCGTTTGGGGATAAGCAACAGGCTGTCTTCTTCAGAGGCCACGAAGAGGCAGCATCGCGGGGCAGAAGTAGAGGCAGGATGTGGAGTCTAGAACCGCTTGCAGGCCAGCTACTTACCCCTCAGCCCAGGTTTCAACTTGCCTGTCACAGGGGAAGGTTGGACGAGACCAGATGAGTTTAGAGTTGTCATTCTGGAAGTCTGGTGTTCCAGAGACTCAACAGTTAGCCTAAACCAGAGCTGTGTAGCTGCTAGAGAGAGAGGTGGCACGTTGCTGTGACTTGTCCCCAAGCGGTTGTCCCTCGGGCCTTGGCACTGGTGGCTACAAAGGCCAGGATTGCCACCCCTGGTTCTAGCCCGTCAGCCTGGGCTGCCAGCAGTCTCAGTAAAGATGGCAAAGACTGTGACCTCAGCCAAGGGAGCCAAGTGCATCAGAGTCCGGTAGCCAGGATGTCCCGCCATCTGTATAGCTCACGTTCTGTCGGGAGCAACCAAAGGATTTGTATTAAGCCTTGTTCTCTTTGAAAGTATCTTAATTGATCAGCAATATTTTTTTTCTGTATATCTGGAATGTTTTTCATTCTGACGTGTTCTGTTAGTAACTACTGAAAATATAAAATATCAATATAAAAATATTGAAGCTATGCAACACTTACTGTCTGTTGACATTATTATTTGAATCACTGTCAGTTTCTACAAGTGTTTTATTTGGTTTTCTGCTGTTGTTGTTCTTTTAATGAGCTCTTTCAGAGAAGGTTACTCTTTGCCCATCTCACCTTCTGGTTAGGAGCATGACCACCTACACACAGCCCTTGTCTGCCTCGAACTGACATGGAAAAATCTGGATGAGAATTAGGTGTGGCTGTCCTAACAGCAGTAGCTTCTGCAAGTCACATGTTCATTCTCTGTCATGCTGGACTGCCATGGGGTAGTCCAGGGTCACGGGGCTCCAGGTTCCTTCCAACTTGTTGCTCTACCATCCTCACAGCTTCTCCCTTGAGGTCCAAGATGGCAGCTCCAGCCATCTTCACATGGCAGCCAGCAGGATGGATAAGAGGGAAGGAGAAAACAAGGCCCTTGCCCTTAGGGGATGTCACACATCCAATTGATCAGAACTTGGCCAGAGGACCATACCTACTACCAGGGAGTCGCCTTTGTTCTGTGTCTGGGTTTGAGGGACAGTTAGTGGTCTCTGGTATAGCTCTTCCTTTGGCTGCCCATCCTTTCCCAATTGTCACCCAGTCCCTTGCCCCCAAAGGAGACAACACAAACTCCACGATGAAACTCAAGCAGGTTATGCCTCCACCTGCTCATCCCCCGCCCCCAAGAGTCCCAGGACAAGACAAAAGAAGGGAGGACAAGGAAGACAGTACATTGGGGTTGGAGCTGGGGCGAGGTCTCTAACCTGGGTCCTGATGGATTCTATTGGCTGGTGGTCTTGGCACATGAACTATATGTGGCTTTCTTCAGTGGGGGTCAGCTCTACCCTGGTCCCCTCTAGCATAGATGAGTAGCAGCCCTTCCTTTCTCTTAAGGGTGTGGCTGGGGAGCAGCCTTCCTGAAGCCCCCACCCCAACTGGGTCTCAGTTAGTGAGCCAGGTAGACACCATGGTTTTACTGGCTCTCTTTCTCCACAGATGACAAGGTGAATAGTGCTCCCTGGAGTCGTGAAAGCTGGCAGTATCAACAGTCTTTCCTCACAGACCACAGGAACCATTGGTTCAAATTCTGTGCTGCCCCGGAGCCCTACACAATCACCAGTGGTTAATTGATGGCTTTAAGGCCTAAGCTGGAGCCCCCTACCCCAACTGAAACTCCATCCATGCCTTTGATTGGAGGCTTTGAAGAATGGGTCTACACGTTCAGCTGTCTTCCAGGGCCACCCCAAAGTTACCACTCAGTAGTAACCCCAAGTTCTTATTGAACAAACATTTGATAGAAATAAGCTTCATGCCCTGGAGCCTGAACTGGGAAGCCCTGAAATAATGACAAGGAGACAATTGTGCATAAAAGGAGGAATTCCTTCTGCCCTCTCCCACCTCCACAAACAAATGGGAGTCCCCATGCTGGAAGAGTACTCCTAAAGGGGTGTGGTCAGGAGCAATATCGAAATCCCATCTTTTACTTTTTAAAGATTTATGTATGTTGAAAGAGAGGGAGAGACAGAGCTCTCCATCAACTGCCTCATACCCCAGATGGCTGCAATGGCCTAAGCTGGGCCAGGCTGAGGCCAGGAGCCAAGAGCTTCATCCGGGTCTCCTATATGAGTAGAAGGAGTCCAAGCACTTCCACTGCTTTTCCAGGCCATTAGTGGAGGAGCTGGATGGGAAGTGGAGCAGCTGGGACTTGAACTGGTATCCGTATGGATTGCTGGTATCACAGGTGGTAGTTTAACCTGCTGCATCACAATGCCGGCCCCCCAAATCCCATCTTAGTTCTGTTCCTAAGGACCCCACCGCCACTGCTCCTTAGCACAGGACATGCAGTAACTGTTTCTGCCTCCAGGGCACCCCCTACTCTGTTCCCTCGCTAAAACTGATCCTGGAGCTGCCATAATCCCTGCTCCTTGGCATGTGAGCTCTGATTTAGTCAGAGGTGATGCTTGTCATCAGCAGAGCCTAGTTCACGTGCATATGCCTAGCTGCAAGGGATGCTGGAAATGCAAGTACATGGCATTCTCTGTAATGGGAGATAAAGCTCTGCCTCATGTGGTGAGATCTCCAAACACAGAAGCTGGGTGATTAAATTTCACTAAAATCCACCTCTTCTGCTATCCAGTGGCCTTCTCATTCTTCTAAAACATAATGAGGCCCCCTGCCTAACACAGAACAGCCATCCCTTGTAGGATGGGAAATCTATACACTTTCCCCAAGAGGTCATCCAGACCGCTCATCACTTACAGGTAGCAGCAAATCCCATATCTCAATTCTTTACCTATTTGGTCGTGATCCTATCTCATTTTCCTGTATTCTATGGACTAAATTGTATGTGACAGCTTTTAGCACATCCTATGAAACATCAATTCAGGGAGAGAAGAAAAGTGCAATAAAATTTATTCAAAACATACATGACAACAAGAAAAAAAATGACAGAATTTCTGGTTGAAGGGGCATTGCCTAGAGCCAGGGTTCAGGGTCTGCAGTCTCACATAGGCCCCCCGGGGGCTCCAGGGAAGAACTTGGCTCTTAGATTTCCCTGGGGTCAGGCCAGAGTCTGGGTTGCTGTGGGATTCCGTCCTGGCCAATGCAGAGGGCACGTAACTGAGAGAATGCTCAGTCGTAATCAAGGCCATTAAGTCATTTTTAAACTAAAGGCATGCCGTTTATAAACTCCCATAAAAACTCAGTGACTTGAGAGAGAAGGAACAAGCCGGCGCCACGGCTCACTAGGCTAATCCTCCACCTGCAGCGCAGGTACTTGGGGTTCTAGTCCGGGTTGGGGCACCAGTTCTGTCCTGGTTGCTCCTCTTCCAGTCCAGCTCTCTGCTGTGCCCCAGGAAGGCAGTGGAGGATGGCCCAAGTGCTTGGGCCCTGCACCTGCATGGGAGACCAGGAGAAGCACCTGGCTCCTGGCTTCGGATCTGCACAGCATGCCAGCAGTAGCAGCTATTTGGGACGTGAACCAATGAAAGGAAGACCTTTCTCTCTGTCTCTCTCTCTCATTGTCTAACTCTACCTGTCAAAAGAGAGAGAGAGAAAGAGAGAGAGAGAGAGAGAGAGAGAGAGAGAGAGAGAGAGAGAGAGAGAAGGAACTGAGAAAGGCCTAGGAAAATACCATCTAATATAGGTGATGACGTTACAGCCATGCGTTTCTTGCATCATATCCACATTGTCTTTGGTTGATTGATGGCTCTAAGGCCTAAGCTGGAGCCCACTACCCTAATTGGAGCTCCATCCATGTCTACAGAGAGCTTGTAGGAATTCTGTTGTTGCCTTGTGTAGACATTCCTGAAGTGCAGGAGCACCAGGGGCCCCAAAGCTCCTCTCTTCCTTCTAGACACCCTCCCCTCCAAGCTCCTTTATCTTTTCTGGCTTCCAATGGCATCAGGCAAGCCATCCTTGATAAATGTCGTTTATCATCCTCTTTTCCAGTGCACTTCATTCAAGAGAAGCTCTTCTCTCTCTTTCCATCATACCATCAAGAACTAAAAACAATGTTCATAACAGGATTCCTCATCAAGGCCAAAAATAGAAGCAACCCATATGTCCATCTGCTGGCGACTGCAGACACAAAAATGTGGCTTTGCAGTAGAATATTATTTGGCCATAACAAAGGAATGAAGGACTGATTCCTGCTACACATGGGTGAATGTTGAAATGTTCTGCTAAGTGGAAGAAGCCATTCACAAAAGGCCACATCCCACTTATATGAGTCATCCAGAAGTGACAAATCTGTTGAGACAGAGAGTGGATCAGTGGTTGCCAGGGGCTGGGAGGAGGGGCACTGGACAGTAACTGTTACTAGGCATGGGGTGTCTTTCTGGAGTGATGAAAGCATTCTGGAATTAGACAGTGGTGATTGTGGCTCAGTGTTGTGATATACTACAAACCAGCGAATTTCACAGTTTGAAATGGTGAGGTGTTTTTTTTTTTTTTTCAAGAATTATTTATTTGAAAGTCAGAGTTGGAGAAAGAGAGAGATCTTCCATCCTCTGGCTCATTCCCCAAATGGCCACAACAGCCAGGCCTGGGCCAAGCCAAAGCCAAGAGCCAGGAGTTTCTTTTGGGTCTCCCATGTGGGTGGCAGGGGCCCAAACACCTGGGCCATCTTTTGTGGCTCTTCCCAGGTCATTAGCAGGGAGCTGGATCGAAAGTGGAGCAGCCAGGATTGGAACCGGTGCACATAAGGGAGGCAGGCATCACAGGCCACTGCTTCACCCGCTGTACCACGACACTGGCCCTGAAATGGTGAGTTTTATGTTGTGTGAATTTAATTACCATTTTATATAATTGGGGGGGAAAAACACTAAAAAGAGCATCAGGACTCCCAGGAGGCAGAGTTTAATTTGTTCCAAGTGGCACTTGTTTGCAGATATCCAAGCCATAACATGCACAGACCTACTAACCCAGTCATTCCACTGCTGGGCAAGCTGGCTGCTTTATGATGTACTTGGGCCATCATCTTCTGCCTCCTCATATATATTAATGTGGATGGGAAGCGGACCAGTCAAGACTCAACCAGGACTCTGATATGGGATGTTGCTGTCTGAAGTGTTGGCTCAATCTGTCATACCAGGAGGCCTCTCCCAATATGCATGCTATCTTGATCCAAAAGAAACTCAAATTAAAGAATGGTGTTACTATGTGATTCAAACTTTAGATAGTCAATATAAGGCAGTCACTAAGAATATACATTCTGGAGCCAAACTGCCCAGTTTCAAATCCCAGCTTCTCACCACTCACTGGTTTTATGTCCCAATAAGTTCCCTCACCTCTCAGAATGTTTTTTCTCTAACCTTTCTGGGCTATTCTGCACTTCATTTTCTGGTCTATAAACTGGAAATAATAATACCGATATGCTGAAGTTGCAGGAAGATTGAGTTGATATGTGGAAATTCAAACATTCATAGTGCAAAAGTGCTGTTGTGTCTGTTGCTGTTTTAGATTAGATCATAAGTTGATAGGTAGATTGATAAATAAATTAAAGATAGATATAAATAGTAGATCAAAGATGAATACATGACAGAAAGAGACAGCTAGCTAGTGGCTAGCTAGCTAGAACCAAAAACTGGGAGAAAGCCAATGTGGTAAGAGTGTATCTCGGTGGGCGCCGTGGCTCACTAGGCTAATCATCCACCTTGCGGCACCGGCACACCGGGTTCTAGTCCTGGTCGGGGCGCCAGATTCTGTCCCAGTTGCCCCTCTTCCAGGCCAGCTCTCTGCTGTGGCCAGGGAGTGCAGTGGAGGATGGCCCAAGTCCTTGGGGCCTGCACCCCATGGGAGACCAGGAGAAGCACCTGGCTCCTGCCTTCGGATCAGCGCAGTATGCTGGCCGCAGCGCGCCGGCAGTGGTGGCCATTGGAGGGTGAACCAACGGCAAAGGAAGACCTTTCTCTCTGTCTCTCTCTCTCTCTCTCACTGTCCACTCTGCCTGTCAAAAATAAAAAATAAATAAATAATAAAAAGTGTATCTCTAGGGATGGAGTTACAGATGAATTGCTTTTCCTTCATTTTGTTTACTGGCTTAGATTAAGTTTCTATAATGAACATTTGTTACTTGTGTTATTTTTTTAAAATGTTGGAATAGAGCTCCTAATACCTTATATGGAAAAAGTGAAAGAAGTGTAGGAATCAGAGCGTCTTCCCCTTGCTTGTCTCAGGCAGGACCCTTGGGATTGCAAGCAACACTAAAGCCTGCTCAGAGTAGCTTAAGCCACAGAGAGGGTCTCCTGGGCAGTACTCTAGAGCAATGCCAGAATGGAGGGAAGATTCTGGAAGACGGGAGGCTCAATGGGGGATTGGGTTCTTATTCTCCTTGTTTCTGCTTCTTTCAGCCTTTATTCTCTTGCAAGGCTTCGAATGGCCTAGTAGATAGGTGGCTCTTCCTCACAGCTCCAAAGTCAAAGAAGAAAGACAGTGCCCCCTCCCTCCTCACTCAGCACTGTTCAGTAGAGCTCCCTGAGTGGCCCTGCTCAGGTTAACTGTTCACCCCTTGGACCAATCACTGTAGCCTGAGAGTTGGCTGGTGGATCACAAACCCACTTCCACAGAACTTGAGGACTGAACTCAAGAATGAGAGAAGCATTGGCTATCCAGCGCCCCCCCCCCCCCCCCGGTGAGCCCATCCCCAGCCAAAATACTTAGCATGTTGCCATCCCCAGCTAAAATACTTAGCATGTTGGCCTTGTTGCCTAAGGCTCCACAGAGTCCAGAAACCAGAAGAGTTGCAAAAGTCACCCAGTTCTTGCCTCTTGTTATCTGAACTGAGACTGCATTACTTCAAGTGCCAGTCTTCAAGACGGGTAGAAAAGCCCTCACTCCACCTTGACTTACAGCGTCAACTCCGGCAGGGCAAGCTCCTAGTTAGTGTTGCAGATGTGGTTGGATTAAATGGATATGTCATCTAGGAATTCCAGACCTTCTATGAAGAGGATCTGTTTCAACACAACTCTTTTCTTACTACCTGGGACAGTCCATTTTCCAGCCACCTTCAGGATAAGCTTTTGGCCAAGGCAGCCACAGTGTCTTCTGGCTCCCTTCTTGCAAAGAATGTGACAACTGCCATCATCAATGATCCCTTCACTTCAGTCTTCCCCTTTCCTCGTATCTGCATGCTCCACGCCTTCCTAGCTACCTTGGTCCAACTCAGATGTCTTCTCCAGGAAGCCTGCTTGCTTCCTCATCTGGAGCCCTCTATCCTCTTGTGGTCCTCTCTAATGACTTTTGCTCAGCTTATCTGCCTGCTAAAGAGAGAATAATGTATGGTCCATCTCTGTGCCCCCTACACACATGCACACATACATACACACGTGTACCTGCACACACATGCATATGCACACACACACACACACAATAAGGAAGCATTAGTGTCTGTTGAATGAATATAGGCCAGTGCTCTTCCTCGTTTCCCTGCTGACTTTCCTTTTTTACATTATTTAACTCCTCTATCCTCACAGTATGAAATTGTTAAGGGCTAGGGAAGACATGAAAGAAAAATATTTCTAGATCTGGCACCATGAAAATTCTGAATACCACAGACACGATGAAAAGATTTCAAGAAACTGAGAAAAATATTTGCAGCAAATATGACATAAAATAAGAGATGCTATTTTAGCTTAACTTGGCAAAAATTAAAAGTCATGTTTTTAAAGCATATTTAATGATAATTTTATGGAAAACCTTTGAATAGAGAAAATCCTGGAAAGAAAGTGAACATTTTAGTGTTGATTAGATCAAGACTGTGTGATAGTGGGTGAGATTTTCATTTTTTTATTTCTTTGTTCTTTTCCAATTATTTTCATAATGAACAAGTGATACATGCACAATTCAAAGAAGAAAGCAATAGATGTCACTTTTCGCTAGGTTTCCTGTAAGACTCAGTATTGGAAAGGGGATGGTGAGAGGGGAGGGTTGGAGCACAAGGGGGGACAGCCTTCTAGAAGAGCAGTTTCATAGTATATATTAGGAACATTTGAAATATTTATAGTCTTTAACCCAACTTCTAGTCATTAATTCTAATGGCTAGAATAAAACATGACTAGGAAATAAAACATAAATTGGTATAATGATTTACGTACAGCAATATTCATTGCAGAGATTTCTGAAATATGGAAAGATTGGGGACAACCTAAGTGTCCACTATTAAGGAAGTTCGGGCGTCTCCCACAATGGTTCATGTACTGGACTCTTGGCCCCCAGCGGGGTGAAGCTGAGAGATGGTTGATCCTTTAAGAGGCAGAGTCAAATGGGAGGTAATTTGGTTTCTTTGGAATAGCCACCTTAGAAGTGATTAATGTAGTTCTCTTGGGATCCCAGTTAGTTGCCACAGAACTAGTTGTTACAGAGTGAGTCTGGGCTCTGAAGCTCCCTGGCTTCCTGTACTGCTGCATGATCCCCAGCCATGATGTCATCTATCCTGTTGTGCAGGAGCCCAGGGGGCCTTCCCCAGAGCTGAGCAGATATGGGTGCCATGTGCTTGAATCTCCAGCACTGAATAAATCTCTTTTCTTAATGAAATACCCACCCTGCTTCAGGTATTTTGGTAGCAACAGAGAATAAACTAATACAGTCATATAATAGAATTATATGCAATCTTCAAAATGCCACTTGCAAAGAATATTTAAATAAATAGTTATGATGCAATATTCAGGATAAAAGGCTTAATTTTAAAAACCCAATAGTGAAATGTCAAAGGTAAGTACATGAATAGATGAAAAGAAACTCAGGGATGGGTGTTTGACTAGTAGTTAAGATGCCAGTTGACGGCCGGCACCGCGGCTCACTAGGCTAATCCTCCGCCTGCGGCGCCGGCACCACGGGTTCTAGTCCCGGTCGGGGCGCCGGATTCTGTCCTGGTTGCTCCTCTTCCAGGCCAGCTCTCTGCTGTGGCCAGGGAGTGCAGTGGAGGGTGGCCAAGTGCTTGCACCCTGCACCCCATGAGAGACCAGGAAAAGTACCTGGCTCCTGCCATCGGATCAGCGTGGTGTGCTGGCTGCAGCACGCCGGCCGCGGCGGCCATTGGAGGGTGAACCAACGGCAAAGGAAGACCTTTCTCTCTGTCTCTCTCTCTTTCACTGTCCACTCTGCCTGTCAAAAAAAAAAAAAAAAATGCCAGTTGACACCCACATCTCACATCAGAGGGCCTGGGTTTGAGTCCTGGCTCTGCTCCCAAGTCTAACTTCCTGTTAATGTGCACCCTGGGAGGCGGCAAGTGGAAGGCTCAAGTACTTTGGTCCTGCCAGCCACATGGGAGAACCAAACTGAGTCTGGTCTGTTGGCTTTTGCCTGGCCCAGCCTCAGCTATTTCCTGCATTTGGGGCATAAATCTCTGTCTCTGTCTCTATCTCTATCTCTATCTCTATCTCTATCTCTACCTCTATATCTCTATCTCCCTGGACGTGTGTGTGTGTGTCTGTCCATCTCAAATAAATATTAAAAAAAAAAAAAAAAAAGGAACTCAGGGGGCCGGCGCTGTGGTGTACCAGGGGTAAAGCCGCCACCTGTGGTGCCAGCATTCTATAACGGCGCCAGTTCGAGTCCTGGCTGCTCCACTTCCAATCCAGCTCTCTGCTATGGCCTGGAAAAGCAGTAGAAGATGGCCCAAGTCCTTGGGCCCCTGCACCCAAGTGGGAGACCCAGAAGAAGCTCCTGGCTCCTGGCTTTGGATTGGCGCAGCTCTGGCCATTGCTGCCAATTAGGGAGTGAACCATGGGATGGAAGCTCGCTCTCTCTCTCTCTCTTTCTCTCTCTGCCTCTCCTTCTCTCTCTGTGTAACTCTGACTTTCAAATAAATAAATAAATCTTAAAAATAAAAGGAGTTCAGGGTCAGTGTTGTGATGTAGTGGGTAAAGCCACCACCTGTGATACCAGCATCCCTTATAGATACTGCTTCATATCCCAGATGCTCTACTTCCAATCCAGTTCTTTTCTAATTGCCTGGGAAAAGCAGCAGACAATGGTCTAAGTGTCTGGACCCCTGCCACTCACGTGAGAAACCCAGATAGAGTTCCTGGCTCCTGTAGGTTGTGAGGTCCCCCCGGATGGCGGCAGCAAGAATCGGGACTTGCTGGGGACCACAGGCTCAGCACATCTCATTATCAAGGATCTTGGAGAAATTCATTTGAGACTTTTGGATCACAGACCAGTTATTCAAGGAGAAACTCGTTATTTTGTAAAAGAATTTGAAGAAAAACATGGTCTTCAGGAAATGTGAGTTCTTGAAAATCTGAAGAATATGATCCATGAAGCAAATGAACACACTCTTCCCAAACATAGAGAAACAGTGCAGGACAACTTAAAGCAAGCCCTCCAGAGATTGCAAGCGGCCAGTTACTCAGTCTGTAGACTCCAACAGAGAGAACAGGAACGGAGAAAGATGTATAATGACCATTTAGTAGCTAATGAGAAGCAGCACCTCCTCCAGTGGGAAGATTTCACGAAAGAACAACCCCAGAAGTGGGCAGAAGTGGGGGAAGCTGTGGAGAGGCTGAACGAGGGAGAAAGACCTGGCCATGTTTTTACCTTTTTAAGGCATTGAGCCAAAAAGAGATTGCACCATGACACCCAGAGATTGACAGTGCACGTTTCTAGGTTTATTAACACCTTTAGGGTGAGTTTAGGGTTCTTTCCATAATTATCATTTATTTTTTACAGTCAGAAAAAATCATTTTATAGAAAGTCCCTTGGATTTTTTACTGCTCTCTGAGTGTTTTATGATGCAAATTGCTTTCATCCAGCACTCAGCTTTAAGGAACATGTTGCCCACCTGTATGAAGTAGACCATGTATCCAGTTAGCCCACCTGTATGAAGTAGACCATGTATCCAGTTAGCAGCACTGTAGCGCAGAGGATTGGAAACAACCCGTGTGCCCATCTCAGATATATAAATAAATTATGAATCATAAATAAATTATAATTCCTACCTACACAGGAATACCCTGGAATCATAAATAAAAGTGAAGAGTCCATTTATTATTACTTTATTATTCTTGTTCTAGGCTGTTTGTTGGTAATAGTAAATATTCTACACTAGATTACTATTATTTATTCTAATATAGAATGCTCTCCAAGACAAAGTGTTGAGTGAAAACAGCAAGATTCGGAACAGGATGCAGAAGAAGCTTCCAATTATGTGAAAACAGAAAAAGACTGCCCATCCAAGTAGACAGATGCATAACTGGATCTATAGACCCTTGTCTGGCTAGACATTCACTCAAAAAAAGTGTGAACTCTGGTTTCCTGTAGGGCAGGACAGAGGTGGGAGAATTGTGTGGCTGTATACTTCTGGTGCATTTGAAACAGTGTTACTCATTCAGTAATAAATAATTCGGGGACTTAAAATCAAAATGAAGAATCACTGGATTCTTGTTGCTAAGAGCATGGATTGGGCCAGCGCCGCGGCTCACTAGGCTAATCCTCCACCTGCGGCACCGGCACCCCTGGTTCTAGTCCCAGTCAGGGCACCGGATTCTGTCCTGGTTGCTCCTCTTACAGTCTAGCTCTCTGCTGTGGGAGTGCAGTGGAGGATGGCCCAAGTGCTTGGGCCCCTGCACCCACATGGCAGACCAGGAGGAAGTACCTGGCTCCTGGCTTCGGATCAGTGTGCTGCGCTGGCTGCAGTGCCAGCCACAGCGGCCATTGGGGGTGAACCAACGGAAAAAGGAAGACCTTTCTCTCTCTGTCTCTCTCTCTGTCTACTCTGCCTGTCAAAAAAAAAAAAGAGCATGGATTGTAGATTCAACTTGCCTTGATTTATTCTTTTTTAAATTTCTTAACACTTTGCATCCCATGAATGCATGAATGTCATGCACCTGGAACTTTTTTCTTTTGATATTTTCTTTTACTTATTTGAGGGAGAGAGGGGAAGAGAGAGAGAGAGAGAGAGAGAGTGAGCACTCTCCATCTACTTGCTCACTTTCTAAATGCCACCAACAGCTTGGGCTGGGCTTAGGGCTGAAGCTCAGGAGTGAAGAATGCAATCCAGGTCTCCCACATTGTTGCAAGAACCCAATCACTTGAACCATCACTGCATCAGCGGGAAGCTGGAGTCAGGAACCAGAGCCAGGAACCCAACCCAGGTATTCTGATGTGGGATGCAGGCATCTTAACGACTGGTTAAATGCCTGCTCCTTCATTTGGCCTTGACTACACTGTTTGGTGACTGTGTAAACATTAGGGAAGTTTGTTCATGGCCATGGGCTTTAATCTTCTGATCTACAAAACAGAAGTGATAGTAACACCTGCCTTGAGGGATTATTAGGAGGATAAATGAGATTGTTAAATGAGGATTAAATGAGATAATCCATGTAAAGCGCTTTATTTTTATATAACAGTACACAACATTTTATTACCATTCCTTGAGTGTCCTGAAGCTGGCCACTCTGCAGATCCTCCAGACTGTTCCCCTCCACCCCAGTGTGCAGCAGAATCACTCACTTTATGGGAGAGCAGTTGTGCAGGTCAAATGGGTTGATGTATTGGACAAGCCTGAACCAGTGCTAGTACCTAGAAAAACTCAACGATAGCTATCCTTCACAGAGACATCCTTTCCAAAGCCATGAAGAGCCTCACACCTCTGAATTCAAGGGCTCCTTTTATTCAAATAAATGCAGCACACTTTTCTTAAAATTTCTGCCTACATGTTTTTCAGACCAACCTATTCTTTCCTCAAACTGTCCAGCTCTTGCCTTAAGGCAAGATAATTCAGTATGTGTTTCTTCATTTCTTTTTTTAAAAAATTTATGTATTTATTTGAGAGGCAGAGTTATAAACAGAGAGGGAGAGTCAGAGAGAAAAAGAGAGGTCTTCCATCTGTTAGTTCACTCCCAAGTGGCCACAACGGCTGGAGCTGGGCCCATCCGAAGCCAGGAGCCTGAAGCTTCCGGCACCCATTTGGGGTGCTGGCATCGTAGGCTCCCCATCGTAGCATTAGCACTACGCCACAGCACCAGCCTTCTTTTCTTTTTTCATTTCTTTAAAACCTTTTAACTTGCTTCAATTTTGTTGTTGTTTTGTTTTTTCAGATTTTTTTCTTTTTCTTTAGTTCATGGCGGACAAAGTCTCCCATTTGTTGCAGCTGCTACTGCGTGTGGCTCGTGTTTCTTCATGTGGGTCATCTGGGTGGTATTTCTGTGAATGCCCCAGCACCCCACTGTGGAAGTCCCCTACCTAGCCCGGGTTTCACGGATGCTCATGTTCCCAGGTCGTAACAACTCTAGACTGGTTTCACTTTCACTTCTCCACCTGGATTCTGCCTCCCGCACTGTTATCAACTCAGACCGGCGTCTCCACGTGGCCTGGAGGAGTGAGGCGGAGGCTTTCCATCTGCCTCCATGGTGAGGCAGACCTTTGGGACTCCTCGCTCCTGCTGGTTTAGTTTTTCAGAGGCAGAAAGAGAGACAGGGAGCTCCCCTTCATTCCCCAAATGCCCATAGCAGCTGGGACTGGGCTCCCCTGAAGCTGGGAACTCAATCCAGGTCTCCCCCATGAATGGCAGGACCCCAATTATTCAAGTCATGACTGCTGTCACAGAGTGCACATTAACAGGAAGTGGGAAACAGGAGCAGAGCCAGGGCTTGAACCCAGGCTGCAGGCATCCCAACTGGGAGCTTAACCACCAGGCTTGTTCATAAGCCATTTAAAAAAATTTTACTTATGTATCTGAAGGAATTATAGGTAAAGGAAGAGACAAAGAGAGAGATCTTGCATCCACTCATTCACTCCCCAAATGGCTGCAATAGCCCAAGCTGGACCAAGCCAACAACCAGGAGCCAGGAGCTCCACCCAAGTCCCCCAAGTACTTGGGCCTCTGCTATCTTCGCAGGTGTATTAACAGAAAACTGTATCAAAAATGGAACAGTGGAGACTCAAACCCATACTCATATGGGATGGCAGTGTTGCAGGTAGCAGCTGAACCCACTGGCGCTACAGTGCCAGCCCCTCCATGAATCATTTTGAAGCTGAATTTCCAATTAGCTAAAGGGAAGTTGCTTGGGTGACAGCTGATGACCACTTCCTCCTGTCAGGGGTCAATGGCAAATAAAAGCAGCTGCTTACCTGCCAGGGAGAAGTCTTCAAAGATGAGTCAGGTCCTGATTATCATGAGACGCTCTACTCGCTGAGAATCTGTGTGCATGGAGGAGGAACTGGGTGGAGGGGAGATTGGATTTACTAAGATACTTTCTTTATAAGTCCTTAAAGGGACTGGTGCTGTGGAGTAGCGGGTAAAGCCACCACCTGCAATGCCAGCATCCCATATGGGCACCAGTTTGAGTCCCGGCTGCTCCACTTCCCATCCAGCTCTCTGCTGTGGCCTGGGAAAGCAGTAGAAGATGGCTCAAGGACTTGGGCCCCTGCACCCTTATGGGAGACCCGGAAGAAGCTCCTGGCTCCTGGCTTCGGATTGACCCAGCTCCAGCTGTTGTGTCCATTTGGGGAGTGAAACAGCAGATAGAAGATCTCCCCCCACCCCACCGCCTTTCTGTAACTCTGCCTTCCAAATAAATAAATACAGTTGTTCTTTAAAAAGTCCTTAAAATTCTGTGCAGAAAAGAATTCTATGCAGCTGCAGGGCTGAGCAAGGCTTAGGTTTGGAGTGGGAAGGGCTGGGCTGGACTCAGCTTGGTCAAGTCTTGGAAGTACTTGGACCACCCTTGGAAGTAACTCACCTCTCTGAAATGCCTCTTCTTCATCTGTAAATGTGAATTCATCCATCAATCCATTCATTTCACACTGTTTACTGAACACATACTATGTGCTCAGCACTATAGTAAGGGCTGGGGCTACCACAAAGAACAAGACAGAGACACACTTGAAATTTAAGTTCTAAGACAGCACTGCCCAATAAACTTTCTGCAAAAGATGGCATGTCCTACATCTGTGCTATCCAGTATGGTAGCCACCAGCCCCTGTGGCCAGTGAGCACTTGAAATGTGGCTGATTGACTGAGAGACAATCATTTTATGGAAGTGTTATTAAATAGCCACATGAGTCCAGCGGCTACCATCTTGGACAGGTCATAAACAGCAGATGCTGCCTCTGGTCCTCTCTCACATGATTTGTGGGAGCATAAAGCAATGTAGAAGCAGAATGTGGGGCCTTTTTTTGAGGTGAGGCTGTATCTCGCATCCCTCAGCACACGCTATTGGAGGAAACTCAGCCTTGGGAACTTTTAATACGTGGCAGCCCTTGGAAGTGGACACGGAGAGGTGGAAAAGACACTCAAAGAGGCAGTGCAGCAAAGCGGTGGTGACCAAGTGCTGACAACAGGGCTGGGAGCACCTGCCCCACAGGCCGGCTGAGGGCTCCCTGTGGAGTACAGTGTGCCCTGGTGAGAACAAAAGGCAACTCAGCTCAGGCCTTGGCACCTGACTGCTGGCCCACTCCTGTCTCTCTCTGCCATCCCCCAGAGCTCTTGGCTGCTTCTTTCCCAGGATCCTTCTTCTCTGATATCTGGAGTTCAAGTTCACTTGAACCTGGGCAGAGCCCGCCATGTGGCTCATTCTGCACATACTCGCCCCTCCCTCTGCCTCCTTGAGGCCTTCATTCCAAATCAAGCTGGTTCTCCCCTTTGCCCAGAGCTCAGGGCAGCAGCCAGCCTCCAGGCCTTGCCTGACCTGGCCTTGGCCTACTTTCCCTTCCCTGTCACCTGTGTTTTTCAGGGCCTTTGTTTGCTCTGAAGCCACCCTTTGTGATTCCCTGGACATTTTATTCACAACACTGCCCTCAGCTGGCCCTGCTGAGGGCCCTAGGGCCATGAACCTCTTCTGACCCCTGCTCCCAACAACTACAGCTGATTGGCCCAGAGGGAGGGCCTTGACCCAAAGTCAGCCAACTGATGTGGTTGCCAAGGTGGTTTGACTTGCAAAAAAGATGAGCTAAGCCTATCAGACACTCCCCTGTGGGAACACCCAGAGCAAAGGGGAGCCAGCAATGGCAGATAGAGTTGCAAAAAAGTTTTCAAATGGCATCAGGGTTACCAGAAGTCAGGACTGCTGGGTTCGGCAGGGGGCAGCACTGCAGGGAGATGGGGCACCGCTGGCACCGACCACTCTCTGATTCCCGTTCCCAGCCCTTGCAGCTGAAGACACCAGCACATCGCTTGTGAAGGGGCTTGTCCTCCACCGTCAATTGGGTTTCCTGGCAATGGACTCTGACACAGAAGAGTTACAGCCGTGCCCCATGACTGTGGGGGTGCATGCCTGGCCCCCAGCAGATGCCCCAAATCGTGGAGAGTACCAAACCCTATATATATTACATTTTTCCCTATCTATACATACCTATGAAGTAGTTGAATTTGTATACCAGGCACAGTAAGGAATTAACAAAAATAACTAATAAAACAAATAGAGGTGGGCATTGTGGCGCAGCAGGTTAAGGCGCTGCTATGGATGCTGCCATCCCATATTAGAGTGCTAGTTCAAGTCCCAGCTGACTCGGCACTTCCAATCCAGCTCCCTGCTGTGCCTCAGAGCCATTAGATGATGGCTCAAATGCTTGAGCCACTGCCACCCATATGGGAGATCCAGATAGAGCCCCAGGCTCCTGGCTTTGGCCTGGCCAAGCCCCAGACATTGCAGCCATTTGGAGCGTGAACCAGCAGATGAAAGATATCTCTCTCTCTCTCTCTCTCTCTCTCTCTCTCTCTCTTCCTCCGTCTTGGTAACTCTGCCTTTCAAAGAAAAATGAACGAATATTTTTTTTCAAAAACTGCAGCTGCAATTGAGCATGAGTTGATGCTTCAGGTCCTGTTGTATCTCTCACTTCCCACCTAGCACCTGGCACAGGGCGCTGTTAGGTTTAGATTCAGCCAACTGAACATCTGTGCTGCTCCAGGTACTTTGTATAGATTATCTCATAGGAAAATCTCAAAATGATTCTGTCAAGGGCACATTTTTATAAACCACAAATTTTTAGCAGCATTTTATAGATGCAGAAATTCAATCTGAGAAAGTAATTTGCCCAATTAGTCAAGAAGGGAAGAATTTAAATTTAAGTAGAATTTAAATCCAGGATTTGATCCAGGACTCTTTCCATGATACCATCTGTGGCTCAGGCAGTTCACTGATTACCACATACCTATCCTCTTCTTCCGCCTTCCCAGTGGAGCCCTGAGTTTATTTGAGGATGACTGGTACCCAGCTAAAAGACTACATTTTTCAGCTTTCCTTGGGCTTCAGGAGTGGCCAGTAAGACCTACATAGAAATCAATAGATGCTAATTTTAGAAAGTTCTTGGAGGGCAGAGGGGAGGTATTGATTCCGCTTGCAGATCCACCTGCTTGAAAGTTGACCTGATGTCTGAAGGTGCAACAGCCATCCTGGGACTTGGGAGATAGAAGCCACTCTTTGAGGATGGCAAGAGCAGAAAAACAGAAAAGCAAGACCCTGAAGAATTTCCATTACAAGGCCCACCTCTATCGTTTAAGCCCTTTGTTAGTTTATAATCTATGACTCCTGAGAGATACACTGGGGTTTGTTTATCATTTTGTTATCCTGTAGATATAACCCAATGTTGTGTTCAGACTCCATGGCATGAAATTGCATGCCAGAAGTATACTTTTGCTACTGTCAGAAATTCTAATAATCAAATAAGCTAATTTTACAGTAGTGCTTAGTTCCTGCACTGACATACAACATAATTCAGATTGAAGAAATAGTAGTAGTAGTAACAGCCTATTTGTATTTAGCTTTTTGTGAAATGTGCATTTTCTAATTTGGTCTTTGTAACAGCTGTATGAAAAAGGAAGGCTACCATCCCCGGTGTATGAAGGAGAGAAACTGAAAATCAGGGCAGTCAAGTCACAGGCTCCCCGAACCTTGGGACCGTAAAGGACCTTGCGGAGTCTGATCATGTCACTCTCACGCCTGGTATCGGTCAGGTCTTTCTTCCTGCCCCACAGGATGGAATCCAGCTTTCTTCCATGGCACTTACAGCTTTGTAAAAGGGGATCCCAACCTTGCTCTCCTGCTTCCTCTTCTCCCAGCAGAAACCCGAATCAGAGACTATTGCTTCCAGCTCTGAGAAGGACAAAGTGTGATTGGCAGTTGAGTCTTAGCTTGGGCTCCCTCCAGAAATGGAGGCTGAGAAAGAACTGGAGTGCAGATGGTTAAGTTGGGGTTTGGCCTCCAAATGGAAAGTAAGGAACAAGAGATAGTAAACTGGGGACAGAGGAAAGGCCAATTAAAGAGTGTGTTACAGGGCCGGTGCTGTGGTGCAGCGGATTAAAGCCCTGGCCTGAAGCGCCGGCATCCCTTATGGGCACCGGTTCTTGTCCCAGCTGCTCCACTTCCGATGTAGCTCTGTGCTATGACCTGGGAAAGCAGTAGAAGATGGCCCAAGTCCTTGGGCCCCTGCACCCACATGGGAGACCCAGAAGAAGCTCCTGGCTCCTGGCTTCGGATAGGCACAGCTCCGGCTGCTGTGGCCATCTAGGGAGTGAGCCAGCGGATGGAAGACTTCTCTCTCTATTTCTACCTCTCTCTGTAACTCTTTCAAATAAATAAAATAAATCTTTTTTTTTTTTTTTTATAAAAAAAGAGTGTGTTACTATGTTAGTTACCATTGGGGCAACTGGGTTCAGTAAGTGAGGGCCCTCAAGTGAACTCACCAAACCCCTCTGAGAATTGTCTACTCCACAATCACTGGGAAGAATTTATCCACTGACTCTCATCCCCTACAGTTTAATGGCTGCCCCAGGAGGTCTTAACTCCCTGACCTTCTGGGCTGCCCTTGTGTGAGTGACAAGTGCCCCACTTGGCGGGCTTGGGCAAGCCTTGGGTCACAAGATGAAAGGTATGAGATTGTCATTGCAGTGAGATGCTGAGAATTAAAAATCCACACTGACTTCTGTTTTCAGTTCTCAGATAGACTGGCTAGCTGAATTATCCTGCAGATAACAGCTCTAAAATCTGTGCTTATACAAATGGAAGTTCCTGCAAGGCACTAGGGGGGAAGAGAAGTGGACAGATTCTAGTGTAGACATGTTGGGAGCAGGGAAGTTGGACAGCGTGACATCCACGTCAGTGATTCCTGTTTACAATGTGAAATAACCCAGTATAGATGGGCCAGGGAAATGGAACATGTGTCATGAGAAAAGAAAATCAACCGAAAACGACTCTAAGATCATCTATATGTTGAAACTGGACAATAAGGATTTGTAAATGACCACTTTCAATGAAGTAAAACAAAATACACTTGCAATGCATGAAAAAATATTAATTGCCACAAAAATCAAGTGATTTTAAAATTAAAGCGGAGGGGCTGGCATTATGGCATATTGGGTTAAGCTACAATCTGCAATGCCAACATCCCATATGAACGCTGGTTCAAGTTCTATCTGCTCTACTTCCAATTCAGCTCCCTGCTAATGCACCTGGGAAAGCAGTGGGAGATGGCCCAAGTGCTTGGGCCCCTGCATCTACATGGGAGACCTGGAGGAAGCTCTTGGCTCCTGGCTTCAGCCTAGCCCAGCTCTGGCTGTTGTGGCCATTTGCGAAGTCAACTAGAAGATAGATGATCCCTCCCTCTCTCCCTCTCTCTCTGTAACTTTGCCTTTCAAATAAATCTTAGAAAAAAAGAGAGAAAGATAAAATGTAAAAAAAAAAAAAGATATCAGCCTATTATGTCTATATAAATTATTACAGTTATAACATCAACATCATTGTCTAACAGAGACAAGTCAGTAAGGAATTGGCATAGACACCAAAATCGATGGAACAAAAAATTAATGAAACAAAGTAGAGATTTCAGAAATAGATTCACTATTACATGGTCAGTTGATTTTGACAAAAACACCAACATATTTCAAAATGGGGAAGAATAGGCTTTTCAACAAATAGGATTGAAACAGCAAATAGCATGAAAGAGGTGACATTTGGCCCATGTGTTAAACCATTTCAGAAAATTAACTCAGAATAATCTGTAAGCCTGAGTATGAAAGCTAGCTAAAATTTATAAATCCTGTAATGGAAAAGAGAAAAATATTTTGATCTTGGGTTAGTCAAAGAACACACAGAAGAAAAATTGAAAGCTTAAAGGGAAAAATTAATAAAATGGATTCCATCAAAATGCAAAACTTTGGCTCTTTGAAAGACAATATGAAGAAAACCAAAAGAAAAGCCAAAGACAGGGAGGAACTATTTGCAAAGTGCGTCTGACTGGACTCAGAAGCACACCAGGATCCGACACGCGCGGCTGAAACAAATGGGAGGGATTTTTCCTCACATGACAAGAAATCTAGCAGTGACAAACCTGTGACAATTAATTGGCAATGATGCCATCAGGGACACTGACTCTATCTCTCTTTTTCCTGTGCTATCCTCATGTATTGTGTTCATCCTCGTGTTTCTTGCCTCATTGCGCAGAATGGCTGTGGCCGTTCCAGCCATCACCTTGTCTCACAGGAAAGATGATATAAAGGTAAAGGAGCCTACTTGCTGCATTTCATTTCTTTTACCAGAAATTTTTCCAGAGTCACCCTCCAGCTAATTACTCCTTAATTTTCATTGTGGGGGAGGGGGAGAGGATGTCGCAATGACCATCACTAGCTCCAAGGGAGTCCTAAAAAGTATGGAACAGAACTGTCATAATTAACCTAGATCACCTTGCAAGTTGTACTACAGATGCTTCAAATAAAGCTAAGGATCTGTTGGTAAGGAAGAATAAAGGAGGTAGTATATTGTGTAGTCAACTTACGGTATCTGTCACGTCGCCCTAAACTCTAGCTTTGAAGATAACTTATTGCCCAAAATGTACCAAGCTGTTCTGTGCAGCCATCTTACGCATCTGCTGCCTGGAATGTTCTTAACCTTCAAAACTTAGGGCATTTTTACCACAATTAAATATATCTATACACATGCACAAAAAATTCAGGACAGGCGTCACCCCCTTAGGAATGCATTTCCTCCTTCCCTCTCTCCTCTGCAGGGACTAAACATCCCTCCACAGGAATGCCTGAGCGCTCAGCAAAGACATCCTAATCAATGGTTCATGAAGGAAGACGCCAGCTACCGCCCCTTCCTTTCAGAGTGCACGTCTCAGCGGCTTTGCGCTTCCTGATTCTGCTCCTTACCTGATGCATTTCTGCGATTCGACCCACAAAGATGCCCCCCAACCCTTAAAATCTGTATAATAAAATTCCTCTCCTGTGCCTACTCAAGCTAGCTTCTGCAATTAAAGGCAAAGTGTCGTCATGCACTCTCCTGGCTCACGGGCATCATAGCTCTACCTACACAGGAGACCGGGGTACAGACTGCTCAGCGAGGGCCTGTGGCTTCCTACATTTCCCAGCCTCCGCCGGAGTTAGCTAGAGGGCAGTCACGTGGTCAGTTCTAGCCAATGGGCTGCAAGTGGAAGGGGTGGGCGTTCCTTTAGAGGGGAGGCTATTAAAAGCCCACATAACTCCCTCAGCTCTCTAGACCCCACTGTGACAACAATGTATTCTATATAGTGTGGCGGTAAGAAGGGGGAAGTCTTCCTAACCTCCATTAGACTCTCCGTGCACAGAACACACATAAATAAATCTCACAGTAGGTGCTGCAACTTGGGGGTTGGTCTGTTGCAGCACCTACTAAGTTACATTAACTAACTACACCTGTTGAAGTATAGGTGTTTCTGATCTATTTCTTTAGAATATGCTGCCTTTAAGGTCAGTAGCAGGTGTTCATGTTTTTAACGATTTATTTATTTATTATTTGAAAGGCAGAGTTACAGAGAAGCAGAGGAAGAGAGAGAGAGAGGTCTATCCATCTGCAGGTTCACTCCCCAAATGGCTGCAACGGCTGGAGCTGGACTGATCTGAAGCCAGGAGCCAGGAACTTCTTCCGGGTCTCTCACGTGTGTGCAGGGGTTGAAGGCTTGGGCCAGGGTGTTCATCTTTTAACTCCAGCACCGGCCCCTACAGGGCCTGGAACATGAAGGGTCCTCGTTAAATGTATGTGGAATGAATCACTCTGCCTGATGCTTCAACACCTCAGGTAAACACTGACTAGAAATTCCTAGAGTCTAAAGAGTTCTAGAGCTGGAACTTGAACCCAGCATTGTCTAACTTCGAGCCAAGGGCTTTTTGCTCGTCACCATTGCGTGTGAATGATGCGAACTGTGAGTTAAGCTCTGATGTGGGGCAGTTCAGCAGACAGGCAGTCTGTGTGTAGCCTTCCAGGACAATTATTCTGAAAAGCCACTTCTGGGAAAAGGCCCAAGAATTTCTACACAGCAGAGGAGAAAGACTTCTTTAGACATTGACTGCGACTATGGCTCTGCCCGTGAAACTCTGAGAGGAACAAAAGTCAGAGGCTTCCTTGGGGACAGAAGAGCATCTGTCTTTTCAAAAATTTCAACATTCCTGTGAAACAATTTCTCAGGAATTAACAAAGGGCAACTTGAGCAAGGAAATTCTTAAAACCCCACCGTTGGGCTCAGAGTGTCAGCGCATGTCCGGCGTGGGGAAGCAGTTTGTGACAGCTCGTGTGAATTTCAGAATTAACTGCAAATTGGGGAGTAAGGCAGATACATTTTGCTCTGCTGTTGTCAATCGAATTAGTCCACCCTGTGCCAGGTAGAAAAAGGACTTTATATTCGTTGTCCCTTCTCACTCCTTCTAATTAAACAACAAAGGGTGCAAGGCTGGCCCCATTTTACAGGTGAAGAAAATGAGATCAGAGTAGTTATGAAAGCTTCTAAAGGTCACATAGCTAGTACATGGTTGACACAGAGTTCATACTCAGCTGTCCCGGCCTTCAATGCCGGTGCTCTGGGCTTTGCAGTGTGGCCAATGTGATTCTTTGCTGTGTCAAGTCTCAGAAACCCAGTGCGAGCTGGTTTAGACCAAGGGACTTTATTGGTTCACAGAAAAGCCAAGCAGAGTTGAATGACAAAAGCTCCAGGGCGGGGATCCAGTTGGCCGGTTTGGGTCAGCGTCCCCTCTGGACCAGTCCACCCTGGCCATGGGGCGGGTCTTCTGGGAGCCAGGCAGCTCCTCCTGGGGAGGAGGATAAAGCATCTGAAAGCAAACTGGTCACGGGAAATAGAAACAAAGCAGAGAAGACGACGGGGAATATTTCCAGTACCTGAAGAGCCATCAGTAGATACAGATTTCCTGAAGACAGAGTTCAAGAGCAGATTCAACATCCACCAAGTGCTTTCCAAGTGCAGCTATTATGCTGTGTTTCTTCATGTATCATTTTAACCTTCATAACACATCTGTCAGGTAAATTTCCTTATTCCTGTTTTAATTCAAGAAAACTGACCAAGGTAAATAAAATCCACTGCTTGAGTGGCAGGGATTTGAATCCAGGCGTTCTGTCTTCATTTTTCATTCTGTCATTGTTTCCTCGCATACAACTCCCTCATCATTGTTTCTGTTTAAAAAGACCTGGAATTTTCCAAGAGCAAGGGCTGTCCATGTTGAAAGCTATCCCTTGAAAAGTCAAAAGGCCATCTTGCCAGGACTTGATAAAGATGTATTTGAGCCGGTGCCGCGGCTCACTAGGCTAATCCTCCGCCTAGCGGCGCCGGCGCACCGGGTTCTAGTCCCAGTCGGGGCGCCGGATTCTGTCCCGGTTGCCCCTCTTCCAGGCCAGCTCTCTGCTGTGGCCCGGGAGTGCAGTGGAGGATGGCCCAAGTGCTTGGGCCCTGCACCCCATGGGAGACCAGGAGAAGCACCAGGCTCCTGGCTTTGGATCAGCGCGGTGCGCTGGCCGCAGCTTACCGGCCACAGCCGCCATTGGGGGGTGAACCAACGGAAAAGGAAGAACTTTCTCTCTCTCTCTCTCTCTCTTGCTGTCCACTCTGCCTGTCAAAAATAAAATAAAATGTTTAAAAAAAAAAAAAAGATGTATTTGAAGATGGCAGGTGTGCCCTCAGATCCCTTCCAGGTATGATTCAGGAAATTCTTCAGGCTTGTATTTGTACAAATTGAACAACTTGAACAACTTCCCTAGGCCCACCCCACTCAGCGTCAATCTCTCCCGCTTTGCACTCTGTGCTGAGCCTCGCGATGCAGACCGGGATGTGTGGCATCATGGTCTCCTCATCTACTAACTTCTGGCTGGTCTAGTTGGGATCTTAGCCAGGAGCTCAGAGAAGGGAGGCCAGAAATTCTGTGAGGTCACCTTGGGTTGGCTGCTCCTGCTGCACAAGTCTTACTCCAAGTTTTGTTAACTCATTCCTTGCCTCTCCTCTACAGCCTAGCGATGGTAACAGCTCTGTTGTCGCCATCCTGCAGGTCCTGCAGCACCCCTTGTAGTCTCCCTGCCTGCCCAACTCCTCTGTAATGAACCTGTCAGCCGACCTTCCTCAACCTGGTGTGATGTGAGTGTGCCACCTGCTTCCTCCTGAGACCTTGAATGATATAATGACATTTTCCAGGTTGTCAATTCTATATCCTAATTACTTGCTGCTACCTGCTTAGTGTGGGTTTTTCAGATACTGCTTAAAGAAGAAAATTAAAAGTATCTCTAATCTCATCCTTAGAGATAACATTTCAGGAGTATTTCTCTACCACATATTTCTGTACACACATCATGTGTGTTTTTTGGACCATTTATCTCAATTCACATACAATTTCATTATCATGATTATATCATGAATATTTCCCTATGTCGTGAAAAGTCCTCATAAACATATGTCAAAGTTGTAGACTATAGATCATAATGTAATAAGATTATTTTTCCACTTTCCTAATTAAGTTGTTTTTATTTTCTGTTATCATACATATCAGTGCTATGATGATCATAATTTGTAATTCTTCATCCAAATTTACGATGATTTCTTTAAATCTTTCAAACTTTTGACGTTCAAGCAATGCTCAAGAGGTTGGATGCACTAGAGGGAGCTGAAACAATGATTTTCTGTGCCCTGGTGAAGAATGAAAGCAACCTGCCAGGACTGGCAGAAATATTAAAGGCATCTGAGGGTTTCCCTTCGCCACTGGGAGAGCTATGCCTGATCTCATAATAAAACAATGTGGGCATTCTCTTCCCAGGCCTGCTTCCATCCTGGGTCTGGAGCAGAGTTCAGACTGTTAGGTTGGCCGACAAGTGTGGTCACGAATCTTTGGATCTGTGGGTGACCAGTGGGGTGACTGCCAAGGCCACGCTCAGTTGATGAAGAACACCGATGTGAGAAGGTTCTGGAAGAAGGCCCCACCCCGGCCCCAGGGAACTGCCGTCCAGAGTGAGTTCCCAGAGCCACAGGTCAGCCCTTGTTGTGGAACTTGTTGTACAAGTTCTCTGCTGCTGCTAGAAAGACTGTGGTGGGTGATTGTCCTCAACCATAGCTCAGGGTCACCAGCATTTGAGTGGGAGTCTAGGTGTGTGGCCAGGGCTGTACTGAGGAAGGTAGGGTGGGTCCCCCACCACCTCTATCTGTTTTGCAGTGATTATTGTGGAAGATTCTGCCACAGTGAGGATTTGCCAGAACCTATGCAGCCCACAGTGGCGGGGCTATTACAGCTGAGAAGAGAGGAGAATATTCTTCAGCAAGTGACCTGAGAATAAGGGGCACTGAGACTGTGCCATCTGGAACCCTGGAGCTTTGCATTGTGCCTCTTCCCCTTGGGTTCATCCTAGCCCACCATATTTGACTTGCTCGTTTATGTGGGAGCTAAGTTAAGGTTCTGTTTCCTTAAACTTCATAACCTAGGATGAGTTCTCACGGTACGCCAAAGTACTCATTAACTGGGAAAGCTGTGGGGATTTCAAATGTGGCCCCCCCCCAAAAAAAAAAGGCCAGCTTTAAGAGGGCTGGGTCTACCTAGGCGCAAGGAGCCAGACTTTTTTTTTTTTTTTTTTTTTTTTGACAGGCAGAGTGGACAGTGAGAGAGAGACAGAGAGAAAGGTCTTCCTTTTGCCGTTGGTTCACCCTCCAATGGCCGCCACGGCCGGCGCGCTGTGGCCGGCGCACTGCGCTGATCCGATGGCAGGAGCCAGGTGCTTTTCCTGGTCTCCCATGGGGTGCAGGGCCCAAGCACCTGGGCCATCCTCCACTGCACTCCCTGGCCACAGCAGAGGGCTGGCCTGGAAGAGGGGCAACCGGGACAGAATCCGGCGCCCAGACCGGGACTAGAACCCGGTGTGCCAGCGCCGCTAGGCGGAGGATTAGCCTAGTGAGCCGCGGCGCCGGCCGGGAGCCAGACTTTCAAATGCTAAAAGGAACCCAGAAGGGGCTAGGGTTAGACATGCCCTCAAAAACCATGGCTCTCAACCTTAACTGTGCATAAAATCATTTAGAAAGTATTCTAAAAAAAAAAAAAAAAGAAATCCCCATGCCCAGAGCAATCACCTCAAGGTCTCTGAAGCTAAGACCCTTTTCAGTGTCCATTAAAGCTCCCAGGTGACTCCAACATGTAGCCGAGGTGGAGAACCACTGGCCCCGAAAGGAGATGACACAACAGCCAAGGTTTAAAGGCATTGATAGGCCTGTAAATTTAATGGCCACATTTCCCATCTGTACTTAGGTGTTTTATTTCTTTAAACCTTGCTTCATAATGCATTCTGGTCTTCATTTGCAAAGCTAATTAGAGATCCATAAATAAGTTATAATTTTAGTAGTTAAATTTCACGAGGACAAAAAAATACCTTGTGTTACTTGTGCTCTGTGAGTTACTCTGCCTGAGTGGAGTCTCATGGGCAGGGAAATTCACACTCATTTTTTTTTTTCACTGAACAGGCAGAATGGCTTGGAAGAATGAGAGGAGGCCGGTGCCGCGGCTCAATAGGCTAATCCTCCACCTAGTGGCGCCGGCACACCGGGTTCTAGTCCCGGTCGGGGCGCCGGATTCTGTCCCGGTTGCTCCTCTTCCAGGCCAGCTCTCTGCTGTGGCCCAGGAAGGCAGTGGAGGATGGCCCAAGTGCTTGGGCCCTGCACCCCATGGGAGACCAGGAGAAGCACCTGGCTCCTGCCATCGGATCAGCGAGGTGCACCAGCCGCAGCACGCCAGCCATGGCGGCCATTGGAGAGTGAACCAACGGCAAAAGGAAAACTTTTCTCTCTGTCTCTCTCTCTCTCTCTCTCTCTCTCACTGTCCACTCTGCCTGTCAAAAAAAAAAAAAAAAAAAAAAAAAAAAAGAATGAGAGGAAAAGTCAGTGTGCATCCCAGCAAAAAGTTAGAGATAGCAGGTGAAGAAGCCGAGGGATAACCAGGTATGTATTCAAGGGGAGAATTCTGTGTTTTCATTGTAGTTGAGCAGGCTGTTGGGGCCAGAAGGCAGCAGAGGGCCAGGTGCCAACCGGGGTGGTGCACTCACGTACAGCAGCCCTTGGTTTAGTTAAAACACATGGGTTAGTGTTGTGAGCTGGGAAGTCAAGCTTCACTCAGTCCCAGAGCCTCAAATCACAGCCCTTTATTTTCTGCATCTTCTGTCTTCAGCCTCAGCCACCCTCGTGGATGGTTTCTCAGGGAGTATCGTGCGGTAAGGAAAGAGCAAGGATCTTGACATGGGCCCAATGTGACGTCACAGCCGAGCTCTGTTGCTTGCTGACTGCATGGCGCTCATGACATTTTTCACCTCTCAGGGGTCCCTTTCTCACCTAGGAGCTCAGCAAGTGATCTGAGAGCCTGGGGCACCGCTATGCCAACCGTGTAGCATCGTGGGTGAACACTGCTCCGCTCAGGTTCAGGACTTTGTCCCTTCCACCTGGCCTCTCCCGACAACCATATTTGCATAACTCATTTGTGTAGGGGATAAAGTAAATGTAACCATCAGGCTGAAACAAGAGTGGCTCCTGCTCTGATCTCCTCCCCAGTCTTCGGGGTCTGGTTCAGGGGTTCCTCCGTCTATACTCGTCTCTGCTGCAGGAGGGTCTGGGACCTGCCTCTCAAACCATTGCTTCTCTTTCTAGGCCATATCACAGAGGCCAGGACCTGATAGACCTGCACCAAATAGACCTGCACCCATGTCTGGGAGGTCAAGGTCAGCAGTTGGGGAGGGGAAGGTGGGGGGGATGGCCAGAGCTGGGATGTCCTGCTTCTAACAAGGGTGTCCTCATGGAAGTCCAGACAGAGTCAGTGTTGAGAAGGGAAAGCGGCAGCTCCCCTCACCTTGCCTCAGTTCAGCGTGGGACCCTGACAAGTTCTGAATCTAAATTCGAGAGGCAGGAGTTTGGCACAGCAGATAAGATGCTGCTTGGGAGACCTGCATCCCACATCGGGCACCTGGGTTCGAGTCCCCAACTCCATTCTCAGTTCCAACCTCCTGCTAATGCACACCCTGGGAGGCAGCAGGTGATGGCTCAAGAACTTGGGTCCCTGCCACCCACACAGGAGATGTAGCTTGTGTTTCCAGCTGTTAGCTTTGGCCCTGGCCCAGCCTGGCCACTGTGGGCATTTGGGGAGCAAACCAGCAGATCAAAGATCTCTCTGTACCTCACTTTGTCTCTCTTTGTGCCTGTCAAATAACTAAATATTAGGGGAAGGGGCCGGCGCCGTGACGCACTAGGTTAATTCTCCACCTGTGGGGCCGGCATCCCATGTGGGAGCCGGTTCTAGTCCCAGTTGCTCCTCTTCCAGTACAGCTCTCTGCTGTGGCCTGGGATAGCAGTGGAGAATGTCCCAGGTACTTGGGCCCCTGCACGCGCATGGGAGACCGGGAAGAAGCGCCTGGCTCCTGGCTTTGAATCGGCCTAGCTCCAGCCATTGCAGCCATTTGGGGAGTGAACCAACGGAGGGAAAACCTTTGTCTCTCTCTCTTTCTCTCTCTCTCTCTCTGTAAAAAATATATATTAGGGGGAAAAAGAATTCTAAATTTGAACTTGGCTTTGAGGTCACTATGAAATAGTTGTCAGGTTAGAAGGAGAGCACATACCTTAGTTAACAGATTGCTAGCTTGAGTTTTAACTTTAAAAAATTGAGGCGTGTGGTATGTGGACCTCACCCTGGCCCTGCAAATGTTACCGGTAGGCCTGGCAAAAACAGATTGATCATTTAGATTGTTGTAATGATTAAATGCAAAAGAGGTCTGAGTGCGAATACAGCAGGTGCCCCTAAAAGGAGTGGTCGCCTTTCCCTCCAGGTGGTCAGTGTTTCGCTTAAAGAATGCAGGTGCAGGTGCGAACCCTTCTCCAGGTGGGGCCTCCACCCCCTTCTTTCTCTCTCTCTGTCTAGGGTGCAGCTAGCTCCACGCTGTGTTGACTGTGGGCCTGGCTATTGTGCCCTCAGGCTTTTCCACTGAAAGACTGACTTCTACGTTAACCATGACCAAAGAAAGGGTTCTTATGCCAACCAGGAAGGCTGCGTGTTCCTTTCTCAAGGGCCTCTCTGGAGAGGCAGCTGGAGGGTGGGTGGGGCTTCAGGCACCTAGCCTTGCTGGCAGGACCAGTAGAGAAAGATTTCTGGGGTGGCAGACGGAGAGGAACAGCAACCACTTTGGGGACCCTGAGAGGTCCCTGGGCCTGAGCTGGGGGCATCCGCCACGCTTTCCTAAGGGCCTGGGAAAGGAGGAGGGGGTGCCGCATTATCTGGGGCTCAGCAGTTCAGGACTCAGAGAGGCCTGACTTCTCTGATAAGTTGGAACCAGCAGAACTGGTTCACTCTGCTGGGTCTCTCAAATTTGCTGTTGTGTATCAGCTCTGAACTTGGAAAGTACACGTCTGGTTTCTGCATTTGAAACAGGAAGGAGGAGCATGCTAAGCAGCTGGAAGATGGGACTGGATGGGAGGACAGAGCAGGCAGAGGGAGCGGCGTATGCGAAGAGCAGTGGGCAGGGAAGAGGTTGAGCGTCCCAGGACAGTGCAGGGGGAGACAGGGGTGTGCGTGTGGAGGGGGCCACCAAGGTCGTCCATGTGGAAGTGGCCTTGGAGTATTCTGAGGCTGCCTTATGGATCAAGGAGAACCAAGCTCTTAAGACTGTGATTTCTGGCCAGCGCTGCGGCTCACTTGGCTAATCCTCCGCTTACAGCGCCGGCACCCTGGGTTCTAGTCCTGGTTGGGGCGCCGGATTCTGTCCCGGTTGCTCCTCTTCCAGTCCAGCTCTCTGCTGTGGCCCAGGAAGGCAGTGGAGGATGGCCCAGGTCCTTGGGCCCTGCACCCGCATGGGAGACCAGGAGGAGGCACCTGGCTCCTGGTTTTGGATCGGTGCAGCACACCAGCCGTAGCAGCTACTTGGGGGGTGAACCAACGGAAAAGGAAGACCTTTCTCTCTCTCTTTCTCACTAACTCTGCCTGTCCAAAAAAAAAAAAAAAAAAAAAAAAAAAAAAAAAAAGACTGCGATTTCTTACTTGGGGAAGATTTTAAAATTTTGGTTACTATCAAGCAAATATAATACAATGAATTTTAAATTCTGGTTGCCTTTTGAATCTATCAATTTTTCTATCTACCTGTCAATCTATCTACCTGTATTTTTTTTTAAATCATCAGAAATAGAAATTCACTTCAAAGGAAAACATTTTTAAAATTGCAAAGAAGTTCATTTGGTAAGTTGGATGTCCCACTTAATGCTAAGAGACAGATCCCTAAAAAAAATCACTATTTAAAAAAATTTCCTGGGGCAGGCCCTATGGCTCAGCGGGTTAAGCTACTGCCTTGGATGCCCGCATCCCATATCACATGGAGTGCCTGGCATTGAGTTGCGCCTTCACTTTCCATCCAGCTTGTGCTCACACACACCCTAGGAATCAGCAGATGATGGCCAAAGAACCTGGGTCCCTGCCACCGATGTGGGAGACTCGGATGAAACTCCTGGCTCCTGGCTCCCGGCTCCCAACTGTGGCACCCAGACTGTTGAGAGCATTTAGGGAGGGAACCAGCGAATAGAAGATCCCTATCTCCCTCTCTCTGTGTCATTCTGCCTTTCAAATAAAAAAAATGCAGACATAAATGTTTTTTAAAAAGCCTCAAGATCTCAAAAATAATAAATATTGCAAATATATTTAATTTACCCCAATGCAAAAGGAGCCTGTAACTCAGCAAACAAGATCTATTCAGTTCTGTGTCTGGTCACCTAGGGGTGAATTCTCCCTAAAGATCAGGAACTATGTGCTCTCAACGAGGCAAAGTATAAACGTGTTCCATTTGTGCTCTTTGCCAGGTTTTCTCTGAAAGGTTTGGGGGTTAGGGATATAATAAATCCATCCTCTCCTCCCCCCAAAACACATACTGTGTTTTAACTCCTCCTTGCCCTTCAAGTTAACGCCAGGTTGGCTCAGTTTGATGATGGAACACTAGTCCTTTATACGGAAAGTTGGTATAAATGCAACATTGTTTATTTGCCAGTTCTCCAAGAGGCAAGGACCTAATTAATCTATTAAGGCTTCTTTTGGAGACAAGTCAGACCTTTCAGATGGGGAGCCTGTGTCAATAGCATCAGGGCATTTTGCAACTGCATTGCTGCAGACAGCTCCGATAGCTCCTGCTTAGCACACTCTGCGGGTGGTGCCAGCTGGGAATACTGAAGCCAGACAGGGGCCTGCACATCCACCAGGCCAACGTCCTTCCCCTCTGCAGTGGAGCCACTACGCCTGCGCCTCCAGAACTGGGTGAGGCTGGGGTCCAGCTCTGCAGAGTGGAGGCCCAGCCCAGGCTTTTGCTGATGGGTGCAGCCACCCTCAGTAGGGGCTTAACAGAAACAGACCACGAGCTCACTGAAATGACGACTATGGCCACAGTGCCAGCCACAGGGAGATTGATGGTTCCCCTCTCTCTGCAAGGCAAGTGAAAACCACAGGAGTTTTCCATCCAACAACCCCCTCAGCGATGACTTCAGTGAATGGTGCGGCTCTCCCCAGAGGGTCCTTAACTACAAGGCTTTGGTCTCTTTGGATGTCCAAGCACAAACACTACACTGTCCAGAGATCTCCAAACTGGCTCTGTGATGTGCACCTGCAGGGTGGGCATGGCAGGACCAACATTTAGCACAGAGGAGCAAGATGGGAACACGGCTTACTCTGGAGCGCTGAGCGTCAGAGCTTTGGGCAGTGATGGAAAGGGTCTGCGCCTGTGCTGTCAAATGCTACAGCCCTGGACATGTGCAGTACTGAACACTCCAAGGCCTTTCCTCAGTGACCCTGAGAACTCTGGCCAAACTCTAGCCAGAGACATTACAGGAAACCGCTTTGCAAGGACTGCCCCCTCAGGGCAGGTGTCTGGCACAGCAGTGAGGAGGGTGCTCAGGATGCCTGCACCCGTATCTCAGTGCAAGGGTTAGTCTCAGTTCTAGTTCTGAATCCAGCCACCTGCTGATGTGCACCCTGGGAGGCAGCAGGTGAGGGCTCAAGTACTTGGTTCCCTGCCACCTGCTTGGGAGACCTGGATTGAGTTCCTGGCTCCTG